>NC_056040.1:12058544-13258544 GCF_004379255.2 Salvia splendens
ATGAATATCGCGTATTCTGGTGTTTATCAGTGGTGGTATACAATCGGTTTACGCACTAATGAAGATCTTTATACCGGAGCTCTTTTTCTATTATTTCTTTCTGCCATATCCTTAATAGCAGGTTGGCTGCACTTACAACCGCAATGAAAACCGAGTGTTTCGTGGTTCAAAAATGCTGAATCTCGTCTGAATCATCATTTGTCAGGACTCTTCGGCGTAAGTTCCTTGGCTTGGACAAGACATTTAGTACATGTCGCTATTCCTGGATCCAGAGGGGAGTCCGTTCGATGGAATAATTTCTTAGATGTATTACCGCATCCCCAAGGGTTAGGCCCACTTTTTTCAGGTCAGTGGAATCTTTATGCTCAAAACCCTGATTCAAGTAGTCATTTATTTGGGACCTCCCAAGGAGCAGGAACTGCCATTCTAACTCTTCTTGGAGGATTTCATCCACAAACACAAAGTTTGTGGTTGACTGATATGGCTCATCATCATTTGGCTATTGCATTTATTTTTCTTGTTGCTGGACATATGTATAGAACTAATTTCGGGATTGGACACAGTATCAAGGATCTTTTAGATGCACATATTCCTCCAGGAGGACGGCTGGGGCGTGGGCATAAGGGTCTGTATGATACAATCAACAATTCGCTTCATTTTCAATTAGGCCTTGCTCTAGCTTCTTTAGGGGTTATTACCTCCTTGGTAGCGCAACACATGTACTCTTTACCTGCTTATGCATTCATAGCACAAGACTTTACTACTCAAGCTGCATTATATACCCATCGCCAATATATTGCAAGATTCATCATGACAGGGGCTTTTGCCCATGGAACTATCTTTTTCATTAGAGATTACAACCCAGAGCAAAACGAAGATAATGTATTGGCAAGAATGTTAGACCATAAGGAAGCTATCATATCTCATTTAAGTTGGGCCATCCACTTTTTGGGGTTCCATACCTTGGGACTTTGTGTTCATAATGATGTCATGCTTGCTTTTGGTACTCCGGAAAAGCAAATTTTGATCGAACCCATATTTGCTCAATGGATACAATCGGCTCATGGGAAAACTTCATATGAGTTCGATGTGCTTTTATCTTCAACCAGCGGCCCGACATTCAACGCGGGTTGAAGCATCTGGTTGCCCGATTGGTTAAATGCTATTAATGAGAATACTAATTCATTATTCTTAACAATAGGGACATGAGACTTTTTAGTCCATCATGCTATTGCTCTGGGTTTACATACAACTACATTGATCTTAGTAAAAGGTGCTTTAGATGCACGGGGTTCCAAGTTAATGCAAGATAAAAAGGATTTCGGTTATAGTTTTCCATGCGATGGCCCTGGCCGAGGGGGTACTTGTGACATTTCGGCATGGGACGCATTTTATTTAGCAGTTTTTTGGATGTTAAATACTATTGGATGGGTTACTTTTTATTGGCATTGGAAGCATATCACATTATGGCAAGGTAACGTTTCACAACTTAATGAATCTTCCACTTATTTGATGGGCTGGCTAAGAGATTATTTATGGTTAAACTCTTCACAACTTATCAATGGATATAACCCTTTTGGTATGAATAGTTTATCGGTCTGGGCATGGATGTTCTTATTTGGACATCTTGTTTGGGCTACTGGATTTATGTTCTTAATCTCCTGGCGGGGATATTGGCAAGAATTGATTGAAACTTTAGCATGGGCTCATGAACGCACACCTTTGTCGAATTTGATTCGATGGAGAGATAAACCCGTGGCGCTTTCTATTGTGCAAGCAAGATTGGTTGGATTAGCCCATTTTTTTGTAGGTTATATATTCACTTATGCAGCTTTCTTGATTGCCTCTACGTCGGGAAAATTTGGCTAATTTTTGAATGTGTTATATTCGCGATAATCTCATTTTTTTCGACGGAGAGAAGGCCTGCCTTCTTATATTTCTACATCTAGGATTCGACTTGTATCATGGATACTAATATAACCTGAACCATTATGGCAAGGAAAAGTTTGATTCAGAGGGAGAAGAAGAGGCAAAAATTGGAACAGAAATATCATTTGATTCGTCGATCCTCAAAAAAAGAAATAAGTAAAGTTCCGTCATTAAGTGACAAATGGGAAATTTATGGAAAGTTACAATCCCCACCACGGAATAGTGCACCTACACGCCTGCATCGCCGTTGTTTTTCGACCGGAAGACCGAGAGCTAACTATCGAGATTTTGGACTATCCAGACACATACTTCGCGAAATGGTTCATGCATGTTTGGTGCCAGGAGCAACAAGATCGAGTTGGTAAGGATTAACCTTTCATTTCTATAGTCGATGATCATAAATGGCCTCTTTACCATTCTGTATAAATGTACTATTCTATTTGTACAGATATGGTAGAGGGGCACATTCAATCCTTTTTTGTCTATTAGTTTTGACTTCTTCTCTTCAGCGCGGGGTAGAGCAGTTTGGTAGCTCGCAAGGCTCATAACCTTGAGGTCACGGGTTCAAATCCTGTCTCCGCAACATCTTTTTTTAGCCAAAATTTTTTTGGCTCAGTTAATGTTAACTAGGACCCCTTTTTGGGGGTAGGAAGGGGAAAAAAGAGGGGATAGACTCACTACACTATCACGACTAATTATACCCAATCCTTTAGCATATTAAAAAAAATTACTTTATATTGGGCGGATAGCGGGAATCGAACCCGCATCTTCTCCTTGGCAAAGAGAAATTTTACCATTCGACCATATCCGCGTTTTTTAGTATTCTTGATTTGTCATAATCGTTTCTGAAAACGATTTTCTCATCTCCCTCTCCTGTTTTTGTCTTACACGTGTCATAATTAGAAATTGGGCGAAATGCCATTACTTTTATGCCTTTTTTAATTTTGGTTCATTTGGTTAAAACAAAGCAAATTAATACAGGCATGGTATAAGTTAAAATGAGCGTAAAGTTAATTTTTTTATTTATTTTCTGTGTGCAATTATGTTTTCTGCAACTTAAGTTTCTACCGATGCCAGCAAGATGCAATTCCTAGAACTCAATCAAAGCACTTGCAAACGAGTACTAACTTAAAAGTAGAGACGGCATGTATCAAGAAGGGGCAAATGCCCCTCCTCCATTTTCTTCGCATATATATAATTTATATAATATAAAATTTATTTAGTTTAATTTCTCATTAATTGCCCCATCTAAAATACTTGAATTTTGCCTATGCATATTTTTGCCCCTCCCCGTATAAATTCCTGGCTCTGCTTAAAAGCATCAGCATGTACCATCAGACCTATACACCCAAGCTCCTGTGAAAATGTAGTTATACATATCTTTGTAGCACAAGATGGCCTTAATGGGTTGATTGGATTGCACATATCCTCAAAATATAGTACTAGTATTGTACTAAAAGGAAATATAGTGCTAGTATTGTATTAAAAGGTGGTACGGGACCCGAGGTTTCAGAATACTAGCACAACACACGCATATGAGAACAAGGTAACATTAGTAGAGGAGATGCAATATGTATGTATAATCAACAAATGAACAAATTAAAACAATACAATCAACATGCATATGTATGTAGTGGCAAATGCAAAATATTTATCCATAGAGGCTGAAATTTCTAAATTTTGTTTTAAAGTATATATTTGAATAATTTAAATCATTTGTAGAGGCTTTTTACACTATAATTTAAACTAAATTTGAATAAATTTTAAAAAAATTAATAGAAAAAAAGAAAAAAAAATCATTGAGGGCTTAAGCCCCTCCCTTAATACACTTGGGTCTGCCCATGTATGTATGTATAGCAAAAAAAAAACGAAGCGGCAAGAGGCAATATGCAATGTCAAATTGGGACAAGCTAACAACTATAGTATCAAGGATCCAAGCGTGGAGAAGGCATTAATTATCCTCTATTTTCTCAGGTGTATGAAACACAAGCTAAAAACAACTGAACATAATGCAATAATTTCGAATTCTACAACATAAAATATTTCATGCATAGGACAGTTATAGAGAGCAGTTCGAGCAGAGACAATTACTACTATGTTTAAGCCGCGAACCATAAAATTTGTTACCAGATTAGTCAGGCTAATTCAGGGATTGGCTTGGGTCCGAACCAAGCCGCAATCACAGCGATTCCTTATATGGAAGCGTTTTACAAAAGAGTTGGTCATTTTTCTATTGAAAATGTGGATCTATTAAACTCCACATAATTATAATTATAATTATAATTAGAGTGAACTACGCCAATGGTCCCTGAACTATGCATTTTGCACGCCAATGGTCCATGAACTTTAAAAATATCGTAGATAGTCCCTGATCTAAGGGATAATCATATTTTTTATATTTTTTTCACTTTTCTTCTAATTTTATACTAAAAATACCCCCAAAAAGCTTGGAGGGTATTTTTATCCATAAATCCAAAAATTTAATGTGAATCCAATTCTAATGATGGTGGAGCAGCCAACCAACAAATATCATCCAATTCTGATGATATTTTTGGATTTATGGATAAAAATACCCTCCACGCTTTTGGGGGTATTTTTGGTATAAAATTAGAATTTGGGGGTATTTTTGGTATAAAATTAGAAGAAAAGTGAAAAAAATATAAAAAATGTGATTATCCCTTAGTTCAGGGACTATCTACGATGCTTTTAAAGTTTATGGACCATTGGCGCGCAAAAGGCATAATTCAGGGACTATTTGCATAGTTAACTCTTATAATTATAATTATAATAATGAAATTGGTAGTGAAAAACAGTATTCCCTGTGTTTTGATTGAAAAGTGTGCAGTGCAAAGGCCTCAGTTATGGACCATGTAATATAATTCTGCAGCACCACCAGGAAACACACCATATGATTCTTGCACCAACTCATTTTTTTTTTAATTTTCTCTCTCTTGGGCTACAAATATTGGATTCCCCCCTCCTATTCCTATACAAACCATCTCCATCTTCACCTTACCTCAAAAAGAATAAAGTCTTCCAACATTAAATTTCATTCACACACTTCTAGTCCTAATCAAATTTGACATTTTTCCCATCCCCCAAAGAAAAACAGATCTTCACTTTCCTTCCTCTCTCTCTCTCTCACACACACAAACACCATCACACGCATTGTGATGTTGAATCCAGCAAATCATGTTGCGCCACAGCCTTCATCTCCCACTAATTCGTCCCTCTCCTCTTCTGATCTCGACACTGAGGTACTACTCCCTAAATTCTCAATTCTACCACAGTTTTTGTAAATCTACATAGATACTAATTGATGGAATTGATAATTGTGTGTGACAGTCAACAGGCTCATTCTTCCATGACAGAAGCACCACGCTAGGAACCCTCATGGGCGTCACCGTCCAAGCCATAACGTTCCGGGCCACCTCTCAGCACCGCCAGCAGGAGATCCCCGGCTCCGGCGGCGGCGCCGCCCGGAGAAGCAAGAACAGCCGGGCCGCCGTTGCCCGACAGAGGCGGCGGTGGTGGCGCCTCTGCAGGGACGAATGCGACTCCAGAAGGGCCTCTCTCGGAGATTATTTGGAGGTGGAGAGGAGGTTCGGTGACGGCGGCGGCGCGGCGGAGCTTGAGGAAGGGCTGGTTCAGGAGATGCAGCCGAGGAATGGGCGCGCTTTGTTTGCGGATGGGATGGTTCTGCCGCCGGCGCAGGTTGTGGAGGATTTGGATTCGTCGCCGTCGGCTGCGGCGGGGATTTGTAGATTCTCGGCGGTAGAGCGGTGGTGTAATTTAGTGTAGTTTGTATGTTTATTGAGTAGTGACTTTTTTTTTTCTTGCTTTTTCTGTGGTGTTTTGCAGTTTTGCCTCGTTTATATTTTTTTAATTGTTTATTTCTAAATCTGGCACCACTGATTGAACATCATATGATCTGCTTTATGGAGTTGAAAATGGTCAAGTGCTTTTTCAAATTGGACCCATGTTAATCAATGCAATACTCAAATTATACTGTAAATATGTGTTAAAATCAGTATTCAATTTGAACTTATAAACACGTTTCAAATTAATACAGCAAGAATAAATTTGTAGGCGTGAATGGAATGCTAAAAAGTGAATCATGCAGATTAAGGAGTAAGATAGTACTGGATTGATTCAAACTTCAATGGACTATTTGAAATGAAAATGGGCTTGAAAGTTTGAGAAATTCAATATATAGGCCCATATTACCCGACAAAGCACAGTAATGAGAAGAAACTGTTTAGTCCAAATGTCCAATAGTTTTCCAGTTTCTTAATTACGTGGATCTTAATGAGATTATGGCAACAATATGAATACAACCATAATTCTTCTTTACATCTTATTCTTATATCAAACGGAAATAGTCATTTTGAGTCGGGTTCACATAATTCCTTCATCTACCGTCTATTTGTCACGTTATTTTAAAACTAATATACCTCCAACATTTTTAATCTTCTTCGTCACGTCATTTTAAGATCATGTTAGTTCAGTATTTCTGTAATGAAGTAAAACGATCAAATAATGAAGTTCGTATAAAATGAAGTAAAACGATCTAAATATGAAGTATATTATTTGCTTGATTAATTTTATCAACTAAATTAGAAAATGAATGACTGAGATTTGATCCCTAATTCGGTTTTTAAAATGAGCTTGACATTGAATACAAATATACAATCCTACATTAGTTTGTTATATTATTTACTAAGTTCCAGTGATTAAGCATAGTAAATACTCCAGTAATGATAGGTTTCTATAGTTGAAGAATTTGAAGGCAGTAGTTTATCAAAATTATGATAGTACTCCACTAGATACCAAAAGTTTAAAAATACGAGCTATATAGGGAGTACTTACAGCATCCACAATAGTCATAGATTAGCAATAATCATAGCTAAAAACTCTTTCTGCCACATCATCATGCCCTTCCCACGACTTAGTAATAGGCTAACCAAACAATAGCCTAGTCAATACCCTAGCCCTCCAAAGAAAAAAACACAAAAAACAACAATGAAATGAATTAAAAAAAACATAGAAAAAAAATAAAATGAGAATAGGATA
This sequence comes from Salvia splendens, assembly GCF_004379255.2. Classification (NCBI taxonomy): domain Eukaryota; kingdom Viridiplantae; phylum Streptophyta; class Magnoliopsida; order Lamiales; family Lamiaceae; genus Salvia; species Salvia splendens. The sequence goes on from NC_056040.1 coordinate 12,065,547, forward strand.
TTTTAGAAAAAATTAGAAGAAAAATGAAAAAAAAAATTAGCTAGCCGATCGCTCGTCCACATAATAGTGGACTAGCGATCGGCTAACCGTGGAGGTCTTTCTTCTTTTGTGCTAAGAGAGTAATGGAATTCCAATTTAATGAAGGAGAATAGATTCATTCTAATTGAGGGAGTGACGCATAATGATTGTGCGTCGTTCTTAATGAAACGCATAACCATTATGCGTCGTTAAGTAATGACGCATAAGGATTATGCGTCGCTTAACGACGCATAAGGGTTGTGCGTCGCTCATGAACGACGCACATTGGTTATGCGTCGTTAAGGCGGCTTTTATCTGCCTCCAGTCACACGCAGATCACAGAACGCACCTTCATACACTTTCAATTCCTCTATCTCGGCGATTTCCGGCGTTTTCTGGCAATTTCCGGCGATTTCTCCATAAGATCCGGTAATTTGTTCATCAATTTAGCTACATTCATCATTATTCATGTTTATTGTGCTTTCATTTGTTAGTTTTACCCAATTTATACAAATTAGGGCTTGTAGGAAAATGTCCATAATTGTCGTTGGTTTATATGTTTTTGATGCAGAAATCATGCAAGTATTTGTGAGTTTGTATTGGGGTGGTAGAGTAGTTCAACTACCACATATGGGTATTGGTTATGACCCACCTCGTGCGAGGAGCTCCATTATATTAAATTCATGTGTTTCCTATTATGAGTTGGTAGCAATGATTTGTGATGCGATGGGAATAGATATGAACCAACACACAATTGAATTATTATGGAGACAATGTATAGTCTATGGTTCCGGTATGAGTTATACATGTTCTGTGATTCGCAATGATGATAGTGTAATGTTTATGTTCAACAATGCTCAAAATTCAAGTGGGTGTATTGAATTATTTGTTGAGTATTCACCTGTGAGGAGTGAAGAAATCCCACCAGTTGTTGATTATGGTATTGGAGCATCTGCGAGGTTTGAACAAATGAGTTTTGAGTGTGGTATTGGATCATCTGCGAGGGTGGACCAAATGAATGAGCAGAGAGATGTTGTAGATGTTGTAGATGTTGTAGATGTTGCTGATGTTGGTGTTGGATTGAATGATGAGGTAGATGATGCAGATGATCTTGATGAGCCAAGGCCACTATCCGAGACAGAGCCAGACCCCGATCTCAGTGATGGTGATGGTGCTGATGATGTCGGTGCTAGTTCTGATGATGAGATAGTACCATGTAAACCTGTTATGCAAGGTGAACAACCACTTCCGGAATACAATCCTAATGGGTTTAGATTCTTTCGTGAATTACCAAGTCGTCCTTCTGGAGTATCGGATGATGTGGGAGGTAATGAACACAGCCTTTTGTATTGGAATGAGAATGAGCCGCATCGGATTGTGTTGGGAACAAAATTTGATTCCAAGCTACACGTGAAAACTGCTATAACTATGTGGAGTTTATGGAATGAAAAACAGTTTAAGGTTGTCGAGAGCAAATTAAGAAGGTGGCATGCTGTATGCAAATTTCCAGCAGGAACGACAGTCACAGGGGCAGGCATCATCAGCACCACCGATGCTGAAAAGGCGAGGGAATGTAAGTGGGAGGTTTCAGTTACACAAAGGTCGCATGACGATATGTGGGAAGTTAGGAAGTGGAAGAATCGACATACCTGTATAGGCCATCGTGCTAATAGAGATCATGCTAACTTTTCAGCCCCAATGATAGCTCTGTTGATTCGACATCATGTGCGACAATGTGCCGATTTCAAGGTCTTCTCAATAATAGCTGATATTCAAGACAGATTTGGTGTGTTAATCAGTTATAAGAAGGCGTGGTATGCAAAGAGAAAGGCTATAGAGTTTGTATACGGTGGATGGGAGGAGTCGTTTAGGCAGTTGCCAAGCTACATGTTTGAACTCCAGTCACAGAATATGGGCACAATTGTTGAGTGGAAGCATAACGATCTGTTGAGTCAGAGGCGTACAATGGTGTTCAACTATGTTTTCTGGGCATTTGGGCCTGCAATACATGCGTTCCAGAAGGCCGCACCGGTGTTAACAGTGGACGGGACTCACCTTCGAGGAAGATTTAAAGGTAAGTTGCTTGTTGCTTGTGGTTTTGATGCTAACAAGACATGCTTGCCTATTGCATATGCTGTGGTGGATGAAGAAACCAATGACAGTTGGTCGTGGTTTTTGGATCATGTCAGAACTCATGTAGTGAAATACGAGAGGGAGGTGTGCATTATATCAGATAGGCATAAAGGACTCTTGAATGCAATGGAGTCTGAAATCATGACTAGGGCCCCGCAGATACACCACAAATTTTGTTTGCTTCATGTGAGGGCAAATGTGTTGAAGAAGCACAAGGGCCCCAATGTGAAGGCCATTATATGGAAGTTGGGGGTCAGTTCTCAGGAACGTAAATTTGCCAGAAGACGTCGAGCACTATATGATGTCAACAGTGGTGCGGTTCGAATGCTGAATAGGATTACAAAAGAATGTTGGTCACTGTGCTACGATGGTGGAGTTAGGTGGGGGGTGGCCACCACAAACATGTCGGAGTGCTACAATAACGTCTTGAGGGGTGTGAGAGAGTTGCCGATTAGAGCGTTGGTTGATTTGACATTTTGGAGGACGGTAAAATGGTGGGCGGAGAAGAAGACAACAATAGAACACACCGAAGGTGAATTAACCCCATGGGCGAGGGACAGACTTGCTAAGAATGACTCAAAGGGGCGAAAACATTACATCACTGTCATTGACCGAGATCTAGGGAAGTACCATGTCCGAACTCGAGGAAGAATCGTACAAGGAGTGTCAAAGGGCAACAATGTTCAAATAGTCAGGTATTTGGAATCGAGTTGCAGTTGTGGTAAGTGGCAGATGTGGAGAATCCCTTGTTCGCATGCTTGTGCGGTTGCTAGAGACAGAGGTCATGTTATGATTGACCTGATAGATGAGAAGTACTACCTAGGTACATGGAGATCACAGTACTATAGTGAAGTTTCATTTGATGCACCAAGACATGAAGAGTATTGGGTTGCACCTTCATGGAAATTGTGCATCACCCCTCAGCAGTTGATTCCTAGAACGCGTGGCCGAGTTAGAAGAAGGAGGATACTTAATCAAATGGATGTCCAGGAGGAGGATGAACCGAGAGCTCCCCGTCGTTGCAGAAATTGCGGGATAGAGGGGCATGACCGAAGAAATTGCTCAGCCGGTGCCGTTCAGTAAAGTCATGGTAGCCATTTGCATCTGAACTTGTGTATTTGAGATGTTATGTATGTATCAACATTTGTGAGATGTTGTCGACATTTATGATGTGTTTTATTATGTCTAGACTAAAAATTTTGTAACATTATGTGTTTCAAAAAGCCACACACAACCCGGAAAAAATGTTCAAAAATGTGAATTCAGTGTAGAAACGAAATTCACTTGGTGACGCATAAGCATTATGCGTCACCAATAAACGACGCATAACACTTATGCGTTACCAAGTAACGACGCATAAGAGTTATGCGTCACCAAATAGAGACGCATAATAGTTATGCGTCACAAAAGCAATTTCGTTCAGCACTGTTTAGTCCAGAAACTTCGCCCGGTCGGGCGATTTACGTGCCTAAAATGCCCGATCGGGCGATTTTATGATTCAAAATTTGTTATTTGTTTCATAATACGGTTTATATTTGGTATTCGTTTATATTTGTAACCGAATTTTATATCAAAATCATAATACTGATTTATCAAAATCATAATACTTCGCTCGGTCATATGTTGATATTCGTTTATATTTGTTTATCAAAATCATAATACTGTTCATTCAACCATAGCAAAATAATATTTGTTGATCCTATTTTTCATCACATAAAAAATAATCAACCACAACCTGTTTCAATAGACACAAATACTGACATATGCCCGAAATCTATCTAGATGGAGGCGTGAACTTTGTCGGAGCCTTCCCTTTGTTCTTCCTTGTTGAGAAGCCCCTGAATACATTCTGCATAGCCCGGCCAATCGTACTTGATGATCGTGAGGATCCCGCGGTCGGTGGTCGGAATATTACTTCGTCATGTTCCTCCCCGCCCTCTTCTTCCGGACCCTCTTCTTCCTGACCCTCTTCTTCCCCTCCCTCTTCTTCCGGACCCTCTTCTTCCTGACCCTCTTCTTCCCCCACACGATCCATAAATTGATAATTCTGAAAGTACGTGTCACGTCCTTGTTGAGATGCATCCCAATCAGACACACCTCCAAAGAATGAATCACATGACGCGCGTGCTCCCCATTGCGAGGGCTCAATGCTTGCACCACTCAACTGAGACCATCCTGGGGGATCGTACTCCGGACTCAAGGGCTCTGGTACCGCATACTCAGGTTGCGGTTGCTGCTGCTGCGCCAACCTATGCTGTCGTGTAATCCCGTGCCCACCCGTCCGGACACCCGGCAGTCCATGACGAAGAGAAGTTGGTGGGCGTGGCGGCACGACCACATTTTGCCGTTGAGAAGATGGATACTCCATCGCATCAGCATGGTTCATCGCACGAAGTGCCGAAGCAGCCATGTCTCGAATCTGAATGAACCGAGGGTCTGTGTCATGCTCAGAGGTCAAATGCCATATCCCCTGAAGGGTCTCAACCTAGATAACAAAAATACAAATGACATCATACCACTTGGAGCAATACAAACTTTAAACTAAACTAAAGACGTTTTTATATACAAAAACATCACATACCGCCAATAAATTAGAAGAGGCTGCCTCGTTCATCCCGTCAGTTGACTGTGTCCCAGGTTGAACTAGGTACGACACGGTGATCCTATTGTACCACGCCATATAACCCGGATTAATGCGACCACCTAGTGTCGCCGTTGCGTGGTCAAAAGTTGCTTGGAACCTGTCGTGGCGCAAGTCCCATTCATCAATGAAGAACTTATGTACCTTAGCCCAATCAGCGCCCTTCCTCCCACGGCGATGACTTTTACTCAAATGGCCGGAGCTATGTAGCATCCTATCACAGTACTGAGGAATACGCTGGTAGCGGTTAAATTGTCGACAAACGCGTCCAGCCTCGTGTGCCTCGACAAATGACCAGCACACCAAATAAGTATCGCACAAGTAGGATGCAGTCGAATCAATGCAGTACTCAGGGAGGATACAGTCTGCATAGGGTGTCCACAGAAACTACAAACAAATAAAATAAAAAACACAATTAATTTCATACTATAGTAAGTAAATTCATTAATTAAGACAACACAAATAAATTTCACCTGGCCAGGACGGATCAGTGATAACTGATCACGATAATGAGCTACTGAATGTCGGGGCGCATTTCCAATTTCAGTAACTCCGTGCCACCTATACATAATATTAATGTCAAAAGTTATCAACAAAACACATAATTATGTGAGTTAATTTAAACAAAAACATTACTTGGCTCCGCACGGGGTATACGGCGTGTGCATAGGCGATATCAAGAAGGCTGGCCTCAATGTAGGCATTCTTTCCCAGGCCCACAGCTGCAAGAGAACCATAGGTCCACCGACATCTCTTCTCTGTCTGCCTACAGAAGCCTCGCACAAATAATGATACAGGTATGCTAACGCAGCACTACCCCAACTGATATTAGCCACATCTTCCGGATCGTCTAAGGCATTTAACCACATAAAGGGGACCTTGCACCCTGTGGTGTCCGGTAAAATAAGCCCCCCTAACAGGATCAGAGCATGTATGCGTGCTCTTTGAATGTATGCATACACAGGCAGCCCATCACCCAACGGCATCGTCGCTTGGTGGATCAGAGACGTCATCAACAAACCACCGTGCTTCGTTTCGGTTTCTGAGTCAGGTATCCATCCCAACAAATCTCTACACTTGCTGGACCAATCTTCAAATCCAACAGGGTAGTCACGGCCAGTGAAAGCACGACCGTCTGCTCTCAAACCCCACAGGCTTTGCACATCCTGTAAGGTAACAGTAACTTCCCCAACTGGAAGGTGGAAACAGTGTGTCTCAGGCCTCCAGCGCTCGATCAAGGCAGTTATTAGCTCATTGTCCATCCTCATCGGTCTTCCACATTCAACCACGCCTCTGAACCCCCATACACCTAGCCAATACATCACATTTTCATGTATAGGCAATGCCCACACCTTACTCTCCGTCCTACGACTTCTCAACACATTTGTTGTGCCATTCGCCAACAACGAGCTTGAAATGTGTTCGCTCTGATGAAACAGTAGTGATGGATCCTCAGGTCCATAGCATAACTGTTGTTCGGAACTTGCAGATGCCATCTACTTCAAAACATTCACCCATGCTTCAAATTTTTTTCATAACAACTCAACAATCAACAAGCTAACTAAATTGCAACTTAGGGGCACAATATATGCATAAAATCGCCCACCAAAAGGGGCACAATTACAAAAACTTAATCAATTGCTACTACCCATTCAATTATATGCATATGAAATACCCAAATTACGGAAAATCGACCAACAAATCCAACAATTTCATCATAAACGCTAATTTTGCTAAATTAAATCCATATGAAATACACAAATTACGGAAAGTCGTCCAAAAATTCCATCAATTTCATCATAACCCATAATTTCATCATAATCGCTACTTATATGCAACAAAACAACACAAAAATACCAAAAATCCATCAATTTAATCAAAAACCCTACTTTTACTAAATAACGGAAAACCTGCCCAAATTAAACATTAAAGGATGTATTTAGCCAAATTGAAGAACAATTACCGGAAAATGGTTGCAAAATGGTGGTAATTCGCCGGATTTTGCTCGGATTCGTCGGAAATCGCCTGCCTCGCCTGCTTCGCCTCTTTCGTCGCGTTTCTGCCTGATTCTGCCTTCTGCCCGTTTTAAAACTCAACTAAAGACGCATAAGAGTTATGCGTCGCTATTAAACGACGCATAAGTATTATGCGTCTCTAATAAACGACGCATAAGTGTTATGCGTCTCTAATAAACGACGCACAATGGTTATGCGTCATTAACTAACGACGCACAATGATTATGCGTCGTTTAATAGCGACGCATAAGGATTATGCGTCTTTTTGTTAGTGACGCATAAGAGTTATGCGTCACTCCCTGAAGCGGAATACGACTAATGCTCTTCATTAAAATGGAATTCCATTAAAATCCTTTACCAAAAAAAGAATTGATCCGCTAACCGTGCTAGTCCGCGCCTGACCTCTCATTCGCTGTCCGCTCGTTCGTCGCGTTAGCCTACGTTAGTCCACTATTGTGGATGCTCTAAATTGTTTGACATTTTCAACCAGATCAATAATAAGAATACTGAAGTATGAACTGAAGATCAAGTTTTCCTTAGAAATTTGGCAATCAATTGCTCAAAGTTGACATTAAGGCCACATTAAGGCCAAATGTAGCATAGGTAATTTTTTTTGAACTCATCTAGCAAGAGAGATGGCATATGCAGCTGTGATTTCTCTGAAGCAAATGATACATCGCCTTCTTAACTCTTCACACACTCCTATTGCCTCCTCGAGTCGAGAAATCCTTGAATTTGCATCCACAGAGATCACATCTTTGCAAGAATTTCTCAAAGAATTCTACAACAGCAACAGCAATAGATGGAACGCTTTGGATGCCGAAATCAGAGAAGCCGTACAAAAAGCAGAAGATGCCATCGAATCAAATCAGTTTCTCTCCCTACCCGAAGAATCGAGGCGAGAGATACGTTCCTTGATCGAAACCACGACGAAAATAAAGAAGGATTTCACTCCGTCATCACTCGACGTTGACGACGACGATGATGATGCAGCTGTTTCACCAACCAACGATGTCGGGTTTGAAATGGTAGGATTATCAAATGAATTAGCCGAAATGAAAGAAGACCTGCTCAAACCAATGAGGCCCTATGAATTCGGGGTTTACTCCTACGTCGGAAAGATAGGCTCTCTAAGAAGCATCACCGCAAAAGCCCTTTTCGACGATATATTCGTCGCAAAAGAAGAGCCCTTCGATTGTGGCGCGTGGGTGACCGTAGGCAGAAACTACCAAATCACAGAAATTCTCACAAATGTCATCGCCCAAGTAGATGATCAAGCACGAATTGATCATCATGATATGGAGAAATTGAGGAAGGATTTGTATGAGAGGTTGAAGGGTCGGAGATACATGATTGTGTTGGATGATATAGACGACGTTGAGGTTTGGGATGAGTTGAAGAAGTCATTTCCAGAGCAACACAACGGCAGCCTAATCGTGCTGGCTACGGGGCTAATCCAAGTGGCCCAATTTGCAAAAAGTTTTTATATTCACGAAATGGGGAGACTAAGCGGTGAGTTCATTTGGGATTATCTTCGAGTGTTGATGTTTGGGTGCGAGAAGGAGATCGATCCAGAAATGGAAAAAGCTGGGAAGAAGATTGTTGAGAATTGTAGAGGAAGTTGCATTGCGCTTGCTAGAGTTTTCTTCTTCCTCAACAAAGCTGACAAGACTCCAGAGGTTTGGACTAAGCTAGCGGCAGATGAACAACACTTCATATTCGTCGTCCACGATGAACTCTCCGAGGTACTTTTTTCATTCATACACCATCTCATCTCACATATAAAATTCTCACTGATTCTTCTATAAGAACGCCTAGATTGATCGATTTCACATGTCACAAGACTCCAGAGGTTTGGACTAAGCTAGCGACAAAATGATGTCTGATGCTCTTTCTATACATACCTTAGTGCTGTTTTATGCAAAAAAAGTTGGGTTTAAAAGCACACCAGAATCCTAAATTTTAAGATGTAGCCAAAGAGTAATGATTCCTGCATTTTGTCCTTTTTTCCTACCAGGTTTGTAAAATAAAAGAAGATTCATCTGTGCATACAGCCGACGAAAAGAATACGGTCAACTCTTTATTTGACATGTCTTCTTGTATTAAACTAAACAAGAAGTATCTTTTTCCCCAAACATACTTTCCAAAATCAAATATCATGTTGATCTGTGGGATGGCAGGTATTGGAAAGACTACTCTTGTTAAGAACGTTTTCGAAGATTCCTCAGTTTCACATCACTATGACCACCTGGTGTGGGTGGCTCTCGGCCCAAAATATAAACCAGAAGAAATCTTGATCGATATTCTAGCTCAAATATATCCCCAAATAGATAGAGAACACATAAAAAATGATGCAAAATTAGCTACAGATTTATGTGTGGAGATGGAATTATCATACAAGAGATGCTTCATTGTGTTAGATGATATGTGGAAGCCAGAGCCCTTATACCACTTAAAAACTCTATTTCCAAACATTAGAGCTAAAATCTTTGTGACAACCCGGCAACCTGTGATAGGTACATCATTTGGGCCAGATGATAAGTATTACACAGTGCGCGTACTCAATAAACAAGAAAGCTGGGATCTGCTTTGTCACAAGGTGTTTGCTGGTGTGTCATGTCCTCCTCGGCTGGAGGAAGTTGGCAAGAAAATTTCTAAGAAATGTGAAGGTCTTCCTCTCTTGATCCTCACAGTTTCCAATCTCTTGTCAAAAGCTGAGAAAACACTAGAGTATTGGAGCATGGTAGCAGAGGAAAGAAATTCAGTTTTCAAGGATGCATATGATCATATGCATAAGGTGTTATATCCTAGCTATCTGTACTTACCTCAACATCTGAAAGCATGTTTTCTGTATATGGGACTTTTCTCACGCAACGATGAGGTCCCAGTGTCGAAGCTCATTGATTTGTGGGTTGCAGAGGGATTTCTTGAGCCAGATCCTTGTCAAACTTTACAAGATTATGCTCGAAAATGTTTGATGCAGATTGTTAATCGAAGTCTAGTTATGGTCCAATGGAGGGACTCTGATCCCGAATCCTGTAAGACATGTAGACTTCATTCTGTGTTTTGGCATATGTGTAGCAGCGAAGCTGAGAAGAGCATGTTTTTCAATATTTATACTAGACACGGATTAAAGGAGGAGCAAAGAAGAGTGTGCATTCGTAATAACATTTTGTTAGGCATCAAACATGAGCATAACTCAATGTTATACACACGTTCTCTCTTATGCACTGGCCCATACCATCAGTATCCAGTACCAATACCTTTTAGGTCGAGGCTGCTGAGGATAGTGGATGCTATGTCAATCCGTTTATATGAGTTCCCAATTGAAGTTGTGGAACTCATTCATCTAAGGTACCTCACCCTCACTTGTGACGGGAGGATTCCTGCTGCTATATCCCAACTCCGCAACCTAGAGAAGTTGCTTGTAACAAGGCATTTGAGCACCAAGTCATTTGAAGATTCTTCAATCTTGCCCATGGAAATTTGGGGTATGAAAGAATTGAGATATCTTCGGGTTGAAGGGTGCAACCTACCTAACCCTAGTAGTGATGAGGTTTTAGCCAACCTCTCAACACTATTAGATGTGAACATTGATAGTTGCACTAAGGAGGTTATAAGAGGTGTTCCAAATATAAAGAGGTTAGGAGTCCGGATCCAGCTCGAGCCGGAAGATGATGGAAAGTCCTTCCATCACTTGAATAACATATCCAGTCTAGGCAAACTGGAATCACTTACTTGTGTGGTTGTGAATCCTGACCTAAGTCAAGATACTGTCACTCCACCTGCTCCTCATTCCATGTTTCCAGTGTCTCTTAAGATGTTGAGTTTGAGTGGGCTAGGATATCCATGGAGTTACATGGGCATAATTGGCAGACTACCTAATCTTGAGGTGCTCAAATTACGTTGCTATGCCTTTCAAGGACCACTATGGGAAACAGATTATGCCAGTTTCAACCAGCTTAAGCTTCTCTCACTCGAAGATACTGATCTAGTGCTGTGGCGAACAAGAAATGCCAGCTTTGTTTCTCTCAAGTATCTTAGAATTAAACATTGCTATAACATAGAAGAGCTCCCTCCTTATTTGTCTCACGGTGTTCGGATGCTTCAAGTAGCTGACTGCAGCCTTTCAGTTGTGGCATGGGCAGAAAAAATGAAAGAAAATGATTGGGAGAATAGAATACAAAAGCTAACGATTGATGTCCATTGTTCATGGGATGATGAGGATCTCGACTTATGACTGCGTGCTTACAAAGGTTAGTCTCTTAAGTTCAACTTTCTATTTTCACTAGTATCATAGACAGTTCCTATTATGTGCTACGTATATATTTCTAATGTTTTCTTATACATGCCCCTACTTGATTCTTTTGAAGATGTTGATCTACATTTTTTGCGAGAAACTCACTTTCCAAAGATTACTTATGCTCTTATCATTGTACCCTCTATGAAATTGGTTGAAGTAGATGAGTGTAACTCTGTTGTTATGAATTGGGCAGGGGAAATGAAAACAGGAACATGCATGGCAGCTTACCAGAATAAATGGCACTTGCAGACTCATGGGATTCTGGGATAACTTCAAATAATTACTGTTAGTTTAGTTGCTTCAGAACTAAGAATCGATTTATTGTTAGCTTAAAAAGAGAAAAACCAAGTGTGTGTTTTTTAGTTGTACAATTAATGGAAAACTGCAATATTAGTCCTGTGTTTATAGGGTGGTTGCAATATTGAGAAGTTCCATTTTAAGGTCATTATCTCTGTATGTTGTTGGGCTTTAGCCTTTAGTACTTTATGATAAACATTATAAAATCGAAAAGTGGAAAGACATAAAAAGGCTTCAACTCGAATATAAATCCTTGGATTGGATTCACGTAGACTCATTTGAAATAGTGTTCACATATGAGAACCGATGATCCTTGCTTCCCTTTTTCTCAACCGTGCCACTTCTACTCCGGCTGTTGAAAGAATATCATGCAGTGGCTAAACATGTTTAACGCCTCTTTAAATTGTGAGACATTGCGGTAAATGTTTTATTTATGGAGTATTTATAATTTTCTATCCAAATACTAAAAAGGAACTCCCTATAATTTTTATTCTCTGATTCTTAGACCGACTAAAGTATTTACGCCTTTTTATTTATTTATTTATGGATATTTTATTCTAAGCATGTATTCACGTAGTTCATGTACTTAATCTATCCATTCTATAACATTTAAGATAAAATATTATGTTTAGTAACTTGTCATTTGTCATCATAATGCATGGGAAAGATTTACTATTACATAAATTAAATTGTGAAATGAAGTTCCTTTTAACAAAATCATCACAATTAGGTAGATGATTGTTTCTTATGAAAGATGAAAATCTTATAATTCTACTCACAATAATGTTCTTTAACAATTCGGAATAGTTTAATAAGAATAAATTGTTGACAATATTCATTTTATTTAAGTTTTAAAAAATAAAATAAGACAGCTTGGTTAAAAATTTGTATTTAAATAAATATATAATAACATAATCATGATAAATATGATTATAAAAATTTATAATTATAATACTTGTACTACATTTGTAAAATATTTTGAATTTAAGTAAAAAATATAATTTGTCTGCATATATATTTGTTATTTTTAATGATTACGATTATACATGATTATTTTTATACATATTTTTATTTGATATATCAAATATATATTTCTTTGTGTTGATAATGTAGTTTTTAATGTGCATACTATTAGCAAGTTGACTAAAACAAATGCAATTTAATATAGTAATAAATATGAATTATTAAATAGATTATGCATAGCAAGGTATACATGCATTAAAAATTAATAGAGCTTGAATGAATAGATAAAATAATCCAAGTCAAATTATATGTAACACCCCGAAAAAAAAAAACATTAATCTAATTAAATATTTTCCTCGTTGACTTGGTCACCAATTATTTCTTAGTCCAAATTTAAATAAAGATTCTGTTGAGATTTTCCTCTCCTCCGATGATCAGCAAATAAATTTGAAAATAATTAAATTAATGAATTTCACGCACAAAAAAAAGAGAACAGATCGTCCCACCCCTTTCCCCACGTTGAAACCGCCCTCCCCTCACTCCATGAATCTCTCCCATATCTATCAACTACCTTCTCTCTATAATAATCCCTTCACAAATCAGCTTCCTCATTCTACCAAAAATCTGGAAAAAAATAGAGAGAAACAGCTGGAGCTTGAAGGAATCTCGGAAAAGATGGGGCAGGTCGTGAAGAAGAAGAAGAAAGGGAGACCGGCGGAGCCACCGCCGCCGCAATGTGAAGTGCGTCTTCGACCTAGACGACTACTTCGACGAGGACGAAGTGTTCGCGGACGAAGAGGACCAGCGGCGGAGGGAGAAGAAACTGAAGCACCTGCTCAAGCTCCAGAGTGGCGACGAGCCGGAGCAGACTAATCGGCGCACGCAGCAGGCGTCGTGCTCCTCCGACGGGGAGCCGTCGAAGAAGCGAAAAATCAGCGTGAGGGAGTGAGCTCTGGAAAGGGCGATGTGATGCGACGACGCAGGAGAAGAGCAGACATGCGGCAACAGCGGAGCGAAGCTGATCGGGATGGCCAGCGACTTAGCGGCTTTGCGATTAGAAATTGGACACGGCATGTATCCTCAACGGTGGCTGCTGGGCAACGACGACACAGACGGGCAGAGGCGACGTCGCTGCCTGTGCGTCTCCGGCAGTGGCAGAGAGGGCGAGGAGCAGGGGCTGACCGCGACGGGCCGAACAGCGGTGGACAGCAGCGATGATGCTGGAGAATTTCAGTGAGGCAGCGCTTTGACAGCAGTGGAGCGGAGGAGACGGCAGCGGCGGCGGATTGTCAGAGAGAGAGCGAACAACGACGAACGCCCCCTTGTGGAAGAGCTGCTCGACGGAGAGCTGTAGAAGAGTGTGAGAGAGAGATGACAGGGTGTGCTTGATTTGAGAATAGGATTTCAATTCCATTTGGAATTTCACGTTAGGTAAGGAAGATTAAGGTTTTGGGCCTTGTTTTATTTAATGTTTTGGGTCAAATGAATTAATTTAAATTTGTAGGCCCACTGTTTTGATAAAGGAGATGGCTTGGAGTTAATTTGGTTTGGTCCAAATTAATCGAATGGAAGATTGAGTCGAAGTGGGTGACTTCACGCACGCTTTTCGAGAACCGAACGAAAAAAAAAGTTAAGGCATTAAACGAATGAGGTGGGCTTTCTAACTAAGTATTTTGTGTGCTTTCGAACTAAATACTTTCAAGCGCTTTAGTTTTAATATATTGATTCGAGCATCATTTTATGTGACGAAATGCATGTGATTGCGATTATTACATGATTATGTGATTTATGTGCTTAAAGTGAAAGTGATTTTCATGCGTTGCGCTGTATAGCTTTTTGAGTGGTTTTGAATTGCTCGACTTGTTGATGTGATGTGAAATGATGCTCGACCTTGACAGAGAAAAATGATTTATGCTTCAAATACGTTTTTGAGGAAAATAAAGTTTGCAAAGGGAATGTCATGTCATGCTTTTGTTTGGGAAATGCCTATCTGTTTGTTTAGCAAGGGAGTTGTCCCTACTAGACCTATTGAAATCGAATTCGGGTCTGACTAGGAAGTGAGTTCCTACTCAGGCTAGTGTACACCACGTAGATCGTGCGCTATCTCTTCGAGTTGGCCGGTCTAGTGACTTTGAATGTGGCCGCATTCCTTGTCATGTATGTTGAGATTGTTGAGATGATGTTGTTGAGGTTGTTGAGATGATGATGTTGATGATTGCTTAGTGGGGAGTGAGTCCCTACTATGAGTTTAATCGAATTCGGGTCCTAGCAAGGGTGCGTCCCTGCTTGGGCTAGTGTACACGATGAGGACTGTGAGTCATCGAACGGGTTGGCCGGTTTTCGTGCTCGTGGAAAGTGGCCCCCTTACACGGCACCTTAAAGAACAGATATGACAGTTTCTTAAATAATTCAAGGAGAAGTGGTTGTGTTTTGAAATGATGAGGAAAAAGGATTTGAAGTTGAGTTGAAAGTTTGTGTTTGAGATATTTTTAGTGTCGCGGGCGTTTTCAAGATTAAAACTCCGAGGTCACTCAATGGTGGCATGATATAACTGTTTTTTTTAAATTGCTTTGGCATTTGTTCACTGAGTACATCAAGTACTCAGCCCTGCATGTGTTTTTCTTATGTGCAGGTTGAGCGGTGATGAGCGCGGTGGGTGTTGAGCATGAAAGTGAAGAATGTCTATCAAATGTCTAGAATATGTTGTGTCTTCATGCATAGCATTATTCTTCTCTCGAATGCTTCCGCTGAATGTTGTTTCGTATGAGTTTATGTATTGTTGAGATATAATCTTTTGGAGTTCTCAATTGTTGAGATACTCTGATTTTATTCGAGCTATTCCCATTTGTTTCGAGCTATGGTCGATTTGTGTCGTTTTCCCCTTTCTTCCCCGCTTCTTTAATCCTCCCCTAGTCGCGATCAACCGTGTTTTCTATTCTTAGAAAATGCGGGCGTGACAAAGTGGTATCAAAGCAATTTTTCTTTCCGCTCTGGACCCGAGAGTCTTTTTCTGTCTTAGTCTAGACTTGTTTTGCTAGACTAAAATATGGTTAAATTTGGAAGGCTCAACATCCCGCTTCGCCACGCTCAACCAAGAAAGAGGTAATATATTTTTATGTGAAAATTTTTATGAGAAGGTTTCGGAGATAGGACGACGAGAAAATTTTTTAGAAAGAAAGAGGAGAAAATTTTTATAATAATGAGGAAGTAGAATCTTTCCGTAAGGGATTGGTTTCAAATTGAGAATAGTATTTTCTGATGTTTGAGAAAAGAGCAAGTTTTGAAGAGAAATTATATGTTTGATTTCGAGTTTGAGTTTTAAAGTATGAAAGTGTTTTGCTTTGCGATGTTAAAATGTTGTGTGTTATACTTGGTTATCTTTATGTATGAATGATGATGAAGTATGTTGCGAACATAGAGTGCTTATGTTGTAGGCTAGATTGAATACGCGCGAACTGTAGTTTTAAGTTGAAATAATCTATCACTTTCCCGAGTGATAAAAACGAACGAAAATCTGAAAGTTTGGGGTGAACCCCTAATTTGTCAAATCACGATGAGGCAAGGAGATCGAGAGTGCGAATGGAGGCCGGTGAACCATGAAACTTTTTCTATTCTTGGAATGGCGCGAAACGTTGGAGCAAGCTTGATGTGTGAACTATATTATTATTTCCTACGTTTTTCCTGAACGACAAGAACAAAAAGAATACGAGGAAGATTTCAAGAAGATGAGGATAGAGAAGACGAAATGAAGCTTCAAACACGAAAAAGGTGCGAGATAAGAAGAGCTGATGCTAAGTGATGTAGCTATACAATGACAAGAGATCATACTCGCGATGCAAATTAATATAACATTATCTCGCATAATTTTGCTAAAAGTGGCGACATGATGGAGACGACCTTTATAGCAGACAAAGAAGCACGAGGATTAAAATGTTTTACAAGAAACGCGCTTACAACATGCCAAGAATATTATTAAAATACAACTTGCAACTACAGTTATTAATTTTAGCGATACGAGGAAGCTGCTTGGAAATTAGAAGACAAGATGATGGAGAAATTCTATATTCGAAGGACGTAAGCAAATTTCGGGACAAAATTTTTGTTAAGATGAGTAGATTGTAACACCCCGAAAAAAAAAGAAAAAAAACATTAATCTAATTAAATATTTTCCTCGTTGACTTGGTCACCAATTATTCCTTAGTCCAAATTTAAATAAAGATTCTGTTGAGATTTTCCTCTCCTCAGGTGATCAGCAAATAAATTTGAAAATAATTAAATTAATGAATTTCACGCAAAAAAAAAAAGAGAACAGATCGTCCCACCCTTTCCCATGTTGAAACCGCCCTCCCCTCACTCCATGAATCTCTCCCATATCTATCAACTATCTTCTCTCTATAATAATCCCTTCACAAATCAGCTTCCTCATTCTACCAAAAATCTGGAAAAAATAGAGAGAAACAGCTGGAGCTTGAAGGAATCTCGGAAAAGATGGGGCAGGTCGTGAAGAAGAAGAAGAAAGGGAGACCGACGGAGCCACCGCCGCCGCAGTGTGAAGTGCGTCTTCGACCTAGATGACTACTTCGACGAGGACGAAGTGTTCGCGGACGAAGAGGACCAGCGGCGGAGGGAGAAGAAACTGAAGCACCTGCTCAAGCTCCAGAGTGGCGACGAGCCGGAGCAGACTAATCGGCGCACGCAGCAGGCATCGTGCTCCTCCGACGGGGAGCCGTCGAAGAAGCGGAAAATCGGCGTAAGGGAGTGAGCTCTGGAAAGGGCGATGTGATGCGACGACGCAGAAGAAGAGCAGACATGCGGCAACGGCGGAGCGAAGCTGATCGGGATGGCCAGCGACTTAGCGGCTTTGCGATTAGAAATTGGACACGGCATGTATCCTCAACGGTGGCTGCTGGGCAATGATGGGGTACGAACCAAACCCTAATGGCAAGCCCAATAACAGTGACGGCCCATCAGCCTAGAGCCCAAGAAAGAGTTCGGCACGACCAAAGAGTTCGGACTCAGCCTATAGCTCGGTAAAGTTCGGCACGACCAAAGAGTTCGGACTCAGCCTACAGCTCGGTAAAAGCCGACCAGTCAAGCTCTCCTCTCAGATCGGCAAGAGCTGATCGGTAAAGTCCAGCAGTTCGGTCTCAACATTCAACCGAACTAGGAGTTAGTGGACTCATGAAAGACCTCCACGACCTCCACTATACCCACGATCTATTTAGTGGTATGAAGCAGTTATTGAGCAGTTATTGCTCACCCACGATCTTGTTAGTGGGGCTGCAAACCACGATCCTAGTTCGATGTATAAATAGAACTTAGATCAGATAGAAAAGGGTTAAGCTCTCTAGAGATAAAAACTCATATAGCAAGTCTGTGTTGTAAGCTGTAATCCCAGATCAAGCAATACAATCTTGCCCCCCCCCCCTTTTTCCCGTGGACGTAGATTTACTTCAGTAAATCGAACCACGTAAATTCTTTGTGTCATAGTCTTTATTCTCTACCAGCATTTACTAACATCAGAAATTCGCGGATCCATCACTGGCGCCGTCTGTGGGAAACAGAGAACAAAATTTGTGATAAAGCGAATTTTTGATCCATTTTTTCCACCCAAAAAATGCATACCAGATCGCAGAGTACCCGTATTCCTGCCCGTGAGAACCAGGAGGAAGCCAATCCATCCCACAGGTCTGGAAAACAGCCTAGGGATAAATCCACCACCAGTTCTCATGGCGAAGGAACAAGCCGCTCCAAAAATCGTCCCACTGAGTCTTCCCAGCAGCCCGATTTGAATGAGGCTGTCAAGCAGTTTTTGGAGGCGAAGCAGGAGGAATTCTTAACCTTCCTGCGAAAAAGCCAAAAGCAGCCGGAGACGAAAACGGCGGATTCTCCTTCTCCCTCCGCACAAGAAAGTCACTACCGCAGTAGTGTCGCATCTCCCAGGAGAAAGAATCCCCGTCCCCCACATATTCCAGTTCCTCCTCGGTACCGGAATCACAGGAGAACTCAATCTCCTCCATACCGACGAGATATCGGATTCGCCGTGTACGGAGCACTGAAGACTCCGTTCTCGGACGACATCACCCGAACTCCCCTACCACAGAACTACCGAACTCCGTCGATGACTTACGACGGGCTCGTGGACCCTCACGATTTCTTGGGGCGCTATCAATATAACATGGCGAACCAGGGTCTCAACGAGGTCCACATGTGCAAGCTGTTTCCCGAGCTGCTCATCGGGAACGCGAGAAGGTGGTTCGATAGCCTCCCCCAGGGCAGCATCAGATCTTACCGAGATCTAATGGATGCCTTCCACAGGAGGTTCTTTCAGAAAGCGGAAGCCCGAATCACTTCGGCTCAGCTGCTTTCCATTCGTCAAGGTCGCGACGAAAAAATCAGCGACTTTATGACAAGATTCCACAAGGAATGCCTGCAAGTAGACGATCTCAACGATCTGCTTGTCATCTCGGCATTCCAAAATGGAATCCTGCCCGGAGCTCTCTACAGGAAGCTCGTTGAGTGCGGTCCGCAGACAGCTCAGGAAATGTGGGACATTGCGGACCAGTACTCCCGGGCCGATGAGGCAGACCGTCGCAAACGGTCGTTAGACAGCTCATCGACCCGAGGAGACAGAAGGAAGCCCGATCATAGCGATCAGGGGCATCCTCGCCGGACTCCATTTGAAAGAATTCAAAGGGCTCCGGTGCAAGACAGATTGGGACCTCGTCTCAATCCCGAGAAGCCGCCCGCTCAGTTCGTACCGCTGAACAAGCCGAGAGCGGAAATTTTCGAACTGCACTCTGACCTATTCGAAAAGCCAAAGCGGATGACGAAATCAGCCGCGCGCCGACCACAGGATAGCTACTGCTCCTACCATCAAGACCACGGTCACGATACTGAGGAGTGCAGAAACTTGGCTGCCGGTATCGATGTTCTTGTGAAGGCAGGGACATTGAAAAAATACCGAAGCAAGCAGCCAAAGAAGAATAAAAAGCAGAGTGGTGCGAACTGCGCTCCTCAGGATCCGAAAAGGCAGCCGGATCCCGAAGACGATGACGAGCCGCAATATGATGGAGTAATCCAGACTATTGACGCGCTCCCTGCCGGGAAGACCAAGTCGTCCCTAAATTCAGAACGCAGAGGCTCCAATCGAGAGGAGCCAACGCATAAAAGGCTGAAGCAGGACGAAGTGATTACGTTCTCGGCTGCTGATCCCGTCCCGGCCATCTCTCCTCACCAAGACGCCATTGTCATCCAAGCCGGAGTGGCAAACAAACTGATCCACAGGGTGTTTGTGGATACAGGAGCGTCGGTTAGCATTCTTTTTAAAGAGTGCTTCGACAAACTAGAAGTGGACCCAGCTCGGCTCAGTCCGGCTCCGCTTCCCCTGAAGAGCTTCACCCAGGAGGACACCCGCCCTGAAGGTATTATCAGCCTTCCGATCACGGTGGGGAAAGCGCCTACTAGCTCCAGTACGATGATTGAGTTTTTCGTGGTGAAAGCTCGGTCCCCGTACAACGTCATCCTGGGAAGAGACTGGCTCAACACAGTTCGGGCCGTTTGCTCCACCTATCACCTCACCATCAAGATCCCTACTAAAGGAGGGATAGCGGTCATCCGAGGTGACCAAAAGAGAGCAAAGGAATGTCTGCAAATTGCGCTTAGAAGTGCCGAGCAGTCAGATCGGCACCACCAAGCATAGCAATCACAGCAGCCGGAGTCAGAGGCGATGACCGAAGTCATACCGGAGCCGAACTCGATGACAGTTCAGCTGTACGAAGACGATCCATCCAGAACGGTTAAGATCGGCTTCGCGGGAACGCCCCTACTTCGGGAAAAAACCATCCAGCTCCTCAAGGAGTATAAAGACGTCTTTGCATGGTCCCCGTTGGACATGACCGGAGTGCCCCCCGAGGTAATCACTCATCGGTTAAATATTGATCCTTCAGTCCGGCCGATAAAACAGAAGCAAAGACTCTTTGCGGCAGAACGAAGTCAAGTCATCCGTGACGAAGTCCGTCAATTATTGAAGGCGGATGTGTTATTCGAAGTGAAGTATCCTTCGTGGGTGGCCAATCCTGTCATGATCAAGAAAAAGGAAGGAGGATGGCGGATGTGCATAGATTTCACCGATCTAAATAAGCACTGTCCCAAAGATTGCTATCCCCTTCCGAACATAGATAAAAAAGTAGAAGCTTTGATAGGCTTTGAAATTTTTTGTTTTCTTGATCTGTACAAAGGATACCATCAAGTTTTAATGGATGAGATTGACGCTTCAAAAACGGCCTTCATTACTGATTTCGGCATTTTCGCTTATAAAAAGATGCCATTCGGTTTAAAGAATGCCGGAGCCACTTATCAAAGGATGGTAGACAAGCTTTTTCGGCACCTGATTGGAAAGGAGGTCGAAGTGTATGTTGACGATATAGTCGTCAAAAGCAAAAGCACTTCGGAGTACGAGCACAACCTCAAGTCCACTCTCAACGTGCTCAAGAAAGCCAACCTCAAACTTAATCCCCAAAAGTGTACCTTTTTGGTAGATTCGGGAAAGTTTCTGGGTTGTTGGGTTTCAAAGGACGGACTCAAGGCAAACCCCTCAAAAGTTCAAGTCGTTCAGAACATGGCAATGCCGAAGTCCATACATGACGTGCAAAGGCTAACCGGATGTCTAGCCGCACTGAATCGATTCCTTTCCCAAGCAGCCGAAAAGCAACTGCCGTTCTTCAAGGTGTTGAAAAAGGCACCAAAGTTCGAGTGGGGAGCCGAGCAGAAAAAGGCCTTTGACGAGCTCAAAAGTTATCTAGCCGAGCTTCCTATTCTCTCTGCTCCAACCGAAGCCGAAGTAATATTCTTATACTTAGCGGCATCGGATCAAACCATCAGCGCGGTGCTTGTACGAGAAGAAGGCCTAAAGCAGCTTCCCATCTATTTTACAAGCCGAGCATTAAGAGGTCCAGAAACCAGGTATCAACCACTGGAAAAGATTGCTCTGGCATTAGTAAATGCAGCAAGGAGACTGCGGCCATACTTCTATGCTCACAAGGTATGCGTCTTAACTGATCTGCCACTTCGGCAAGTGTTGACCAAACCAGAAGCATCAGGCAGAATCGCCAAGTGGGCTATAGAGTTGGGAGAGCACACAATTGAATATCTACCTCGGAAAGCCATCAAGGGACAAGCCTTGGCAGATTTTCTTGCGGAAGCAAAGTTCGATCAAGCAATTCCTGTTATTGCCGAACAGAAGAATTCTGCCAATGCCGAACTAGCACAGCCCTTGGAATCCGAAGTAGAGCCGCCGGACTGCTGGAGCGGATTCGTAGATGGAGCTTCAAACAAGATGGGAAGTGGAGCTGGTATTTTACTTGTCGCTCCCGACGGACACGAGGTAACCTACTCACTTCGGTTCCTATTCCCCACTACTAATAATGAAGCCGAGTACGAAGCCCTCCTGGCCGGACTCCAGCTAGCGCAAAGTCTGCTCGTCAAATCTCTCAAAGTCCATTGTGATTCACAAGTCATAGTAAATCACATGTTGGGTACAAGTGAAGCTCGTGACGAGAGAATGAAGAAGTATTTGGACAAAGCGCAAAGCATCAGCCGAAGTTTCTCCTATTTTCGGATAATCCGCATTCCCAGAGCGGAAAATAGCCGAGCAGATACCTTAAGTAAGTTGGCCTCAGATCCGAGCTCAAAGGTGGAAGAATTAATGCATCGAAGCATTGATGAAGCCGAGGTACATTCAGTATCCAGCTCGCCGAACTGGATGACGCCGATTTTGAAGTATCTGGATCAAGGACAATTGCCCGAGGATAAGAGAGAAGCTCGGAAGATCACGTGCCGAGCACTTCGGTACGAACTTCATGAAGGAGTCCTCTTTAGAAAGTCTTACCTCCAGCCGTTATTGCGGTGCGTAGGACCAGAAGAGACGGACTACATCCTCAGAGAAGTTCATGAAGGATCGTGCGGTAGCCACATCGGAGCCAGAGCTTTAGCAAAAAAAGTTCTGAGATGGGGATATTATTGGCCAACCATGGTACAAGAGGCAGTGCAGCTCGTCAAGAAGTGTACGAAGTGCCAAATTCATGCAAATGTCCCAAGGATGCCGCAGACCGATCTATACACTATGCAAAGCCCTTGGCCTTTCATGCAATGGGGCATAGACATAGTGGGACCACTTCCTCAAGCTCCTCGGCAAATGAAATTCCTTATCGTTGCCGTGGACTACTTCACGAAGTGGGTGGAGGCTGAACCATTAGCTACGATAACGAGCTCAAAGGCATTGGACTTCGTCTGGAAGAACATAGTGTGCCGATTTGGCATACCCCACATCCTCATCTCGGATAATGGGACTCAGTTCACCGACAAGACGTTCAAGAATTGGTGCCAAGAGCTGAACATTCAACAGCGGTTCACTTCGGTCTCCCATCCCCAAGCAAACGGACAAACGGAAGTAACGAACCGGATTCTGGTGAAAGGGTTAAAAGCTCGGTTAGAACAAGCCAAAGGACAATGGGTAGAAAATCTCCCTCAAGTCCTATGGTCCTACCGAACTACGCCCAAAACCTCCAACGGTGAAACTCCGTATAGTCTGGTGTACGGCACTGAAGCCGTAATTCCGGTGGAGATCGGCGTACCCAGTCCCCGAACTCTAAATTTCTCCTCAGAAATGAATGACGACGGACTGAGAGCAGAACTAGATCTCGCCGAAGAAAGAAGAGAATTGGCGTGCATAAAAGCAGCCAAGTATAAGGAGCAAGTAGCCCGGTATTATAACCAAAGGGTGAAAAAGCTTCAATTTCAAGTGGGAGATCTCGTCTTGAGAAACAACGAAGTAAGCCGAGCAGAAAAGCTGGGCAAACTCGAGCCCACATGGGAGGGTCCGTATCGGGTGTCAGAAGTCCTCGGCAAAGGGTCTTATAAATTGACTCACATGTCAGGAGAACAAGTACCCCGAACATGGCACGTCTCCAACCTCAAGAAGTTCCACTTGTAAGAGACAAGGTCCGGTCAGTCTGTCTTGTGTCTAGTTCGGTCATAGGGGTACATGTTTTTATTTGTTTGTTTTTTACTTGTACCTTTTACTTGTCGTTTTATAAAAAGTTTAAAGTTTTTTCTTTCGTCTTTTTCATTTTTTCTCTATGTGTTTTGTCTCTATGTGCTTGTCGTCTCTTACAAATGGTACCAAGGTATATCGTTCTTTAAAGACTGATCCCCTTTTTAGATCGATTATTAAAGACTATTGTGAGTCCAAGCTTCTAAGGAGGATATAAGACCACAATTCAGCTTAACAAGCAGTCCGTCTGAAACGAACTGCAATAAGCCAACGATTGTGAGTCCAAGCTTCCAAGGAGGATACAAGACCGCAATTCAGCTTAACAAGCACTTCGTCTAAAACGAACTGCAATGAGGGAAAGTCCGATCCACGCGATAAACCTCGCCGAATTAGGACGACCAAGTTCGGTCAAAGAAGTTTACCTCATAAGACCGGGGACGACCACGTCTAGTCAAAGAGGTTTACTGCATAAGACCACTTCGGTTAACTGGGAAAGTCCGATCCACGCGATAAAACTCGCCGAATTAGGACAAGGGAAAGTTCGATCCCGGCGACAAAAATTGCCAAATTAGAACACAAACCAAGTTCGGTCAAAGATGTTTATTTCATCAGACCAAAGACGAGTTCGGTCAAAGATGTTTATTTCATCAGACCAAAGACGAGTCCGGTCAAAGATGTTTATTTCATCAGACCAAAGACGAGTCCGGTCAAAGATGTTTATTTCATCAGACCAAAGACGAGTCCGGTCAAAGATGTTTATTTCATCAGACCAAAGACGAGTCCGGTCAAAGATGTTTATTTCATCAGACCAAAGACGAGTCCGGTCAAAGATGTTTATTTCATCAGACCAAAGACGAGTCCGGTCAAAGATGTTTATTTCATCAGACCAAGGACCAAGTCCGGTCAAAGAAGTTTACTTCATAAGACCGAGGACAAGTACGATGAAATTTTTTCGCTAAGCTGTAAATACAGTGTTAGAAGCGAAAACAAAATTTCATTTTTCAAATCTTGTTCGGCATACAACTCCGCTACCCTACAAAATGGCGTTACGCTATTACAAAGGACTATTCTACTGTCCAGGGTTGCTGAAGTTAAGCCACCTATCTGCAAAATCCTCTGGAAGCCGAGTTCGGTTGTTCCGAGCAGATGAAGAATAAGCAGGTCGACGAGATGCTATCCTCGACCCAACGCCTCTTCCCCGAGCCAGAGAAGTCCTAACACCTCGGCGATGAAGAGTCTCTGCAATAATCATCTGCTGATCTTGCTCGCTCATAGTCACAACTCCTCGGCGAATTTCAGTCCGTCCCTGTCTTGACGATTCCGGTTGCTCCTGAGCCCGTTCTCGTCTTGACGTTTCCGGCTGTTCCGGAGTTCGTTGTTGACTGGAAGTAGGATTTTGAACAAGGGAACCAGAGGCTTGATCTGGAGTGCGAGCATCTGTTGGCACGATATGCCGAAGGAATCTTTCTATGGAGGGGCGCCGAGAAAGAACAATGTCGTACCGAGAAGCCCAGCGCCGTAATGATTTCACAACTTGTTGGCAAGCCGAGCTCTCCAGCGCATTGTTCCTCCGGAATACATGATATTCCTCCCACAGTTCGTCAACTCGACTCTGAACATCTGATATGGTCAATCCCCCGCGCACACGGATGTAATCCTCGTACGCAGTCCTCTCAGCAATGGTCGTATTCAGCTCGGCCTCCAGATCCTTCTTATCGGACTCTAAGTCCTTATTATCGGCCTCCAGCTTCACTAAACGAGCCAGAAGCTCGTCATTCTTCGTCTGATCGGCTATAGCTCTTTTCTCAGCTTCGTCTAAAGCCGAAGAGTACAGCCGTTTCCAGTGAAGTATCTCCATCTCCTTGAGTACAAAGCAGCTATATTAGTTCGGCAACTGTACCGAGCAGATAGTAAAATACAACAGGAATAAAGGCGAGTACGAAAAGCTATACGAAGACAAGTGTAGAGAATTTTTCATTCACAAGGAAAATTTTTACACTAGGAGGGCTTCAAGGCCATTTTACAAGGAAGAAACTAGACTAAGAGAAGGGAGACGAAATCATACTCCGCCAGCTTCGTCTCCGGCTCCTTGGTCTGGTTCAGCTTCTTTCTCCTGAGCTACCTCAGCCTCGGCCTCGCCTCCTGCCGGCCTCGCCTCCGCCTCCTGATCGGCTTCCTTCTCCGGATGCCCGGCCCGCTCGACTTCGGCCTCCAGCTCCAGCGGCTCGGCCTCACCCTCTCCGTTGTAAGTCGAAGCGGGTGAAACGGGTCCCACGGAGGCAAAGATAGCCTCCAGGTTCTCGTCCCGATCAGCTCGACAACTCCGGACTCGGTCTGCAGAAAGCAGGACCGAAGATGAAGCGAGCTCCTCAAGGAGCGGCAGATTCTGAAGCCGAGCTGCTATCTCTCGGCTGTACAGAGGCAGCACGACGTCGGCCCCCTGCTCGCCCTTATCGGCAATTAGCCTTACCAGACTACCGACAAAGGCCGAGAACTGGCTGCTCAAAAAGAGTTTCTCCGTGTAAACACGGAGAGCCTCCCCTTGGGCAACCACGGCAGCAGCATCCCTCCGTTTCGTCTGCTCCCGCTGGATGACGAGCTGGTTTTTGGCAAACTGAGCTTCATCCTGGGCCGAAATCCTAGCAGCTCTGGCCTTCTCAAAGTTAGCCTCAGCCTGTTCGGCCCGATGACAAGCAGCCGCCAACTTCCTCTGCATCTCAGCATAGTCATTGGACGCTTTGGAGAGTTCGACGGCGACGAGCTTGGAGAGCATATCGTTCCTCTGAAAATGAATAAAGAAAAAAGTCAACAAAGGGGCCACAAAAAATACAGGAAAAAAGCAAGGCCAGAAAATCAAGAAGAGAATTCACCTCGGCGAAGTCCGTGGGCCATAAAAACGGCTCACAGATATGTTCCGAAGGAGGCGCCAAGACCACATCTTTCTCTGGCGCTCTCGGGGGCTTCTGGGCCCTCCCCTTCCCCTTTGCCGAAGTCGACTCCGGCTTCTTCGGATCCGAAGAGGTTTTTTGCCTTTTCGGAGTCCTCTCGGCATCAGACGCCGAGCTGGTGGTTTTAGGCCTCTCCGGCTCCTTGGACTCCGAAGATTTGCGGCTAGCCTTACTCAGCATGTACACTGCCAAAAAGCAAGAAAGCGAAGTCAGATTTTCTTCGTTAAAGCAGTAGAGCATAAAGATAAAGAGAAATCCTCACCCTCGGCCTCTTCGTCCGAAGACGAGATGTCGAACACGACGTCGCCCTTGACGAGCTCAGACTCCGTGTATTGTTTCCTAACTATGGGAATCTTGTTGAGCTCGCCATCGAGCTCGTCCAACGGTTCAGGCCGAGGATGACGGATAACGGACTCCGGCCCTCTCCAGGGAAAACTAGGAGCCGCGGTCCTATCATAGTAGAAGAAGCGATTTTGCCACTTCGGCCACTTCGTTTTACAAAAGGCCCTAAAGGGCTGTAAAGGGATCAAGTAAAACCAAGACCCCTTCCTCTTAAATTGAAAGAATTTAAGGATCGCCTTCAAAGACAAATCCCTTCCTAACCTACGGAGTTCGGCAGCGAAGGCCGACAAGTGCCTCCAAGAGTTCGGAGTCACTTGGCCTAAAGGAAGCTGAAAAAAATCTAGTAAATCTATAAAGGCAGAAGGGAGGGGGAAACGAAGCCCGCATTCTAAGCAGGCCTCGTACACGGTGGCGTACCCCTCCGGCGGGGAGTCAGCCCTATGATCACCGTCAGGGACCACCGCCTTCCCCCCAGGAAAAAAGTATTTTTCGGGTAGGGATATCACAGTATCCTTACTCAAAATACTATGGAAATACTCTACGGTCTTATCCCCGGACTCTTTCCGGCCAGAAGACCCCTTATCCCCTTTCCTACCGCTACCCGACTCCGAAGAAGAAGAAGACATTTTTCTTACTTTTTGAAGGTGAAGAAAGTCTGAAGAAGCTCTGGAAAGCGGAAGAAAATTTCTCGAGAAAGAGAGAGTATAGAAGACGCAACAGCAAAGGTATTCAAATGAGGAAGAAAGAGCATATTTATCAGATTCGGGAAAGATTTCGAGATCGTTGCGCCGTTTCGAATCCCACCTTTTCAGGATTCAACGGCCGGATTTTACTGTCGCATTTAATGCAGGCACGCGCAAGGCACGTCCCCTGACGTCAGCCTCCCCCTTACCATTATCCAGAATGCCGAAGTGACTCACCTCGCCGAAGTGATTCACTTCGCTTTTCGGGGGGGGTAGTGATGGGGTACGAACCAAACCCTAATGGCAAGCCCAATAACAGTGACGGCCCATCAGCCTAGAGCCCAAGAAAGAGTTCGGCACGACCAAAGAGTTCGGACTCAGCCTATAGCTCGGTAAAGTTCGGCACGACCAAAGAGTTCGGACTCAGCCTACAGCTCGGTAAAAGCCGACCAGTCAAGCTCTCCTCTCAGATCGGCAAGAGCTGATCGGTAAAGTCCAGCAGTTCGGTCTCAACATTCAACCGAACTAGGAGTTAGTGGACTCATGAAAGACCTCCACGACCTCCACTATACCCACGATCTATTTAGTGGTATGAAGCAGTTATTGAGCAGTTATTGCTCACCCACGATCTTGTTAGTGGGGCTGCAAACCACGATCCTAGTTCGATGTATAAATAGAACTTAGATCAGATAGAAAAGGGTTAAGCTCTCTAGAGATAAAAACTCATATAGCAAGTCTGTGTTGTAAGCTGTAATCCCAGATCAAGCAATACAATCTTGCCCCCCCCTTTTTCCCGTGGACGTAGATTTACTTCAGTAAATCGAACCACGTAAATTCTTTGTGTCATAGTCTTTATTCTCTACCAGCATTTACTAACATCAGAAATTCGCGGATCCATCAGGCAACGACGACACAGACGGGCAGAGGCGACGTCGCTGCCTGTGCGTCTCCGGCAGTGGCAGAGAGGGCGAGGAGCAGGGGCTGACCGCGACTTCGATGCGGTGGCGCGACGGGCCGAACAACGGTGGACAGCAGCGATGATGCTGGAGAATTTCAGTGAGGCAGCGCTTTGACAGCAGTGGAGCGGAGGAGACGGCAGCGGTGGTAGATTGTCAGAGAGAGAGCGAACAACGACGACGCCCCCGTGTGGAAGAGCTGCTCGACGGAGAGTTGTAGAAGAGTGTGAGAGAGATGACAGGGTGTGCTTGATTTGTGAAGAGGATTTCAATTCCATTTGGAATTTCACGTTAGGTAAGGAAGATTAAGGTTTTGGGCCTTGTTTTATTTAATGTTTTGGGCCAACGAATTTCACGTCCTTGCAAGAATTTCTCAACGAATTCTACCTAGAGATGGACCGCTTTGGATGCCGAAATCACCGAAGCTGTACAAAAAGCAGAAGACGCCCTCCAATCCAATCACTTTCTCCCTCCACCTGAAGTGATACATTCCTTTTGTCAAAACCATGGCGCAAATAAAGAATGATTTCACTCAAAATCACCCCCCACTCGACGAAGAAGAAGAAGATGATGATAATGATGATGCAGCTTTTCAGCATATAACGATCTCGGTTCTGAAATGATAGGATTGTAAGCCATATCTCAATGCTTTAATGATTTCGATAATGAAATCTAGTTGTAGATTTGAATTAATTCAACCATAACATTTATGTGTGGAGATGGAAATATCATATAAGAGATGCTTCATTGTGTTAGATGATATGTGGAAGCCAGAGCCCTTATACCACTTAAAAACTCTATTTCCAAACATTAGAGCTAATATCTTTGTGACAACCCGGCAACCTGTGCTAGGTCCATCATTTGGGCCAGATGATAAGTATTACACAGTGCGCGTACTCAATAAACAAGAAAGCTGGGATCTGCTTTGTCACAAGGTGTTTGCTGGTGTGTCATGTCCTCCTCGGCTGGAGGAAGTTGGCAAGAAAATTTCTAAGAAATGTGAAGGTCTTTCTCTCTTGATCCTCACAGTTGCCAATCTCTTGTCAAAAGCGGAGAAAACGCTAGAGTATTAGAGAATGGTAGCAGAGGAAAGAAATTCAGTGTTCAAGGATGCATATGATCATATGCACATAAGGTGTTAGTTCCCAGCTATCAGTACTTACCACAACATCTGAAAGCATGTTTTCTGTATATGGGACTTTTTCTCACGCAACGATGAGGTCCCAGTGTCGAAGCTCATTGATTTGTGGGTAGCAGAGGGATTTCTTGAGCCAGATCCTTGTCAAACTTTACAAGATTATGCTCGAAAATGTTTGATGCAGATTGTTAATCGAAGTCTAGTTATGGTCCAATGGAGGGACTCTGATCCCAAATCCTGTAAGACATGTAGACTTCATTCTGTGTTTTGGCATATGTGTAGCAGCGAAGCTGAGAAGAGCATGTTTTTCAATATTTATACTAGACACGGATTAAAGGAGGAGCAAAGAAGAGTGTGCATTCGTAATAACATTTTGTTAGGCATCAAACATGAGCATAACTCAATGTTATACACACGTTCTCTCTTATGCACTGGCCCATACCATCAGTATCCAGTACCAATACCTTTTAGGTCTGAGGCTGCTGAGGATAGTGGATGCTATGTCAATTCGTTTATATGAGTTCCCAATTGAAGTTGTGGAACTCATTCATCTAAGGTACCTCACCCTCACTTGTGACGGGAGGATTCCTGCTGTTATATCCCAACTCCGCAACCTAGAGAAGTTGCTTGTAACAAGGCATTTGAGCACCAAATCACTTGAAGATTCTTCAATCTTGCCCATGGAAATCTGGGGTATGAAAGAACTGAGGTATCTTCGAGTTGAAGGATGCAACCTACCTATCCCTAGTAGTGATGAGGTTTTAGCCAACCTCTCAACTCTATTAGATGTGAACATTGATAGTTGCAATGAGGAGGTTCTTAGAGGTGTTCCAAATCTAAAGAGGCTAGGAGTCCGGATCCAGCTCAAGCCGGGAGATGACGGATCACTTGAATAACATATCCAGTCTAGGCAAACTGGAATCACTTGTGTGGTAGTGATACGAGCATATCTTCGGAAATATCCCGGATATTGATACGGGCATATCTTCAAGAATATCCCTCGTATCTTATTAATTACTCCCTTCGTTCCACGTTACTTAAGGCGTTTCTTTTCAGCACGAGATTTAAGAAAGTTGTATTTAATGAGTTAAATAAAGTAGAGGAGGGAATAAAGTAAGAGAAAAAAGAAAGAGTAAAGTAAAAGAAAGAATTATAAAGTAGGTGTGATTAGATGTTTTGTTTTTAGCTAAAAAGAGAAATGACTCAATAACTTGAGACAATCCAAAAAGGAATACGACTCAAGTAACTTGGGACGGAGGGAGTATTTAGTTATCATATCTTTCTACTTCTAGCATATTTATTTCTTGTTCGGTAAGTTAGGTTTATTTCTTGTTCATTAAGTTAGAATACTCCTATTATAAATAGGAGACATTGTTATTTTCTTCAATCAATGAATAATCAGAATTATCCTATTTTCCGTCTTTTACTTTCTAGCAAGTTTATCATTCCAAAACCCCAGTTGGACGATAATTGGCTGCTCGACGGGATTCTCCCCGCGAACGAACCAACATCTTCTCAGCGATCTCATGCAGTTATCCTCCGATACGAGTCACCTCGTATCAGGTAGTGAATCCTGACTTAGAAACTGTGACTCCACCTGTTCCGCATTCCATGTTCCCAATGGGTCTTAAGAAGCTGAGTTTGAGTGGGCTAGGATATCCATAGAGTTACATGGACATAATTGGCAGACTACCCAATCTTGAGGTGCTCAAATTACGATGCTTTGCCTTTCAAGGACCAGTATGGGAAACAGATTATGCCAGTTTCAGCCAGCCTAAGCTTCTCTCACTCGAAGATACTGATCTAGTGCTGTGGCGAACAAGAAACCCAAGCTTTTTTTTTCTCTTAACTATCTTAGAATTAAACATTGCTATAACCTAGAAGAGTTTCCTACTTATTTGACCTGCAGTGTTCGAATGCTTCAAGTAGCTGACTGCAGCCCTTCAGTTGTGGCATGGCAGAAAAAATGAAAGAAAATGATTTGGAGAATAGAATAGAAACGCTAACATTTGATGTCCATTCTTCTTGGGACGATGAGAATCACGACTCATGACTGCGTGCTTACAAAGGTTAGTCTCTTCAATTCAGTTTTATACTATTATACATTCACTAGTATCATACTCCTACTATACAGTTCCTATTATATGTGTTTCTTTTCATAAGTATAGTATTTCTAATGTTTTCTTATGCATACCTCTTCTAGAGTTATTATATTCTTTTGAAGATGTTGATCTACCTTTTTATGATAGAAACTCACTTTCCCCAGATTTGTAAAGCTTGAGCATATAGTCATAAAGTACTGGTATAATTTTAAGAGCTCCCCTTATCAATATATACTCTTTTAAATTTGTTGAAGTAGATGAGTATAACACTATGTTATGAATTGGGCAGAGGAAATGAAAGCAGGAACATCATGCCAGCTTACAAGAAACAAGTCACTAGATACTAATGGGATTCTGTGAAAATTTCAAATAATGACTGTGAGTGGCTTCAATATTAAGGCTCATTTTGAGTTTAAATTTGATACGGAGTATATTTTTGCCACCGGCGTGGCTGTGATACGTATACATGGAGGATCAAGAAATTGCTACTGATGGAAGAAGATAGAGATGGAGTTTGTTGGAGAAGTTAGAGAAGCAGTTATTCAGTCAATAACAAATGTCTATAAATAGCTGTTGTATACATCTTCTATATCCAATCAATGAATCAGAACTTCTTCTTGCTAGTCTATCCTCTCTATCTCTGTACTCTATTTGCAAATCTGCCATCTCTTAAGCTCTATTATCCGGCGAAGCTCTCGGAAGTCGTTCTATTCCCGGTAGCCCTGATCCTTCCATGCATCAGGTTAATTAGAATTGATTTAGTGTTAGTTTAAGAAGAAAAAAAACCAACTATGTTTTCTTTTTACTAATTTATGGAAAACTGCAATAGCAGTCTTGTGAGTTGTGATCATAGGGTAGTTGCAAACTTGCAAAATTGACAAGTATCAGTCTAAGGTAATTATCTCTGTTACTCTTGTTTATGTTGTTAGGCTTTTGTATTTTGGGCTTTGGCCGTTAGTAATAGGGATACTGATGCAGAAAGCCCTGATACTGCGCAAAGCTGATACGGACTAGTATCATGTAAAACAATTTTCCGTTTAAAATAAAGTCATATTTGTATAAATTAACAAAAAAAAAATACAAGAATGTTAAAATTATTCCAAAGAAATAAATAAATAAATAAATAAATAGTCAATATTTAATCAATTTTATTGGTCAAAGGATAAATTAAATGTGTCGATGACACCTTGGAGAAGAAAAAGCCTACTAAACCCCTTGATGTAATTTAAATTCTAAACCATAAAACCCATGATACCTTAGCCCAAAATTTACAAGCCCATCTCTTGTATCTATCAGTCTACAACTACAAGTGTTGCTAAAGAAAGAAAATTTTTAATATATATAAAAGAAAACTATTTTTATAAATGAATCAAAATTTAAAATAAAAAATATAACTATTAATTATAAACGGAAAAATTATACATTTATTTTATTTTTATTATGAATTACAAATAATAAAACTCACATGTTGCGCTCCGCCTTCCCCGCCACCATTGCCCACCCCGTCGCCCAGTGGCGGATCCACGCGGTCCCAAGGTGGGGGAAAATACCCCCTTTCAAATTTTTACTTATAGTATATTTTGTTCTATAAATTTGCAAATTTATTCAAATTTCTTCGTGGCTCTGCCCGTTGCCGCCACATCAAACACACACATTTCACGTTTGCACAGCCCGTTGCAAATTAGTGAACTTAGGGATTGTTCGGTTTGCAAGATTGTATCTCAGTATTAAATATGTAGTATGTTTGGTTTATGAGATTCAATTTCACAACTCACTTCTAGATGGATAATCATGAGATAATTAGTCATAGCTAGCCTCTCCAACTAACATAATCTTATAACTTAACCCTAGACTATATCTTGGTACTATTTTATTTAGGAAACCGAACATCACCTTAGGAGAGACGGCTACCAACACCTTCATATTATAAGGTCAAAATTAATACAATAAGCTAATCTTGGTAAAAAAAAACCTATTTTACTAAAAACACCAAAACTAATCTTGTTGTCTTTCCTTCATATTCATAGATATTTTAAAGGATATCTACCTTGACCGACACATCATATGGAATAGAAAAATATCATTTAAAAATCAGCAAAGTTGCTTTTTTAATTCAATTTTGATGTGATCACAAATAATTGTACTAGTCAGATTTAACAATAATAAACATTAGCTATAGAGCTTCTGAATGGTCGAACCAAGTTTCAATTCAGATTATTCTTCTACTAAATTAACCAAAAGAAAGAAAGAATCTTCCACACAATATATTAATACTAATAATCATGTGCATACATTATATTCAAGTCTTAACACCAGCAGTTAACTCGAATATACAAGTAGCTAATACACATACATTTAATTATTCTAACCTGACTAGTCGTATAATATAATGATAAACTATGCTTCTCTTCGAAATCATAATGTTTCTATATTTTACATCATTTCACAGAACCAAGTAAAAAGGCACAAAAAGAACGAAAAAAATATTTTAAAATATAAAAACCCCAAAAAAGAAAATAAAATAATTTTGATCAAGAATTCGGGGTTTCAACAATGGTTTCCAATGCAGGCTGCCACGATCTTTGCCTTGAAAACCTCCCAACTTGCAGCAGCGAATCACCACCACCAACTACATCAAACTCCTCCACACCATTGTCGTCTGCGCCACTCGGAAACAGACAGTTAAATTCAGGAAAAATCTTGGAGAAATTTGAGGCTGCCCCATGCTTCATTCCTTTGGTTGTTTTGTTAGTCAGAAACTTGAGCTCTTCATCGGTGAGGACGGAGTATAGCATTTCCATCGGCAGAAGGAAGTAGACCTTCCCGCTCTCCAGCTCTTCCTCCGCGCAAACGCCGGGCACTCGCTGCCCGACTTTCAGCTGACCGGACTCGCACAAGAACTGCCCGGGAAACTCGAGCATGATTTCCGTTGCTTTGATTGGTGACCTTGTGTAGACCAGCAATCTGCCGTCGCTGCAGAGGATTTTTACTTCATTGGAGCCGATGATTGAAGGAGCACACATTGCTACATTGCCCATTTTTTTTGAGGTTTTTTTGGGGAGAGAAGAGAGGGAAGGAGGGAAGAGGAGGTGAGGGTATTTAACTTTTTATATAAGGGTTTGATGGTTATGGCACCTTTAAGCTTAGACCTGTCTGTAAATGAAAATTTTGTATTAGATTTACATGTTTTAGTATGAAAGTTGTGTGTGTGTGTGATGGTTGTTGAGGAGGGAGGAGGGAAGGAAAGGACAAGGGAGAAATTAGGATATTGTTTAGGCAAGCTGCATACAATGAAATCATCAAAATAGCTATTGACAGGGTGATTTAGGGAATATAAAATGGAGAACATTATTAAGTAGGTAGGTTGTGTACAAAGTATTGGTGCAACGAATGTAGATGATTTGAGGATTTGTATACGACAAATTGGAGTTAGAAGTAATTAATGTAGAAAGTTGTATTGGTTCTTAAAATCACAAAATTTGATCGTATTTTGGTATTTTATGAATTTAAAATTTGATAGTTAATAATATCAACTTGCACTTTGTTGCAAATTTCTAGTGAATTTGAACTTTTTTTCTTAAATTAAATTTGACGTAGCACGCTAGATTAGATTATGTAGTTGAACAAAACTGTCAACATAAGAAACGACGCCACTTTTAATGAGTGTAAACGATATCGTTTTGTGCATTACTTGAGTTTAAAATCTCTCTCAAATTTTGTCGGAATTTCCAAATCGTGGAAACTTCATCACACTGCATAAATTCATAATTTTTGCGATTAAATTTTAAGTCTGTAGGAATACTAAATTTTGTCCGATATTTGAGATTGTATGGACCACTAACCCTTAATATTACTTATTCGTTTGCTAAAGATGCATGTTAGTATGTTTATATGTTCATTTGTCTTTTAGCAAAACAATAGTTTCATGCTAGGGTTGATTTGCTATTTATCTGGTCCCATTATACATATATGAGGCATTTCAACTGGACCCTTTTGAAAATAAATTGTGTTTGTCCGCTGAAATATGTACGTGTCGTGTCACTAGATATCCGTTGCTTAGTGAAGACGACTCTTCCAACAATCAACCACAAAATTATATTACAACGAGAATTTATTACTGTTTGGATCATCGACAGCACATTATTAGACCATTGTTGAAAAAGCTGCTTCAACTTTTGGGCAGCAAACTACAGTTATTACATAAATATTCTAACTAATTAATGAGTATGTGAGAGGATAGCTAGAGGCATATAAGATATGATCCTAAATTGAAATCACTTGTTTTGGCTTAAAGTGGTTAGATTAAATTATATTGCTGCAAGCACATGGTAAGGGATGGAACCACCGTTGGCTCTATTCACAAGCCACACAAGGACAACACCAAACCAATTATAGGTGATGGTATCACTTATTTCTTTGCTACTTTAATATATGTCTACTCACCAAACTTGATTGCTCTAATTAACAATCCCCTACTTACAAAAAAAATTGAGAGGAAGTCATAATCATGAAAACATTGAAGAAAAAATTGATGAGCTGTTGAAGAGGGAATCTGAATTCTTATTTAGATCTTAGGTTAACTGTTAATAAATTTGTCAATATCCCACCACCATCCATAGGTAGGAAGTCACTATCTAGTTCAATTCCTACAAATTCACCTATATAAATACATATGATGCTTGTTTTTGAAATATTATAAGGAAATGAGTGTACAAGCATGTTATTAGGGAATTTGGTTACAGTTACATACAAATGGGACCAAATTAATACTGTGTTTTACTACTACTCCTACTATATAAGGAATTAGATTACTTCATCCGCTTCAAATTTTCAATTCCATAATTTTATAGGATTAATTGCATATGAAAGCATCACCTTAGGCCCAAATCTGGTTTGTAACATGACTTTTAATGTGTTGAACTTAGCCAATATTTCAGTTTGTTAAAATTGGAATTATTCTTAAATTAGTTATCCAATTATTAACAATTCGACGTTTCAAATTTCAATTATCTAATCATACAACGCTAGTTTGACATATACAATGTGGATACAATGTTCTGAAGTACTACTAATCACAACAACTACAACAAATTAAAAGTTTAGCAAATTGTTTTGCTACCTATCAAGTTATGTTGCAAATCAAATTTAGGTTTAGTGGCTTGATATGCACATAAATTATTATTTTTTATGTAGAGGGTGTTACAGATTAAATATGAGAACTCATCCCAAAAGAATATTAAAACAGCGAATCCACGGTGCTGCCAGGAAATTTCATAATGCACCTCTGACCCAGCACAGCTCTGCCTTCACCCCGACCCATTGGCCCTTTCCAGAAAATAGGAAGAGATGGAGGAAGATTGGGAACGGAAGGAAAAAAGTTTAGAGATTCTCTTGTGGTTGGAACTTGGAAGGAAGAGGTAGACAATTGTATTCTTCGTTTTGTTTTAAATGAACAAAATTCTTTGGGCCTTTGATCTAAATGCTGGTAGACATTATTAAAGAGATTTACTAAATTTTAAATGCATTAAGCATAATTTTTTTTAACTATAATTCCATTACATTTCTATTTAAATTACTGATTTTATTAAAGAAATTTGAATCGTTTTTTAATATATGAATACTTTAGAATCAACTATCATGTAGAAGAGAAGATATTGCTACATAAAATTGTAATGATTTTTAAACAATTACTAAATATTAGTATAAATCTTCGTTGTATTCGACTGCATAGAGTCAATTTTTGGAGCCATCATTGGTATACTATATTGCTCCATTTGATCGGCCACATTGATAACAATTGGCTCCTTAATTTTTTAGGCAACCACTCCAAGTCGATGTGTCTATCAATAAAAATGATAATGTTATAGACTAAACGAGAGAACCGATGGTTTTTTATTCAACTACAATTTCGCCGAAAGTATACAATGCTACTAAGTATACTTATAAGTCTACGACAAATGTTAAGGATGCAATTCCTTAAACCAAATTCCGACGACGATGAGAGATCGACGGCGGAGGAATAAAGGTGGACGTCACGGGCTTGCCCCGGGATCAAATCCGATTTAGGGTTTGCATAAAATAAGAGACGTAAAATTGAGGAAAAAATATGTTATTTCTTGATGATCAATTCATAACACAATCCCCTTTCTATATTCTAAGGGTCGGACCCTAGGTGATTCGACTCTCTTTTGCGATCTGGGAAAGAATCATCAAGAAAACCCGAAAAGGAGCTTATTGGGCTC
The DNA here is from genome assembly GCF_004379255.2 of Salvia splendens. NCBI lineage: Eukaryota > Viridiplantae > Streptophyta > Magnoliopsida > Lamiales > Lamiaceae > Salvia > Salvia splendens. The sequence goes on from NC_056040.1 coordinate 12,103,381, forward strand.
GACTCAACATATAATGAAAATAAGTTCACGTGGGCTACAAAACCCAAAACACTAACTAGCCAAAACAATTGTCAATAATAAAATTAACTAAATACTACTTGCTGACATGCTCGGTTCCTCAACGGGCGACATAGTCTCCATACTTCACTGGTGGGCGTCGAGTTCGCTCGCTGATCCTCCTTCCTTCCCGCGGTCTCGCATCCTCTTCCTCTGGCTCATCCTCGTTACGCACTCTCTCTGGTTCCCCTGCATTCTCAAGTGTAGCCTTTGACGTTATCGGAGTCAGCTCCGTATCAACAAACATCCTAAAATCAATGAAAGCAATGAAGAAAAAAGAGCTTATTTGATTCATCGTATCAATTCTTTCTAAGGAACTCGGAATTATTTAAATATATCTGATAATAAACAAATATATATATAAAACGGATCACTTGATATAGAAAATTATTCCTTTCACTATAAACGGATCACTTGATATAGAAAATACTTTCGAGTTGGAGAGGGAATCATAATTGGAGAGGGAATCATAATTGGTGGGCATAAACGGATCACTTGATATAGAAAATTATTCCTTTCACTATGAAGTTTCTAATTATACACAAATTTCTTAACGTGATGCCGTTGTTGGTGGTTAATTAGTGGTATTCTTAAATCTTAATCCTTCTAGTGCTAAACTACATCACAGAATGCTTCAACATCTTCTCTCTCCTATCTCATTCATGCTTCCTCAACCATATATTTCTTTAATTTCAATTGATTATCTACTCAAAAGTAAAGAAATTGTCGTATGATTGATCTCATCATAAATGACAATAATTATACCATCCCGTCATGAAACTCCCCACTAGTTAAAAATCAACACTAGTGTTACACTTATTATCTATACATGCATTATATTAATTATCACTAAACAACACTAGGGGATGATATTAATTGGTTCATCTGATCTGGCAGTTGATGAGACCTTGAAGCTTGAAGATGTTTGGTTTAAATGTGCCTCTTTATGATCCTTTGTTTTACCCCATATCACCATGTACAACCCAATCACAATCACCACAGCTCCACTAACCCTGCAAAATTCCAATTCCATCAATATAATTCGCTATATATTTGGCCTCGTAAACAAAAAACCGTTTTCTATGAGCACTTTTTGCGCTCATAGACAACGGCTTAGTCCACCACAACGATTTTTCATCAAATACGTTGTATTGGACCTTTTTTCTTGTAGTATATCTACTTACATTCCGACTCTCATTTGCTCGGCAAAAATGAAAGAACTCAAAATTGCGACGATGACCAGGCTCAAGGGACTAAATGCTGTCAGGAAAACTGGCCCTTTCGCATTTATCACCACTCCGGCAAGATAATAACCCAATCCAGAACTAAATATTCCCTGTATCACACGATATTATTAGGCAGTTTGGTAGGATAGATAACTTAATGATCGAAAATGTGTGTTCTTATCATGTTTTGTTTATTTGTTCCTCAATTGATGATTAAATGTCGTGATAAAAAATAGTGATGCCTTACACCATAAACATAAGCCAAGAGCTTAGCGTCCCATCCCAGAGCCCAAATGGCGGCATTGCCCCTCTCTACACCTAACGTGAGCGCCGTTCCAATCACTGCTCCGATCGTGCAGGCGGCCGCTGTGAGGGAAAGTCCGGCCGGATATGCCTTCAATGTGATTGCCTGAAGAATGTAGAAGGAGGAGTAACATAAACAGCTGGTTGTGATCATCAGAGCTCCTTTTATCGGATCTTCGCCCTCGTTTCCATTGGTGTGGGTGGACTTATGCGTCCACGGCAGCTCTATCGCAGGCCCTCTCATGAGGGTCACCATCATCGCTCCGCCTACAGTGATCAACGTTCCCACAACCTTCGCGTGACTGCGAATTTCTTTCCACTTCACCTTCTCAATCCTACATTTAGAAAAATGTGCAAGCAATATATAAGTGCAACCGTTAGTTTGAGGGTTGGCCCAAAGCTGACAATATCGTACCTCAAAATCCAAGCAAGTAGAAAAGTTATAGCAGGCAGAAGATTGCACATAGCTGAGGTGAAAGTAGGTGATGAGTATTTGAGGCCGGCGTAGAAGGCGTTCTGGCCGATCACCGGGCTGTTAGATGTAATTAATTACACGACAAATACAGTTACAAAAAAGCAGATAATTAAATTTATGTATAGGTTGTTTACTCAATTGAGCCAAGTAGTAGGATCTTGATGAATGTGGAGAGAGTGATTCTCGGCCTGGTTTTCCTGTTTAAGAAATTAATATGAACGATAGAACCAAGAAAGAAAAGTGATTAACACAAGACAGGAGTAGAAGATAGGAAACCTTTCTAGAAACAAGGCTAAAGGAATGAAGATAGCAGCTGCGAAAGCGTTTCTGTAGACTGAAAATGTGAAATGGCTGCTTCCTTGGTTTAGAGCAGCTTTGGCAACTATACTAAAACCTGCGTTACCTAATTGTAGGATTATTACACCCACATATGGCTTCACTTTCTTCCAATCCATTGCTTAACAATGATTACTATGCTACAAACAATTAATTAGTTTCGTGCGATTCAGATTGTTTATAGAGATCAATGCATAAATTAGTAGACTGAATGTCACTAACGAGCACACATAATATGTACTAATTTAAATCTTTGGTGGAGGCAAAAGTGAGCAGCATAATTAATTGACCCACTACTAAAAAGGTGTGACACTACAAATTGGAATTGGAATCTTATAATTTTACAGTTATAAAATGAACATCCTAAAATCAACGTGGTCCATTTGATCGGCCTCCTTCACCACTCCAAGTCGATGTAACTCTCGATTAAATTGGAGCAATTTTTTTGTTATCTACAATTTCATCTCAAGTATACGGTGCTATTTGAAAGTATTGCTACGACAAACATCCTAAAATCAGTTAAAGCGCTTATTTGATTCATCGTATCAATTTCTTCTAAGGAATTAAATTCTACAAACACTTGGAATTAAATTAATGATCTGAGTCTCAGACATAAACAAAGATATATACATGGTGATGTGCAGCCGAAAATACTCTTGAGTTGGAGAGGGAATGAGGGCATAGAAAATTATTGTTTCACTACAAAGTTTCTATTTATACACAAATATATTAACGAGGTGCGATTGTTGGAGATTAATTAGTGGTATTCTTAGTGGGTAAACTTTATCACAGAAAGCTCCAGCATATTCTCTCACATCTTCTCATTTTTGCACTTATTTGCAAATTGCAGTGCTCCTTTACCACATATATATATATATATATATATAGGGAGATGATCAAAATAAGTATGTGTTTAAATCCAGAAATGCAGACCAAATCTTGGCCCTAGGATTAAATGATCTAATGGTCAATAATTAACCAAAAACACGGAAGGTCATAATTAAGCAATTTTAGGTCATATTATAATATTTGGGTTTAATATCATGCTAAGATCGTTTTAGGTCATGCTTTGTTAGCATGACCCAAAAATTACCTAATTATGACCTAAAAGTGACCTAATTATGATATTGTTCTGCGTTTCTGTATTTAAATCTAGTTTTGCATAGATCAAAACCCTATATATATATATATATATATATATATATATATATATATATATATATATAGGATTGTGTTCAAATCCTTTTCACCTATTAAATCCAATCTCCTTCTTAATCTCCACCCTTTATTTGAGCCGATCCAATGGACTAAATAATTGATTCTAATTATCAGATTGCATGCATTATTTACGTGAGAAGGGTATAATTGAAATTCTGTGTTGTAGTTAGTTATGGAAAGTGGCGTGAATACCTCCCTCAATGCGTATTGCAGTTTTGAAGCAAATCTTTTCCAGATTTAGTCCACTGCGTGCTCCATATTCCAGCGTTTAGCCGAGTGCTTACTGCTAATCGACGATCAATCTTTGTTGAAGCGATTTTTTGAATCCAAATATTACGAATACGGTTCATCCCCGGTATTTCAAGTATCAATGGAAGAAGGTAATAATGCAATTTTCGCCCATGTGAACTGAATTGGTTGCTGTCAATTGTTATAATCTGGGAAAAAATTGTTGGACCATGATTTGGTTGCTGGTTTGTTGTTTAATATTGCAGTTTCTAACGACTGTTATGTGTAATTCAGCCGCACGACCCAATATGTTTAACTCAGCGAATTATTGTTTCATGTTTGTGTGCTTGGGTGTTGGTTTATTGAATCAATTTAGACGTTTAACGGTTTTGTTGTTGCTACGGTTTATTCAAGTTTATAGTTTTTGTTATTTCACGTGACATTGAATTTCAATCTTCCCCGTAGGGTTGCCGATTTCTGGGCCCAGGTTGTGGTATAATATGCGATTCAAAACATTTACGTAGGTTTAACATCGAATGATTAGTTATGAAAAATTATACATGTAATGTATAATTATGCTTATGTAATGCACTGTTTTATGTTATATAATGTATAGTATATTTCATATAATGCATCTATAGCTTAACATGTATACTGTTTCGTGTTTGTAAACAGGACGCGTTGTGCCTGCATGTTCTGAGCAGATAAAGCCTGTAGTTGGTCAGAGGTTCGAATCATTAGAGTTTGCTCTCACGTTTTATGATGTGTATGCTAGGGCCGTTGGGTTTGACACGCGCAAACAAGGTGTGAGGAAGGTGGACGAAGTTACAACGTGGTATTACGTCGTATGCAATATGGAGGGCCATAAGAAGTCCATCGACGATATACATAATATACATTTTAGTGTAGTATAATGCGTATGCAATAGGGAGGGCCATAAGAAGTCCATCGACCATAAGAAGTCCCTAAGGGTTTAACAATCCCAGGGGCTAGGATATAGTATGTTTTAAGTCTAAAAAATGTTGTCCAAATACACGAGCTGCAGTAATTCATCTCGGATTGCACATGCATAGCGCGTAGGTATTTTTTAAAACAGATATACATAATGTACATTTTAGTGTAGTATAATGCGTAGTTTAGTTTCTGTAATGCATTTTTTGTGATATGTAATGAACATTTATCCTGACCCGTTTAATTTAAGGTGTGTCGTGTTTCGATGTTTGGCGCATGTTTCTTGTTTTCCCTAGGGGTTTAACAAGCCTAGGGGCTAGGGTTTAGTATGTACGACAGCAACCACGCGATGCATTAAACAGGATAAATAATGCATTCAAATAGCCAAATAATGTACAAAATCACTCAAATAATGAACATACAAATATTGCATTCATTCTTAAGTAATGTACAACAGCAGTCAAATGATACATAAAACAGGATAAATAATGCATAGAAATAGCTAAATAATGTACAAATATTGCATTCACTCTTAGACTCATGTACAAGTTCCGTGACGGCTATCTTCTGCCGTGGAGTTAAACTCTTTATACAATTCAGAAACTCTGTAGGAGTTCGTCAACAATACAGATGGTCGACGTTCCTACCCCTTGGTTTCCTATCCTCGATCTCTTCCGGAGCTGTACTAGTCCCGGCCTCTGATAATCACTCCCGGAATTTATGGGCAATTCCTACTGGCAGTATATCATCGACTGCCTCGTCGATGTCCAATCTTAGCTGCTTTAATGTTGTACAACATATAGTAATAACATACAATTAGTTACATAATGTACAGACTGAATAAAATAATGTCGACAGTTATACTGCATTCACTTATACACCCTTGTACATAAGCATCAAAATAATGCATAAAAACTGATACATAATGCATTTTAATAATCAAATAATGTTCAGAATAAATCAACAAATGCACCATGAATATTGCAATCACTCATTGTCTCATGTCCAACAACAGTCACATAAAGCATAAACCATGATAAATAATGCACTAAAATAACTAAATAATGTACAGATCCGATCAAGTAATGAACATACAAATATTCCATTCACTCTTTGACTCATGTACAACAGCAGTCACATGATGCATAAAACAAGATAAATAATGCGTTCAAATAGCCAAATAATGAACCGACTCACTCAAGTAATGAACATGTAAATACTGCAGTCACTCTTAGACTCATGTACAACAGCAGTCAAATGATGCATAAAATAGGATAAAGAATGCATAGAAATAGCTACATAATATACAAATTCGATCAAGTAATGAACATACAAATATTGCATTCACTCTTTGACCCATGTACAACACAAGTCACATAATGGCTAAACCATGCTAAATAATGCATAGAAATAGCTACATAATGTACAGATTCAATCAAGAAACGAACATACAACTACTGCATTCACTCATTGACTCATGTACAACAGCAGGCCTATAATGCCTAAAACATGATAATTAATGCATACAAATATGTAAATAATGTACAGATTCAGTTAAATAATGCGGCCATGAATTTTGCATTCGCCCAATACTTCATGTACAGAAGCAGCCAATTATTCCAGGAATTGGACATGCAAATGAAATTGAATGCTCACCTTCAGGCTGGGATGGTTGTGAAGTGGAAGGACGTCCTCTTTTCGTCGTGATAAATCTGGGAGACGAACCAAAAAATCAGAACCCTATCAGATTTCATCTACATAATGGGTAACTAAACAATTTTTAACCATAATCTAGAAGAAATCCCATTTTGAAAATATCCTCATTTATGGGCAAAAATGGGTGAATCGTCGTTTGTGTGGTGAGGTAGGGTCGAAAATCGGGGAGAAACGTTTGCTGAAACCCAGAAATTAAACCCAGAAATTAATCTTCGACAAGCCGTACCTCCTCGTCGACCGCAGAAAATGCTTGTACAAAATGGGAGGGTTGTTGAACCGGGAATCTGACGACCTTCGAAGGTCCGTTGAGATGGCCGGTACCTTGAATAGGCGGCTAGGGTTTTGAAATTGGATAGAGATTGGGGAGACAAAGCGGGTAGAGAGATTGAGAGTAGATACGTTTGGAGTGACAAATGTGTAGAGTAAATGGAAGGTCGTGGGTATACTCTGCCTAAAATCTCGCACATGCTGTTTTTGGGAGGTATTGAGAATATACATTTACTAATTAACCCCTATGATGCACGAAATGCACCAAATAATGCACCGACGGAATCCTAACTATGCTTCTAATCCGGATCGTCCATCCATCTAATCTAACGCTCCAAATGAAGAAGGAACTTAAATCTAAGGGGAGAAAAGGAGATTAACACTACCCTATATATATATATAGGGGAGCGTTATTCTCCTTTTCACATTAATAACAAATTATAAAACGATACGAATAATTCACCAAATTGTCACGAGTAATGGATGTTATTAACTATATAATGCACAATATGTGAACTGCAATGCATACGAATAAGATGTACCATGTTATGATGTTTGACACACGTTTCTTGTTTCCCCTAAGGGTTTAATAACGCTCCCCTATATATATATATATATATATATATATATATATATAGGATTGTGATCAATACTGAACCACTCTTAAACCTTAAACGCCGAACAACATCATTACATGATAACATGGAGTTCATTATAATGAACTAATAACAAACATATAATGAACTTCAGATTTCTAAATTATGCATGATGATGTCATTGTTTTTAAATCTCAGAATCCTTATAATGAACTACAAATAAAGTTGTAATGAACTCTGCATTATTATATAATGATGTGTTTGGTGTTTAGTGTTTAAAACTAGTTTGGTATATAATACAACCATATATATATATTGAATCTCAATTGATTATCTACTCAAAAGTAAAGAAATTCAATCTAAATATAAGAATGATCTCATCCATTAGTTAATCCATGCATTCTCTGCCATGAAACACCCCACTAGTTATGAATCAAAGTAACACTAGTGTTGCACTTGTTATATGGAGTATCTATAGTCACTTACTTATACTCCATATTAAATAGAGATACGAGCATTATACTAATAATTATCACTAAACAACATTAGGGGATGATGTTGGTTCATCTGATCTGGCAGTTGATGAGGCCTTGATGCTTGATGATGATTTATTGTGTAACTGTGGCAGCTGATTCTTTTCTGCCTCTTTATGATCCTTTTTTTTACCCCATATCACCATGTACAACCCAACAACAGTCACCACAGCTCCCCTAGCCCTGCAAAATTCCATTTCACTCAATGACGATTTTGCCTAATTGTTAACGAAAAACCGGTTCTATAAGCACTTTAATTTTTGCGCTCATAGACAACGGCAACGCTGTGGACCTTTTCTTTTGTAGTATAGCTACTTACATTCCAACTCTCATTTGCTCCGCAAAAATGAAAGAACTCAAAATTGCGACGATGATCAAGTTCAAAGGATTGAATGCTGTCACGAAAACTGGCCCTTTAGCATTTATCACCACTCCAGCAAGATAAAAACCCATTCCAGAATTGAATATTCCCTGTGATTGTATCACACAATATTAAAGGGCAGTTTGATAGGACAGATAAATAAACAAAACATGATAATAACACATGCTCCATAAACATAAGCCAAGAGCTTAGCGTCCCATCCCAAAGCCCAAATGGCGGTATTGCCCTTCTCTACACCCAAAGTGAGCGCAGTTCCGACCACTGCTCCGATCGTGCAGGTGGCCGCTGTGAGGGAAACTCCGGTTGGATACACCTTCAATGTGATTGCCTGAAGAATGTAGTAGGCGGAGTAGCATATGTTAGGATCGTCGACTGCAACATTAGTTTGATATTGTCCGCTTTGGGTCAAGCCCTCACGGATTTGTTTTTGGGTCACTCCCAAAAGGCCTCAAACTAATTGGGGTTGGACAGGAATTATATACACCTTCCAACTTCCCTCCCTCATCCGATGTGGGATGGGTTTGTAACCCAACAAACCTCCCCTCAAACCGAGACCACATCAGGAACGCAGTCGACACGAACATGGGTCGTTCCAGCCCTGGCCCCTGGGTCATCCTGGACTCTAACCCGAGTCCTTCAGGGCCAGACTCTAACCGGGGCTCATCCAGGCACAACTCATAGCCACCTGGGCTCTGATACCACTTGTTAGGATCGTCGACTGCAACATTAGTTTGATATTGTCCGCTTTGGGTCAAGCCCTCACAGATTTGTTTTTGCGTCACTCCCAAAAGGCCTCAAACTAATTGGGGTTGGACATGAATTATATACACCTTCCAACTTCCCTCCCTCATCCAATGTGGGATGGGTTTGTAACCCAACAGCATAAACAGCTGGCAGTGATCAACACAGCTCCTTTTATCGGATCTTCGCCCTCCTTTCCAGTGGCGGCATGGTTGGACTTATGCATCCACGGCAACTCTATGGCTCGCCCTCTCATGAAGGTTACCATCATCGCTCCGCCTACAGTGATCAACGTTCCCACAATCTTCGCGCGATTGCCATTGTCTTTCCACTTCGCCTTCTCAATCCTGCACTCTTAAAGATGGTAATCGAGAGAGGCATAACAAGATTGGTAAGGCATATTAGAAGATAGAAGTAGAGATATATTTCTTATGCAAATGTTTGTTATGTTTGAACTACTCATCCCCCTATTATTTATAGGGATATTGAGACTCTTCAAATACATACTTGGAACTCTACTTTGCTAGGAACAATACAACATTGAATGTACTCTAGGAACTTCCACAATAATAAGTAGTGGGCGGCCATTTATGTTTTGTATTTCCAACACTCCCCCTCAAGTTGAGCAACGGTATCTCCGATACTCAACTTGCCAAGAAATTTTTTGAAAACTTTTGGACTGAGTGCCTTGGTCAGTATATCTGCAAGTTGTTCCTCAGATCGGACGAACGGGAATTCGACAATTCCTCCTTCAAGTTTTTCTTTGATGAAGTGACGATCGACTTCGACATGTTTAGTTCTGTCATGCTGGACGGGATTCTCTGAGATGCTGATAGCTGCTTTGTTGTCACAAAAAAGTTGACTTTTCCGAGTAGGTGGAAAGCCAATTTCTGTTAACAACGTTCTTAACCATAATATCTCCATTAGACCACTTTTAATCCCTCGAAATTCGGCTTCAGCGCTAGATAGGGCTACAACCTTTTGCTTCTTACTCCTCCAAGTGACTAAGTTACCTCCAACAAAGGTAAAATATCCTCCAGTGGATTTTCTGTCAACTGGATTGCTTGCCCAATCAGCATCGGTGTACCCATCAATTTCTAAGTTTTCCTTTTTTTTCCAAGAAGACCCCATAACTGGCTGTACCCTTAAGATACCTTACTATTCTCATGGCAGCGTCCATATGGTCTTCTTGAGGCTGATGCATGAATTGACTGACAACTCCAACTGCATATGTGATATCCGGTCTAGTGTGAGAAAGATAAAGAAGTTTTCCTACTAACCGTTGATATCTTTCTTGGTCTGTAGGCTTAGCTCCATCCACAATCTGCAGTCTATGGTTGGGCACCATTGGAGTTTCGGCGGGCTTGCAGTCTAGTAGACCTGTTTCCGCTAGCATGTCCAATACATACTTTTTCTGTCTTAGAAATATTCCGTGCTTTGACCTCAACACTTCAATTCCTAGGAAGTACTTCAGATCTCCCAAGTCCTTCATTTCAAATTCCTTGGAAAGATTCTCTTTCAGGTTTTGGATTTCTTCGGCATCATCTCCAGTTATGATCATGTCGTCAACGTATATGATTAGACATGTCATTTTTCCGTTCCTCTTCTTTAGGAATAGCGTGTGGTCTGAATGACTCTGTTTGAATCCTTGGTTGACCATTGCCTGACAAAATCTTCCGAACCACACCCTGGGGGATTGCTTTAACCCATATAGGGTTTTTCTTAGTCTGCACACCTGCCCTTTCCCAAAGTCTTCGTGAAAGCCCGGGGGAACCTCCATGTATACTTCCTTATTTTTCTCAAGTTCTCCATGTAGAAAGGCATTTGTAACATCAAACTGATATAATGGCCATTCCTTACATGCAGCAACAGATAGAAGAGCTCTTACAGTGTTTAGTTTGGCCACCGGGGAGAAAGTTTCTTCATAGTCTACTCCATATACTTGAGTATATCCCTTAGCAACCAATCTTGCCTTGTATCTCTCGATTGAACCATCTGTACGTCTTTTTATGGTGAAGATCCAACGACATCCTACTGGTTTCTTTCCTGGAGGTAGAGTGCACTTTTCCCATGTTTCATTTTTTATCAAGGCATCAATCTCTTTCTTCATGGCTTCTCTCCAATGTTTGTGTTTCATCGCCATCTCGAAGGACTGCGGAATTTCTTCTTCTTCATAAAGTGCCGCCTCAAATGCCCTTGCCATTTCAGTGAGATGCCCTTGTGTTAGGTTTGCAACAGAGTACCGAGATTTCCGTCCTTTCCAGTCTGGCGAATATCTTTTTGGAGGAACACCTCTCGTGCTTCTATGGGGTAATTCGGAGTGCCATGTCTTTTGTTCTGTACACAACTCATCTGCATGGCTCATGTCATTGTTAGATGTTTCAATTGCATTACCAATTTCGGGATTTGAAAGAATTACCTCAGGATTCAAAGACTGGTCAGATAGTTCGGTAGTGTCTTGAAGCGGCGTGTTCTGTTCTAGGGAGTCTGATGGCCCGGTGGTACCGCTAACTTCCTCTGTTGGACCGCCTTCTGTGACAGGGTTCTGGCTAGGCATGTCAGTTTGTGTATTTTCCCTCTCCCCCTGAATGGTTTCTCCCCAAAGAGGTAGCCAATTTAGGGCGTCACATCCCGAATTTTCCGATTCACTCCCCCCCTGACCGCTAGATTGGCTATAGAAATATTCACTCTCAACAAAGTCGCAATTCATAGTGGTATACATGCGATCTGTTAAGGGGTCATAACAACGATAACCTTTCTGATTTTTTCCATATCCCAAGAAGACACATTTGACTGCACAAGGTGAGAATTTATCATGATCATGTTTGGGAATATGAACAAACACTGTACAACCAAAGATTTTGGGATCGAGATGTACGGAGGACGGAACCGAGTTTATGGAAGAGAATATGTCTAGGGGAGTTTTGAAGTTGAGTATTCCTGTGGGAAGACGATTTAGGAGGTAAACAGCGGTAGCGATGGCTTCTGGCCAAAATGATTTTGGGATATTGGATTCGATTAAGAGAGCTCGGGTGATTTCAAGAATATATCGATTTTTTCGCTCGGCTACCCCATTTTGTTCTGGTGTATATGCACAAGAGGTTTGGTGGACAAGACCTTTGTCGGAGAAGAAAGATTGCATCTTAGAATTCACATATTCCCTCCCATTATCGGATCTAAGGATTTGAATTTTGGAGTTATACTGGGTTTGAACAAGATTGTAAAACTCAGTGAATTTGTCAAAAACTTCTGATTTAGTTTTCAAAAAATAAATCCAAGTCATACGAGAGAAATCATCAATAAATAACAGAAAATACCGAAACCCTTGTCCCCCAGTAACCGGGGCAGGTCCCCACACGTCAGAGTGAATTAAGGCAAAAGGAGATTTTTCCCTAGTGTTGTTCAATTTAAAAGAATGTCTATGACTTTTGGCCAAAACACAAGTTTCGCAATTCAAGACACGCGAAGATGAAACTAACTCAGGAAAGAGTAGGCGAAGATAACCTATAGATGGGTGTCCTAACCGGCGATGCAAGAGCCAAATCTGTCTGTCAGTCAGTCCGTGAGTCAGCATCGCAGTACTCTGTTGGGCTATCTCATCCACATAGTACAGTCCATGCCGCTCAGTGCCACGCCCAACTATCGTCCCCGTTTTGATATCCTGTAACATGCAAAACCGAGGCTGCATTAGTAATTTGCAATTAAGGTCTTTTGTGACATGACTGACAGATAAGAGTTTGTGGGATAATGACGGAACATAAAGACAGTTTGAGATGCGAAGAGTTGGTGAGACAGTGATAGTGCCCTTCCCCTGCACAGGTGCTAACTCTCCATTGGCTGTTTGGACATATCGTTTTGTGGATTGGGTAATTTCAAGGAAATCCGACTCATCAAAGGACATGGTGTCGGTTGCCCCACAATCAAAGATCCAGTAATAGTCTTTGGGTCCTATGTTGGAGGATGAAGAGTACGCAAGGGCTTGGAAAGTGTTTGCACAAGTAATTGAGGGCTGGAATTCAAAAATTTGGGTTTTGTTTTCAGAATTTTCGAGACTTGGGGATGTTACTTGGGTCTTTTGGACAAATGCGGGTTTTTTGTATAATATTTCGGAAAATTGGGGTGAGTTAGCAAATTTCTGAAATTGCTTAGGTGGCTTTGACATTTTTAGATTTTTTTGAGGGAAATTTTGTGAGAAATGTTTGGAGTGGGGTCGGATCTGGGAGAGTGTATAAGTTTGGGGGGTTTTTTGCAAAGTGTGGAGGGGGTTTTTAGAAAATCCCACACAAGACTCTTCATCAGCGGCTCTTCCCCCACATTTCTTTCTTCTTCTCCCAAATTTCTTTCTCCACTGCTCATCCGACGCCGCCGCCTCCGCCTCTGCGGCTGCCGCCTCCGCCGCTGCCCCAGTCACCGCTGCCTCCGACGCGGCTTCAGGAGCAGCCGCTGCCTCCGCCTCAGAGGCTGCCTCCGCCTCAGACGCTGCCTCCGCCTCTGCTTCAGCTGTCGTCGCTGCTCTAGCCGCTGCTGCCGCCGCTTCAGCCGGAGGCTGCTCACCCGGCGACGCTGCTTCAGATGGATTCTGCTGCCGATGTCGACGCCGGCTGATGTTGCTGTTTTCGCCGCCGTCGTCGACGACGCTGCTGTCTGTGACGGGTGGAGCTGCAGACACGTTACTCCTTCGGTTGTTTGCCTGTGTTGCAGCAGTGCGTTTCAATCCTTCGCTGAGGTTATTCGGTAGGTAGAAATTTTGGCTTTGGTTTGTGTTGGATTTGTACAAATCAATTAGATTTGAGATTGTCTCGATCAACAGCTCGAGAGTGGATATTTGGTTTCCCTCCATTGGAGGTTTTTTGTTGGTTTCCTGCTCTGATACCATCTTAAAGATGGTAATCGAGAGAGGCATAACAAGATTGGTAAGGCATATTAGAAGATAGAAGTAGAGATATATTTCTTATGCAAATGTTTGTTATGTTTGAACTACTCATCCCCCTATTATTTATAGGGATATTGAGACTCTTCAAATACATACTTGGAACTCTACTTTGCTAGGAACAATACAACATTGAATGTACTCTAGGAACTTCCACAATAATAAGTAGTGGGCGGCCATTTATGTTTTGTATTTCCAACATGCACAAAAGCAAAACTGTCAAGTTTGGTCAAAGCGGACAATATCATCATAGTACTAATAACTGTTTGGTGATATGAAGTTGGGAGAGTGCGTACCCCAAAATCCAAGCAAGTAGAAAAATCATAGCAGGCCTAAGATTACAAATGGCTGAGGTGAAAGTAGGTGATGAGTATTTGAGGCAGGCGTAGAAGGTGTTCTGACCGATTACCGGGCTGTTACATGTGAACAAGTAAGTACACATAAAATACAGCTACAAAAAAAATGTAAATCAAGTTGTAGGTGGTTCACTCAATTAAGTAATTGGTGCAGAGATCTTGATGAATGTGGAGAGATCATGAGTAATTGGTGGCCTGGTTTTCCTGTTTAAGAGATCAATATGAATGAAACAAGAAAGTGAATGAAACAGGAGTAGAAGATATGACCTTTCAAGAAAGAAGCCTAAAGGGAGGAAGATGGCCGCTGCGAAAGCGTTTCTGTAAACTGAAAATGTGAAATGGCTGCTTCCTCGGTTTAGAGCAGCTTTGGCGACTACGGTAAAACCTGCGTTAGCGAATTGTACGATTATTACACACACGTATGGCTTCACTTTCTGCCAATCCATCATTCTACTGCTTAATAAAAGTAACGATTATGCTTCTAACTTCTAACCATGAATTGGGTTCGTGTTGTTTATAGTAAATTTAAATGCATTACTCACTAATAAATTAATAGACTGAATGACTCAATCGAGCGAGCACACATAATTGTTTAAATCTTTGGTGGAAGAGTGTGTTGCATAGTTAATTAATTAATGTTTAGTCTTATACAATCATGAGAATGGCACCACGTGTATCACTTCGAGAGATATGTAGATAAAGCAATGTGAACTTATTGGTTCAAAAAAGGAAGACGTAAAATGGAATTCTAGTGGCAAAATTTAGAGACGACAAAATGTTGTCAGTACTAATCAATAATTAATTAATACGGATGAAAAAAATTGCTATCGCATTTAAATGTGAAAAGTTTTAAACATTTAAATATTACTCTCTCCGTTTACAAAAAATAATCTTATTTATAGTAGATAAAGTATGAGAGATAAGAAAAAGTGAGAAACACGTGAGAGTAAAACAATCTAGTTTCAGAAATAAGACTATTTTTTGTGGACACCTCAAAATAGCAAAATAAAACTATTTTTCGTGGACACAGAGGGAGTATTAATAATATGAATCTCACAATCCATTAATACTAATTTTTTTCCTCTTTCTTGCTTTTATAATTTAATAGGTTTATCAATTTCACATTAAAAGCTATCAAATTATAAACTATAGCTTTTATATCTAAAAAGATAAATATTCATTTGTCTCTCTAGTAAAATTATAAATGGCAAACACACTACCATTTTATTTTATTTTATTTTATTTTATTTTAAATTTATTTATATAATCTAACAAATAACAACATATTATAAAATTAAAAATTTATTTTTCTCAGCAGTTTTTTCTACAGTTAATAACAATCATTTAAGTGTATAACCAATAATTTCATCAAATGAAAATCTCGATATTCAAGAATGAACTAAACTGCCAGATGTGTCGTTGCCCAGCAAAAGTGGCCCCGTTAGCGACGTGTCTTTATCATCTTCCCAATTAGTCTCACCCCCAAATTCAATCAACGAACCCCCACAATTTACACAGTAGCCATGGCTCTCTCCTCTATTCAGTCGATCCCGCCCAAACCCCCCTTCCCCAACCTAATTTAATCATTCTAACCCTAGCTACAAGCCATGGCGATCGTCACCGGCGATAGATATCTTGAATCACTCGTCAAATTCGTCGATTATCAGGCTGAGAAATTGATAGAAGGTACTCTGGTATTGAAATTGAATCCGGCGGGTTTGCGGTACGTGCAATCAAGGCTGGAGGCATTTAGGGAGATGGAAAGCTCGTTGGCCGGAGCTCCGGTTGATTATCTGCGTGCCTATGTGTCGGATTTTGGCGACCACCGCGCGCTCGTGCAGTTGCGGAGAATTCTTCGCCTGCTTCCGTCGTTAAAGGTGGTTTCTCTGCTGCCGCCCCTCCGCAGGGATCCGACGCCTCTGTCCCTTCTTCCATTCGCCAGTTTGAAGGTTTTGGAGCTCCGGGGATGTGATTTGTCGACGTCTGCAGCGAAAGGGTTGCTTGAGTTGAGGTTCACGCTTGAGAAATTGATATGCCATAAGTCAACTGTGAGTGCTGATTTTCGTATAAAGATTGCCAAATATTTTGCTTGCAACGTTGATCACCTTGAGTTCTTGTTTGATAATCAAAGAATTTGCTTTTAGCGTGGTGTAGGAGATTAACTTTAATGATAATGTTTTCTTTCTTCTGTTTTTCATGTTTAGCTGTGCAATATGAAGCTGTAGTTTAACCATGTTGGGAAAATAGTGGTGTATGTCATTATTTTGCATTTTGCAATGGAACAAATTATTTTTATTAATGCATGGAGAAAATGTTGACATTTGATAGTTCTTAGGCCAACTTTTAATGAAGTCCTTGTTTACCATTCAGCTCATTGCACACCAACCAAGTATTGGTCAGTTCCGCTAGATACAGTGTTTGATCTATTGTAATGTTGACCTTTTGTAATTTGATCATTTAAATTGTCTCAGGATGCATTGCGGCACATATTTGCAAGTAGAATTGCGGACATAAAGAATTCACCCCAATGGAACCGGTTGTCTTTTGTTTCGTGTGCATGTAATGACTTGATTGTCATGGATGAGTCTTTGCAGCTGCTTCCTCTGGTTGAAACCCTTGATCTGAGTAGGAACAAGTTTGCAAAGATGGATAATCTCAGAACGTGCACCAAATTGAAGCATGTGGATTTGGGATTTAATAACCTAAGAAGTATTGCATCATTACGTGAGGTAATTTCTGAAATCAGATGCCTAGTAACCAAGCCAAAAGATATGTTTGCAGTGTTGAGTTGATGACATGATTTCTTAGTGATAATAATAGTTCCAAAATTGTGGATACATCATTTAGCAGGGCTCACCTAAGGTTATGGCAATCAGTGACCATATTAGAAGTAAAAACATACTTTCAACTGTACACCTTAGATAAGGAAGGTATATAGCTTCAATATGGAAGAAGGGACAATGTTTTGAAAGATCATTTATGCTTTATACAGTGAAGTAAACAAATCCAGTCTATCCTTTCAAAATAGAACTTGAAATCAATTTATCATCTTAGTTGGTCAGACATACAACTCAGCATCTTATTCTTAACGCAATTCTGTTTCAAAGTAACATAAAAATCTTACAGAAATGGTTAGACTCAGAGTTTTGTAGTACTATTATAAGTATAATCTAACAAGTGGGTCCCAAAATTACAGTGTATATATGATTCTATTATAGTCTATTGCTTTCTGGAGACTGCCACACCTACTGCTGGAGTGTGGATGTTTTTATTTCGTTGATTTTTTTTGTATTATTACCTAAAATGTGGACTCGCATCCTGCTCTAGCCTCAAGTTAAATACTCATTTTTTGTTGCTTTTTTACTTGTTCATTCTGTAAAAGTATTGGTACTTTTATCTAGGGAATTGGTAGCAGAGCCACTTTAAATGCTGATTTGTGCAGGTCCCCTGTCAGATTGTTAAGCTTGTGCTGAGAAACAATGCTTTAACTTCATTGCACGGCATTGAAAATCTCAAATCACTTCAAGGGCTTGATGTTTCATACAATATCATTTCTAACTTTTCTGAGATAGAGGTTCTTGCTGGTATCTCATCTCTTCAGAACTTATGGTTAGAAGGAAATCCTCTTTGCTATGCCCGATGGTTCCGAGCTAAAGTTTTCAGCCTTATTTATCATCCATATTTAGTAAGTCGCTGGTTACCTTTTTCAGGTTGTTATTACTCGATAGCATATGCATTAAATAAACTTTTTTCTTATTTATTGGAGCACTTATTTCAACTATTTTTGCTCTTTTGTTCACTTGAATAACTGATATGTTGGCATGTGCCGTAGCTTAAGCTGGACGAGAAGAAAATATCTGCTTTTGAGGATTGGAAGCGGAAAATAATAATTTCAAGTAGGCAGAAGCAGCCTGCAAGCTTTGGATTTTATTCACCCATCCGTTATGAAGCTGATTTAGAAGAAGATTCTCATACAAAGAAGGTAAGAAACTGCAAAATGGTATCATTATTAATGCCATGAAAATATTATTAGCAGACATTTACTGAGTTGTGAAATTTGGTAACAACATATAATTACTTTTGTTTGATGATTTCAGAGGCGTTCACGTGTTGCATGTATTGAGAATGATGAGCGAAGCACATATATTGTTGACCCAGATTCAGTGTCATGTGATGATGATATTGAGAGCAAAGGAGAAACTGTGCATACAGAAGAAGAAGCTGAAATTGAAGATTTGATGGAAAGAATTGAAAATTTGAAGAAGCATCGTTCTTCTATGTGGTTGGAAGAATTTCATGAATGGATGAATCAAACATCAGAAACTGTTGGTGATGGCAATAGATTTAGGAGTACCATATCACATAGAAATAAAGAGATGTGTTTGAACAGCGAGACAGAGAACGTTGACCAAGGCGAGACCTCAAGGTACCTCTCCGACTCTTTTCAGCTTTCTGGGGATGAGAGCAGCACAATCCTTCTAGGATCCGAGACATCCTTTGCAAATACGTCGGTTGTCAGTCAACAGTATTTTGATCGAATCATTGAAGCATCTTCAAGGTTGTTCATGGGCCATTCTGGAGGGGACAGATCTGTTTTCAAGAATTTTAGTGAGAGTCAGGAAGAGCTGAGATACTTAAACAATGAAGGGAATATTCCTGCAGATGCTGTATACCTGAGATTTGATTCCCTTGAAATGCCCAGAGGGGATAATTCGAGTGCAGAAAACATGTATGTCCCTTCAACTACTGCAATGAATAATATAATGGGGTCCCATTCTTCCTCAACTTTGCCGTCATCTCCACCTCATTACGAGGAGGATATTTTACATCGACGACACAACTTAGAAGAAGAATTTCTGCAGCTGTCTGCTGAATCATTCTCAGTGGCATCATCTGATAGTAATACAAGCTGTAGTGACCATGATTCTGCTCATGATGGCCCTTCGGTGTCTCATATTGATAGTTCTGTCAATGACAGTTCATCTAAAAAGAGTAATGATAATATCTTTATAGCTTCAACTGACGATGATACAAGTGATGCAAAGAAAAATGTGACTGATGTGTCAATTTCTCAGACTCAAGGAAATTGTGCTTACTCCAATGGAAGAGAGATGGAAATTTCCCTTCCTGACAGTGGTAGGTCTTTAGATGATATACAAGATGATGGAAGTTTAGGAATTTTTAAGGGGAAGAATAGACACAGAAGGAAACCCAGTAAAAGGATGATTTCCTTACCTGAGGAGGATGATGTGAGAGGAGATACTGAATCTTCAAAGAGGTCAGATGATCACGTAGAATCCTGCTGAAGTAAAGTCTCATGAAGCCAAAAATAAATGTTGGGCTTTGAGCTATGGAAATCCAGTCTGGATAGTAACAATGATGACAGCACCCACCGTATTTGGCTAGTATAACAAGGGAACCGGATCTTGAGTTCAACGATTGAAATTAACGAAAAGATGGTCGTACTTGTGATCTTTCTAGTTTTCCTTCTCATCCAACTTGTGGCTAGAGTATGGTACCTTCCAGGATTGCTGTTCATGTATGAAGGGCCTCTGCCTCTATACACTGAAGATCTCATGCCATTTTCTTTCCTCTGGGCAGGCATATCGGAAATGTGATCTAAAGGATAAAAACATGCTTCTGATATCAAAGCATGGAGGTATGAGTTATTCTCCGACTTTTTGACCTTGCTGAATACAATCCACGCCTAGTCTGCATCTTAATAGCTTATTCTGAGATAATGAGGTTTTGGTTTTTGCTTGAAATTCTTGCCCATTCTGTGATTTTTTCCATTTTTTTTTACTGTGCGTTGTGCACTTGTAGCAGGTGATCTTGCCTTCGATTGTAAATGGTAGTAACAATTTTGTGGTTGTATTTGATTGATTCATTTATATATTGTAGTTAAATGATGTAGATATAAACATCTTGAATTGTACATACATGATAGTACCTTACATTGGATGATCATGATGCAATTATATTAATTAATTGCGAACTCTAGTCCCAACTCCAATGATGTTAATGTTTATCAATATTCTCAAGTAACTTTAGTATTCGGATCCAGCAAAGTGTAAATTGAGAGCTTATCCTTGAAAAATGAAATGTTCATCATCTTGACGTCAACGTAATACTATTTGTAAATAAGGGGTATAACCATAGTATACTAAATTGCGTTAAAACTATATAATATTGATATAATACTAACTCATCTCCATCCATAACATGAGTACAAAAAGATGAGACCCTGTTTTTGGCAAGGCTACGAAAATCCTTGAGACTGAGGTAGTGGATTAGTTTGAGGTTGATGAAGATGATGCATCCCCTGGAGAAGTTTTGAGTTTAAATCCACCCCTTCTAGCTCTTACTTCCCCACCTTGCATTTCTTGTTTTTCCTTTTCGATTTTGGCAGATGCGATTTTTTGGGCAGATTGAACTAGTGTTGGTGACACACGTTCAATCTCCAGGAGCTGAAGGTTTTTCCCCTTCCCTACTGCAAATGGTATTTCTTGAAGTCCCTCGCAGTTCTTCAATATCAGATTCTTCAGTTTGGGAAATGGTTCATCTGAAGCAGCAGTCCATATTTCCAAATTGGTACGCGCAATGTGTAGAGTTTCGAGATTAGGGAAGCCGCCGCTTTGAGTTTCCCAACGCCCTCCCTTGAACGCCATCTCCTTGAGCTTGAGCCCCTCCAGACTGTGCAGGCCTCCCAGTATGGTCATCTGGTTCCAAGCCAACTGAGTATTTGACAGCGTCAGCATCCTCAGATTCGATGGGAGATTGTGAAGTGGAGGGAATCGATGCAGCTCCTTCTTCTCCCCCATCATGGAGAACGGGTCGTGCACTAGCTTCAGCTTTTCAAGATGTTCCAGTTTCCCCAAGTAGGACGCATCCACTAGAGTGTTTAGGTTCCCTCGGATCCCCAAGTTCCTGAGGTTTAAGATCCTGCTGAACAGCTTTGCGGTGCAGGATTCGGCTGACAATCTGCTCAGTGTTTGTAGATTATCTCCGCCTCTTCCTTTCAATCTCATTTCCTTGAGACTGATAGCGGCTTTCGTCTTCAGATGCCTTAGCTGCACCATCTTGGAAATATCCACTCTGACCTCCAATTCACGTGACGTGGTGTCAATCTTGACGGTCTGTAGATTCCAGAGGTTGGAGATGCCTTCGGGTAGAGCCTTGAATTCGTTGCCGGAGAGAGCAATGTACCTCAAATGTATCAGCTTGGTGAGTTTAGCGGGGAATTTGGTGAATTTGAGTGGAGTGGCGTCTACAACCCGAAGTAAATCGAAAGCGTTGGTGATTGACTCAGTGTGCTCTGTTGGCAAGCCGATTGTATCCTTGGAGAAACAAACGAACGAGCGGACTCTAGGGCCCTTGGGTTTGTTGCGGAGGAATTCCATCATGACGTTGTAATGAATACAGAGGCGGCGGCGCTTCACTATCTCGGTTATTGCAGGATCCAACACCCCTTGCCTCGTCTTCTTCACCTCCTGGAACAGATTCTTGTTTGCAGGCGAGGCTTCGTTCTGGCAGAACTCGCGTATCATGTCGTGGACACGGCAAGTTTTGACGGCTCCATTGGCCTTGGTTGTCTCGGCCATGACTAGGTTCCTGGCTACGAGATCGCCCAGGTTGTCCTCCGCCACTTCCTCCAAGCTCCTCCCCTGCTTTTGTTGTATAAATCCTTCTGCAATCCACAAGCACGTGAGCTTCCATGCCGAGATCTCGGTGTCCTCAGGAAACATCCCTAGGTAGAGGAAGCAATCCTTCAAGTTATGT
This sequence comes from Salvia splendens, assembly GCF_004379255.2. Lineage (NCBI taxonomy): Eukaryota > Viridiplantae > Streptophyta > Magnoliopsida > Lamiales > Lamiaceae > Salvia > Salvia splendens. The sequence continues at coordinate 12,125,475 of NC_056040.1, forward strand.
GGCAGTTTGTTATAACTCAATGAGATGATGTATGTTGTGCGCTGATCTTCTTGAACGAGAGTACTCACACTCTTGGACACCTTCTCCCATTCTCTCCTGTCAAGTTGTTTATCGGAAAGAGTTCCTCCGATCACCACCACAGCTAGAGGCACTCCCCCACACTGCTTGGCTATATGCTGTCCGGTCCCCTCCAACTCCTTAGGACAACTATTGCCCTTACCAAATGCCTCCAATTGGAGGAGCTCCCAACTTTCCTCGAACGACATGAAGCGTAGCTTGTGGGGTTCTCGGTTATGGTTTGTTTGTTTAGCTACTCTCTCGTAACGGCTGGTTATCAAAACCTTACCCAATTTATTGTTCTTTGGCAGGGCAGCTTCGATTTCCCTCCAGTCTTCGTTAGTCCACACGTCGTCCATGAAGAGTAAGAACCTCTCCTTCTCCAGATGAGACCGGACTAGTCGGGTCAGTTCGATGTTGTTATTGCCAGACATGTCTTGGCGGGTGAACTTCTTGAGAATGGTGAGGAGCACCTCTCTCACATTGAACTCCTGAGAAACATACACCCAAATCAGCACCGGGAATTCGAATTCGATTTCGGGGTGACGGTAGATTTTATAGGCAAGAGTGGTCTTGCCAAGACCAGGCATGCCCACAATGGAGATAACATCAAGTAGCTCAGTTTTTTCACTCAAATATTCGAGTAGAATGGCTTCTTGGTCTGCAAAACCAACTACATTGTCTTCTCTCAACACCAATGCAGTCTGCATACAAACCAATAAATAACCCATCAGCTTACAAACTCATCCTAGACAAGGAAAAGAGTTGGAAATGGAGTGAGTATTACCTTTTTGAGTATATTGTGATGGGATGTTCCGAGGGCGGAAGCAGATCCATCGGCGAGTGACTGGGCGGGGCCTTTCAAGTTGGACATGGCCATATCAAATGTAGGCTTGAGTTGGAGCCGAAGTTCCTTGACCTTCTTGGCCAAGTCAAGAGTCTTGAGGTTGGGAAGGCCACCGGGTTTGGATTTAGATTTGGCCTTGAGGGTGAGGCAGGTGTCGAGGGCGTCTTCGGCGTCGTAGATGGCCTCCCTGATCTGCTTCACCAACTCCATGAAGATGGGGCCATTGTCTCGATTGTCGGAATGCTCGATCAAGAAAGCATTCATCAGCGCCAGGTCGTTCTCCAGTTGCTTCAGCTCCCCCTCCGCTCCCTTTATCAGACTCGCCTGCTCCACCACCAGCTTCTTCACGTTCTCCAGCAGGAATGTTACTGCAGCATCCGCCATTTTTCACTATTCTCTCTCTTTCCTTTATTTTTCTACATTCATTCAAACTAAAACTACATATTTATAAAGCTCAAAGCCAGCAAGAAACTACACTTCCAGTGGTTCTACCGCGTCCAAAGTGATCACTCGTGCTTCCACGAAATTTCCTGACTGAATACTTTAGGCGACGACCCTAAAACCAAGTCTTCGTCGTCGGTAAGAACTAAGAACGTTTGCTGGGCCCATGCTGACACCATTGTTTGATTTAGCATTTCAATTTTGGTTCTCATTTTCGCTACATCCAAACATAAAAACCTTCTCTTACATTTAAATAAACTGAAAGCTATTTTAGTTGAAATGTCACCTCTACTCCAACCATTTACATTATACTCAAACTTAAAAGAATATTCTCTATATTATATTTTTATACTCATAAAATTTGTAAAACTTTTGGGTTTAGATTTAGTGTAAACCTATTTTTATTTTTTTCTCAAAAACTAAAAATGAGATTGGTTTTGGAGTACTATCGAAATAAATTACCTATCCCATTTTAGGTTTTAGTTGTACCCTTGAAGATGGTCTAACAGTCATACTCCAGTAGTCATTATTTTAGAATCAAAATCAAATTGAATAAAAAAATATATTTTTTTTTATTTCTATTTTTGTCTCAAGTTACTGCAGTTTTTTTCACCAAATTTAAGAAATTGATGTTTAATAAATAGAGAAAGATAAGGTATGATACGATGCGCTTATAAAAATTTCTGTAACTATAATTATTTTAGTTATTCATATTAGCAATATTTTTCTCTTCATTTGGTTTAATAAATTAACAAAGTCAGCAACTATAATTATTTTAGGCATGATAAGACGCGCTTACAAAAATTTCTCTCATTATTTTATGCCCTACTTCAATTTGGTTACTTCTGTTCTACGTAATTGATCATTTATACTAAAATCATTTTCGTTCCTTGTTAGAGTCGTTTCATTTTCTACGATTATTTTGTTACCTTCATTCCATAATAGAAGTTACATTTGGTGTGAGCACGAGTTTTAAGAAACATAAAAAATAGTGGGCTAAAAAGTTAGTGGAATATGAGGTCCACTTTTTTATATTAATTTTATAATAAAATGTGAGTAAAGTGGGTTAATGGAATGCGAGACATACTTACCAAAAGTGAAATGTGACTCTTACTGTGAGACGAAACAAAATGGAAAAATGTGACTTTTATTGTGGGACGGAGAAAGTAATAAATGCTAGTTAAAATGGAGAAAGAGTAAAGTAAAAGAGAGTACTTTTTCTCTATTTTAACTATTTATTCTTATTTTTTAGAAACTAGTGTAAAAAATAAAACGCTTCGATTAAGGCATAACAAATGGAATATTATTTTACTAAAATAACATTATTCATTATTTGCGAAAAAAATACTACTATATGGAACAATAATTAATGAAAAATTGAATAATTCCTTATAAATTAAAAATCTCTAACATCAACCAACTATTTGTTTTTTAATTTGAAAATCTGGAAAAAATCTTATTAATGTGGGACTTGGATCCCTTGTTGTAGCAAAATGGATGTTGTGCATATCATCACCCTCCATTTATTTTTATGAAATTATACAAATTTTTTTATTCACAAATCAATGGTAGTGATGTGCATAGCATCCCCTCATTTTGCCAGGGGATCCAAATCCAGAGCCTGGCCACTCGAAAACCTTTTTCTTGAATACAAAGTCATCTCATTTAAGAATAGATTCCAACATCAATCATGAATAGAGTGAACAAAAGAATAACAAAAGAAGGACCAAATCGACAACAATCGTTAGTTTATTGTGACCAATATAATAGCTGTCAGTCTGAATAATTTATAGAATTAAGATTGTAAACTTTCACCTCGAGATAATTCTATTCCGACCATCACCGCAACCTGAATAAGACTGATCCAAATTCGTAGTACTACTACAATTTAAAATTTTAAGCGGGCCGAACAGAATAATTTAAAGCCCACTGCCGTCTAATTTTAATAAAGCCCACTAAAGAATTAGGGCTCCCGTCTAATTTTACCCCAGATCTGCAACCATATAAACACCTTCATCCATTGTTTCGTCTCGAATTTTCCGTCCTTGCCTCACCAGAACAACTGGAGTTGCAGATATTTTTATTTCGTCCAGAGCTACTCAATAATCATTTCTATGCGCTCGTGTAATTCCTTTTCAATCATTTTGTCTTTTGCTGTTACCAAATGCTTACGGGAAATATTAAAAAGGCAATCGTATGTTTGACTGATGCGTTTAATAATCGATGAATCCATCAGCCCTTACTGTTGCCGAGATGTCTGGAGCATCATATGCTTGCGCGTGCTGCTCTTGCGGTTCGTGCACTAATGTGCTCCTACATTTCCAATGTTTTTCACTTTTTTTTTTAATTTTTATTATTATACTGAAATTTATTTATTTTTTTGATACGCTTTTATCGTCTTTACTCTTTACTGGGTATTTTTTCATTTTAAGTAATCCTTTCAGTGCATCATTTTGCCTTTGATTATGTTATTTTAAAAGATCGATTTAATTCAGATTAATTTTCTAGATTTTAATTTATTTTGCAAAAACTATAATATTGTTTTAATCACAGCTGGGGGTTTTCACTTTGGTCATTATTCCAAATGCAATGGAGGGACGCATTTGTAAAGCTGCCGATGATTTTTTTATTACAATTTTTATTGACTATCGAAAATCGATTTATAATTAACAAACTATAATTGACAATTATTAAATGCTAATTAAAAATCATAACTACTATAACTTGACAAAAAAAGAATTCACTGATTAAATGTTGATAGTGCAATCGCAGATTTGGGTAATTTTTTTAAGCATAATTGTCTTAATCGCGGCTTAATATTCATTCCCACTAAAATCTCAGTTATTATTGCAAAATTTTATGATGGTTTAATAATTTATACCCATAAAAGTTATAGCTCAATCTACAATTAATTAGCAATCATCTAATTGTTATCTTAAAAAAGTTGATTTGCAATCAGAAGAATCATAAGCTCTTCATATAGTAAAATTGTAACTTTCAATTTCAGAACTTGTCAATGTCAACTGTGATGGAGTACGTACTAAACAAGCCAGCACAAAGCCCAAGAAAGAGTATCAGTTCGGCATGACCAAAGAGTTCGGCCTCAGCCTACAGCTCAGTAAAAACCAACCAATCAAGCTCTGCCCTCAGGTCGGCATCAAGCTCTACTCTCAGATCGGCAAAAGCTGCTCGGCAATAGTTCAGCAGTTCGGTCTCAGCATCGGCAAAAGCTGCTCGGCAATACCGGACTGGGAGACACGATCTATCTAGTGGTGGACCCATGCAGGCTCTCATGACCTCCACGACATCCCCGACATAATTACTGATGATGTAAGCCACCGCCTAATTAGTGGCCATGCAGGATCTCATGACCTCCGTGACCTCCACGACTTAGGGTGGTGATGCAAGCCACGATCTCAGTTCTATATATAAACGGAACTTAGATCCGATAGAGGATTCACCAACTCTAGAGAGAGAATATCATATAGCAAGCTTGTATTTGTAAGCTGTAGAAAACAGATCAAGCAATACAACTCTGCCCTCTTTTCTTCCCGTGGACGTAGATTTACCTCAGTAAATCGAACCACGTAAATCTCTGTGTTGTGATTTCTACTTTCCTGCATTTACTACCACCAGAAATTCGCGGATTCATCACTGGCGCCGTCTGTGGGAAACAGAGAACCAAATCTGTGATAAAGCGAATTTTTGACCCTTTTTCCACTACAAAAAAAAAAAATGCATGCCAGATCGCGCAACTCCCGTGCCTCCGTCCGTGATGACCATGAGGAAACTAACCCAGCAGCCCATAGGCCTGGAAAGCAGCCTCGTGAGAAGTCTGTATCCAGTTCTCACGGTGAAGGAACAAGCCGCTCAAAAGGTCCACACACCGAGTCTTCCCAGCAGCCTGATTTGAATGAGGCTGTCAAGCTGTTCTTGGCTGAGAAGCAGGAGGAGTTCTTAACCTTCCTGCAGAAGAGCCAACAGCCGGAGAAGACAACGACGGATTCTCCCTCCTCGTCTAGGCATGAAAGTCACTACCGCAGTAGTGACGTGTCTTCCAGGAGAGAGAATCCTCAACCCCGACATGTTCCTGTTTCTCCTCGGCACCGGAATCACAGGAGAACTCCTTCTCCTCCGTACCGAAGAGATGTCGGGTTCGCCATGTACGGAGCGTTAAAGACTCCGTTCTCGGACGATATCATCCGAACTCCTTTGCCGCGGAACTACCGAACTCCGTCGATAACCTATGACGGACTCGTGGATCCTCATGACTTCTTGGGACGCTATCAGTATAATATGGCGAACCAGGGTCTCAATGAGGTCCACATGTGCAAGCTGTTCCCCGAGCTGCTCATCGGGAACGCCAGAAGGTGGTTCGACAGCCTTCCTCAAGGCAGCATTAGATCCTACCGAGATCTAATGGATGCTTTCCACAGGAGGTTCTTTCAGAAAGCGGAAGCCCGAATTACTTCGGCTCAGCTGCTTTCTATACGTCAAGGTCGCGACGAAAAGATCAGCGACTTCCTGACGAGATTCCACAAGGAATGCCTACAAGTAAATGATCTTAACGATCTACTTGTCATTTCGGCATTCCAAAATGGAATCCTGCCCGGAGCTCTCTACAGAAAGCTCGTGGAGTGCGGCCCGCAAACAGCTCAAGAAATGTGGGACATTGCGGACCAGTTTTCCCGTGCGGATGAGGCAGACCGTCGAAAACGGTCTTTAGACAGCTCATCCCACGAAGAGAAAAAGAAGCCCGATCAAAGCGGCCAGGTGCTTCCCTCGCCGAACTCCTTTTGAAAGAATTCAAAGGGCACCGGTACAAGGCAGATTGGGGCCACGGCTCAATCCTGAGAAGCCGCCCGCTCAGTTCGTACCATTAAACAAGTCAAGAACGGAAATTTTCGAACTACATTCCGATATGTTCGAAAAACCAAAGCGGATGACGAAATCAGCCGCGCGGCGACCTCAGGATCAATATTGCTCCTTCCATCAAGCCCACGGTCATGATACCGAGGAGTGCCGAAATTTGGCTGCAGGTATTGATGTTCTTGTGAAAACAGGAACGTTAAAAAAATACCAAAGCAAGCAGCCGAAAAAGAACAAAAAGCAGAGAGGTGCGAACTGCAATCCTCAGGATCCGAAAAGGCATGAAGATCCCGAAGACGACGACGAGCCGCAATATGATGGAGTAATCCAGACTATTGATGCTCTCCCTGCCGGGAAAACTAAGTCGTCCCTAAAAGCAGAACGCAGAGGTTCCAATCAAGAGGAGCCGACACATAAAAGGCTGAAGAAAGACGAAGTGATTACATTTTCAGATGCCGATCCCGTCCCAGCCATCTCTCCTCACCAAGACGCTATTGTCATTCAAGCCGGAGTGGCAAACAAACTGATCCACAGAGTATTTGTGGATACAGGAGCGTCAGTCAGCGTTCTTTTTAAAGAATGTTTTGATAAAATGGAAGTGGATCCAGCTCGGCTCAGTCCGGCTCCACTTCCTCTGAAAAGTTTCGCCCAGGAAGACACCCGCCCTGAAGGTATTATCAGCCTTCCGATCACGGTGGGAAAAGCGCCTACAAGCTCCAATACGATGATCGAGTTCTTTGTGGTAAAAGCTCGGTCCCCGTACAACATCATCCTGGGGAGAGACTGGCTCAACACAGTTCGGGCCGTTTGCTCTACTTATCACCTCACCATCAAGATCCCCACTAAAGGTGGGATAGCGGTCATCCGAGGTGATCAAAAGAGAGCAAAAGAATGTCTGCAGATTGCGCTTAAAAGTGCCGAGCAACCAGTTCGGCACCATCAAGCATAGCAATCACAGCAACCGGAGTCAGAGGCAAGCGAGATGACCGAAGTCACTTCAGAGCCGAACTCAATGACCGTTCAGTTATACGAAGATGATCCATCCAGAGTGGTCAAGATCGGCTTCGCAGGAACGCCTCTACTCCGGGAAAAAACCATCCAGCTCCTCAAGGAGTATAAAGACGTCTTTGCATGGTCTCCGTTGGACATGACCGGAGTGCCCCCCGAGGTAATCACTCATCGGTTAAATATTGATCCTTCGGTCCGGCCGATAAAACAGAAGCAAAGACTCTTTGCGGCAGAAAGAAGCCAAGTCATCCATGACGAAGTCCGCCAATTACTAAAAGCGGATGTACTATTCGAGGTAAAATATCCTTCCTGGGTGGCCAATCCTGTGATGATCAAGAAAAAAGGAGGAGGATGGCGGATGTGCATAGATTTTACCGATCTAAACAAGCACTGTCCTAAAGATTGCTATCCCCTTCCGAATATAGATAAAAAAGTAGAAGCTTTGATCGGCTTCGAAATTTTCTGTTTTCTTGATTTATACAAAGGATATCACCAAGTGTTGATGGATGAGAGTGACGCTCCGAAAACAGCTTTCATTACCGATTTCGGCATTTTCGCTTATAAAAAGATGCCATTCGGTTTAAAGAATGCCGGAGCCACTTATCAAAGGATGGTAGACAAGCTTTTTCGGCACCTAATCGGAAAGCAGGTTGAAGTGTATGTCGACGACATAGTTGTCAAAAGCAAAAGCACTTCGGAGTACGAAGACAACCTCAAGTCCACTCTCAACGTGCTCAAGAAAGCCAACCTCAAACTTAATCCCCAAAAGTGTACCTTTTTGGTAGATTCGGGAAAGTTTCTGGGTTGTTGGGTTTCAAAGGACGGACTCAAGGCAAACCCCTCCAAAGTTCAAGTCGTTCAGAACATGACAATGCCGAAGTCCATACATGACGTGCAAAGGCTAACTGGATGTCTAGCCGCACTGAATCGATTCCTTTCCCAAGCAGCCGAAAAGCAACTGCCGTTCTTCAAGGTGTTGAAAAAGGCACCAAAGTTCGAGTGGGGAGCCGAGCAGAAAAAGGCCTTTGACGAGCTCAAAAGTTATCTAGCCGAGCTTCCTATTCTCTCTGCTCCAACCGGAGCCGAAGTAATATTCTTATACTTAGCGGCATCAGATCAAACCATCAGTGCGGTGCTTGTACGAGAAGAAGGCCTAAAGCAGTTTCCCATCTACTTTACAAGCCGAGCATTAAGAGGTCCAGAAACAAGGTATCAACCTCTGGAAAAAATTGCTCTGGCGTTAGTAAATGCAGCAAGGAGACTGCGGCCATATTTCTATGCTCACAAGGTATGCGTCTTAACCGATCTGCCTCTTCGGCAAGTTTTGACCAAGCCAGAAGCATCAGGAAGAATCGCCAAATGGGCCATAGAGCTGGGAGAACACTCAATCGAGTACCTACCTCGGAAAGCCATCAAGGGACAAGCCTTGGCAGATTTTCTTACAGAGGCCAAGTTCGATCAAGCAATCCCTGTCATTGCCGAACAGAAAAAGTCTGCCAATGCCGAACTAGCACAGCCCTTGGAATCCGAAGTAGAGCCGCCAGACTGCTGGAGCGGATTCGTAGATGGAGCTTCAAACAAGATGGGAAGTGGAGCTGGTATTTTACTCGTCGCTCCCGACGGACACGAGGTAACCTACTCACTTCGGTTCCTATTCCCCACTACTAATAATGAAGCCGAGTACGAAGCCCTTCTTGCCGGACTCCAGTTAGCGCAAAGTCTGCTCGCCAAATCTCTCAAAGTCCATTGTGATTCACAAGTCATAGTAAATCACATGTTGGGTACAAGTGAAGCTCGTGACGAGAGAATGAAGAAGTATTTGGACAAAGCGCAAAGCATCAGCCGAAGTTTCTCCTATTTTCGGATAATCCGCGTTCCTAGAGCGGAAAATAGCCGAGCAGATACCTTAAGCAAGTTGGCCTCAGATCCGAGCTCAAAGGCGGAAGAATTAATGCATCGAAGCATTGATGAAGCCGAGGTACATTCGGTATCCAGCTCGCCGAACTGGATGACGCCGATCTTGCAGTATCTGGATCAAGGACAATTGCCCGAGGATAGGAGAGAAGCTCGGAAGATCACGTGCCGAGCACTTCGGTACGAACTTCATGAAGGAGTCCTCTTTAGAAAGTCTTACCTCCAGCCATTATTGCGGTGCGTAGGACCAGGAGAGACGGACTACATCCTCAGAGAAGTTCATGAAGGATCGTGCGGTAGCCACATCGGAGCCAGAGCTTTAGCTAAAAAAGTTCTGAGATGGGGATATTATTGGCCAACCTTGGTACAAGAAGCAGTGCAGCTCGTCAAGACCTGCCCGAAGTGCCAAATCCATGCAAATATCCCAAAGATGCCGCAGACCGATCTATCCACTATGCAGAGCCCTTGGCCTTTCATGCAATGGGGCATAGACATAGTGGGACCACTTCCTCAAGCTCCTCGGCAAATGAAATTCCTAATCGTTGCCGTGGACTACTTTACGAAGTGGGTGGAAGCTGAACCATTAGCTACGATAACGAGCTCGAAGGCATTGGATTTCGTCTGGAAGAACATAGTGTGCCGATTTGGCATACCCCACATCCTCATCTCGGATAACGGGACTCAGTTCACCGACAAGACGTTCAAGAATTGGTGCCAAGAGCTGAATATTCAACAGCGGTTCACTTCGGTCTCTCATCCACAAGCAAACGGACAAACGGAGGTAACAAATCGTATCCTGGTGAAAGGGTTAAAAGCTCGGTTAGAACAAGCCAAAGGACAATGGGTAGAAAATCTCCCTCAAGTCCTATGGTCCTACCGAACTACACCCACAACCTCCAGCGGTGAAACTCCGTACAGTCTGGTGTACGGCACTGAAGCCGTGATTCCGGTTGAGATCGGCGTACCCAGTCCACGAACTCTACATTTCTCCTCAGAAATGAATGATGACGGACTGCGAGCCGAGTTAGATCTGGCCGAAGAAAGAAGAGAATTGGCGTGCATAAAAGCAGCCAAGTACAAGGAGCAAGTAGCCCGGTATTACAACCAACGGGTGAAGAAGCTGCAATTTCAAGTGGGAGATCTCGTCTTGAGAAACAACGAAGTAAGCCGAGCAGAAAAGCTGGGCAAGCTCGAACCCACATGGGAAGGTCCGTATCGGGTGTCAGAAGTCCTCGGCAAAGGGTCTTACAGATTGGCTCACATGTCAGGAGAACAGGTACCCCGAACATGGCACATTTCCAACCTCAAGAAGTTCCATTTGTAAGAGACAGTCCGGTCGGTCAGTCAGTCTTATGTGCTTTCCTTGTTTTTTATTTTGCTCTCTTTGCCTATGTGCGTTTTTGTTTGTCTTACGTGCGTTGTGTCTGTCTATGTGAGTGTCGTCTCTTACAAATGTAACTGAGGTATCTTGTTCTTCGAAGGCTGATCCCCTTCTTAGAACGTGTACAAGCCAACGATTGTGAGTCAAAGCTTCTAAAGAGGATACAAGACCACAATTCAGCTTAAACAAGCAGTTCGTCTGAAACGAGCTGCAATAAGCCAACGATTGTGAAGTCCAAGCTTCTAAAGAGGATACAAGACCACAATTCGGCTTAAAAATCAAGCACTTCGTCTGAAACGAACTGCAACGAAAGTCCGATTCTCGCGATAAAACTTGCCTGAATTAGGACAAGGGAAAGTCCGATCCACGCGATAAAACTCGCCGAATTAGGACAAGGGAAAGTCCGATCCCCAAATTAGGACAACGGAAAGTCCGATCCGAGCGATAAAACTCGCCAAATTAGGACACAAGCTTAGTCCGGTCAAAGATGTTTATTTCATCAGACCAAAGACGAGTCCGGTCAAAGATGTTTATTTCATCAGGCCAAAGACGAGTCCGGTCAAAGATGTTTATTTCATCAAGACCAAGGACCAAGTCTGGTCAAAGAAGAGTTCACTTCATAAGACCGAGGACAAACATCAACTTACCCCGTACCATTATCCAGGATGCCGAAGTGATTCACTTCGCTTTTCGGGGGGGGGTAGTGATGGAGTACGTACTAAACAAGCCAGCACAAAGCCCAAGAAAGAGTATCAGTTCGGCATGACCAAAGAGTTCGGCCTCAGCCTACAGCTCAGTAAAAACCAACCAATCAAGCTCTGCCCTCAGGTCGGCATCAAGCTCTACTCTCAGATCGGCAAAAGCTGCTCGGCAATAGTTCAGCAGTTCGGTCTCAGCATCGGCAAAAGCTGCTCGGCAATACCGGACTGGGAGACACGATCTATCTAGTGGTGGACCCATGCAGGCTCTCATGACCTCCACGACATCCCCGACATAATTACTGATGATGTAAGCCACCGCCTAATTAGTGGCCATGCAGGATCTCATGACCTCCGTGACCTCCACGACTTAGGGTGGTGATGCAAGCCACGATCTCAGTTCTATATATAAACGGAACTTAGATCCGATAGAGGATTCACCAACTCTAGAGAGAGAATATCATATAGCAAGCTTGTATTTGTAAGCTGTAGAAAACAGATCAAGCAATACAACTCTGCCCTCTTTTCTTCCCGTGGACGTAGATTTACCTCAGTAAATCGAACCACGTAAATCTCTGTGTTGTGATTTCTACTTTCCTGCATTTACTACCACCAGAAATTCGCGGATTCATCAAACTGATTCAGTCAAAATCTTAGTTTGGCATTGCTAGAAAGAGTTTTTAATAACACACCGTTGCATAATGAGCACACATAAATATTCTTGGTACATGAAAGGGATAAGAGCTTAAAAGATAATTAGTTTGGCGGCACGAAAAGTATTGAGATAGTCGGTGGATTAGTTTGGTGTTGATGATGTGATGCATCCCCTGGAGAAGTTTTGAGCTTAAATCCACCTTTCTGAGCTCTTCCTTCCCCGCCTTGCATCTCATGTTTTTCCTTGTTGATTTTGTCGGCAGATTTAAGTAGCGACGCCGACACATGTTCGATTTCCATGAGCTGAAGGCTCTTCCCCTTCGCCACTGCAGATGGGATCTCTTGAAGCTTCTCGCAGTTCTTCAATATCAGATTCTTGATTTTGGGAAATGGATCACCAGAAGCAGTCCATGTTTGCAAATCACTGCGTGAAATGTGCAACGTTTCCAAGTTAGGAAAGCCGCCGCCCCACAACTAGAGCTGGCAAATCGTGCGGATTGGGTCATTATCGGGTCAACCTGATAATGACCCAACCCAATAAGGCCTAACCTGAACCCGACCTGTTAAGGAAACTGTAAATCCGAACACGAACCCGACATGCTACCTTCAAATCCGAACACGACCCGCACCCGACACGAACCCGTCATCGACACGATATAATATGGGTTGACACGACACGATAACAACCCGAACCTGATATTACACGATTAAAACCTAATATTACACGATTAAACCTTAATTTTTAACCTAATTTACACAATTAAAATTCATTTTATACTATTTAAACCTAATTTATAAGAAATTAAAAAATTAAAGTAATATATATATTTTTTAAATAATAATAAAAATAATAATATTATTTCTTAATGGGTTACCCGTATCCGACCCGCATCCGACCCGAACCCAACCCGAAATTATCGGGTTCTTAATGGGTCAACCCGATAAGGACACGGATCCAATAAGACTTGACCCTAACCCAATAATTTCGTGCGGATTCGTGTCGGATTATCGTGTCGTGTCGAAAATTGCCGGCCCTACCCACAACGCTCCCTTGAACGCCGTTTCCTTAAGCTTGAGCACCTCGAGTGTGTGCGGGCTTCCCAGTGTACTCATCTGCGTCCAAAGCAAATGTGTAGACGAAAGCGTCAGTATCCTCAGATTCGGCGAGAAACTTTGCTGATGAGGCACGCGATGTAGCGCATCGTCTGAAGTCGAGGGTAACATGTCGTGCACCAGCTTCAACTTTTCAAGATGTTCCAGCTTCGACCAGATTGGTTAGGTTCCCTCGGATCCCCAAGTTCTTGAGGTTTTTGGCCCTGTTGAACAGCTCCTCTTTGCAGCTTTCGGCTGATAATCTGCTCAGCGTCTGTAGATTCTCCCCGCCTCCGCCTTTCACTTCCTTGAGCTTGATGGCTGCTTTCGTCTTCAAATGCCTTAGCTGCAGCATCTTGGAGATATCCACTTTCACCTCAACGAGGTGTCTATCTTGACGGTCTGTAGATTCCAGAGCTTCGAGACGGATTCGGGTAGAGCCTTGAATTCATTGCCGGAGAGAGCAATGTACCTCAGATGTATCAGCTTCGTGAGTTTTGGGGGGAAATTGGTGAATTTGAGGGGAGTGACGTCTACAACCCGAAGCAAATCAAAAGCGTCGGGGATCGACCCTGTATGTTCTGCTGGCAACCCGATCGTTTCCTTGGAGAAACAAACGAACGAGCGGACTCCTTTGCCCTTGGGTTTCTTGCGGAAGAACTCTGCCACGTTGGAATGAATACACAGGCGGCGGCTCTTCACCATCTCGGATATTGCTGGCTCGAACACACCCTGCCTCGTCTTCTTCACCTCTTGGAACAGATTCTTGTTCGCAAAGGCGGCTTCATTCTGGCAGAACTCACGGATCATGTCGTGGACGCGGCATGTTTTGATGTCGCCGTTGGCCTTGGTTTTCTCAGCCATGACCAAGTTCCTGGCCACGAGGTCGTCAAGGTTGTCCTCTGCCACTTCCTCCAAGCTCCTTCCTCGCTTCTGCTGTATGAATCCTTCTGCAATCCACAAGAGTGTGAGCTTCCACGCCAGGATCTCGGTGTCCTCGGGAAATATCCCAAGGTAGAGGAAGCAATCCCTCAAGTTATGAGGCAGATTGTGATAACTCATGGAGAAAATGTTTTCAGTCCGCTTGTCATCCTGGACATAGCTACTGACACAATTCGACACCTCCCTCCTCCCATTCTCTCTTGTCTAGACGTTTTTCGATAAGAGTTCCCCCTATCACCACGACTGCCAGTGGCACTCCCCGACACTGAGTGGTGATGATTTAGCGAATTTTTGATGGGAATAAATGCAAGTAATAAATGAAGATCACAACACCGAAAATTACGTGGTTCGATTTACTGAAGTAAATCTACGTCCACGGGAAGAATAGAGGGCAAATTTGTATTGCTTGATCTAGCTTACAGATTACAATACTGACTTGCTATATGAGATTCAGGATCTAGAGAACTTAACCTTGGTCTATCTGACCTAAGTTCTATTTATACATTCGAACTAAGATCGTGGTTTGCAGCCCTGGTAGGGGGGTTGATAACTGCTTAATACCACTAAATAGATCGTGGGTGTAATGGAGGTCGTGGAGATCCTGCATGGGTCCACTATCTCCTTGTTCGGTCGAATACTGAGACCGAACTGCTGAACTTTGCCGATCAGCTTTTGTCGATCTGAGAGTTGAGCTCGATTGGTCGGCTTTTACCGAGCTATAGGCTGTGACCGAACTCTTTGGTTGTGCCGAACTGATACTCTTTCTTGGGTTTTGGGCTGATGGGCCGTCACTGCTTTTGGGCTCGCAATTATTGTTTAGTTGTTTAGTTCGTATCCCATCACCACCCCCCCCGAAAAGCGAAGTGAATCACTTCGGCATTTTGGATAAGTGTAAGGGGGAGGCTGACGTCAGGGGACGTGCTCTGCACGTGTCTGCATTAAATGTGACAGCAAATCCGGCCAGAGAATCCAGAAAAAGTGGGATTTGAAACGGTGCGACGAATTTGAAAAATATTTCCTTTCTTCATCATTGGAACACTTTTGCGATTATTTCTTCTGCATTCTCTCTCTTTTTCGTAAAATTTTCTTCCGCTTCTTCAAGAATTTCTTCAGAGACTTTCGACCATCAAAGAGTAAGAATCATGTCTTCTTCTTCTGAAACTGTTTCTGAATCAGGTAGTGGTAGGAAGGGGGTAAGGGATCTTCTGGCCGGAAAAAGTCCGGGGAGAAGACGGTAGAATATTTTCACAGCATTTTGAGTAAGGATACTGTGATATCCTTACAGAGAAAATATTTTCTTCCTGGGGGGTTAGTGGTGATTCCCGACGACACTCATAGGGCTAACTCGCCGCCGGAGGGTTATGCCACCGTTTACGAAGCCTGCTTAGAATGCGGACTTCGTTTCCCTCTTCCCCCCGCCTTTGTAGAGCTTCTTGATTTTTTCCAACTTCCTTTAGGTCAGGTGACTCTAAATTCTTGGAGGCACTTATCGGCCTTTGCTGCCGAGCTGCGTAGACTAGAAAAGGATCTGTCTCTGAGGGCAATCCTTAATTTCTTTCAGTTTAAGAGAAAGGGATCCTGGTTTTACTTGATCCCTTTACAGCCCTTTAGAGCCTTCTGTAAAACCAAATGGCCGATGTGGAAAAATCGCTTCTTTTTTTACAATAGGACAGCGGCTCCGGACTTTTCCTGGAGAGGGCCGAAGTCCGTAATTCCTCATCCTCGGGTAGAACCGTTGGACGAGCTCGAGGGCGGGCTCAATAAGATTCCCATGATTAGGAAACAGTATTTGGAATCTGAGCTCGTCAAGGGTGACTTCGTGTTCGACTCCTCGTCTTCGGACGAAGAGACTGAGGGTGAGGATTTCTTTTTTATGCTTTACTGCTTTAGCGGCGAAAACTAACTTTGTTTTCTTGCTTTTTGGCAGTGAACATGCTATGCAGGCTTGGTCGCAAATCCTCCGAATCAAAGGAGCCGGAGAAACAGAAAACCACCAGCTCGGCGTCTGATGCCGAGAAGAATCCGAAGAGGCAGAAGACCTCTTCGAGTCAGTCTTCGGATCCAAAAAAGCCGGGATCGACCTCGGCAAGGGGGAAGGCGAAGACTCAGAAACCCCCAAAAGCGCCAGAGAGAGACATTGTCCCGGGGGGTTATGGATCAGGAGTGGTTACGGCCACTTCGGAACATATCTCTGAGCCCTTTTTATGGCCAAAGGACTTTGTAGAGGTGAATTTTCTTCTTGATTTTCTGGCTTTGCTTCTTTCCTATATTTTTTTGTGGCCCCTCTGTTGACTTTTTCCTTTTTCCATTTTCAGAGGAACAATATGCTCTGCAAACTCGTCACAGTTGAACTCTCTAAAGCGTCCAGCGATTATGATGAGATGCAGAGGAATTTGAATGCTGCTCGTCACCAGGCCGAACAGGCTCGGGCAGACTTTGAGGGGGCAAGGGCCGCTATGATCTCGGCTCAGGATGAAGCCCAGCGTGCCAAAGACCAGCTCATCATCCAGAGAGAGCGGTCGAAACAGAGGGAGGCGGCTGCCGTGGTTGCTCAGGGGGAGGCTCTCCGTGTTTACACGGAGAAACTCTTTTTGAGCAATCAATTTTCGGCCCTTATCGGTGATCTGCTGAAATTGATGACCGATAATGTTGAGCAGGAACCCGAAGTCGTCTTGCCGCTGTATGGCCGAGAGATTGCAGCGCGTCTCCAGAGTCTGCCGCTCCTTGAGGAGCTTGCGTCTTCATCGGTCCTGCTTTCTGCTGAACGAGTCCGTAATTGCCGTGCTGACCGTGACGAGAACATGGAGGCCATCTTTGCCTCCTTGGGGCCTGTTTCACCCGCTTCAATTTTCAAAGAAGAGGGTGAGCAGGAAAATGAGGCCGGCAAGGAGACCGAGCAGAAGGATCAGCAGACCGGCGACGGGCACGCCGAGCAAGAGGTGCAGCAGATCGGCGATGGGGGCGCCGAGCAGGAGGGAGGGAGGAGGGAGGCCGAGGCTGAGACCGAGGTCGACAAGGAGAAAGAAGCTGAAACCCACAGGGAAGCCGGAGACGAAACTGGCGGAGTATGATTTCGTCTCCCTTCTCTTAGTTTAGTTTCTTTCTTTCTATTTGTAAAATGGCCTTGAAGCCCTCCTTGTGTAAATTTTTTCTTGTGAATGAAAAAAATTCTTCTTTCTACACTCGTGTCTTCCTTATAGCTTTTCTTAATCTCTTTTACTCCTATTGTGGTTTACTGCCTGCTCGGTAAACTGAAATGCCGAACTGACATAGCTGCTTCGTATTCTTAACTCTAAGGAGCTGGAGGTACTTCACTGGAAGCGGCTATACTCTTTGGCTTTAAATGAAGCTGAGAAAAAAGCTATAGATGACCAGATGAAGTATGATGAACTCTTGGCTCGTTTAGTGGAGCTGGAGTCCAACAATAAGGACTTAGAGTCCATAAAGAAAGATCTGGAGGCCGAGCTGAATACTGTCATCGCTGAGAGGACTGCATATGAAGATTTCATCTGCGGGCGCGGGGGAATGACTATATCTGAAGTTCAGAATCAAGTTGATGAACTGTGGGAGAAGCTTCATGTACTCCGGAAGAACAATGTGCTGGAGAGCTCGGCTTGCCAACAAGTTGTGAAATCGTTGCGGCGCTTGGCTTCTCTGTACGACATCATTCTTTCCCGGCGTCCCTCAATCGAGAGATTCCTTAGCCGTTTCCCGCTAACAGATGCTCACACTCCAACTCAAACCTCTAATCCACTTACTCAAAATTCTACTCCAAATCAGCAACAGACTCAGGAGCAACCGGAAACGTCAAGACAAGAACGCCCTGAAGTTCGTAGAGGAGTTGTGAATATGAGTGAGCAAGATCAGCGAATGCTTCGTGAAGAGACTCTTCGCCGCCGAGGTGCTAGAACTTCCCGGACTCAGGGAAGAGGCGGTAGGTCGATCAGAGCATCTCGTCCACCTACTTATTCTTCAACTGCTCGGAACGCCCGAACTCAGCATCATGAGGATTTTTCGGATAGGTGGCTCAACTTTAGCAATCGTAGACAGTAGAATAGTCCTTTGTAATGGTGTAACGCATTCTCGTAGGGCAGCGGAATTGTATGCCCCACAAGACTTGGTAAATGAAATTTTTTCATTTCGCTTCTATCACTGCGTATTTACAGTTCAGCGATTCCTTATTTCATTTATTGTACTCGTCCTCGGTCTTATGAAGTAAACTCTTCTTTGACCGGACTTAGTTAGTGTCCTTATTTGGCGAGTTTTATCGCTTGGATTGGACTTTCCCTAGTTAACCGGAGTGGTTTTCGGCTTATTGCAGTTCGTTTTAGACGAATTGCTTGTTTCTTAAGCTGAATTGTGGAATCTTGTATCTTCCTTAGAAGCTTGGACTCACAATTGTCTTTAATACATGATCTAAAAAAAGGGGATCAGCCTTTAAGGAACAATATACCTCAGTAACATTTATAAGAGACAAAACGCACATAACCCTAGGACCGAACTAGACACAAGAACAATAAAAATATGAAAGCACATAACCCTAGGACCGAACTAGACACAAGAACAATAAAAATATGAAAGCACATAACCCTAGGACCGAACTAGACACAAGACTGACCGGACCTTGTCTCTTACAAATAGAACTTCTTGAGGTTGGAAATATGCCATGTTCGGGGTACTTGTTCTCCTGACATGTGAGTTAATTTATAAGACCCTTTTCCCAGGACTTCTGACACCCGATACGGACCTTCCCATGTGGGTTCAAGTTTGCCCAGCTTTTCTGCTCGGCTTACTTCATTGTTTCTCAATACGAGATCTCCCACTTGAAACTGCAGCTTTTTCACCCTTTGGTTATAATACCGGGTTACTTGCTCCTTGTACTTGGCTTCTTTTATGAAGGCCAATTCTCTTCTTTCTTCGGCAAGATCTAGTTCGGCTCTCAGTCCGTCGTCATTCAGTTCTGTTGAGAAATTAAGGGTTCGGGGGCTGGGTATGCCGATCTCAACCGGAATTACGGCTTCAGTGCCGTACACTAGACTGTACGGAGTTTCACCGTTGGAGGTTTTTGGTGTAGTTCGGTAAGACCATAGGACTTGAGGAAGATTTTCTACCCATTGTCCTTTGGCTTGTTCTAACCGAGTTTTTAATCCTTTCACCAAAGTACGGTTTGTTACTTCCGTTTGTCCGTTTGCTTGTGGGTGAGAGACTGAAGTGAACCGCTGTTGAATATTCAACTCTTGGCACCAATTCTTGAATGTTTTGTCAGTAAACTGAGTCCCATTATCTGAAATGAGGATATGGGGTATGCCAAATCGGCAAACTATGTTCTTCCAGACAAAATCTAATGCCTTTGAGCTTGTTATCGTAGCTAATGGTTCAGCCTCCACCCACTTTGTGAAGTAATCCACGGCAACGATCAAGAATTTCATTTGCCGGGGAGCTTGTGGTAGTGGTCCTACTATGTCTATGCCCCATTGCATAAAAGGCCAAGGGCTTTGCATAGCACATAGATCAGTCTGCGGCGTCCTTGGGATATTTGCATGGATTTGGCATTTCGTACATTTCTTAACTAGCTGTACTGCTTCTTGTACCAAAGTTGGCCAATAATATCCCCATCTCAGAACTTTTTTAGCTAATGCTCTAGCTCCGATGTGGCTACCGCAAGATCCTTCATGAACTTCTCTAAGGATGTAATCCGTCTCTTCTGGTCCTACACATCGCAATAACGGTTGAAGGTAGGACTTTCTATATAGGACTCCTTCATGAAGTTCATACCGACGTGCTCGGCATGTGATTTTCCTTGTTTCTCTCTTATCCTCGGGCAGTTGTCCTTGATCTAGATACTTTAATATTGGCGTCATCCAGTTTGGTGAACTGGTTACTGAGTGTACTTCAGCTTCATCAATGCTTCTGTGCGGTAATTCCTCCACCTTTGAGCTCGGATATGAGGCCAACTTACTTAAAGTATCTGCTCGGCTATTTCCCGCTCTGGGAATGCGGATTATCCCAAAATAAGAGAAATTTCGGCTAATACTTTGCGCTTTGTCCAAGTATTTTTTCATCCTTTCACCACGGGCTTCACTTGTACCCAGCATGTGATTCACTATGACTTGTGAATCACAATGAATTTTGAGAGATTTGACAAGTAGACGTTGCGCTAACTGAAGTCCGGCAAGAAGGGCTTCGTATTCGGCTTCGTTATTAGTGGTTGGGAATAAGAACCGAAGTGAATAAGTTACTTCGTGTCCGTCGGGAACGATAAGTAGAATACCAGCTCCACTTCCTGTCTTATTCGAAGCTCCATCTACGAATCCAATCCAACAGTCCGGCGGCTCTACTTCGGGTTTCTGGGGCTGTGTTAGTTCATCATTGGTAGGATTTTTCTGTTCGGCAATAATAGGGATTGCCTGATCGAACTTTGCCTCTACAAGAAAATCTGCCAAGGCTTGTCCCTTGATGGCTTTCCGAGGTAGATATTCTATTGAATGTTCTCCCAACTCTATGGCCCACTTGGCAATTCTGCCTGATGCTTCTGGCTTAGTCAAAACTTGCCGAAGTGGAAGATCGGTTAAGACGCATACTTTGTGAGCATAGAAATATGACCGCAGTCTCCTTGCTGCATTTACTAATGCCAGAGCAATTTTTTCCAGAGGTTGATACCTTGTTTCGGGACCTCTTAATGCTCGGCTTGTAAAGTAGATAGGACGCTGTTTTAGGCCTTCTTCTCGTACAAGCACCGCGCTAATGGTTTGATCTGATGCTGCTAAATATAAGAATATCACTTCGGCATCTGTTGGAGCAGAGAGAATAGGAAGTTCGGTTAAATAACTTTTGAGTTCGTCAAAAGCCTTTTTCTGTTCGGCTCCCCACTCAAACTTTGGTGCCTTCTTCAAAACATTGAAGAACGGCATTTGCTTTTCGACTGCTTGGGAAAGGAATCTATTCAGTGCGGCTAGACATCCAGTTAGCCTTTGCACATCATGTATGGACTTCGGCATTGCCATGTTCTGAACAACTTGAACCTTTAGGGGATTTGCCTTGAGTCCTTCCTTTGAAACCCAACAACTCAGAAATTTTCCCGAATCTACCAAAAAGGTACATTTTTGAGGATTGAGTTTGAGGTTGGCTTTTTTGAGCACGTCGAGAGTGGATTTGAGATTGTTTTCGTACTCCGAAGTGCTTCTGCTTTTAACAACTATGTCATCAACATATACTTCAACCTCTTTTCCGATCAGGTGCCGAAATAGCTTATCTACCATCCTTTGATATGTGGCTCCGGCATTCTTTAAACCAAATGGCATCTTTTTATAAGCAAAAATACCGAAGTCAGTAATGAAAGCCGTTTTTGAAGCATCATTCTCATCCATTAAAACTTGGTGGTATCCTTTATACAAATCAAGAAAACAGAAAATTTCGAAGCCTATCAGAGCTTCTACTTTTTTATCTATGTTGGGAAGGGGGTAGCAATCTTTAGGACAGTGCTTATTTAGATCCGTAAAATCTATGCACATCCGCCATCCTCCTTCTTTTTTCTTGATCATCACAGGATTGGCCACCCAAGAAGGATATTTTACTTCAAATAATACATCCGCTTTCAGTAATTGGCGGACTTCGTCATGGATGACTTGATTTCTTTCTGCCGCAAAGAGTCTTTGCTTCTGTTTTATAGGCCGGACTGAAGGATCAATATTTAACCGATGTGTAATTACCTCGGGAGACACTCCAGTCATGTCCAACGGAGACCACGCAAAGACATCTTTGTACTCTTTGAGGAGCTGGATGGTCTTTTCCCGGAGTAGAGGTGTTCCCGCGAAACCGATCTTGACCGTTCTGGATGGATCATCTTCGTATAACTGAACTTTCATCGAGTTCGGCTCCGGTGTGACTTCGTTCATTTCGTCTGCCTCTGACTCCGGCTGCTGTGATTGCTATGCTTGATGGTGCCGATCTGATTGTTCGGCACTTTTAAGCGCAATCTGCAGACATTCTTTTGCTCTCTTTTGATCACCTCGGATGACTGCTATCCCTCCTTTAGTGGGGATCTTGATTGTGAGGTGATAAGTAGAGCAAATGGCCCGAACTGTGTTGAGCCAGTCTCTTCCCAGTATAATGTTATACGGGGATCGAGCTTTTACCACAAAAAACTCGATCACCGTACTGGAGCTAGTAGGCGCTCTTCCTACCGTAATCGGAAGGCTGATAATACCTTCAGGGCGGGTGTCCTCCTGGGCGAAACTTTTCAGAGGAAGTGGGGCCGGACTGAGCCGAGCTGGATCCACTTCCAGTTTATCAAAACATTCTTTAAAAAGAATGCTAACCGAAGCTCCTGTATCCACAAACACTCTGTGGATCAGTTTGTTTGCCACTCCAGCTTGAATGACAATAGCGTCTTGATGAGGAGAAATGGCCGGGACGGGATCTGCATCTGAAAATGTAATTACTTCCTCCTTCTTCAGCCTTTTATGTGTTGGCTCCTCTCGATTGAAGCCTCTGCGCTCTGATTTTAGAGACGATTTAGTCTTCCCGGCTGGGAGAGCGTCAATAGTCTGGATCACTCCATCATATTGCGGCTCGTCATCGTCTTCGGGATCCTGTTGCCTTTTAGGATCCTGAGGAGCGCAGTTCGCACTTCTCTGTTTCTTATTCTTTTTCGGCGGCTTGCTTTGGTATTTTTTTAACGTCCCTGCTTTCACAAGAACATCAATATCTGCTGCCAAATTTCGGCACTCCTCGGTATCGTGACCGTGGTCTTGATGGAAGGAGCAATATTTATCCTGACTTCGGCGCGTGGCCGATTTCGTCATCGGCTTTGGTTTTTCGAACATATCAGAATGCAGTTCGAAAATTTCCGCTCTCGACTTGTTCAATGGTACGAACTGAGCGGGTGGTTTCTCAGGATTGAGACGTGGTCCCAATCTGTCTTGTACCGGTGCCCTTTGAATTCTTTCAAAAGGAGTTCGGCGAGGATGTCCCTGATCGCTATGATCGGGCTTCCTCTTGTCTCCTCTGGAAGAGCTGTCTAAAGACCGTTTTCGACGGTCTGCCTCATCAGCACGAGAAAACTGGTCCGCAATGTCCCACATCTCTTGAGCTGTTTGCGGACTGCATTCAACGAGCTTTCTGTAGAGAGCTCCTGGCAGAATTCCATTTTGGAATGCCGAAATGACAAGTAGATCATTGAGATCATCTACTTGTAGGCATTCCTTGTGGAATCTTGTCATGAAGTCGCTAATCTTTTCATCGCGACTTTGACGTATAGAAAGCAGCTGAGCCGAAGTGATTCGGGTTTCAGCTTTCTGGAAGAACCTCCTATGAAAAGCATCCATTAGATCTCTGTAAGATCTAATGCTGCCTTGAGGGAGGCTATCAAACCACCTTCTTGCGTTCCCGATGAGCAGCTCGGGAAACAGCTTACACATATGAACCTCATTGAGACCTTGGTTCGCCATATTATACTGATAGCGTCCCAGGAAATCATGAGGATCCACTAACCCGTCATAAGTCACTGACGGAGTTCGGTAATTCTGTGGCAACGGAGTTCTGGTGATATCATCCGAAAATGGAGTCTTCAGCGCTCCATACATAGCGAATCCGACATCTCTACGGTATGGTGGAGATGGAGTTCTCCTGTGATTTCGGTAACAAGGAGGAGAAGGAACATATCGGTGGTGAGGATTCTTTCTCCTGGAAGATACGACACTACTGCGGTAGTGACTTTCATGTCTGGAGGGGGAGGGAGAATCCGCCGTTTTCTTCTCCGGCTTCTGGCTCTTTTGCAGGAATGTTAAGAACTCATCCTGCTTCTCAGCCAAGAACAACTTGACAGCCTCATTCAAAGCGAGCTGCTGGGGAGGCTCGGTGCGATGACTTTTTGAGTGGTTTGTTCTTTCACCGTGAGAACTGGAGGCAGATTTCTCCAGAGGCTGTTTTCCAGACCTACGGGCTGGACTAGCTTCCTCACGTTCATCACGGACGGAAGTATGGGTATTATGTGATCTGGTACGCATTTTTTGGTGGAAGAGGATCAAAAACTCGCTTTTATCACAGTTTTGGTTTTCTGTGTTCCCACAGACGGCGCCAGTGATGATTTAGCGAATTTTTGATGGGAATAAATGCAAGTAATAAATGAAGATCACAACACCGAAAATTACGTGGTTCGATTTACTGAGGTAAATCTACGTCCACGGGAAGAATAGAGGGCAAATTTGTATTGCTTGATCTAGCTTACAGATTACAATACTGACTTGCTATATGAGATTCAGGATCTAGAGAACTTAACCTTGGTCTATCTGACCTAAGTTCTATTTATACATTCGAACTAAGATCGTGGTTTGCAGCCCTGGTAGGGGGGTTGATAACTGCTTAATACCACTAAATAGATCGTGGGTGTAATGGAGGTCGTGGAGATCCTGCATGGGTCCACTATCTCCTTGTTCGGTCGAATACTGAGACCGAACTGCTGAACTTTGCCGATCAGCTTTTGCCGATCTGAGAGTTGAGCTCGATTGGTCGGCTTTTACCGAGCTATAGGCTGTGACCGAACTCTTTGGTTGTGCCGAACTGATACTCTTTCTTGGGTTTTGGGCTGATGGGCCGTCACTGCTATTGGGCTCGCAATTATTGTTTAGTTGTTTAGTTCGTATCCCATCAAGTGGCTATATGCTTTCCAACACCCTCCAAATCTCCTGGACATTTATTGTTGTTACCAAATACCTCCAACTGGAGCAACTCCCAACTTTCCTCAGTATGCAAGAACCGCAGCTTGTGAGGTTCTCTGTTGAGGTTTTGCTTAGTTACTCTCTCATGACGGCTCGTTATCAGAACTTTACCTGACTTATTGTTCCTTGGCAGGGCAGGTTCGATTCGTCTCCAGTCTTCCACAGTCCACACATCATCCATGAAGAGTAAGAATCTTCCCCTATCCAGATGAGACCGGACTAGTGGGGCAAGTTCCCAATCTTCCTTGACAGACATGTCTTCGCGGGTGAACTTCTTGAGAATGGTGAGAAACACCTCTCTCATATTGAATTCTTGAGAAACATACACCCAAATCTACGTGGGAAATTTGAACTGGATTTTGGGGTCCCGGTAGATTTTCCAGGCAAGAGTGGTTTTGCCAAGACCAGGCATGCCCCCAATGGAGATAACATCAAGTTGCTCTGTTTTTTCATACAAATATTTGATCAGAGTGGCTTCCACGCGGAGCGTAGTAGAGCATCAGCAATGGAGGTGTCAAAGATGAAGGTGTACAACTGACTGATTGGGCCAATGACGATGATGAAGCTGGTCCAATCCACGGCGTCGCCGCCGCCAACGTACGAGGTGGGGTACCTCACGATGAAGAAGCCCTCCTCCAAGCACATGCCGACATGCGTCAGACGGAGGCTCATATTCGACTCCAAAAGGATTTAATTGAAGAGTTGTGGGTGCGGATGATTGGAAGGCATTAGTTTTTATTTAAATTTATGTAATTTTTTTAAATGTATTTTTTTTAAATTATTGTACTTTTTGAAATTTTAATAGTATTATTCAATTTTCATGTATTTATGTCGTAAATTAAATTCCGTATGTTGCTACAATTGTAAATTAAATTTATATAATTGTTATTAATTATGTGGATAGGCTATGTGAAGGCTATTTGATATCCAGTTGTATGTCCAGATAATATGACAGGAGGATTTTAGTGCTGGATGATGTGGCAGTGGGAAGGTTATGTGAGGGCTATGGGAGGTCTTAGACCATTTTGTATGCTGTTAAATAAGTCTTTGTCTATACTAGTATTATCTACTTTGGTGGGTCCACGCGGACAGTGGCATTGCTTCCAGCTCTATGTAATCGACAAAGTTGCCACTTGCCAACAATTACTTTTATACTAGTCTTTTTCCATATTAAATAATATACGTGAAATTTTGTAAATGTATTTGATTTTGAATGAGAATATTAATGGTAAATCATCAAGTTTCAAAAATTGTCAACTGTTTCACGTTGATATTTTCAAGGAAAATGTGAAGTTAAATTGTTGCCCATATCTAAAATTTTGATGATGACAACGAATAATAACGTATTATCGTGTCAATACATGAACGACCAAACAACATCATTCTAAGCCTAAGAAACTATCAAACCCGTAGAGTAAAGCAAAAGATACTCCCTCTGTCTCGGAATATGAGTCATATTTAGTTATGACACGCGTTTTAAGAAATGTAAAAAAAATAGGTTGAATAAGTTAGTGGAATATGAGTCTTACTTACATATATTAGTTTTATAACAAAATGCGAGTGGAATAAATTTGTAGGGTCTACTTACTATTTATGGTAAAAATGAAATAGGACTGTTATTGTGTGACGTACCGAAATGACAAAATATGACTCTTATTGTGTGACGAATGGAGTATAAATTAATAAAAGCTCTAACCATTAAAACACCAAATAGTTAGAACAAACTGCTATTTGAATTCTGCATAATCATTCCCATCACTATTTCAGAAAGTAAGTATCACTATTATAATAAAACACGTTACGTGCCTTTAGGCTCTAGCCATTCGAAAATTATTCAATTTGCACAATCATGTTTCCACGAGATTTCTTTAACTAAGAGGAAGAGACGAGACGACCAAGACCAACAGCAAGGAGTCGAATTATTGTCATCTATTTTCTTTTATTCCAACTTATAAGTTTATTGATGACTCCATAAGTTAATAATGTAGTGTTTCCAATATAAATTTACTTTTGGTATGAATTTCCCATGTGTTGCAAACCTTTCTTCGTGTTCCTTGTCGAAGCCTTTCTACGAAATTTCACAATATATTTACATATATAGAATTGGTGGGAACACAAAATTGTGTACGAACAATACTCTATGTATTATAATTAGAAAAGAATCAAATGGAGTAGTTAGAAAAGAATCAGTAAAATAAAAGAAAATTACAACGAAAAGAACAAACACTATCTCCAAAACTGATGCATAATATTTTTTAAAAACTACTGCACATTTTATTAATTCAAAACTGACGCATAAAATTTTTTTTAAAGCAAAGCATACCATTCTTGATAAACTATAATTGAAACAAAACTAATTTTATCCGCTCGCTTTGCCTTTTTTTTACAATATCATAACTATTTCTATCTGTTCGGTGACTGTGATTTGCATATGTTCACCCTTTTTAGATGAGTGGACAAAAGTCTCCCTGAATTTGATTTTTGGAGGGATAAATTAGTCATTTGCGCCACCAATTCTAAATCAACAGTTTTACTTTTAATACTACTTGGAAATTGTGGAATGAATAGCGAGGGTTGGACGTGGACCCCATATCTTGGGCATGGCAGAAATGGATCATGAACACTGAACACATGATTTTGCAAAGAAATAACCCAAAAACATGGCATATCAATTATCAGGGAAGCTGAACAGTACACGTTAGAGTAAGTAAGATTATATTATCAATAATTCTATTGTAACAACTTCGGAAAATCGAGATATATTCATAAAAATAAAAATGAAAATGATTTAGAATTAAATAAAAGTGCCTAAAAAGATTACATTTTATTTACGATTAACCAATTTTTACTGATTAAAAGTATCGGGCCGGGATTGTCCGACATGTATACCCGTCGAGCCGATCGATCCAATCTCGTTTGAAAACCATTGGTTTTATTTTACCTCAGCCTCACTCGTTAAGCACTTACTCCAATGAAGCTGATGTTAGCTAGTTTGAGATTCAACATACTTCTATATTTATCATATAATCAAAAAAAATATTTAGTTTAATATTTATTAGAATCAAATCACTATTTCCCCACCTAAAAAGATCAGAATTTAACAATAGTCACTTTCTTAATTGAAATAGCCAATCAAATGAATTTTAACTATATACTCCTCTATATTAGTAAAGTGAAATTAAAGTTGATTAGGTAGCAAAAAGTTGGGTAAGATCGAGTAATTGAGAGAGAGAATTGGAGAAGAGAAATGCGCGCTTACTAACTAACCAATTCTCTATTGTTAAAAATATCTCTAAAATAGCGAAACAATAATGCCGAGCAACAATAAAGAGACTCCAACATGAGATAGAGTGCCTGTGCCTGTGCCTGCATTTTGATTTGGCGGCCCGCTCGTTTCCGAACCTACACATAATTTATACAGATTTATTGCTTACCAAACCTAGTTTTGTAGTACCATTTCTTACTGTAAATAAATATAAGCATCATTTTTTCCATGGAGCAAATCCTAGCTAGTAACAAATACTCCTAATTGCCATCAATTTGCGATTGTAGAAATATATGAATCCTCTTAACAAATTACTTTAAAACTTACTATTTGAAGAAGGTGCAGATGGAATAGATGATGGTGGACCAGAAGATGCAGCAGCCTCTGCCAATATCACAATAAAAGGAAGTGAAAATATTGTTCTAGTAAGTGAACTCAACTTCACAAGATAATGATTCACTTAATGACATTAAAAATTGTAAAAGTTCCCTATGACATAAAAATATTTTAGGTAAGAACCACAAGTTTAGCAATTTGGTGATGTTATTCACATTCATACAAAAATGAAAGCAAATTTTTGAGTAAATTGTCATGAAAACGGGAAAAAAAACCTTTAGAGCAAATGGATATATCAGCATTGGCACCACAAGATTTAACAAGATTGAGAGCATCCTCCTGCGTGACATTGAGGTTTTTCAAGAAGGCCTGATTGTTGAAGACGGCGCAGAGGCAATGGGCGTCGCTGCTTGCCATCTCTTTCAGTGGCACGCAGCACGCCACCGCCGGCGACAGAGACGCCGATCCCTTCAGATACGCCTGGCACGGCAACAGTTTCTGAATGCATGGCAGCTGCTCTCCGCCGCCGCTCACTTCACAATATCCCCTCAAACCTAAACAACATATCACCAAAAAGTTTAACAATAATAATTTAGAAATTTCCATCGAAATTAATACTATCTGTATATTTGGATTGTGGGGGTTAAGAGAATTTGGAGTCTATATATATAGGGTAATTATATGTGAATTTTTTATTCGAAAAATCCTTCTTAATCTATTTTAATACGTATTTTTTTTTAATTTTATGGAGTATATATACATCATAAATTATTTTTGGGATTGTTAAATCTACAAATTACATATATAATGACAAAAGCTCGGTTTATTAATCATATTTTACTTTAACTTAGAAGAGATAAATAAAAGAATGAATCAAGCTTGAATTACTAGAATTTACAAATTTGATGATTGCCGTAAATGGATGGTTGTTAATTATAATAGCGTATATATTTGTTATGAAAGTGCATATTATATATATCTGCGTATCAAGAGTTTTGGGAAATAATTGATCGCAAACGTAATTACAACCCTGTTTGAGTTAGCAGTTACGAATCTTTATTTGGAGCCTTTTTTGTAAATCTAATTTTCAACAGAATTCTCCGAGCCAAACTTCTTTTTAATTCTAGAAATTTGATGTGAAATTTAGGGGTGTCGATAGATTAAGCGAAATGGTCTTCTACATTTCGTTGCGATTTGCTTTATTGGATGATCTAAATATGGGGAAAATAATGATTATATATATGGGGATTGATTGAGACTCCTACATTAATATTGGTCATTCATTTTAATAAAACCAAGTATACTATAGGCCATAATGTTCGAATGCCATTGTTGCAAACATTGTCATTTCTAGCTTTATTATATGTATATTAAATGTAATAATAATACTCCATAAGGATGTCAATTCACCTGAAATTTACATCCTACTATTAACCTAAATAAATAAAAATATTACTCCGCAGTATAATTAATTTTTATAACCCAAAATCATAACCGGAATATTTGCCGGATTGCAGACCATTCTGATGAATTGGTGGTGCTTTATTTTATACAGAGTAAATTAAATGACAAGTCTTTATATTATAATGGAGAATTGTTTTTGCTTGGGATTAGGATTTTGGGTTGACCTAGATATATGTGTACCTTTTAAATTTCAGTAAAGATAAAATTATCAATATAGATTTAAACATTAGTTTTCAGTAATCTTATCAACACAGATGCAATGCTATCTTGGTCTTCTATCTTATTTATCAAATAATGTTAATAATAGTGAATCAATAGTGAATGACCACTCAACATTTTGTTTCACTCAACGCGATGACCACTTGTTAAGCTCGACACACAACAAGTCCTACCACTGACCAAAAACAATTCATCTGACATATTTCTTGTGGCTACAGTCTACGCCAAACCCAACCATCTGTAGTGATCTGAAAACTCTAGTAATCCGGTGATGGCTGCTGCTTACGCAGCTTTAGTTTCTCTCTACACCAAATTCTGCATCCACCTCCTCTCAATCAGATTATCATTCCTACAGACCAGATCGAGTCTCTACAGTACAAAGTTTGTTTCTTGTTGGATTCTCTTCAAACTTATTCCAGGGAAGTAGGAATTCAAGATTTGGAGAAGAAGATTGCAGAAGCTGCTAATGAAGCTGAAGATATCCTTGAATCTCATGTGGTCACCCAAATCCGAGACAAGTAGCCCATCCATAGAGCAGAGAGTAGTTCCGCGCTTTCACATCGATACCGTGGCCTGAATGGAGTTAAAGGTCTCCATGCCATGGTGAAAAAGTTGGGGAAGATCAACTACAAGAATCAGATACCAAGGGTGATAAAGAAGTTTCATTCACTCGAGAAAGAGGTGGTCAGGATCAGAGACAAGAAAGGCGTCGAAGATTTGCATTCGAATAACTCCAGCATGGCTACCTCATTCCCCACGGCCTCCCTCGATTACGGAGGAGACAATGGTTGGATTCAATGAGCAGTTGTTGCAAGTTATGAGTGCAATCACCACGTACGAACTGAATCGCCTGATCATCCCGATTGTTGGAATGGGAGGCATTGGTAAGACCACTCTGGCTACAAATGTATTCAACAATCCTACTATCAGAGATTACTTCCCTATACGTGCTTGGATAACGGTGTCCCAGGTTTATACTGCAAGAGAGATTCTTCTAGGCCTTCTGCATCACATTTGTAATATTTATGCAGATGAGCAGAAGAGGAGTGATGAGCAACTAGGAGAGTTACTGTATAAAGAGCTATTTGGGAGGAAGCATTTGATAGTTATGGATGATGTGTGGGATATTGAGGCTTGGGACAGCATAAAGAGGTTCCTTCCACCAAGTAATGATGGAAGTCGAGTCTTGATAACCACAAGGCTGTCGAACTTGGCGGCAGATTTTGGGAGTTGCAGCCCTTATGAAATGAAGTTTCTAGATGACGCACAAAGCTGGGATTTACTTTGTGAAAAGATGTTTGCAAAATATGGCTGCCCTGTTGAAATGGAGGAAGTTGGGAAAAGTATTGCTAAAAAATGTGGAGGACTACCCCTAGCCATAGTTGTTATTGGTGGGCTTCTTGCAAACTCTAAAATGACTAGAGAATATTGGGAATCTGTTGATGCAGATGTGGCTTCTGCCATAAACCATGGAAATGATGACCAATGCATGAAGATATTATCGTTGAGTTATAGTCACTTGCCTATATATATAAAGCCATGCTTTCTCTCTCTCTGTGTTTCCAGCTGATTTGGCAGTTAAAGTGTCCAAGCTTGTCAAACTGTGGGTTGCTGAAGGATTCATTAGAGCGACTAGCAATAAAACCTTAGAGGAGACCGCAAAGGAGTATTTGGAGGAGTTAATTAACAGAAATCTTGTTTTGGTTTGTCAGCATGGAAGTAGCGGAAAGTTGAAGAGCTGCAGCATTCATCATATGATATGGGACCTCTGCACGAGGGAAGCTCACAAAGACAACTTTCTGCATATTGAAAAGTTTGACAAACTGAAAATCTCACCACATATTGAAAGAGAGCGCCGCATCAGTATTCAGCCCTGTAGAAGGAAAGAGAAGTTAAATGTTCCCTTGCTACTGGCACCTCTTAACAGATCATTGTTAAGCAGCTTATATTGGGAATCCAGAAAAATTACTCGTAAGTTTCATTTGCTGCGGGTACTTGATGTAGTTGACTTCTACTCCATTGATGAGGTTTTACACCTGATCAACACAAGATATGTTGCTTGTGCCATGGATATGTCATTAAGGAATTTTTCTCTTTGGAAATCTATATCCCGACTTTGGAATCTGGAAACTTTAGTTATTGATAGAGAAGTCTTTCTACCTCCTCAATTCTGGCAGATGGCACAGCTTAGACATCTGAAGATGGAAAGAATCATCCCCAATGACCCTCCAAATGCCCAAATGGATGACCAAAGCTTTGTAGTTCTTGAGAACCTACAGACACTTTCGACAGTCCTAAACTTCAGATGCACTGACCAGATAATTCAACGAATCCCAAATTTGAAGAAACTGAGGGTTACTTATGGTTATAGAACCAATGGCTTTGAAACACATTACCTGTGCAATCTTGTCCATCTCGATAGACTCGAATCACTTGGCATCAGAGGTCATGAGAAGTTATCTGGGAACATTGACTTCCCGGGTTCCCTTAGAAAGTTGACTCTGGAAAATTGCTTCATTCCCTGGGAAGATATGTCCATGATTGGTTTGTTGCCTAATCTTGAAGTTCTCAAGTTGAGGACTAATGCTGCTAAGGGCCAAGAGTGGAATCCAGTTGAAGGAGAGTTTTGTCGACTGAAGTTCCTATCGGTTCATGGATGTGAGTTAGAGATTTGGGAAGCAGAACATACCCATTTTCCAGTTCTTCAGCATTTACATCTCAGAAGCTTGAAGCTGAAGGAGATTCCAATGGCTTTTGCATATTAACTCTTCGAATTATTGACTTGAAATACTGTAGTAGTTTTCTGGAGATATCAGCAGAAAAAATATCAGAGGAACGGGAGAGCCTTGGATATGATGACTTTCAACTTCGATTAAATCCTTCAGAGGTGAGAAAGATGAAAAACATATACTTGAGTACAGCTTTTGCTTGTCACTTTTCTTTTTTCATTTCAGTACAATAGGTGTAGGTGACAATCAGTTACATTAGTTTCTGACATATGATTCTGCTTCTTACATAGATTTCCTGGAGCCAAGAAAATGTAGTTGGTTTTGAAGATGAGGCCGACACTCTCATCAGATATCTCAATGAAGAATCGGAGAAGCTTGAAGTTATATCTATCACTGGCATGCCTGGTTTCGGGAAGACAACTCTCGCATGGAAGATTTATCAGGATCCAAGAATTCAGTATAAGTTCTCAACTCTGATTTGGGTTAACGTTTCCCAAAAGTTCAGCATGAAGAAAGTGTTTCTTACCATTCTAGAAAGGTTCACTGAGCTAGACATGTCTATTTTAACTGAAGGTGAGTTAGCTCAGACGGTGCAGTTCTATCTCGAGAAGAAAAATTTCTTGTTGTTCATGGATGATGTTTGGACAGCTGAGATCTGGAAAACTATTGAAAATTCATTGCCAAGGAGTAATAGAATGGGAAAAGTTTTGATAACAAGTCGAGATGAGAAAGTAGCAAGGCAAGCAAATCACTTGAGGGAACCCCACAAGCTACGCGTCCAAGATTCCAATGAAAGTTGGGAGCTTCTCCAGCTAAAAGTGTTTGGTAAGCTTGATGAATGCCCACCAGAGTTGGAAGAGATTGGGAGTATTATAGCCAAGCAATGTGAAGGAATCCCGCTTGCAATAATCGTGATAGCAGGAATTCTTGTTGAAAAATACCCGAAAACTAGTGATATGAAAATTCAGTGGGGGAATATATCAGCTAGTTTGAGTATGTACTTCAAGTATGACAGTATTGTTGAGAATATCATTGCATTGAGTTACGATCAGCTACCTCATTACTTGAGAAATTGCTTTCTCTATTTAGGTATGTTTCCTGAAAATGCAGAGATCCCGACCTGGAAACTCATTCGTCTGTGGGTTGCAGAAGGATTCATACAGAAAAATGCGGAGGAGACCTTGGAAGAATTGGCAGAGGACAATCTTAAGGACCTTATAAAGAGAAACTTAGTCATTGTTGATAAGACAGCGGCCAATGGCGATGTCAAAACATGTCGTGTTCATGATATGATACGTGAGTTCTGCAAAAATGAGGCTGCTGTTACCAAACACAATTTGTTTCTAGAGGTTCAAAAATCAAGTGGAGTCTTCTATCCATCTGTTTCTGAAATAAGGAACTATCATCGTCTCTGTATCCATTCCAATGTGGTCGACTTCCTCCGTAAAAGGCCAAAGGGTCCATGGGTTGTGTCATTTTTGTGTTTTTCCAAGGAAACTATCACGTTACCACCAGAGTACGCTTCATCAATTCCCGATTCATTCAATCTGCTGAGGGTGTTAGATGTGAACCCCATCAAGTTCACCAAATTTCCCTTTAAGCTTACTCAGCTTACTCAATAAGGTACATTTCTCTATGTGGTGACAACTTCACTGCACTTCCTAGTGCTGTGTTTGAGCTTTGGAATCTACAAACTATAAGAGTCGATACAGTGTCGCGTACACTTGAGATAGAAGCAGACATATGGAATATGATGCAGCTAAGGCATTTGAAGACGAAAGCAGCCATTGTTATTGATAAGGAAGTAAAAGGTGAAGCTGGAAAGAATCTACAGACACTCAGTCCGTTGTCGGCCCAATGTTGCACAGAGGATGTGGTCAACAGGGCCTTAAACCTGAAGGATTTGGGGATTCGTGGGCAACTAAGCATTGTTTTAGACACTAATCTAAAACAGTTAACTTGTCTTCAAAAGTTGAGGCTGGTACGTGATGTTTATCCTGAGATGAACTATTTGAAACCATTGCCTCGTCTTCCTCGAGCAGACAGATTCCTTCCTAATCTAAAATTCTTGAAATTGTCATCCACATTTCTGGATTGGAAGCATATGTCCACTTTGGGGGAGCTTCGTTATCTTGAGGTGCTCAAGTTGAAAGAAAATGCATTCGTGGGTAAGTTGTGGGATGTAGTTGGCGGCAGCTTCCCTTCTCTTCAATTCTTGCACATTCAACACACGGATTTAGAGGTTTGGACAGCGTCAGGCAATCCTCTTCCTAAGCTCAAATGCCTCGTGCTTAAGAAGTGCAAGGAGCTTGAAGAAATTCCATATGTGCTGGTGAAAAGCCTTGAGGTACTGGAGATTGATCGTGTTTCTGAATCTGTGGTTTCCATTGCCCGGAAAATGGAGCTGGAGAAGCAACGACAACTACGGGACAAAAATGATCGATTTAAGCTCATAATTAATCCCGGCGCAGAGTGATAGCTGTTGGATGTGCTTCTCCTTCTCTAGATTCCTCTCAACTAGGGAAGTAGCTTTTGCTATTACAAATACAATCTGCTATTAATCTCCCTCTCTTCTTTCTAAGTTACACTGAACTTGAATTCAATTTTCTATTTTTGTTTTCTTGTTTATCGAATTAATTAGTCTTTCTTTTTTCGAAGAAATTAGTCTTTCTTCTTAGATGAATAGATCTGTGGAATATTCCAATGTCACCCCTTAAGGATTTCCAAGATCTATGGTCACAACTAGTTATTTGAGGGTAAAAAAGACAAGAATAATGATACACTTCTAGCGAAATGGAGTCTAGAGTAACAACTTTTGCCCAGCCAAGGATACTTATACTTCGATGAGCCCATTTCTTACATACAGAAGGCATATCAACAATAATACAGACGAAAGATGGATATGCCAGAATTATTGGTCAAATAAATGCACCTAGGAAAAAGGAATCATATTCCAACATTAGAAACCATGTTCTAGTCCAGTATCTATACAAGCCATGTCTCCTCTCCATTCCCTTGTCTGTGAAAGGTAGAAAGACCATTCCAGCATTATCTCAATCCAAATACAAAATTCTTAGTTCCATGCCCTTTCATACCAATATCATGACATGAACATAAGACAGATTTCGCACATTTAGCACAAGTAATTAGTTGCAAAGATAGAGACTTTATCATCACATATGTGAAAACAACTTCGCATGAGTTTGCTTAAAAACAATAAGCTTCACATAAGCAACCAGAACAACATTCACAAACATTGCTACAATATCCATGTTAAATCAACTACAGGATACAAGAAGTTAGATGTAAGTGACGTTAGGTCGAAGGCTTCCCATTTGAAGTACTAGTTGTTGGAGTTTCTGCTGAAGAACTTGACCCTTTGTTTATCATTTCATCAAAAGTCGCAGGATCGAGATAAGATTGGTATGGTGGCAACCTACACCCCAGACAATAAACTTAGCAAATAATCAACATAAATTAAGGTATTGGGATGGGAAAGACAGTCCTTTCTACCTGCTAGCAGTAATAGTTTGTCCATCTATATTCATCTTCACATCGAATATATTGCCTGCAAGACAACAAACTGATTACTTGTAGCACTAATAATCAGGTCAATAATATTCCAACAATGAAATCACTTTCGGACTTTACTGCATCTGCAAAACAGTATGTATACAAATGATTTTTCTTCCTTAAGATTAAAACTTCCACACCATTCATGAAATGAAATAGATTATGTACAGAAAGAACCCAGTTAACATAGAAGATATCATGGGCCTTCTACATCATTCTGCATTCATGTCTTCTTTTAACCATCACCCTGTCGATGTGCTTATATTTTAACTACCTGAAGTATATTTTGAAGTCTAGCACTTAAAATTCCAAGAGGTTAAATATAAGGGACGACAATCATGAAATCAAAAAACGTAAACAGAGAGCTAGAGAAACACTTAACATAACAAGAAAATGAAGGTTGTGATAGGTATCGGTAAAGTCCTTCTCGCCTCTTTTATTATGTGAATAGGAAATTTAGCAGATAAGATCAAGTGTATAAGAGCAGACATTGCAACAAAAAGCATTGAGTGGCTTCCTCTACTATTTCTAATTGTATCTTATGCATACTTCCATTCACAATCAAGTTCTCTATCTATTATTAGTTGCATCAATATTTACCTCCAAAAATAGTCTTGTCTGAGAAGTATTTTGACATCAAATATTGCTTAGATTCAGCTTCATACTTCTTAAACTTCTCAATATGCTCTTTGTTGTCCATGAATCTGAAGGCGAAATATGAAAAGAGTTATAAAGCATGTCAGGTACACAAATGAAACTAAAGCAGAACTGTAACAAATTAATCAACTTAGAAAACCATTAACCATAATAAAGTGTAGTAAACTATAGCATAGTAACTCGATATGACTTTACAACGTTAAGTCGGCTATACATCACTACACAAATGAAACCAAAGAATAATTAACATAAATAAATAACTAATAAAATAATCAACTTTGTAAACCATATAAAGAAGTAAAATAAAGTGTAAAACTCATGGCTGTAGGTCAGCTTCTTTGATTTATTACACATTTCAGACTCCCAGACTGCTTCTTAACTAATGATATAAGGAAAGAGTTTTCCTTATGCAAACCAATGAATGATGGAATGCAAATCAAGTGTGAATTCTAGCTCCAAAACTTTACAGCACCTAAAGGCGTAACTACTTTCTAAGTGTAAATTGGAGCTTGTCCTTGAAAATTAATACTCCCTCTGTCCCAAGATAAGCGACTCGCTTCTTTTTCGCACTCGTTTTGGAAAAAATAATATAAAATAGTTGAAGTGGAGAAAAAGTAAAGTAAGAGTAAGAATTATGTAGAGAAGACTCTCTTCTACATAATTCTCTCTCTTACTTTACTCTGTCTCCACTCTAACTATTTTATACCATTTTTCCAAAACGAGGGCAAAAAAGAAGCGAGTCGCTTATCTTGGGACGGAGGGAGTAGTAAGTACTAATTTCTTTCAAACAAAAGAAGTTAAAAGACATGGTAGTGTATCTTCCTATGCATCCCTAACAAAACTAATTGCGATTTTAATTGCAAAATCTATAAATAAACTCAGCCAAATACCAAATCTGCATGCAGAAAAGAAACTGAATCAATTATAAGAAGACTTCGAAACTAAAAAACAAATTAGAACATTTACAATTCAATCATTTTAAGTCAATAATTCTTTCACGAAACCGGACATGCAATAAGGACCAGCAGACAGAGGTGACAAAAGACCATGGTCAACTAAAACTAACTCAAAACACATGGAGCCAAAAAATAAGAGTTTAAAACATTCATGAACCCGGAGTCTGGGCATTTTCAGAAAGCAATAATACATGGTATACACAATATAACTAAGAGCCAGAAAAAAAAAATACAAAAACAGCTTTTGTGTGATGCATCTGATGAAGCAAAAGTGAAGGGATACAAAGGAAAACATATGGCATAGAAGAGGAAAATTCAGATTAAGGTACAACCATCATATTGACCACTATGGCCTGCATTTTGGTATCAATGTAAACGTCCAGAAATGGATTCTTATCCAATGAAAGGTGTGTCAAGCCCACAGATGTGGCCACAACATGTCAAAAGGAAAATTCAGATTAAGGTATGTCAAGTAACAACTATTGTGTGTTTGTCCTTGCTTTGAGAAATGGCCAACCCACGTTTCTTAAGGAGTCAATCATACTAACATTTAAACCATTTGCACAAAATCACAAAATGAGATACTGAAATTTGATTTAACATCAAATCTATATCACTCCCCACAGTTTTGTGAACTAAAATTTAGTTGCCCTAATGTGCATCACTATATTTGGTGTTTACTTTCACTGAATTACAGTTATCTTAGGCAAAAAAAACTTATCGACAAATATACTTCGGTTTTGAAAAATATATGCAATTTTCAATTACTCCTATTGAGCATAACTATTCCTTTGCCTATGATAAGGGAGATTATGTTTTTCAATTTTCAATTATCAAGCAGAATTATGCCTTCAATTATTAACAAGAGTTTTCAGGCTTGCCCCAAATTATACCTAAAAAGTACTATAAGATGTTGGAACCTGCTGCTTGATAACTAAACTATTTCTGATAAGTCATGGGAGATTATGTTTTTCTTTGTTTTGAATAAGATGCCAGTTCTACTATCTAGCCTATCAACAAGTAGTTCAAGCAAAATCACGATGAGTCCATCTATCTAGGTGATTCCCAGTATCAGTTATCAAATTTAAACATTAAGGTTAAGATACTTCCACTTTCTAATAAGTTTAGGTATAGTTTTCTAACAACATCTCCAGGCCTTCTCAATTGAGTAAAGAAGTTTCGAGATGAGACGATAACAAACATTGATATGTTTCACGAATCAAGACAACACTCAGCAGAAGCTTAAATCTTTCCACATTTTCTCACTAACAAACACACTAACTTGAAAAACAAAATGAATGAACAGTACCGAATCGATAAGAACGGGGCGGAGGGCGGCGCCACGACAGAGAAAGTGCAGGGATGTGGGCTTCAATGGAGCAGCGACTTCGGGGCGGCGTCGCCCGCCGGAGAAAGTGCAGGCGATGAGGTAGAGTGGCGACTGGCGACTGGCGACTTCTACCAAATACTGTGTCTAAATCAGTCGGGTTTGGATTCAATCCGAACCAAAATTGAAAACCCAACTGAATTTGGAGGTTACAATACTCAGAGATTAAATTCGATGTTAACGAGTTAAACTATAATTTCATGTGAAATTACAGCATAAAATAAACTTCAATATTTGCACTTGCATTCCCTCAAAACACTATCGCAGTCATTAAATTTTGCATTTTTTTAATAATTTTTAGATGATTTTAGAAAATAGAAATTATTTCTTTCTTTTTTTTGTCTATTTCTTAAAAATTAAATCTTTTATTTTAAGAAAATTCTTTCTCTTTAACGAGATAATCAATTTTCTACTAAAATACATTTTCTTTTTATCTCTTACTTTACCGATTTTACATTAAAACTAGTGTCAGTTTCAAAGGTTCCTATTTTTAGGAAACGCATCGAGTACGGTACACTAATGAGTACGACTAACCATTGGAAGGCATTTCTGCACTCTCTCCTCACTTTCTTAAAAATCGAGTAAGGGTCAAATGTAGTCTCAAATATATGACGATTTTGGTCACAAACATTGCGTGTTGAATTATTGCATCCACACATTTAAACACAGGCCGGACTCAGCCCAAAATGGACGGAGCCATAAAAAAACAGACGGTCAATGTCTTTTAAACCAGTTTTGACCCAATTAAAGTTCAAAGTCATCCTTTTCTTCTCTAAACTTAATTTTAGTTTCTGTGCATTTTTGCGATGATAAACCGTAGTCCGAACGCCGAATAATAAAATGGCTACGGATTTAATTTATGGTTAAACTAGTTTAGCTTTGGAATTATTAAGATTGCATGCCATCTACATGAAGCTTAAGTTCTAAATTTGAGTAATCTACTTTACGAAAAAGAAAAAGCACCTTTTAGAGTTATTTTTAGTTTTGGATTACAAGAGATAACCGGACGTAATATAACCCAAAAGAAAAAATACAAAATGGAAAAAACTGAAACGAAATTACAACGGAAAATGAAAAGGAATACAAAATGGAAAAAATTGAAACGAAATTACAACGGAAAATGAAATAGTAATCAAAGCCAACATGTATAATAAAATTGTAATGAGACTCCTAATGACAGACAGAGAAAGTAGTAATTAAAGTCAACATGTATAATAATACACTCTTATATGCAAATGCCTTTTTAAGTGTTTTACTATTTAATAGAATAAAAAATTATTTAAAATAAACATGAAAAGAGTTGGCAGAAATGTTGCATTCAGTTTGTAAACTTGTGCGTTTTAGGCACCGCACACCCTGCAAACGCAACATTTCTGCCAATTGTTTTCATGTTTGTTTTAAACAATTTTTTATTCTATTAAATAGTAAAACACTTAAAAAGGCGTTTGCATATAAGAGTATTTTATTATACATATTGACTTTAATTACTACTTCATCCGTCCGTCATTAGGAGTCTCATTTCTTAATGATACGAGTTTTAAGAAATATTAAGAAAAGTAGATGGAAAATAGTTAGTGAAATAGGGGTCTCACTTGTATTGTATATATTAGTTTTATATGAAATGTGAGTGGAATGAGTTAGTGAAAGGTGATACCCTATTACTATTTATGATAAAAGTGAACCGGGACTCCTATTCGCTGACAGACTAAAATGGAAAAACGGGACTCCTATTCGCGGACAGAGGGAGTAATGAATTTAAATGCTAGAATTATAGTTAACTTTTTTTTTAATATTCACATTTTTTTAGATACTCTCACCACCCCAACTCAAGTGATTGATTGTTTTTTGGTACATGTTTAACGAAAATTGTACTAATAAATAGTTAAAGTAAAAAAAAGTAAAGTAAAAGAGATAATAATGTGGAAGAGATTTATTATTGCTTTCTCAAAACAACGGCCAAAAATGAATCAATCACATGAGCCGAGAGTATACCCAACTAAGTTGAGCCAAAACTTTTGTACGGAGAATAAGAAATTATGTTGAAAAGTAGAAGAGTTGGATAAAGTAGGAAAGATAAAAAGAGAGTAAAATATGTGATAAAATAAACTAATGATTGGATGTTTTGTTTTTTATAAAAAGTAAATGATTTAACTTAGTTGGAATATTAAAAAGAGGAGTATACGTCGTAACTTAGTTAGGACGAAGAGAGTATTATTTTAAATCCTTAGATACTTTGCACTTGAAATATTTGTATAAGCTTTTTTTAATAATTATGTTCTTTTAATTTTTTAAGATTAATAATTTCAGACGAGCTACACTTAGTGTTATAATTTGGTTGAAATTATTTTATACCTAATCCTTTTATTTGAGGAATGATGGTTCTAATTAGTTATTATTAGTAGTTTGTCACTTATAAATAGAATTTCTATATTTTTAATTGAGTTATATACTAGTATCATGAGTGTTCAAAAGAATAAAAAAGATGTGCCAAAATATTCAACAATCCTATATGATTCAATTAACAAAAATATAGGAACTCTAAATTCGTGGTTTTTAAGCACCGCTTATTAACTACTCCATAATTCTTTAATTTCACTAGTAATTAAAGTCTATGTATAATAAAATACTTTCATATTTTACTATTTAATAAAATAAAAAATTGTTTAAAACAAAGATGAAAAGAGTTGGCAGAAATGTTGCGTTTAGTTTGTACTTTGTGCGTCTTACGCACAGCATAACCAACCACACAGGGATCCTCCCCTAATACAAAATAACACTACTTTTTCAAGAGAGTATATATAAAGATTAGTTAAAAAAAATAAAAAATAAATAAAATTTAAAAAAAGCTTAGTTAATACTCTATTTAGTTGGGAATTAGTGACACGTAATGTCTCACAACCTCTGGAATTAACCTATAAAACCTCAAATTGTGTTTAATTATTATACCCATAAAACCAGAAAATTAAAAAGAGTATTTTCACACTATAGAATTCATTGCCTATATGTGAAGAGAGAGAAGAAAGTGGAGCTTTAGTCTCTTCTTCCATTAAAGGCTGAAGCTCTCCGTCCCCAGTCAGTAAATACTGTACTCCACACTCATAATTCCGTTCTCACTCGGTTTATTGACTTTTCTAGATCATTTCATCACTTGAATTGGAGCGAGAGGCGTTTGATCCAGGGTTTGACATGCGGAGGGGCCACCATGGCTGAATCACCGCCATCAACCTCTGAAAAACCCCCAATCCAGAAGGTGGGGTTAGGGTTTTTGCTCGAAGATAAGCCTCTGTCCGATCCGATCAATCCCGAGCCCGAATTTCCTGAACATGCCCCTGGTGGAGGGAGTGATCCGCCTAAGGCGGAGCTCGAGGAGGTGCTCGGCGAAACCGCCGTCCTCGATGAAGAGATGGAATATCTGAATGCAATTGAGAGAGAGCTGTGTGAGCTTACTATCCAGCAGGCCCACATCGAGGGGGTTAGCGAGATATTGTTGAGCATCGACAAGGAGGAAGGGGATGATGCTGGAAAACAAAATGATGGCAACGATTCGGAGAGCTTCGAAGGTGGAAATGATATTGATGAAGGTGATGCGGATAAGGAGGGTAATGTAGCTGTTAATTTTGGTGATGGAGCGTCCAAGTTTGGGAGATTTAATCAGAACAATAGCCGAAGGAGGATTAACTATCCTATGAGGCCGGATGCAGAGGATTGCGCCTTTTACATGAAATTCGGCTCGTGTAAATTTGGGTTGAATTGCAAGTTTAATCATCCTCCTAGGAGAAAAAACCAGGTCTGTTTGTGTAGTTGGATTGGACTAGATCACGCCAATAATGTTTAATGTACCGTTCATTATATTGTTCATCGTCGATATTTTAAATCATAAAAATGTTTGCTTTTTGCAGAATGTTAAGGAGAGAACAAATCACAGGGAAGAGAACTCAGGGAGGGGAGGGCAAACTGAGTGCAAGGTTATTAAAAGTTATTCTTTTGTCTTTTTTACTTTTGTGGGAAATGCTTTATTTGCTTTTCAAGTGGATGTGATCTTAATTCTTGATAGGGCCCATGTAAATTTGATTTCTTTAATATGGCTCCTGATAACTTATTGCTATTTGGACACTAGATGTATTGTGATAGTCTGAGTTTTTCATCTTGCTACCAAGACAAAG
The DNA here is from genome assembly GCF_004379255.2 of Salvia splendens. Classification (NCBI taxonomy): domain Eukaryota; kingdom Viridiplantae; phylum Streptophyta; class Magnoliopsida; order Lamiales; family Lamiaceae; genus Salvia; species Salvia splendens. Next base: position 12,168,845 of record NC_056040.1, read on the forward strand.
CTCTTTTTCGAATAATATCCTGCATTGGGTTTGGTTCATTTATAATCCAACATAAAATTTTCTCTTAGCCATTATCTATTTTCTTCCCTGATGCATGAGGCTTAATATTTCCATTATACACAGGTTGAGTTTTCCCTGTGATTTGTTATCTGATGTGGCAGTTTATTTGTATATAATGCAGTATTATCTGACATCGGCGGGTTGCAAATATGGAAAGGACTGTAAATACTCTCATGGTTCAGACAGAAGCTCCACAAGCCAAACGCCAGAGTTCAACTTCTTAGGGTTACCAATTCGAATTGTATGACTCTTCTGCAGAATTTGAAGTTTTCTTCATGCATATTTGGATTTTGTTCCCTTAATCTAGGCTTTGGTTTGATTTAAACGAATTAGTGGCATTTGATTGGTTCATAGATATATTCAGGATCAATAGTGAATGCAGCTAATTAAAGCTGAAAATGATGAGTTTTGTAAAATTAGGCACTTAAAAATTTAGAGTTCACTGTTAGTTCCAAGTAGCTACACACGGGAAAAAATCGACTGTCATATCTAGTTGTGACGCTACGGAGAACTTTAAACAATATCCAAAGCAAAGTTTGACTAGTTTCTTTTGGCTCGACTCACTCTGTTGGTAATAATAATCTTCATTACAGGGAGAAAAGGAGTGTCCCTACTACATGCGCACTGGGTCGTGCAAATATGGATTGAATTGCAGATTTCATCATCCTGAACCAGTCACTGTTGGTGATTCCTCTTCTGGATATGGGAATGGGGGTTCTTTTCCATCACAATTTGTTTCCTCGCCATCTCCCACTTCATGGTCTTCACCAAGAGCATTTAATGAGAATTCTCCATTCGTACCAGTTATGTTTCCACCATCCCCAGGTGCTCCTACTTCAAATCAGGATTGGAACGGGTATCAGGTAATTTTTGCTTATCATCCTACGGCATGGTTCAGTATTTTGGTATATGTCTTCTATTTTCTTTAAACCGTGCGCAGATACTATTTTCAGATAACCACCCACTACTTTTGTTTGAATTATTTGGTAAGATCTTTATTGTTTAGGTGGTAGTGTAAAATTTGTAGTTCTTGTTAAGGTCAGGGAGTGTAAAACTCTCTGTTACTGTGTCTGTTGTGGATGTGTTCTTTAAACTCACAAAGTAATCCGTCCTTCTAATCATTAAACAAGTGGTACTTGGTTCGTAACTGACCTCATTGATTTCTTAAAAAAAAGACCCGTTTCTTGGATAGTCGAAGTCATGTACTATTGAATATTATTGTTGCTCTTTGGTTGAATTGCTGGAGACATTTGAGGCAGGTGGGATTGATATTCCCAATGCTACTTGTTCTATCAGCAAGAGTTTAGTATATAGTGTATTCTACTTCATTAAGGAGCTACGAATATATCCGGATGTCCTTTTTGTAAGCGATAATTTATGCGAAAGTTGGGAATCTGCTGTGTCGCCTTCATTCTTCGTAGATATGCATACTCTGGGTGGTCTGCTTTTGTATCTGTTATTGTGTCGTAACGTTCTAGCAAATGAGTGGCATCACTTAGCTCCAAAAAACGCCAAGCTGCTGTATTTAGCAAAGTAGAGATTGTCAAGATGGTGGTCCATTTGTGGAATCTAGAAATTATACTAGCTAAATGGAAATGATTTAGTTTCAGTTCTGCTTGATCTAGTTTGCTTAGTTAGTTCCAATACATATACCGGTATTTTATTTATGAAGAATTGAGTGCATAAAAGTAATGTAAGTTATTTTTATGAATAGTATGAAAGTCTACCGGAAAGTAGGTTTGGTTCACAAAAACCAGAATTGCTATCCATATGTTTTGTTATTTTAGCTTCTCCTAAGATCTCTAATTTCATTATTGTTGAATTGAAACAAGATTGTTAATACATTTGTTAGTACTACTAGTACATGGTTAGTTTGGTAGAATATGGCAATATTCTCTAGCAAAGTACACACAAGTGAGTCTTCCTAGAGTCTCTGAAATGTAGTCAGCAAAATAGGGAATAACAAAGTGAATATGTTTATTAGCCTATTAGGTAGTACTACAATTTAGTGGAAATACAGTTCTTGTGGTTGATTCATTGGTGAATTCTATATAGTCTTGTTGTCTTTCATGCTCTCAGTAAACACTAAGCTCATGCCTATAAGCCTATTGTAAAGGTTGATGGATGAATTTGAGACTTAAGCATTGTGTCAGATTTCTTTATTTTGATTATTTTGTCATTTTGTGTCACCCGGATTTCAGTGAAAATACCTTCTGAGTTAGATTTGAAAATGGTGTTAACTGAAGAGTCCACAATTAGGTAAAAGATATGTAAAACAGAGGGCCATTTGTTAGATGAAAATTTAATTAATGATTCTTCAATAAATGGTCTTAACTTAGGAGTTCACTCCACAATATTATGATATATTGATAAAGATTAGATGGTATATGTTGTACTCCTAATCTCTCCCTTGAAGGTGATAGGATTATTGACTGACTGATAATTTTGATGTGTTAAGTTTTATAGCTTATCCGTATGATACCCACTTTAGCTCTGTCTTATCTGCTTCCATTTCATTCTTGATTTGTTTGAGGCTGCAACCTACTCCGCATCTGAGGGCCTGCCAACACCCCCAGCCTTTTCCCTGAACAATCTACCAGCTGAGATAAACTTCCCCATGCGTCGTCAGCCTGATATTCTAGTTGAAGAATATCCAGAGCGTCCTGGTGAACCAGAATGCAGTTTCTTCATAAAAACTGGCGACTGCAAATTCCGATCAAATTGCAAATTTCATCACCCAAAAAGCTGTGTGTTCAAGGGAAAACCAAACACTTACACTCTCAGCGACAAAGGCTTGCCTCTTAGACCTGTAAGATTTTTTATGTTCAATTAAATTTTCCATTTAGGGGCACACTAAGCAAAGCTTTCTTGTGCCTTTAGACAACCATCATCCAAGATGAAAAATAGAAGTTAGGTTTTGTTGGAAGCATCTTTCTCATTATCTCCAACTGATGAACGGAGCTTGCTGATAATATCATTATCTGTAAATACTTTTGATTGCACTTGTTAACAATGCAGGATCAGCCCATCTGCACGCACTATCACCGCTACGGGATTTGCAAGTACGGACCAGCTTGTAAATATGATCACCCATCAAACTTTGCCATCTTGCCGACTCCCTTTGATCAACCGGCTGTAATGCTGGAGCAAGGAAATGAAAGCTTAGAAGCTTGAACTAACTTAGAGAACTATTCACTCTTTTTGTCACGTTTTAATTTACTCCTTTCATGTCTCACTAGATTTTAAACTTTGGACATGCAACTTCTGCTTGACTCTGTTATTACCTAGATACAGTTTTGTATTTTAGCCTTATGAGATTATGAACCGACCCCAAGTACGCTAAATGTTTGCAGTTAATGATGATTTGGCCTGAATCCAAAAGATAAGAAAGATGTGGCGGAAATGAGAAATGTAGATTTTGTTTTTCGAATAACCTGATAAAATTATAGCTTGAAACCAATGGGTCAACCCGAGTAACCTGATAAAATTATAGGATTAGGATTGTCCCTAAAAATTATACTCTATGAGTATATATTTGATGTCCCTCGGAAGTTAGCATTTTTTCATTTTAAATCATTGCCTAATACTTCCTCCGTCCCCGATTAAGAGTCACTTTTTTCCATTTCGGTCAATCCCCGATTAAGAGTCATTCTTCCTACTTACTATATTTGGACATCAAAAATACCCTAAAAGTAAAAGAGGTCTCACATTCTACTACCTAACTCCATTTATTACACCACACATTCAAACACTTTCTTAAAACCTGTGCCCGGTCAAAGAGTGACTCCTAATTGGGGACAGAGGGAGTACTTGAGTATTTTAAAGTCTTGAGTATTTTAACTTTAAAAGCATCTCTTGTTTTAAAAAAAACCACTCATTTTCTATATAGCGAGACTCTTCTCTTGCTAATATTCTTTAACCACTCAAAACATATCCATCAACTATTTTCTTAAAACGTGTGTACGACAAATGTGTAAGTTTTGGAGGATGGTGGGTGTGGATTGGAATTTTGAGATATGCAAAGACTGTTGATAAACATTCCCTTATTGTAACGAAGTCATTTTGCCACTTTGATACGTTCCATAATAACCGAGTCATTTTCCTTTTTATTAAAAGTCAACACATTTCTTCTCACTTATTTTACTCTTTTACTTTATTCTTACTTATTTTCATTTCTTACTTTATTCTTTCTTTATTTTTGTACCTTTTTCATTTCTTACTTTATTCTTCCTTTACTTAACTCACTTAATACATTTTTTTCTTAAATCGCGTGCCAAAAAGAAACGTTTACGCGGTACCGCGGAACGGAGGGAGCACCATCTTGAGCTTATTTTGCTTAATTTAAATCTTATTTAAAGAATATGATTAGTAATGATGATAAAACTGTTGTCTTATCACAATTTGGAAAAGCAAGTACACTTCTTCGCAAGTTATACGCTAAATGCTAATGATAATAAGCTAATAAAGGCACTTTAAACTTTATTTAAATTTTTCATGATTTTACATGCAAGAAACATTCAATTCACAAAAAAAAAACTCTGTTGATGGGTTATTGTAAATATATATTCTTTCTCCAAATAAAAAAAGAACTAAAATTTTCTTCAACATAAGCTTAGCTATTCAATTCTTCAAAGACAGAGAAAAAATTAGGTATCTTAGTACACCTTCATCATCGATTTATTTATAAGTGATACTTGAATCAACTTAAAACAGTTGTGTGCATCTTCTCAATTTAAGCACACGTAATATTTGAGAAAAAAGTTACAATACCACAGTTTAAGCACATGCAATATTTGAGAAAGAAGATACTACAATACCAAATAAAAACATAATGATCATCTAATCAACACAACCAAGAATTGCTCGAGAATATGTATGTTCACATCGCGATTGAGTCAACTTGGCCAGCTACGTGACTTGAGTAAACGAACCTGCAGTAGTTCATTGCCATAGCTTTCTTGCTCTTCTTTGATACATTCTGCAGATTCCACCATTGTTGAGTTGCTGATATCAACTTCAATCAAATCCAGCGTTGGGTGAGCTCCAAAACCACATGGGATCTCCCTCAAATTATCGCATTCATACAGAGTTAGGCGCTCAAGCCTGGGGAAATGGGAGCTCTGTGTGATCCATTGAAGGAGATCAGTGCTGTCTACTAATAGCACCTTCAGTTGGCAGAATTCCCCTTCGGTTGTTTCCCATTCAGTTCCATAGCAGGCTCGTCGTTTCAGTTTGAGCACTTGAAGATTAGGCAGCAGCACTCCAATCATTCTCATATCCTCCCATGGAAATCTGCAGCCACTCAAGCTCAACTTGTTCAATGTCAATGGGAAAGCAATGTTCTGAGACAGATCATCCTTCAAATTTGGATACGGCTCTGCATACAAACTCAACTTTTCAAGCCTATGCAGATGAACAAGATTGTCCAACCCATGTTCTGACCATCCCGCTTCATATGAGTAAATGATTCCCAGCTTCTTCAAGTTTGGTATCAATTCAAGTAATCTTTTCGAGCACTTGAGATCTTTGATGCGGGAGAGTGTATGCAGGTTGTACATAGAAGGCAAACTCTCTGCAGATGGCTCAGGCAAAAAGCCATCCAATAGTATAACGTGCCTCAACTCTCCAAATTTCAAATTTCATATACCACTGATTCAAGTGTTCATCATCCAAACTTGAGAATTGCATCCCAACGCCACTCAAAATCCTAACTATTAGGGTTTGAAGATTGTGAAGCTGGTACAAGGACTCAGATACAAGTCTCAGCGGCTTTCTAATTGGTTCATGTGTCAAACTAAGGTATCTCAAGTGAACTAGCTCACCAACATATGTAACACAGCTGGGTGATATAAGTTTTACACTTAATCCATCCAAAACCTTGAGAAGTCTAAACTTTTTCCAAGAATCAAAGGCCCAGTGCTTGAAAAGAAGGATGGTATGCAAAGGTGAAGTCTCCATGTTTGGAATGCAACCGAAGACATTACAAACTATACTTAGGCGGTTTGAATTCTCAATACCTTGAGGAAAGCTGCCGGAGAATTCAGTAATGGTGCAAGAAAAATCATGATCCCGACATTTTCTTATGCAGAGGTCTCGCAAGAGATCATGGATCTTCACCGTTCTGATCTTGCCAGTGGATCCTTTCTCATGGATCAAAACAAGGCTTCTTGCAGCTAAATCTTCCAAATACTCATATCCCAACTCTTCCATGTCTTTTGATCCATTTGGTGTCAGAAAACCCTCGGCCACCCATAACCTGATGAGCTTTGACACATTGATCTCGTAATCTTCTGGGAAACACCCCATGTCCAGAAAACAAGGCCTCAGACAATTAGGCAAGTACATATAACTCAAAGACAATATTTCAATGTAATGCTCATCATTTGAGGAAACAAGCTTATGTACATTCCCAGCAATCTTTTCCCAAGAATCTTTCCTCTGGATAACCTCACGAGACACAACTCCAGCTATTACAATGATTGCAAGTGGAAGCCCTCGACATTTCTCTGCAACCACTTGTCCAATTTTCTCAATCTCGAGAGGGCAACTTTCCTTTCCAAAAACCCTCTCTTTCAGTAAACTCCAGCTCTGATCTACAGACATCAAACGCATTTGGTATGGATGGATGACAGAGATGATGTAAGAAGCTACATTCATCTCCCTCGTAGTTATTATAATCCGGCTCCCATTAATATCATCTGGACACATCCTTCGTAGATCGTCCCACACATTTGTATCCCACATCTCATCCATCACCACAAGATATCTCCTCCCTTTCAAGTGTTTATACACTCGTTCTTTCAGTAACTCCTTGTCCGAATACTCATATACTTCCTCATCATCCTCATCATCCTCATCCTCCTCCTCCTCCTCCTCCTCATCATCATCATCCTCCTCATCCTCATCATATTCATCCTCCTCATCCTCATCCTCACCATCATCATCATCATCATCATCATCATCACCATCCCCATCCCCATCCACATGCTCATATTCTTCCAGTTCCTCAACCGCGTTCTTGAATTCACTGTCGAGTGAACTCAGTGCATTAACAAGAATTTCCCTTAAATGACAGGTTTGGGATATTGTGAACCAAACACACAGATCAAAGTGAAAAACAGTCAAAGGGTCGTCGTATGCATACCTAGCGAGAGTGGTCTTCCCAATCCCTCCCATCCCAACAATTGGGATGATTCCAAGTTGAGATGATCCTCACAAAGCCGACTTTTTATCTCCAGTAAATCTTCATCCATCCCAACAACCGTCGTTGGATTTTTCTTGCTACTTTGGATTTGCATTGCTATTAACTTTTGCAGCACGTGGAAAAAAGTTTTGGTTTTTGGTGAACAGTGTTGTGATCAACTTCGCAATGACTTAACCTCAGAAAATTATTACTCCGTCGCTTTGCAAACACAATACTCGTTGTCATGCTTGGTATAATAAAATATTCCCGCCATCATTAATTAAATGTCTCATATCTAAATCTGCATGAGTTATAAGAAAATTATTTGATTTTATAAAGTAAAGTGAGTAGGAAATATTAGTGGTGGGATCTATTTTTATATATTTATTTTATAATAAAATGTGAGTGAAATAAGTCAGTGGAATGTAAGGTCCAATTATCAAATATAATTAAAGTGAAATGAGACATTTATTGACGAACGGATGAAAAAGGAAAATGAGACATTTAATGACGGACGTATAGAGTAGAATAAAGAGTGAATGAAATGGAGATTGACAATTTCATTCAATTATTGTTAAGCACGAGAAATACAAATATAATGGAATTTTATTTATTTGTTTATTGTATTCATATGTTTGATAACTACAAATAATATAGGAATATAGGAATAGATTGAAATATGAATAATAAATTATTTTTTAAAATTTAATTAATTGTTAGTATTATACACACTCATTAAATGCGAACACACATACATACATAACTTATTACATATACACTACACCACACACAATACGCACATTGCATGTAGTGTGTGTATGAGTGTGTTTGTGTGCACCGTGTGTGTACAATGTGGGAAATGTGTGTGTGGTGTTTGGAATTTTACTTTTCAATTGTTAAAATTTTTAAATTTTATTTTATTATAAAACTTTAAAATTATAATCAGATAATATTGAATTGAAATATAATATAATATGTTGTGTAATTTCGTTAAAATCTAAAATAAGAAGAAAGGAGAACATGGAATGATCATTCTTTAGTTAAATAGAAGGAATGAATATTCCTATGAGAAATAGAATGGTGATTCATAAAGAAAAAATATAATACCAAATAAAAGAATGAAACGAAACTAGGAATATCATTTCATTTCCATATTTCATGATTCATTATATCAAGAAGCGCCTTATATTTGTGCAAAATATTATAAAGGGACAAAAAAGAAAAACTAGATAAAAATAAAGAGAAGAAAAGAAAAAGGAAATAAATGAAAAAAATTCTATAAATAAAATAAGACCAACTTCACTGGACATAATGGAAGTACTACTTCGTCAGTCCGCTTAGGGCTGGCAAATCGTGCGGATTGGGTCGTTATCGGGTCAACCTGATAATGACCCAATCCAATAAGGCATAACCTGAACCCGACCTGTTAAGGAAACTGTAAATCCGAACACGAACCCGACCTGCTACCTTCAAATCCGAACACGACCCGCACCCGACACGAACCCGTTATCGACACGATATAATATGGGTTGACACGACACGATAACACCCTAACCTGATATTACACGATTAAAACCTAATATTACACGATTAAACCTTAATTTTTAACCTAATTTACACAATTAAAATTCGTTTTATACTATTTAAACCTAATTTATAAGAAATTAAAAATTAAAGTAATATATATTTTTAAATAATAATAAAAATAATAATATTATTTATTAATGGGTTACCCGCATCCGACCCGAACCCAACCCGAAATTATCGGGTTCTTAATGGGTCAACCCGATAAGGACACGAATCCAATAAGACTTGACCCAACCCAATAATTTCGTGCGGATTCGTGTCAGATTATCGTGTCGTGTCGAAAATTGCCAGCCCTAAGTCCGCTATTCCATTTTTGAACGATTTGAGTTTTTTAAGAAATTATTTTGTAAAAGAAAGTGAGTATAAAAAATTATTAGAATGTAGATTATAATTTTATATATTAATTTTATAATAAATTACGAGTAGAATATGAAATCTATTTATCAAAAATAGTAAAATTAAAATAAAATAATTATTGAAGAAATAATAAAATGAGAAAAATGTGACATTTAATAATAAACAGATAAAATATTACTAGTATCTAACTTCAATTATTTAACAAGACTGAGGAATAATTTGGACATGCAATAAATGAGTGACACAGACTGCTAACCAAGTAGCAGTAGCAATAAATTGTGTGATAATAAATTTGATCGGGATAGTGGCGAGTCCTAGGATGGACTTGGACGTAAATTTTTCATGTCCACCCTTCCGTTTGATTCCTACTATCACTTTGAGGAATAAGGGAAGGGATATTCATATTATTATTAGTGTTTAATAATGGCATAGTTTGTACCTTGATGTATATTAATACTAATAAATTGGGATAACTTTTCATAAATGGAAATGTCCATATTTTTATGGGACCGACGAATATAAAAAGTGCTCAAATTTTTATGGAATTGATGAAGTATAATTTTGGACGCGCAATAATGAGTTGTAAATAGTACTCCCTCTGTCCCAACTAAGTTGAGACATAACTTTTGGGCACGAAGATTAAGAAATTGTGTTGAAAAATAGGAGAGAGGAATAAAGTAGGAAAGATAAAGAAAGAGTAAAGTAGAAGATGAAATAAAGTAAGATTGATTAGATATTTTGTTTTTTGTTAAAAATGAAATAACTCAACTTAGTTGGGACATCACAAAGAGGAATACGACTCAACTTAGTTGGGACGGAGGGAGTAGCAATAAATGGTGTGATAATCAATTTTATCATGATGGAATATTAGTACTCCCTCCGTTCCAAAAAAATATGTGCATTTGGGACGGCATGAAAATTAATGAATAATTGGTAAAGTAATAGAGAGGATGAGAAGGATAGTTAAAGTAGTGTTAGTGGATAATGAGACTCATATTATTATTAATGTTTAATAGTGGATTCAAGTAGTATAAAGTAAATAAATTAATGTATATGGGTAAAAAGTTGAGGTTAATTTCCATAAATGGAATGCATATGAAAAGTACATATATTTTCATATATATATTTGTAGGACGGAAGAAAATGAAAAGTGCATATATTTTTATAGGACGAAAGGAAATGAGTATATAATTTCAGTTACACGACAAGAATCAAGATTTAGTTTTTTTTTTATAATTTTATACATGCAACAAATGAGCGAGATAGACTGCTAACCAAGTAATCAATAGCAATAAATTGTGTGATAATCAATTTAATCAAGATGCAATGAATTACTGAGACAGGCACCTAACCAACAACAATAATTTGTGTGATAATCAATTTGTATGCGACGAACCCCTCATATGGAATTAAAGTCGGACAAAAATTGTAGAGAGTTGCACATTTCAAATAAAGATAAAATGAAGTGATAAAACATGATAAAACGAAGTGATAATTAAAACATACTCTATGAATTGATTTAGTGATAGAGTAGTTAATGTTTGAAATTAAAGATTTTAGGTTCGATAGTGCTTAACATGGAGTACTAATTTTTAAATCTCTACTCATTTGCATATAAAATAGAAACAAATGATAAAACATATAATCATATTAATACACAGTGAAACACAATGTAGAAAGAGAGTTAGACCATCAACAATTCTGTCAATAAAATCATTTCTTCATTAACTGGACCTCCGGTTCAGCGTTGAACCAGAATCGTCGGTTACGATTACAAACTGAACTATCGTCCAATGTTTCAAACAGAACCAAGCTATAGATTTTCGCGGATTGGTTACAATTTGGAAAATATTTAAACATAAATTTACAATTAATCGGGGTTCAAATTATTGGTTCAGCCAATTAATCGTCGATTTGGATAAATATAAAAATTATTTTGTTATAAAACTTAATTTTATAAATAAATGAATACTAGAATCTTATAATAATCTATACTTATGAAATAGTTAAATTCAAAACCGCAAACTCAATTGTATCAATACATCATATATCAAATTTTAATATTAGCATGTTATAGTGAAATGAGCTAAGAAGTCTAATATTTTATAAATTAAAAGAAAAAATATTAACCACATATTTTTAAAATATTATATTTCGTGTTAAGAACATATAATTAATTTTTCGATCGAATTTTGACTTTAACGTTCCAAGAATAAGAATTCAAAAAAAATTGGATCATAAAGAATTAAAATCAAAATTATAATTTTTTTAAATCAAACCAAAAACTCAATTAGTATTAATATATCGTATATCAAATTTTAATTTAATGCATGTTATGTTATAGTAAATTGAGCTAAAACTTTATACTTTTAAAAAGAATTCTGTAAATCAAAAATGAAAAAGAACAAATATATATTAAATTACAATTTAATCATAAAATATTGTTGTTGTCAATATGTTCTAAATCCGATGGTTACATTTTATAAAAGTTAGATAACAAATTTTCAATACTACATATAGCTAATTGTTTTTATTAAATTGTTGAAGCTAAAATTTATAGACTAGTATGATGAAAATTCGTCACTAGTCATTTGCTACATCATTATTTTATTTGGTAGACAAAATATAATCTAAATATATAAAGCCAATGAAAGTACAAAATTTTAAAGTTATATTCTTAAATAGAAGCAATAAAGACAGGGAAATAAAATTAATTATCCATCATAACTAAGCCGGTCCCATATTGCCAAATAAATTACTCTTGTGCATGCCTAATCTAATTGTAAAACATGTCTTTTAATATAGTACATACATAAAACATAAATTTAACTAAAAATAAAACACAATATAAAATTATTATTTAAACTCCATTATGACATTATCATTATGTCAAACAACCATTTTCTATAAATTAATTAGGAGAAACCATGATACATGTTATTGTCATCATCTTATCTAGTTGAAATATGAATTATCTATTAAACGAGCTCGATGTGTATTACTCCATTAAACAACAAAAAAAAAGAAAGTGATTGAATTTAAGTATAAAACGATACGCTCCTATAATTATATCAAGGGAAAATTGTCAGATCAATAACAACTTTTGGTTGAGTTTAGGTCAATTCCATAATTTATAAAAATAACTAATTAAATCATAACTTTTGCATATATCTTAATTGTCCAATATAGTTAACATTTTGATAAAATTTGTTATAACTTTTATACTATTATAATTTCATAAATCACATAATAATTACTAATTTAAATGATAAATTTCATTAAAATTTTAATTGTATAAAATCATTAAGAAATATGCAAAATTATAATTTACTATATAAATTAGTGTATGTGATTAATCAGAAGTCAACTAAAAGTTATTATTATAATTTAAATGATAATTTTTCTTTATATCAAACAATATATAGAGAGGTATGTACAAAATTTGATTCCTAAAAAAATATTCTACTATCTATAGAGTACATGATGAATCATGAAATATATAATCCTCCATGCTCTTGACATTTGAATTATCTCGATTTATAAAATAAAAATGAAACCATTATTTATGCGATAAAACGTTTGATTTGACAATGACCATCTCCAATCATACTTCAAAAATGAGTTTTGGTGTAAAAATCTTCTGCAATCATACACCAAACTCAAACTCATTTTTAGTGTTTTTTGTGAAACAACATGTGTTACTGCAAAAATTTTGTAAGACAAAAACTAAACAATGGTGCAGATTTTGAATTTAGTGTAAATTGTTAGAGTAAGACTACTTTTTGGTGTGACGTATACTTAAAAAATAGGTTTGAGTTTGGTGTAAATGATTAGAGATGGATACCTAAATTTTATAAGGTCATCGTTCACGCACTGGGCCGGGCTGCAAAACGCGAGTCCCGGCCCGTCCTAAGCATTGGAGGGGCGGAAGTTCCAGCCCAGGCCGGTCCCGGGGACGCATTTGCGGCCCGGTGACGCTCCCGGGGTCCGGCCTGGCCCGCGTTAATCGGGGAGGGCCGCAACACGCGAGTCCCGGCCCGGGAGCAAGTCCCCAATTTTTTTTTCGATTTCGTCTCTATAAATACGGAATTATGGTGCACCATTCTTACGTACATTATCCATTTCAATCCTATTTTATTCCCTTTCTTTCGTCGTCAATGGATTGGTTTAACAGCCGATAAACGTCAGATAGACGAGTTCGTCAACGAGAACAATTGGTACATGCCGGCATCACCACCATCGCAGCCGACGCCTAGTCCGGGAGTCAGTAGCAACATCGACGTAACATCGCCGGTCAACACCGATGAGTTCGAGATCAGTGAGATGGAGCCCGCTCAAGGGCGGGGCAAGGGCAAGGTCGGCGAGGATGATGGGCCGAAAAAGTACAGTCCGCAAGAGACAATGTGGCTTGCCAGGAACTACATCGACGTCGTCGAGGATCCTATCATCGGCAACCAGCAGTCCGGCAAGGTGTTCTGGGAGCGAATTGCTGAGAAGTATAATGTTGGGCGTCCTAAAGGGTCGTTCGAACGTAGCTACGTGAAGCTGAGCAAGCATTGGGGTCGGATCCAGGCGGATATGAGCAAGTGGAATGGAAAGTGGCCGAGAGGGCACAACGAGGTGGACCTCGTCGAGAAGGCGAATGAGGCATTCTTCGCTGACGGGAAGAAGCACTTCAAGTACTTCGACGTTTGGAAGCTCGTCGAGAAGATCCCGAAGTACACCAGTGGTGCCGAACCGACGGCAACCGGGGCGGCGAAGAGAACCAAAGTTTCCGCCTCCGGAAACTACTCTTCGAGCGAAGGAGGTCCGGCGATCGACCTCAACATGACGGACGACGACGTCTTCATCTCATCTCCTAGCGTTCACAGCCGCCCGATGGGAACAAAGGCGGCAAAGAGGAAAGCAAAGGAGAAGGCAACTGCGAGCAACTCCGCTATGGCGCCACCGCCAATCAATCAGTCTCTGGATAAGATGTCCGACTCTTTGTCGGAGATGAGTATTACATGGCGGATGAGCCAGCTGACGGAGTTGACATCGAGGGATACCTCGACCATGTCGGAGTTCGATCTCGAGTTGCACCGTGAGATGATCGCCTACCTTCGCGCCCAAATGAAGAAGTAGTTTTTCTAGGATTTGTAATTTTTTTTTCTAGGATTTTTTTAATTTTTTTCTAGGATTTGTATTTTTTTTTAGGATTTGTAATTTCTTTTTTCGAATGAATAATTTATTTTCATGGTTTGAGTTGTTCAACGTATTGCATTTACGAGTAAAATATGTTGAAGTTGTGAATAATGTCATGTGGCCTGGGTTGGGGTGTGCAGGGTTAGAGCAGTTGGGGCCTAGGCCGCAACTGTAGGGGAATGATGACGTGGAGAGGACTTGGGGCCTGAAATGGGGACGGGTTAATGATGCCCTAAACGCCTAAAATTAACTTTTCACTCTTTTACCGCAATTTAACTTTTAGTGACAAGAGCTGTACACTCCCCCATTTCAATCCACCTGTCACCGGCGCAGGCGGAGCAGAAGTCGTCGCAACACCGCCGGATAACGGTGAGTCTGTTGAGATTTTTGTTATACTTTCCGACTTTGCTGTGCTAAAAGCACGGTGTTGGATGGGAGTGTCGTAGTTAACAATTGAACAATGTGTTATAACAGATTAGTTTAAGAAGAAGATGGTTTCAAGAGGCATAGCATGTGTTGACTGCACCATCAAATCCGAGAGATCTCACGGGAAGCAGCCAAGACTTTTCGACCGATTCTTTAAAATCATGTTCGGCGAAGACTGCTCACAATTTCTGGTACTAATAACACACACACACACACACACTTACGTCTCTCTTTCATTTTTTTTTGCTTCGGATTATTCTGTTTCGCCTTTTTTTCTAATCAATATGTCTCTTTCACTTTGATTCTGTTTTAAGAAATGTAAATTAAAAGTGGATGGATAAAATTGTTGAACTTTGAGTACGATTTTAGGGGGAAAAAAGAAAGTGCGATTTTAGATAACAGAAAGAAAGTAAGTGGAAAAAAAAATTGAAGCTTGAGCTCTATTTTTATACTCCCTCTATCCCATTTAAAGTGGATCATTTCTTTTGTCAGCACAAGATTTTATTGGTGTATAAGTATTAAGTGGAGAGAATAAATTACTAGAGGATAAAGTGGGGAAATTGATGTTTCTATTTTTTTGAAATGTTTCACTTTGAATGTGATATACTTGTTGGTAGATTGTGATGGCTCAAGCACCAAGCTCGGCAAGCTCGGCAAGCTCGGCAGCTCGGCAGCTCGGCAGCTCGGCTGTTATGACAACTCGTTTCAGCAGCCGTTAGATCTGTTTGTTAGTCAAGTTTTAATCCTAGCCGTAGGATTGAAACTAGCCGTTAGTTTCTGTTAAATAGCTAATTCATTAGTTAGTTTTACACTGTAGCTCATCTTCTCTCTCTCGTTTTTCTCATTCCAGTGAATAAAATTTCCTTTACAATTTCATTTCAATCTTCAACCGATTGTTCTTGCTACTCAAATCGTTCCTCAATTGTTTACAAATTGGCGCCGTCTGTGGGAATCGGGAGGCGCGATTGATTTCTGATTTGTTCTTTCGGTGGTGAGATTGGAGGGTGTTATGGCTTCTAGGTTTGAGGCCGAGAAATTCACGGGTAGGAATGATTTCGGCTTATGGCGGATGAAGATGCGGGCTATGCTGATTCATCAAGGCCTTGCTTCGGCGTTGGAGGACAAGTCGGAGGAAGGGGAGAAGGTGGATCTTGACGAAAAGGAGATCCTTAAACGAGCTGAGATCGAGGCGAAAGCTCATAGTGCAATTGTGCTATGCCTCGGGGATAAAGTTCTTCGAGAGGTTGCAAGAGAAAAGACTGCAGCCGGAATAATCGCGAAGCTCGAAGACTTGTACATGGCTAAGTCCTTGGCCAATAGGCTGCTCATGAAGCAGCGGTTATACTCCTATCGATTCTTGGATGATAAAGGGATATTGGAGCAACTTGAAGACTTCAATAAGGCGGTCGATGATCTTGAAAATATCGACGCCTCGATAGGGGATGAAGATAAGGCAATATTACTTTTGAATGCTCTGCCGAAGTCATTTGATCAGCTACGAGATGCCATATTGTATGGCCGAGAGGGTACTATCACCCTTGTTGAAGTTCAGTCGGCCATAAGAGCAAAAGAAATTCAGAAGTCAGGCTCTAAGAATCCAGAGGCTATGGCTGAGAGCCTAAATGTCAAGAAGTTCAAGGGAGTCAAGAGGTTTCAGAAGCCGAGCCAAGAAAATCAGAAAACTCCATCAAATGATCAAAAGGAAACCCGCTCATGTCATTGGTGCAAGAAGCCGGGTCACCTCAAAAAGGATTGCTTCGCATGGAAAAGAAGGCAAGCAAATGGTGGTGGAAACCGTGTTCCATCCACTGACTGTGTTGAGGAAACTGATGTGCCAGAAATTCTGAATGTGATGGAGGGTGGTCTGGGAGGATCTTGGATCATGGACTCGGGGTGTAGTCTGCATATGAGTCCGAATCTTGGCTGGTTTGAGGAGATCCAAGAGATGACTGGATCGGTTATATTGGGCAACAACCAAGTTTGTACCATCCAAGGTATAGGCAAGATCAGGCTGAGAATGCAAGATGGATCTGTGAAGATTATAAGTGAAGTGAGATATATACCTGATATCAAGAGGAATCTCATTTCACTTGGGCTTCTTGAACGCAAGGGATATACATTCTGCTCTACTGGGGGAAAAATGACAGTTTCCAAGGATCAAAGAGTGGTGATGGAAGCTGAAAGGAGGGGAAGCTTGTACTATCTACTGGCTAGTGTTGAGATCCCTACTGCACAGGCAAATATTGTGAAGGCTGATGACTTCAAAATCTGGCATATGCGGCTTGCTCATGCAGCTGAGGGAAGCATTAAGGAACTGGCCAAGAAGGGGATTATACAAAGTTCTGGGCAGATGGACACTACTCCATGTGAGGAATGCATTTTGGGTAAGTCCAAGAAACAGCCCTATCCCAAAGGCAAGCACACTTCCACATCCACTCTTGATTATGCCCATAGTGACTTGTGGGGTCCTGCATCTGTGGTGTCAGTAGGTGGAGGGAAGTATTATATGAGTATCATAGATGACTACTCTAGAAAAATGTGGATATACATTTTGAGAGAGAAATCAGAGGCTTTTAGTAAGTTCAAGCAATGGTGCCTGGAAGTGGAGAAGGAGAAGTCAGTGGTTCTTAAATGTTTGAGGACTGATAACGGCTTGGAGTATCTCTCCAAAGAGTTTGATAACTTTTGTAAGGAGAGGGGAATTAAAAGGCACCGGACTGTACCTCTGAATCCTCAGCAGAATGGCATAGCAGAAAGGGCAAATAGAACCATATTAGAGAGGGTGAGGTGTATGCTCCTCTCATCTGGACTTGAGAAGAAGTTTTGGGCCGAGGCTGCATCCACGGCTGTGAAACTTATCAACAAATGTCCCTCATCAAGTATAGAGGGAGACACACCTGATTTTAGATGGTATGGCAGCCATGGAGATTACACCACATTGAGAGTGTTTGGCTGCAAGGCATATGCCCATCTCAAACAAGGGAAGTTGGATGCTCGGGCTATTAGGTGTGTGATGTTGGGATATCAACCTGGGGTGAAGGGATATCGTTTGTGGTGTGTAGAGCCAGGGAATCACAAGATTGTGATTAGTAGAGATGTTGTATTCTCTGAAACTGAAATGCCTTTTCTGGATAAGAACAAAGTAATAGTTGAGAAGCCTGATTCTGTGACTGATTCTGTTGATAAAGCTGACTTTGAGGTGGAGCATGGGAGGCATGAGAAACATGGGGAGAGTGAAGAAGTCACTGAGCCTCAGAGTGCTCAGAATGAGACACAAACACAGCCTCAAGATAATCTGGAAAACTACCAGCTGGCTAGGGATCGAGTCAGAAGAAAGATCAAGCTGCCATCAAGATTTGATGATTCTGAGATGCTATTTTATGCATTATGTGTGGCTGAAGATGTTGAGTATATAGAGCCATCCTCATATAAGGAAGCAATGGAGAGCAAAGAATGGGAAAAGTGGATGAAAGCAATGGTGGATGAAATTGATTCTCTACTGAAAAATGGCACTTGGATATTGGTTGAGAAACCTGATGGAAGGAAGGTTATCAGCTGTAAATGGATATTCAAAAAGAAGCTGGAAGGTGCTGAGGGTGATCAGATCAGATTTAAAGCCCGGTTAGTGGCTAGAGGATTCACTCAAGAGCATGGAGTTGATTTCAATGAGGTCTTCTCACCGGTTGTAAAGCATTCTTCCATTCGAATGTTGCTGGCTTTGGTTGCTAAGTTGGATCTGGAATTGGAGCAGCTTGATGTGAAAACGGCCTTCTTACATGGAGGACTAGAGGAAACAATCTACATGGCCCAGCCTGAGGGCTTCATCAAACCAGGGAATGAAAATAAAGTATGCTTGCTGAGAAGAAGTATATATGGTTTGAAGCAGGCTAGTAGACAGTGGAATAAGACTTTTGATGATTATATGATCAAGATTGGTTTTCAGAGATCAAGTTATGACTCCTGTGTATATGTCAGAAAAGGGGGCATACATCCTACATATCTTCTACTTTATGTAGATGACATGCTTGTTGCTGGAGCTAGCAGGAAGGCAGTGCAAGAAGTGAAGGATGAACTTAATGCTGCGTTTGAAATGAAAGACCTCGGGCCAGCAAGGAGAATCTTAGGCATGAACATTATCAGAGATAGAGCTAAAAGGCAATTGTGGCTCACACAATCTGATTATATATCAAAGTTGCTGAGAAGGTTCAAGGTGGAGAATATGAAGGCAGTGGCTACTCCACTAGCAATGCACTTCAAGCTCAAGGCTGATCAGAGGCCCAACAGTGAGGCTGAGTCCAGAGAAATGATGAAGATACCCTATGCTAATATAGTAGGGAGCATTATGTATGCTATGATCAGCACCAGAGCAGATATAGCACAAGCCACAAGTGTTGTCAGCCGGTTTATGGCAAATCATGGAAGAGAACATTGGATTGCTCTCAAATGGTTGATGAGGTATCTAAGGGGTGCTGGGGATGTAGGCATTCTATATGGAGTGAATGATGGAGGTGGAGCTGATGCTATTGTGGGATATTGTGACTCGGACTTTGCTGGGAACTTAGACAACAGAAAGTCTCAGTCGGCATACATATTCACAATGTTTGGGTCTGCTATTAGCTGGAAATCAAGTCTCCAAAGTGTGGTGGCACTTTCCACAACGGAAGCAGAATTTATCTCACTTGCTGCTGCAATCAAAGAGAGTTTCTGGTTGAAAGGAATGTTGTCTGATCTTGGGATTGAGCAAGGGGCGATAGCAGTTGGCTGTGACAATAATAGTGCCCTGTTTCTGGCCAAGCATCAAGCGTATCACGAGAGATCAAAGCACATTGATGTGCGGTATCACTTCATCAGGGAGGAGATTGAAAGAGGCAATGTGAAAGTCTTCAAAGTTCATACTTCAGAGAACCCGGCAGACATGTTGACTAAACCATTGCCTAAGGAAAAGTTTCTGCTATGTTTGAAACTAGTGGGACTGGAAAGGAAGAGTTTGGATGGTGATTGAGCAATCAAGGTGGAGTTTGTTGGTAGATTGTGATGGCTCAAGCACCAAGCTCGGCAAGCTCGGCAAGCTCGGCAGCTCGGCAGCTCGGCTGTTATGACAACTCGTTTCAGCAGCCGTTAGATCTGTTTGTTAGTCAAGTTTTAATCCTAGCCGTAGGATTGAAACTAGCCGTTAGTTTCTGTTAAATAGCTAATTCATTAGTTAGTTTTACACTGTAGCTCATCTTCTCTCTCTCGTTTTTCTCATTCCAGTGAATAAAATTTCCTTTACAATTTCATTCCAATCTTCAACCGATTGTTCTTGCTACTCAAATCGTTCCTCAATTGTTTACAATACTATTACCAAAAAGGAAAATGTGTCACTTTGAATGTACTCCATTAATTTAGTGGAATGTGAAACATTCTACAATGGAAAAGTGTATCATTCCAAACTGGGACTGAGGGTATTAAGGCTCTTATGTGATTCTGTTTTATATTATGTGCTTTTGTGAATGTATTTTATTATGTTATGGTTTGTGTTTACTGTAGAGAGAGAGAATCAATGCATTATGTTTAAATATGTTCTATTGCACTCAGTTTAATGTGAACTTACTTAGCACAATCAAATAAGTACTATATTTCTAATTGCGTTGGTTCTACTTTTACCCCTGCATGGCTGGTTGTAATCTCCTATTTTACTGGCTCTTTTATCGGCTTGTTATTGTTGCCATGAATTCGATAAGTTATTGAAATACTGATGTTATTACTAGTTAAATGAGTTGTGGATCTTGCATGTGACTATTACATTTTTATGTTTAGGGCTACCTCATGTTAAAAGCATCTCCCTTAATCCCATTGTCCACTTAGCTTATCAGCAAAAGCCCCAAGTCTATTATCACAATGTTTTTGCTGCTTGATTTCAATATGTTATAGCATGGGGAAATAGCAAAGATTACATATTGACATGTATCTACAAAGAGCTTATCTTCGGTCTTGAGCTTTTCCAAAAATACATGCTTTAAATTCTATAAACCAATAAAGAACTACAAAAATTTAAATTTATTGGCCATTTGCACCAGTCAACATTTTGGTGTAATGGGAGTATTAATTTGAAGGTTTAGACTTTTCTTTGCCCAACACAAACTTAAGGTGCATTTGAGAATCACTGTAACTTTTAAGGGCTCCGTATCTCAAATATTAATGATGCTAGTCCGGTCATGTGATCACATTAAAAAAGGTTGCATGGTGGAGAACTGTGTCTACGGTATTATGCAAGATACTTTTGCCATGTCCATGCCTGTCCCACACAGATTAAAATCTATGAACCTTTTGGAGGCTAAAAAGGATTACTCTGTACTGCCCATATGGGCTTAATCTTGCATTTTGAATGTGAGCCTTTTGTTGAAATGAACAAATAAAGTTCTTAACCTTTTGCAGTACTTGCCTCCGGGATCTGCAAAATTATTGAAGCACTTGACTAATCAGGAAACTCAAATTGTGGATGTAAATGGGCAGAAATGGTCTGTAACACTTTCCCTTGTCAAAGGCTCCCTTGCATTTAAAAGGGGTTGGCAAATTTTTTTTCGAGACCACGGTCTCAAAGTAGGAGAATTCTTGGTATTTGAGTACTATGGGGAAAGTGATTTTATTGTTCAAATCTATGGAACAAGCGCCCGTGAGAGAACAAACTTCAGTTATAACATGACTCGCCAGGGCAAAAAACGTGGAAGAGACCCTGGAACAGCTTCAGAAGATGAATCACGTGATATAGTTGGTGTAAATTCAAGCGATGAATCCATCTCGATCACTGGAGATGAATTTCAAAACCGTAAAACCAAGCATGTGGTTAAAAGTGCTGGCTTGGGGGTTTCAGAACTTCTTCCGATACCTGTGGACATTGAGGATCCAATTTGTATGATCAACAATGGTGATTGGTATCACGAAGAACATAGGAATTCCTTATATGACTTAAGCTTTGAGATGGAATACAAAACATCAGATGCAAAGGAATGTGAGAGAGCTGTAATCACAATGTTAGACCCTCATACTGAAACTGAACAGCATGATGCCAACTTAGATAATGCATCAGGCCCAAAATTATCCCTTTCTTATAATCAGGTTCTAGAACTGACCAACCCAGCTCAAGGGGAGCAGACTAAGACAAATGCAGAGAATGCTCAAGTGGCTGTGAACAAGGAAACTCTAATCACAAGTAACAGTGGTGAACTTTCTAGTGACAAGTTGGTGAAAGCTTTGCATGTGAAAACAGCCCTTTCTCATACAGTAAATGGAAATGAGATTAAAAAGAAGGTGGATGACACTCAAATGGCTCCGCATTCACACCAAGAGGGTGGCCAGTCTGGTGGTGATTTCAAGAACAAGTTTTATGAGAAAACTTCTGATAACAGAAAAATGAAGAAGGGCGAGTTGGATAGTGTTTGCAGTTTCCAAGATGGTAGGGCAACTTGTGCTTAGACTCAGGTTCATTCTGTTTTTAACATATTATAATATACAGTTAATGTCTTATGATATTCTTCATTGACCAGTGGTACCTGTTGCACTAGATAAAGCACAATCCATAAGCAAATCTCCTTTCATAAAGATTGCAAAAAGGGAACATGCTTCCAACACCAGTTCAACTGTCAAAAATCCATTAGGTTTGTCCTCTGTCTCACTAGAGTAATGAAGCATGTCTCATTTTATCAAGAGACGTCTTAAGTTCATTTGCTGGTTTAATAACGGTATACACTATACAGGACTACATGCTACTACTATTACGAAAGGAATCAAGATGGAGGACAAAGACGATGTGTTTCCTCAATTACCAAGTGGTGGTGCGTTCTAGTCTTCTCACATTTTAATTATGTAATGTTTTTTTCTATGTATTTGCATATATGTTCTATGTGGTCTGTACATTTTTTCCATGAGCTGCAGGAAAGGAGCCACCAATGACGTGGAACGAATCCCAGATGATTTCTCCACTAGTAGTAAAAACTGAACCTGATCTGCCATATGAAACAGACCAATTGGATACTACCAATCCCTTTTTATCTCCATTTTCAGCTGAAATAGAGAGCAAACTATACCTGGTATTCTGCTTTTGTCATCCTTTCCTTTCGTATTGATTGTGGATTGCTATTAATATCCCATATGAATGCATCGATGACTTGGCCTCATCATGGCTTCTCCCCTGATTGTTCCTTATCATTAGCGCTAAATATAATCGATAGATGATGGTGAAAGATGCGTATGTTGGGCTTATCATATTTCTTAAATTGCAACCTCTAAAAAGCATTTATGATCCTTGAGGATAATTGCAGAAATCTCTCTTGAGATAGTATTTCTCTAAAAGGTTTGTTTAAATATAGATATATCTTGTGGTGTTCTGAACTGCATTTAACTCCCTTGGTATTTGTTATCGTCTTACATAAACCTTGCATACCTCTGATCATAATATTTATGACGTGAAATGCTCCTTATTTTTAGCAATGAAATTTGGCTTTGTACAAATAACAGAACTTTGCATAGACATTCCTACTCAAGTGAGGTGAAAATAATGTTTTTCCTGTGGTACTACTCTGTACTCACATCAGTTGCAATTTATTCGTGATAGCAAACCACTTATGCTGAACGCCAAACTGCAGATAGAAGTTAGATGGGTATTCAGTACTGTTATTTCGGATCAGCTGTCATATCTTCAATTTATTATGTTGTGCATATTGCATTACCTCTTTGCCGTGTTTTATGTAGGAGCTGCCGGTACCAATTACATTACCTCTAGGAAGATGGAGGAGTCAGCCGAGATTTCGTCCAAGGATGGTTCAGATGAATGTATATCTGAGAGACTCGGTAGGAAGGATATGGCCGGTTGTCTACCATGAATATGTTGGTGGTAGAGCATTAACTGTTAACTGGACTAACTTCTGCGAGCAAAACAACATTAAGCCTGGGGACAAATGCCGGTTTCAAGTTGAAGATAGTTCATTGTGTGTCTTAAGAGTCGACGTGACACATGGATCTGGTTGAATCCTGAGTCATGCAGAGCTTGTTGTGCAGCTAACTTAGCCTTTAGAAGTTGAAGTACTAGATGAAGCAATGCAGATCTTGTAGGGGTATTTTTGTAACTTTTTCTTAGTGCACCTGATTCCCTGAAATTTGGTGATGCTACTGTGTCGATATTTTGGACTGATCCATACCTATTTGTGTAATGTGTATATGCCTTTTTCTACGTTCGCTTTTATTTGGAAGGAGATGATTAGACACAAGAGCTATGCATTTATTTTCATATTTCTCATTTACTTGTTTTAGTTAAAAACAAAAAGGAAATAGACGCATGAAATAGAAATAAAGACTCCACGTGGAAAAAATAAAACAAAGTGGAGTCATGGTTTGTTTAAATGAATATTGTAAAATATTCTTCTTTTGTGCTAGTGTGTTAACTTTGTCTTATTTTTTGTACTAGTTACAAAATTAAAAATTTATGTTCCTTTGCCGTATTATTTTAGGATGTCCATTATTATATGATCCATTTCATTTTAACAATATTCAGTGTAAGTTTCATTAATTTCTTTTATTGACATTCTACTTTCTCCGTCTCATAGTAGATGTCACACTTGAGGATTGACACGAGATTTTAGGAGATATTGTTTTATGTGTTAAATGGATAAAAAAAATAATATATTTATATTAAGGTGTGAAATATGAAATAGGAGATCCGCTCGGAACTAATTTGAAAGTAGTTTCATTTTCATGGGAAACAACGAAATGTGACAGTCGGAATGAATGGCGGTTTCCAAGCTCGATCACATCTTCTGGGTATCCCCCCACAATCCAACTGAAACCCATCGACCCCCAAAATCAAATCTTCCTCTCCTCCCCTTGAAAGACCCCTCAACCCTCTCTCTCAATTTGCTGCCCACAACTCCATTCAGAAACCAAAATCAACAGCTGAACCAGCAGTGCTGTCATTCTCTCTCGGTGGCTTTCCTCGCGCTCGCATTCTCCAACACCCTTTTCTTCGCTTCCAACGTTGCGTTGATCGTCGCTGAAGATGAGCACGAGGACAAGCTGATCGGCCGCTTCCGCCGCGAGGTTCTCAAAGCAGGCGTGCTCCAGAGAGGAGTGCAGGCGCCGCCGCTTTTTCGAGTGCAGCCAAGACGAGCGCAAGCGGAAGTCACGTGAGGCGGCGCGTCGCAACCGGAAAAGGTTGGTTTTGTTGTCTGGATTGGATGTATCAACCTTTTCTTCTCTCAATTATCTTAATTATTTGCTATCCTGCGATTCTCTGTTTCCTAATTCTTGTTTGATTCTGTTCGTTGATTCAAGTGTTAAGTTTCTTGATTGTATTGGTTTTGTCAATCTAGTATCGAACAGTAGTTGATTTCTTTTACATAATTTTGTTGTTTGTGAGTTTTGTCAAAGCTTAATTTGGCTGCTGGAATTTTGGATTCTGATCCTAGAATTTAAATGGGTAAAAATCACTCTGTTACCATATGAGTTATATTACAACCAAATTCTAGCACATGCTTTGTTAATAGTACTCTTACATTTTTTTTTTCTTCAGAGATGCTTTGTTCAGTTTGATGGAGCATTCCTTTGATGCTTGATCTGTTTTTAGATCATATTCACAAGTTGTAATAATGGAGTGCTCATTTCAGTTGGAAGAAGCTCGGCTAGAAAGGAGTTCGGTAAGCTCGGCTTACCGAGCTGGAACTAGCCTGGAACTAGCCGAGAAGAAGAAGAAGGCAGAAGTCGGTAAGCTCAGCGGTAAGGAAGCTCGGCGTTGAGCTGGAATGAGCCGAGAAGGAAGAGTTCGGTTGTAAGCCGAGAAGGAGTTCGGTATTGAGCCGAAGAAGGAGTTCGGTCTTGAACCGAGAAGGTAGAAGCAACCTAGCCGAACTAGCCGTTGGAGCAGCAGTTAGTTAGCTGAGATGTAGCGGTTATTCTTCTTGCTTTCTTGATTCTTCTTGTAGTTAGTTAGTAGCAGTTGCTACGTGATTATGGAGCTTTAAATAGCTCACCGTGTATGTAGTTTAGAGTAGAGTTTAATCAATAAAGAGTTTTCCAGTTTTCTCTCCAAGATTATCATCTTCAATACTCAAAGTGTGAGTGTGTGTGTTTCCTGCATTGTGTGATCTCATACAACAGTGAGTGTGTGTGTGATCTTATTGAGTGTGTGAAAGCCTTGTGTGCGTAAATCCCAACAAGTGGCGCCGTCTGTGGGAAAGGGATATTGAAGCTGATTTGCAGAGGATCAAACGGTTTCAGAGATGGCAGCAAGGCTTGATGCAGAGAAGTTCACAGGCAAGAATGATTATGGCCTGTGGAAGATGAAGATGAAGGCGGTTTTAATTCAACAAGGCTTGGCGGCAGTTCTTGCAAAACCAGATGAGAAAGGAAAGGCTCCAGTGCTTGATGAAAAAGCTCAGGCAAAGATGGAGGAGATGCAGCTCAAGGCACATTCTGCAGTGATTCTGTGCCTTGGAGATAAGGTCTTGAGGGAAGTTCAAGAAGCCAAGACTGCGGTGGAGATCTTGGACAAGTTAGATGAAGTTTACTTGGCCAAATCCTTGGCTAACCGGCTGTATCTCAAGAAGAGGCTGTATGCCTATAGTTTTTCTGGAGATAGGTCCATCATTGAGCAGCTAGAGGAGTTCAACAAGATCATTGATGACCTGGGATCTGTTGATGTCAAGATCTCAGATGAGGATAAGGCCATTCTCACATTGAATGCCTTACCTAGCTCGTATGACCAGCTAAGTGATGCAATTATCTATGGAAGAGATAAACCTATCACCTATGCAGAAGTCTATTCAGCCTTGATGGCCAAAGAACTCCAGAAGACAGCCAACAGAGGCTCTGCAAGCTCCAATGTTCAAGCTGCAGAGGCCTTGAATGTGAAGAAGTTCAAGAAGCAGAACTTCAAGAAGAAGTTTGAGGGCCCTAAACCCTCAAGTTCAGATGCTCAGAAGGAAACCAGAGCTTGCTATTGGTGCAAGAAACCTGGACATTTGAAGAAAGATTGTCATGCATGGAAGAGAAAGATGGCCTCAGAGGGACACAATCAATCTGATTGTGTGGAGAGTGCTGATCCCCCGGCTCAACTCATGAATATCAGTGATAGTGGGGTCAGTCATAGGTGGATTATGGATTCGGGGTGCAGCTTCCATATGTGCCCCAATAGAAGCTGGTTTCATGATCTTCAAGAAGCATCGGGTACGGTTGTTCTTGGTAATAACCACATTTGTCAGATCAAAGGAATAGGGAAGGTAAAGCTAAGCCTACAAGATGGCTCTATAAAGATCCTAACTGGGGTGAGGTATATTCCAGAAGTAAAGAGGAACCTCATCTCATTGGGAATGCTGGAACAGAAAGGGTTCACCATATTGATGAGTCAAGGAAAATTGTTTGTGAAATCTGGAGATGCAGTGATGATGGAGGCTGACAGAGAGCATATTCTCTATTATCTGAAGGCTAGGGCTGTTGATGGAGAAAGCAATGCAGTGTCAGATGATTCCATAATGCTATGGCACAAGAGATTGGGCCACCCAGCCGAAGGAAGCTTGAAAGAACTCATCAAGAAGGGTCTGATCTCTGGAGATTTCAACAAGATGGACCCCTGTGAGCAATGTATACTTGGAAAGGCTAAGAAGGCACCCTATCCTACAGGTATTCACTCTTCTACAGCCCCTTTAGACTACATACATAGTGATCTTTGGGGGCCTTCCACCGGTGTGTTCAATTGGTGGAGGAAAGTATTATCTAGCTATCATTGATGACTATACAAGGAAGTTGTGGGTATATATTCTTAAAGAAAAATCTGAAACACTCACAAAGTTCAAGATATGGTGTAAGGAGGTTGAGCTAGAGAAGGGTAGAAGTGTTAAATGCTTAAGGACAGACAATGGCCTAGAGTTCTTGTCTGCTGAGTTTGATCTGTTTTGTAAAGAGAAGGGTATGAAGAGGCACCGGACTGTTCCTGGTAATCCTCAGCAAAATGGTGTTGTGGAGAGGATGAATAGGACAATCCTAGAGAGGGTGAGGTGCCTACTTCTTGGGTCTGGTTTGAGCAGCAGATTCTGGGGTGAGGCTGTGTATACAGCAGCCTATCTCATCAATAAATGCCCATCTACTGCCCTGAAATCTGAAACTCCTGATTACATGTGGTATGGAGCTCACAGTGACTACTCAAAATATAAGGTGTTTGGGTGTGCAGCCTATGCTCATGCTAGGCAAAGTAAGCTTGAAGCTAGGGCTCTGAAATGTATCTTGCTGGGGTATCAGAGAGGTGTTAAGGGGTATAGGCTCTGGTGTATTGAGCCCGGTAAAGCAGAAGGTCTTGGTGAGTAGGGATGTGGTGTTCTTGGAGGATCAGATGCCATTCCTGAAAGATAAGCCGGACTCCAATGAAGATGAGGGTGATTTCTTCAAGGTGGAGCCTGTGGGGGTTGGCCTAGGAGCAGGTGGAGTCATTGACTCGGGGAGTGAGTCTGATTCAGATAAAGAAGAGGCTCCAACTCAGGGCAACCAGGCTGGTGAGTCTATATCAGACTCTATCAGGGACTATCAGCTTGCAAGGGACAGAGTTAGAAAGAGAAACAAGGCCACCAACAAAGTTCTCTGATGTTGTGTATTATGCTCTGTGTGCAGCTGAAGGCATTGATGGTGCAGATCCACTCACATATAAAGAAGCTATGCAGAGTAAAGATAGAGAAAGATGGATTGAAGCCATGAATGAGGAAATAGAGTCTTTACTCAAGAACAAAACATGGATTTTGGTGGACAAATCCAAGCTGAATACAGATGGAAATGAGAGGAAGCTGATCAGTTGCAAGTGGTTGTTTAAAAAGAAGGTAGAAACCACTGATAAGGATAGAGTCAGGTTCAAGGCAAGGCTGGTGGCTAGAGGCTTTACACAGCAGGAGGGAATCGATTTCAATGAAGTGTTTGCACCTGTTGTGAAGCACACTTCGATTAGGATTCTATTGGCTGTGGTGATCAGCTTGACTGGGAGCTACAACAGCTTGATGTGAAGACAGCCTTCCCTCAATGGAGATCTAGAGGAAACTATCTTCATGGAACAGCCAGAGGGCTATGTGAAGATTGGAGAAGAAGGCAAGGTGTGCCTGTTACAGAAAAGTCTTTATGGACTTAAGCAAAGTCCTAGACAGTGGAATAAGAAGTTTGATGCACAGATGAAGAAGATTGGCTTTCTCCAAGTCAGAATATGATGATTGCATCTACATCAAGAAGGCAGGCAAGACTCCCATTGCCTACCTATTACTCTATGTGGATGATATGCTACTTGCAGGGCCTTCTATGACAGAAATTCAGAAAGTTAAACAAGATCTGAAGTCAAGCTTTGAAATGAAGGATCTAGGAGAGTCAAGGAAGATCCTAGGCATACATATTCAGAGAGATAGAGGCTGCAAGAAGCTGTGGATGCTGCAAACTGACTATATTGAGAAAGTTTTGCAGAGATTCAAAATGGAAAATGCAAAAGCTGCATCAACTCCTCTGTCCCAGAGTTTTAAGCTATCAAAGGAACAAGCCCCTAAAACTAAGCAAGAGGCTGGTGAGATGGAGGCTATCCCTTATGCTAGTGTGGTTGGAAGTGTTATGTACACTATGATTTGTACAAGACCAGATTTGGCTCATGCTATCTCAGTGACTAGCAGATACATGGCAGACCCGGGGAAGGAGCATTGGAATGCTCTTAAGTGGATATTGAGGTACATGAAGTCAACTAAGGACTGGGGGATTGTGTTCAATGGCTGGGAAGGTGAATCTGAGGAGGTTGTGCAGGGCTATTGTGATGCAGACTATGCTGCAACACCTGGACAACAGAAAGTCCCAAACAGGTTATCTTTTCACCATGTTTGGAACTGTAATCAGCTGGAAGTCAGGGTTGCAAAGTGTTGTTGCTCTCTCAACAACAGAATCAGGAGTATATAGCTCTCACTGCAGCTGTACAGGAGAGTTTTTGGATTCAGGGAGTGATTTCTGACTTTGGTTTTGACCAAAAGACAATGGTGATTCATTGTGACAGCAGCTCAGCTATGTGCTTGGCTAAACATCCGGTTTTCATGAAAGGAGCAAGCACATAGACATAAAGTTGCATTTCATTAGAGATGAGATTGAAAAGGGGAGAGTGAAGGTGATTAAGATTACAACCTTGCACAATCCGGCTGACATGCTAACAAAGTCTCTAGGTAGAGACAAGTTTGATCATTGCAAGAAATGGATCAATGTTTGTGCAAGAACTGAGATGAGCCCTCAGGTGGAGAATTGTAATAATGGAGTGCTCATTTCCAGTGGAAGAAGCTCGGCTAGAAAGGAGTTCGGTAAGCCGGCTTACCGAGATGGAACTAGCCTGGAACTAGCCGAGCAGAAGAAGAAGGCAGAAGTCGGTAAGATCAGCCGGTAAGGAAGCTCGGCGTTGAGCTGCGACTGAGCCGAGAAGGAAGAGTTCGGTTGTAAGCCGAGAAGGAGTTCGGTATTGAGCCGAAGAAGGAGTTCGGTCTTGAACGAGAAGGTAGACAGCAACCTAGCCGAAACTAGCCGTTGGAGCAGCAGTTAGTTAGCTGAGATGTAGCGGTTATTCTTCTTGCTTTCTTGATTCTTCTTGTAGTTAGTTAGTAGCAGTTGCTACGTGATTATGGAGCTTTAAATAGCTCACCGTGTATGTAGTTTTAGAGTAGAGTTTAATCAATAAAGAGTTTTCCAGTTTCTCTCAAGATTATCATCTTCAATACTCAAAGTGTGAGTGTGTGTGTTTCCTGCATTGTGTGATCTCATACAACAGTGAGTGTGTGTGTGTCTATAACGATCCTACTGGGGTGAGGTATGTCTCCAGAAGTAAGAGAACTCTCTATTTGGAATGCCTTGAACAGAAAGGGTTCTCCATATGAGAGTCAAGGAAAATTGTTTGGTGAATCTGGAGATGCAGTGTGATGGAGGCTACATGAGGATATTCTCTTATCTGAGGCTATGGCTTTTGATGGCGAGCAGTGCAGTGTCCAGATGATTTCCTAATGCTATGGCACAAGTTGGGCCCCACATCCAAGGAAGCTGAAGAACTCATCAAGAAGGGTCTGATCTCTGAGATTCAACCCAGATGGACCCCTGTGAGCATGTATACTTTTGACAGGCTAGAAGGCACCCTATCACTACAGTATTCACTCTTCTACAGCCCCTTTATCTACATACAATGATCTTTGGGGCCTTTCACCGGTGTGTTCATTGGTGATGAAAGTATTATCTAGCTATCATTGATGACTATACAAGGAAGTTGTGGGTATATATTCTTAAAGAAAAATCTGAAACACTCACAAAGTTCAAGATATGGTGTAAGGAGGTTGAGCTAGAGAAGGGTAGAAGTGTTAAATGCTTAAGGACAGACAATGGCCTAGAGTTCTTGTCTGCTGAGTTTGATCTGTTTTGTAAAGAGAAGGGTATGAAGAGGCACCGGACTGTTCCTGGTAATCCTCAGCAAAATGGTGTTGTGGAGAGGATGAATAGGACAATCCTAGAGAGGGTGAGGTGCCTACTTCTTGGGTCTGGTTTGAGCAGCAGATTCTGGGGTGAGGCTGTGTATACAGCAGCCTATCTCATCAATAAATGCCCATCTACTGCCCTGAAATCTGAAACTCCTGATTACATGTGGTATGGAGCTCACAGTGACTACTCAAAATATAAGGTGTTTGGGTGTGCAGCCTATGCTCATGCTAGGCAAAGTAAGCTTGAAGCTAGGGCTCTGAAATGTATCTTGCTGGGGTATCAGAGAGGTGTTAAGGGGTATAGGCTCTGGTGTATTGAGCCCGGTAAGCAGAAGGTCTTGGTGAGTAGGGATGTGGTGTTCTTGGAGGATCAGATGCCATTCCTGAAAGATAAGCCGGACTCCAATGAAGATGAGGGTGATTTCTTCAAGGTGGAGCCTGTGGGGGTTGGCCTAGGAGCAGGTGGAGTCATTGACTCGGGGAGTGAGTCTGATTCAGATAAAGAAGAGGCTCCAACTCAGGGCAACCAGGCTGGTGAGTCTATATCAGACTCTATCAGGGACTATCAGCTTGCAAGGGACAGAGTTAGAAGAGAAACAAGGCCACCAACAAAGTTCTCTGATGTTGTGTATTATGCTCTGTGTGCAGCTGAAGGCATTGATGGTGCAGATCCACTCACATATAAAGAAGCTATGCAGAGTAAAGATAGAGAAAGATGGATTGAAGCCATGAATGAGGAAATAGAGTCTTTACTCAAGAACAAAACATGGATTTTGGTGGACAAATCCAAGCTGAATACAGATGGAAATGAGAGGAAGCTGATCAGTTGCAAGTGGTTGTTTAAAAAGAAGGTAGAAACCACTGATAAAGACAGAATCAGGTTCAAGGCAAGGCTGGTGGCTAGAGGCTTTACACAGCAGGAGGGAATCGATTTCAATGAAGTGTTTGCACCTGTTGTGAAGCACACTTCGATTAGGATTCTATTGGCTGTGGTGAATCAGCTTGACTGGGAGCTACAACAGCTTGATGTGAAGACAGCCTTCCTCAATGGAGATCTAGAGGAAACTATCTTCATGGAACAGCCAGAGGGCTATGTGAAGATTGGAGAAGAAGGCAAGGTGTGCCTGTTACAGAAAAGTCTTTATGGACTTAAGCAAAGTCCTAGACAGTGGAATAAGAAGTTTGATGCACAGATGAAGAAGATTGGCTTCTCCAAGTCAGAATATGATGATTGCATCTACATCAAGAAGGCAGGCAAGACTCCCATTGCCTACCTATTACTCTATGTGGATGATATGCTACTTGCAGGGCCTTCTATGACAGAAATTCAGAAAGTTAAACAAGATCTGAAGTCAAGCTTTGAAATGAAGGATCTAGGAGAGTCAAGGAAGATCCTAGGCATACATATTCAGAGAGATAGAGGCTGCAAGAAGCTGTGGATGCTGCAAACTGACTATATTGAGAAAGTTTTGCAGAGATTCAAAATGGAAAATGCAAAAGCTGCATCAACTCCTCTGTCCCAGAGTTTTAAGCTATCAAAGGAACAAGCCCCTAAAACTAAGCAAGAGGCTGGTGAGATGGAGGCTATCCCTTATGCTAGTGTGGTTGGAAGTGTTATGTACACTATGATTTGTACAAGACCAGATTTGGCTCATGCTATCTCAGTGACTAGCAGATACATGGCAGACCCGGGGAAGGAGCATTGGAATGCTCTTAAGTGGATATTGAGGTACATGAAGTCAACTAAGGACTGGGGGATTGTGTTCAATGGCTGGGAAGGTGAATCTGAGGAGGTTGTGCAGGGCTATTGTGATGCAGACTATGCTGCAAACCTGGACAACAGAAAGTCCCAAACAGGTTATCTTTTCACCATGTTTGGAACTGTAATCAGCTGGAAGTCAGGGTTGCAAAGTGTTGTTGCTCTCTCAACAACAGAATCAGAGTATATAGCTCTCACTGCAGCTGTACAGGAGAGTTTTTGGATTCAGGGAGTGATTTCTGACTTTGGTTTTGACCAAAAGACAATGGTGATTCATTGTGACAGCAGCTCAGCTATGTGCTTGGCTAAACATCCGGGTTTTCATGAAAGGAGCAAGCACATAGACATAAAGTTGCATTTCATTAGAGATGAGATTGAAAAGGGGAGAGTGAAGGTGATTAAGATTAACACCTTGCACAATCCGGCTGACATGCTAACAAAGTCTCTAGGTAGAGACAAGTTTGATCATTGCAAGAAATGGATCAATGTTTGTGCAAGAACTGAGATGAGCCCTCAGGTGGAGAATTGTAATAATGGAGTGCTCATTTCAGTTGGAAGAAGCTCGGCTAGAAAGGAGTTCGGTAAGCTCGGCTTACCGAGCTGGAACTAGCCTGGAACTAGCCGAGAAGAAGAAGAAGGCAGAAGTCGGTAAGCTCAGCGGTAAGGAAGCTCGGCGTTGAGCTGGAATGAGCCGAGAAGGAAGAGTTCGGTTGTAAGCCGAGAAGGAGTTCGGTATTGAGCCGAAGAAGGAGTTCGGTCTTGAACCGAGAAGGTAGAAGCAACCTAGCCGAACTAGCCGTTGGAGCAGCAGTTAGTTAGCTGAGATGTAGCGGTTATTCTTCTTGCTTTCTTGATTCTTCTTGTAGTTAGTTAGTAGCAGTTGCTACGTGATTATGGAGCTTTAAATAGCTCACCGTGTATGTAGTTTAGAGTAGAGTTTAATCAATAAAGAGTTTTCCAGTTTTCTCTCCAAGATTATCATCTTCAATACTCAAAGTGTGAGTGTGTGTGTTTCCTGCATTGTGTGATCTCATACAACAGTGAGTGTGTGTGTGATCTTATTGAGTGTGTGAAAGCCTTGTGTGCGTAAATCCCAACACAAGTAATGCTTGATCTGGTAATGGCTGTTTGAGGATTTTTGGTTAATTCTATGAGGCCATCCGCTCCCCTGTCTCAATACCGTCTCTTAACTGTCTCGTCCGTTCACTATTCATGAGTCCCAACAACATCTGTATCCTCCATCTCTTAACATCTCATCCCTTAACTATTCATTTAATTTCATTTTTTATTTTTATTTCCAACAAATTCAATTAATAAAAACACCCTTCATTAAATAAAAGAAAATTACAATTTAAAATCCTAAAAAAATTAAAAACACATAATTAAAATCTTTAAAAAAAAACTAAAAAAAGACATAAATTAAAATACTAGAAATTAAAAATTACACACTTAAAAACTACTCCATCGGCGAATCATCCCTCAAATGCGGTAGCGGTGCACTGAATGGAGGCAAATTACCAAGTTGTCCCGCCAGATACGCAATGTCGGCATGATGGGCTTGATATTGGGCAGGCGTCATGCGGGAAGTGTCCGCCATCGTGGCGGTGAATTACATGGACATTAGGGAGGACGACGGCCCTTGGGTGCCCGATTGGCTTGATTCACCTCGGCCCCTCCCCCTCCCTCTAGCCACCTTTGCCGCCTTGTTCCTTTGTGACCGACGTCGTGTACCGGAGGAGCCCCCTGCATCGGAAGTCGGGAACTCCACCTCTTGTGAGGCGTTGCCTTCCCCGCCATCACTAGACGAGTATTGACCACCCACCGTGTGGTTCGTGCCTTTCGAGCTTGAGCCCGTGCTGGACTGGACACCACCAGCCCACCTTTCAACGTCTTTGACCGACTTACAAACATCGACATGTTTGAATTCTTTTTTGGTGTCGGATTTAAAGACTCGCAAAGCCGCTCTCAGAATGTCGGCTCCACTGGCTCCGCTTTGGTAATTCGCCGCTTCATTCTTGTAGATCCCATAAAAATTTTTGACATCTCTGTCGGTTCGGTCAAAATGACTGCGAAGCACTTCAAGTTGCGGCGGCGGGCCCCCTTCGACTTTTCATTGTTGTATACGTCGGTGACCTTTTCCCAAAAACACTTGCTGGTTTGTTGATTCCCGACGATGGGATCGTACTAGATGTTGACCCAAGCGTTGAACAGAGCCATCGTCTCCTTGGAGTTGTATGAATGATGGCCTAGGTCCTCCTCCTCTTCCTCCTCGTCATCGAATCCGCCTCGTCCTCCTCCGTCTCCTCCCCTTCTAGCTCCGGTTGGAAGGTTTTCCGGAGTGTGTTCCGCCGGAAAATTCTCCCTAATTTGGGATAATCCATGCGTTTGCCCCGCCCTCGGGGCGGAGGGACGATAGTATACCTCAACTGGAAAAGATGGTGTTTGGTACGCCGGCGTCGACGAGCCTTGGGTGCTCAGCGACGAACCGGAACCGGAAGCACCCAAAATATTCTACATGCCCCCCAGTCGACAAACGCGTTCAAGTCGAAGCCGCCCTCGCCGCCGGAGTTTCTGTCACCGGACATTTTTTGTAAAAATTGGAGAGGAAAGAGAGATGATATGATAGTGAT
Source organism: Salvia splendens (assembly GCF_004379255.2). Taxonomy (NCBI): domain Eukaryota; kingdom Viridiplantae; phylum Streptophyta; class Magnoliopsida; order Lamiales; family Lamiaceae; genus Salvia; species Salvia splendens. Next base: position 12,204,509 of record NC_056040.1, read on the forward strand.
GAGAAGGGAAAAAAATGAGAAATGTGTGTTTGTGTGTAAAATGAAAGAGGTAATGGGAGTATTTATAGAATAAAAAATAAATAAATAATTTTTTTATCACGTTACATATGGTAATATTACCGTTTAAAATTTTTAATTAATTAATTAATTATTTATTTATTTCAGAAAATTAAATTTTAAAAAAATTATTTATTGCGTCATCATGAAGACGCCCACTCGTGGGTTGGCGAGTGGGCGTCACGGCTCGCGCCAGAGCTCGCCAGCTTCATCTCCGCAGCGAGCCACACGACGCGACGGGACGGGATGGGAGTGTTGCATCGTCGTCTAGATGCGGTCTCGTCTCGCCGAGACGAGATCGAGCCCGCATCGAGACGCGATGTGGATGCTCTGATGGCTAAGAACTTTACATGATTAGTTTTGTAATTTATCTCTGGATTTTAACTTCCCCTATGTATATACTCCATATTTGTCCTTTTCTTTTGCCAAACTAAAAAAAGGATAAGTGGCAAACATGAGGAAACAATTTTAGAATGGACCTTTTGTATTCTTATTTAGTTCACTATGTATCGTTGGCCTTCGATATCTTGAATGCCATTAGTTCTTTAAAATCCCAATCCTGTCTGTGATCAGGCGGCCACAGCAGAGATTTCAAAGAAGAAGACACAAGATATCAATGACGACGATAACTGGGAGTTTTTTGACATAGATTTACCCTATTGTTGACTTCTACTCTGCAAATCAAAGGTGCAACGGGAAGGGCTCATGTTTTTTGTCGAGTAGGCAGAAACCCTCGCTGGTAAGTATAACAGCCGCGTTAAGACAAGGACTTATGATACGAACCACTATAGGGATTTAGCTATTATTATTATTTAGTTTAGATATTATAGAGATTTAACATATCTTTTTCTATATCTTTGTTTTCTTGTTCATTAAGTCAGTAGCATTATAAATAGGATAGACTGTTATCTTTTTTATTCATTCAATCAATTAATGAAATATTTTCTCCACCAAAGATAACGTGTGTTTTCCAATCCTAATTTTGGATTCCCTCCGCCGATCCTAATTGGACGCCGGAGTATTCTATCAGCCGCCGAGTTATCTGCCCGACGGGAGCGACTCCCGCGCACAGAAACTCTGCCATCGTCCGCCGAGCCTGTTGGCCGCCGGAAATTTATCTCCACCGCCGAGCGAAACTCGCCGCTGGTGCTTGTTAAGGGAAACACCCTTAATAACTGGTGCTTTCATTGAGAGCTGACCCTCCCACCATCTCGAACCGAAGCTACACCGCTGCCCGACGGAAACCATTCCGCGCACAGCAACTGCTTTGGTTGTCATGTCCCGCCTGTCCGCCGGACAACTCGACTTCTGCAACGCCCGACGGGAAGGATTCCCGTGTGCCGCATTGAAGTCAGACGATATCATCCACCACAGCCACGCCTCAATCCATCAACATGTCATACGCATACACCGACCACCACCATATGTCACGCAGGTACACCGAAGTTGGGCGCCGTGCAAAATACCACCGGGATATGCAACCGCCTCACCAAATGGAGTCGGTCCAGATCCGCCACCCTACCTGTTGGGATCCTCCCGGTAACCGATCACTCCAGGATTTCGATCCCTATGACCCTCCACCGACGCGACAACCCTCTTGTTGGGAACCACCTCCTCACCGGACATCGCAGGGGTACTCGGATTATGATCAACCACCGCCGCGTCCACCTAGTTGCTGGGATCCGCCCAGACATCGAACCAATCGCCGTTGTCCACTACTGCCCGTGCGTCGTTCTACCTGCGAGGAACAACCATCCTGTTTGGAACCGGACAAGTCACATCCCTATCAGCCTGATAGAACGTGAGCCGCCAGCCTCGGCGCCACCATCTGCCATCCTACCAGCCACCACCCAATCAACCTACCGACCCCCTGGATTGGCAACAGCCGAACCAACCCCGCCGCAGCTACCACCCGTCTGGAGAGCCACAACAGTTCGACCAATCTCCGAGTCACCACACAACGATGTTGCCTGCAGCTGCCCGGACCCGATCTGGCTCTGTGAACCTGCCTCAAAAGTCCAGACAGTTTAGGGATTCGAGGCAACAGGGTGGTCTCCCCAATAATCCCGAACTCATGGTTCGATCACTCACGCCTGTCCAACAAGCGGCCTTAGACGATTACAACGAGAAATTACGGATTTATAGAATGGAGCAAGCCGCTCTTCTCGCCCGCGTGAATGCATTGTTTGAGGAGAATATTGATGACAATAATCTAGTTGAGGATGTTCCCAACAATGCCGCTAACAATGGGGGCGATAATCTTGATGTTCCAAACGACGAGGCCATGGAAGAGATCGTCAAGACCGACAATACGCCGCTGCAAGTGCTTGTCGGGGCATATGATGAGAAGATTGGTGAAGAAGAGGAGCTTGGTGATTTCGAGGACTCCATATTAGAGACAACAGCAAATAAGATCGGGGATCGTGTTGCTGTCAGTCCGGATATAGGATCTGTATCAAACGTTGCCATTAGATTGCCTAGTGAGAAACGAGTAAGGAAAAAGGAGGAAGAGGAATCGTTAGACAAAGATGAGGGGGACGATTCTACTGACGAAGGGAAGAATATCGTCGACTCATCCAATGTTGTTCGAGGGCCATCCAAAAATGATGTTTGGAATTCTTGGGGTGAAAATGAAGGTGCGATGTTGAGAAAACTTTCCAAAGATTCACTGGCTGCTGATGAAAGGAAATTTACATTTGATTCGGTGTTTGATGACAAGAGTGGTGATCTTCTTGATCCAACACAATGGGAGTTCGAGATAAAGGGTGGGGTACGAAATGGATCTGCATTGGCTCGAATACAGCGACAGTGCATATTTACATTTGATCCCGGAGGAGATAAATCGCCGAAGCTTCTGCTTTCAACTCTCCTTTTTGCTTCGTGGTTCCCACCTTGAGGACAAGGTGGATTTTAACCGTGGGGGAGTTGATACGAACCACTATAGGGATTTAGCTATTATTATTATTTAGTTTAGATATTATAGGGATTTAGCATATGTTTTTCTATATCTTTGTTTTCTTGTTCATTAAGTCAGTAGCATTATAAATAGGATAGACTGTTATCTTTTTTATTCATTCAATCAATTAATGAAATATTTTCTCCACCAAAGATAACGTGTGTTTTCCAATCCTAATTTTGGATTCCCTCCGCCGATCCTAATTGGGCGCCGGAGTATTCTATCAGCCGCCGAGTTATCTGCCCGACGGGAGCGACTCCCGCGCACAGAAACTCTGCCATCGTCCGCCGAGCCTATTGGCCGCCGGAAATTTATCTCCACCGCCGAGCGAAACTCGCCGCTGGTGCTTGTTAAGGGAAACACCCTTAACAACTTATATGTTGATAACTTGTTTATGAAATCAAACAAATTCTGCTATGAGAAAATGTATTTTGTTGGTGTATTCGTTTCAAAGAGTTGAAAATGTGCTTGCTAACTCGTTGTGGTTGTGTAGTACAGATCTCTGATGTAATTTGCTCTTTCATCACTCTAAATTTGCATGCACTCTTCATTTTACTAGATTACCATGTTTATGGCCAAGTATTGCTTTATTTTTGCATAATTTCTGTTCCTGCGCCTATTATATTTTCAGACGTGGAATGGTTGCTCAGTTGATAGGATCAAATCACCAGGGATAGATGGGGAATCATTATTGACCCTCTTATAAAATAGAGAAGAAAAACAGAAGTTGCTTGTGGTTGGCTTGGCTCTAGATATACTATGCCGACTGCATAGACGAAGAGTAAACTTTGTGGCGATCATTCGATAATCCATTCAGAAGAATCCAAATCTGCATTTTATTTGATTAATTAACAACATAAACATGACTAATTCTCCATTAGTTAAATTGCGTTAAAGAAGCTTCTTTCCGAGGACGAAATCATAGACGAGGTAGCTGACAGAACTATGATATCATTGCTACGTCATATTATTAATATAGGTGGTATTCATTGTGCTTAAATGCTTATATACACCTCTATAGCGGAATTGTAATCATATGCTAACGTGTTGATAATATCCGTTATGATTAAATTAAATTTTCGAATTTAATGATTCAAATTAGCAGTTGTATTATCATATGACTAAGAGGGTGTTTTTAGCCTAGTACGATCGTGTTATCAAAATCAAATGAAACACATAGATGATATGCCAATCTGATGGATATGAGTAATGCTATCCATTAGTTATGGTAATTCCTTTTTTTCAACTGTGAAATTTGATTTTATTGCTACCATCTTCTACTACACGGATATCAATCTAATGCTATAAGAAATGCTCAAAGAATATCATTATACCTGTAAAACATTATCGTCTAACATGTTTCACTACTAAGTGGATCACATTGTATATATATAAGACTTATGTTTAGTAGTATAATTTTTTAGATCAAAATAAATATCAACACATTGTAGTATTTAGACAATATAATCATAGTTTAGTGTTCACGTTACATATCATTTAAAAAAAAAATCATCCCAAATTAAGACTATAAGCACAAGATGTGGGGATCATACTTCAAATCAAATGCTATCATCGCTAATTAATCAAATGATCATTATGTAAAATGTAAACTCTGATTATTGTGGTGTATCGAATTAAAGCGTTGTTTCTACTGATAGATTTGTACAGTCTGACAAAGGTATCCCAATGATTACCATTCCACAATACCATGATTTCGCCATTTGAAGGTACATCCGTATTTGCAGGCCTAACTAAATGAAGAAGAAAATATGGACGTTTAATTAAACACACAGCAGCTTCTCTTCTCAAAGAAATAAAAGTAGCTTAGGAATTAACAAACCTAGTTTACGGTTTGAATCCACAAAATATGCGTGCTTCCATAGGAGGATACTATGTTTATATATACGACTCCAAATCGCAACAAACCAAAACCGTAAAGCTTATAATACCCAAAAAGGTGGAATAAATATCATTGAGCTATGCTATATACTACTCCACTTTTATAAAATTCCCTGACAGGTGACAGCCATTTATACAAACAATTTAAAATTCGTCCGTCGCCAAAATCATTGTTATCTACGAACACAAGAAAATGGTGGGCCCACTCTTTCATTCTATATAAGCCACTTCTTCGTTTAAGCGGTTCTTTCAAGAGCTTTGCTGCAGATTTGGAGCGCATAAGCTTTGATCGCAACATATTTAACTTCATGGCTTATAGTTATAGTGTCCTACCCCAAGATTCCTTTGATGACAACGACTTCAAAACTTTCCCCATTTTGGATGACGTCATCGGCGCAATCTGGCATCCCACCTTGCACGACGGCGCCGGCGACTTCAAGCGGCTTAAGAAAACCCCGAGCTTGAGCGAGCTCAGCGACAGCAGCAGCACCAACAACTTCATCCCGCGCAACAGCAGCGCCTCCAGCTTGAGCAGCAGCGGCCCGCAAATCCGCGACCGCATCAAGTCGTACAGCCAGCTCTACCTGGAGGCGGAGGCTCTTGACGGCCCCGGAGGCGACGGATCCGAGGGCAATGCCGACGAGATGAAGCTCGTCCAGCAGCTTATCTCCTGCGCCGAGGCCGTCGCCTGCCGCGACCGCGCCCACGCCTCCCTCCTCCTCTCGGACCTCCGGGCCAAGGCGCTCGTCTTCGGCTCGGCCTTCCAGCGCGTCGCCTCCTGCTTCGTGCAGGGCCTCGCCGACCGCCTCGCCATGGTGCAGCCTCTCGGCGCCGCCGGGTATCCGACGGCGCCGAAGATGAACATCATGGACGCGGCGTCGGAGAAGAAGGAGGAGGCGCTCCGCCTCGTCTACGACATATGCCCCTACATCCAATTCGGCCATTTCGTGGCGAATTCTGCTATATTGGAAGCCTTTGAGGGAGAGAGATTAGTTCATGTGGTGGATTTGGGGATGACGCTGGGTCTTCCCCATGGCCACCAATGGCGAAACCTAATTCATAGCCTGGCCAAAAGGCCAGGTGCGAGCCCCGCGCGCCTCCGCGTCACCGCCGTCGGCCTCTCTCGCGACAAATTCATGGCGATCGGGGAGGAGCTGGAGGCGTGCGCGGCGGAGGCAGGGGTGGAATTCGAGTTCTCTGTTGTGCACAACAATTTGGAGAGCTTGAAGCCGGAGGATGTGAAGGTGGAGATTGGGGAGGTGATGGTGGTGAACACAATCCTGCAGCTGCATTGCGTGGTGAAGGAGAGCCGCGGCGCGCTGAACTCGGTGCTGCAGATCGTGCACGAGCTGGCGCCGAAGGTGATGGTAGTGGTGGAGCAGGACTCGAGCCACAACGGGCCGTTCTTCCTGGGGAGATTCATGGAGGCGCTGCATTACTACTCCGCCATATTCGACTCGCTGGACGCGGTGCTGCCCAAGTACGACACTAGGCGGGCTAAAATGGAGCAGTTCTACTTCGCGGAGGAGATCAAGAACATTGTGAGCTGCGAGGGGCCGGTCAGGATGGAGAGGCACGAGAGAGTGGACCAGTGGCGGAGGAGGATGAGCCGCGCGGGTTTCCAGCCCGTGCCGCTGAAGATGGCGGCGCAGGCGAAGCAGTGGCTGAGCAGCATCAATGCTGGGGATGGCTACACCACTGTGGAGGAGAAAGGGTGTGTTGTTTTGGGGTGGAAATCTAAGCCTATTATTGCTGCTTCGTGCTGGAAATGCTGAAATATGGGGTTTTAATTTGTGGTAAATTAATTACTCCATGGATTCAATAATGCATTTGATGATGATGCTTTGGAGTAGTGAAAAATAAGGTGGAATCCTGGGATCACTGTTTCATGTATTAGTAGTCTTCAGGATTTGGATTTTCCTTTCCTTTTTTTTAATGTTGATTTGGTGTGCATAAAATATGATCCACGGCGGTGGTGGATTTTTAACATTTCTTTGATTCTTTCCTAGTGATGATGATGACACTTAATTGGAGCTTAGGTTGTATCTCTTCTTTCCAAATTGTAATGAAGTTGACTATACTTGTTTTTAAAGGCGTCTAAACTTGTACTGTTCATAGATTGGAATCTTTCCTATTCTTCATTTTCTTTAAATTAGCCTACTATTAACTTGGTAAGATAAAATATAAAAAAATATGTCCACTCTCCCGCAACCATTTTCCTTTTTGATATCTAAATGACATATTTCTTAAAATATAAACATTATTCCTTTTACTTTTTATCACTCTTACTTTATTCTTTCTTCACTTCACTCACAAAACAACAATATAACAAATCTAGTGCCTAAAAAGAAATACTAACTGTCCTTCCATCCGCATGTAAACGGATGGAGCTTTGCACTTAACTCGATCCGGTCACTAAGGTCCTTAATATACTAGAGAGACTTAGTATTTTCTAACAAATTAGACTATGAAATTATGCAAACAAAGCATGAGTTATATATATTGAATATTAGTACAAATGGTACTCTATCTCCGCACCACTCGAAATGTCTCATTTCTTTTGAATATGATTATTTAGACTATGAAATTATGCAAACCAAATATTTTGTTCTTCATCTCCCAAGAGTTCTTGCAAGATAGATAGAGAGAGAAGGAATGTGTGTGTTGGCTTAGTGGTAGAATGATGAATGTCTGAAACCAAAAGTCTCGGATTCAAGTCTATCATGATATGAACTTTAGAATTTCTATTCATTTACCCATAGAAAAAAGAGAGAGGCCAAATGTTCAAGTTGGAGTATTATTTTTCAAGTTTTGGGGGAAGATTTATAAAATAATCTCAGCAGGCCGACCAGTCTTGTTATGTGTACAGTGTACCTATTTTATTAGATGCTCTAGTTGGGAAGATTTATAAAATAATTTTTGTCATATTGATTCAAATTAAGAATCAAATCAAAACAAAAAAATTATGTGCAAATTAAAGGCCAAAACTTGTCATTTTTCTACGGAAACGTACAAATTTATCTTGGACCGGACAATTGACACTTTTTTGTAAGTACCACGGTCCTAATCACCATCATTCATTGATACACATCAAAGGATGCACAAGTTATGTATGCTATCCAAAATTCCAAACCGTTTATATACAAGTATATGCATAATTCACAGTGAATTTAGAAACAACTATATCTTGTGACCAAGGATATCTCCTATGAAATTAATTATATACACTCCCAAATGGACGAACACATGTAAAATGGTACAGTGATAATAAAAGTTTATTTGTATCCAGATATATTTGAGGTCATTTAAAATATAGCATTTGTTAAAATAATAGGGAGTTTGTATCTATTTTATGGTCGACGTAATAGATTTATTAAGCTATTATAAAATAAAACAGTTTTGATATAATTGTATTAATCACTATTTTATAGTCTATGATTACTTTAATCAAACTTCATTCTTCTTAATTAGTTTCTCTTGTGAGAGAATCTTAATAGAATGGTGAGTACTTGATAAGCGGATTGCATGTATTTTCCTTCGAAGACAAGCACAAAATCCTTCGCTAAGGATACAAGACAGTGCATAAACACTCTTTTACTACAAACTAAAAATGAAACATAAATTTCAATCCCTATGGGATAAAATTAGTATCCAGTTTCATAGAATTTGATTCAATTAAAATAAGAGCAATTAAATACTTAAAAAATTAGATTATCAGGGATAAATTTGATTATCACATAGTCATAAATTTATTTTTCTCCGGATTTAGAATTTTCCACGTTAAATTATTGTGAAAGTATCGTTTTTTTTTTATTTCCTTTTAAGATGGCATTAAAAAATTATCTATGACTATTTTACTTTTAATTTTGTATGACTATCAGTAGTCACATGCTCTTGTTGCAACTATTGGTTAATTTATTTGGTGTTGACAGCGTCACATATAATATGTCAACACACATTGCCTGCCTCTTGCACCCTAATTTCATGGCAGCTGCATGTTTGCCGAAAATGAAGATTGAAATTGTGTGCAAAGAAGCGATTAAGCCTTCTATCCCTACACCCACTCATCTAAGAGACTTCAAACTCTCTTTCATCGATGAGAGAATCCCTACCGTTTACAGCCCATTAATTATTTACTACAAAAATGAAAACATGAAGCAACATGAGATGGTTGGTCGGCTGAAAACCTCTTTATCTGATGCTTTAGTAGAGTTCTACCCTTTGGCTGGCCGGATGAAAGGCCAGATCTTCGTCGACTGCAATGACGCCGGAATCTTGTACGTCGAAGCTCAAGCCCACGCCAGAATTTCCGACATCATTAAATCTCCCGATTCAGATGTTTTGGACAAGCTTACCCCTTTTCCCACCACTGGCTTTCTTTCTACTCTTCAAGAGCCATTAGCAGTTCAGGTCTATATTTAGTGGTTTCAGTTCTCTCTTTCTAAGGGTCAGATTTATATTGTGGTTTCAGTTAACCTTTTTTTCATTGATGTGAGATATTGTTATAGTTATTTTTATTTCGTTTGCCAACACAGATTACCTCATTTACGTGCGGAGGAATCGCGATCGGGATGTGCATTTCCCACCGAATCGCAGACCATTACAGCCTCAGCTCATTCACCAAGTGCTGGGCGGCCATCGCGCGCCGTGATGACTCCTCGCTGATCTCCCCCGTCTTCAACTCCGCCACCGTGTTTCCGCCGCGCAACACGCCTGATTTCCGGCCAAATCTTAAAAGTCCGTCGGTCCACCCACTAGCAGCAGAAGTCACAATGAAAACATTCCTCTTCACCCCCGCCGCAATAAACGCACTGAAACTCGAAATCACGAACACCACCTCCATCGCAAACCCTAGCCGAGTCGAGGCCGTGACGGCGTTCCTGTGGAGCCGCTGCGCCGCCGCCTGCGGATCCGACGCGTCCGTGGCGTGCCACCCAGTCAACATCAGAGGAAAAATTCCGTCGCTAACGGAAAACTCGTTCGGAAACCTCTTCCAAATGGTCTTCGCGGAGAGCCGCGGCGCAGCGAGCTGGATCGGGCTGGCGGAGAAGCTGAGATCGGCTTTCGTGGCGCTGGACGTGGCGAGGCTGTTGGGGGAGAGAGGTTTCGAGGCGGCGAAGGAAAATTTCATGGAGATTAGCAAGCATTTAGCGAAGGGGAATGTGGATGTGTTTAGGTTTAGTAGTATGTGTAGGTTTCCGGTTTACGAAGCGGATTTCGGGTGGGGGAAGCCGGTTTGGGTGAGCTACGCGGGCGTTCCGAATAAGAACTGTGTGTTTCTGTTTGATAGTGTGGATATGGAGCGTGGAGGAGTTGAGGCTTGGGTTGTCTTGACTCCTCAAGCTATGGAGAGGCTTCAAGGGGATCTCAGTTTCCTGCATTTTACTTCGGCTTTTGCTTGATTTCATCCAAAAACTGTTACTCCTTCATCATGTCGGTATTTCCTTTTCAACGCCACGTGCATTATACACGTCTCAAGCACTTGTGATCTAAAATAAGCATGTACGCTAAAGAGTGTGTGCTAGTAAATTAGTAAGATCATGTGATGCAAACGTGGCGTTAGAAAGGAAAAATCGATGAAATAACCCAAATTTACATGAAGAAAATGAGTCTCTGATTTCCAAGTTTTTTCTTTCCAGGAGAAGGCTTAATTAGTTGATTTAATTTAGCTCTTAAATTTATCTTCTTTATGAAGGTGGTATAGAAAATTGATCATATAGCCTTTATTGTAGAATGGAATTTTAGACTCAAAATTTTTTCAAAAAAGTGTAAAAATAAATCCATGATAGTGTTATATTTAAATTTCATTATCAATTTTAAATTAAAATATTATTTGTGGACCAGTTAAATTGCATTAAACTCATCTGTCGAGATTAATGCGTAGGAGTACTTTATAGTTCGAGATTAATTGACAAAAAGCCGCTCGCAAGCACGTAATAACAAAATGGGCCATCTATCAAATTGGGGCTCTATCAGATTTGGCATTTGAACGATATCAATGTAAATCAAGAGCAGTTTGCAGCATCTAAACAACACATTAATCCAATTAAAAACTTTTACTGAGAATTGTAGGGCCTAACCCAAAGCTTGGGCCGAAGAGGGGGTTTGGAAATAGTTTTCAACCAGCAATAATCGCGTCTCGGTTAGAACCTCACTAGTTGCGTCATTGCCTCAAGCGCAAAGATAGTCTTTAATTAAACTCATTTATATGCATGTTTCAATTCTTCGATGTGGTACTATGTGCTTCATACACATTACATTAGTCTCAGTCTCCAGACAGTGCATTAAGTCATACACCAAAATACTATTACCAATTAATTCAATTGCGTTTTAAATAATCTCCTTATTAGTTTTTTCTCTGCTATAAACAATCTCCTTATTACTATAACGGAAAAGTGAAAACTGACAAAATTTCAAAGAATATATGAAAACTCAATCACTATAACTGATTACATGAGTCCCAATAAACATGTGAAAGATTATTTTATCTGGTGCTGATATTATTCTTGAATAAACAATCTCAATACATACCACTTCTTGCTTGATGGTTGGGCGAATTTTTGATGGTAGTAAATGCAGGTAATGAATATAGATCACGACACAAGGAATTACGTGGTTCGATTTACTGAAGTAAATCTACGTCCACGAGAAGAAAGGAGGGCAAGATTGTATTGCTTGATCTGGTTTACAGCTTACAAATACAGACTTGCTATATGTTATTTGATGTCTAGAGCCCCTCCTCTATCTGATCTAAGTTCTATTTATACATTGAACTAAGATCGTGGCTTGCATCACCACTAACTAGGTCGTGGCTTGCATCACCACTAACTAGGTAGTGGATGTCGTGGAGGTCATGAGATCCTGCATGGGTCCACTATCTCTTTGTTTGGTCCGCTATCCTGCATGAGATCCTGCATGAGTTGACACCACTAAATAGATCGTGTAGTGGAGGTCGTGGAGGTTCTGCATGAGTCCACTATCTCCCAGTTCGGTCGAATACTGAGACCGAACTTCTGAACTATTGCCGAGCAGCTTTTGCCGATCTGAGAGTAGAGCTTGATTGGTCGGCTTTTACCGAGCTGTAGGCTGGGGCCGAACTCTTTGGTAATGCCGAACTGATACTCTTCCTTGGGCTTTAGCTTGTTTAGTACGTACCCCATCACTACCCCCCCGAAAAGCGAAGTGAATCACTTCGGCGAAGCGAGTCACTTCGGCATTCTGGATAAAGGTACGGGGGAGGCTGACGTCAGGGGACGTGCCTTGCGCGTGACTGCATTAAATGCGACAGTAAAATCCGGCCGTTGAATCCTGAAAAGGTGGGATTCGAAACGGTGCGATGATTTTGAAATCTTCTCCGAATCTGATAAATACGTCCTTTCTTCATCAGTTGAACACTTTTGCTATTGCTTCTTCTGCAATCTCTCTCTTTTGCGTAAAAATTTCCTTCCGCTTTCGAGAATTTCTTCAGAATTTCTTCAGACTTTCAAAGAGTAAGAACCATGTCTTCTTCTTCTTCTTCTGAGTCAGGTAGCGGTAGGAAAGGGGATAAGGGGTCTTCTAGCCGGAAAGAATCCGGGGAGAAGACCGTAGAGTATTTTCACAGCATCTTGAGTAAGGATACTGTGATATCCCTATACGAAAAATACTCTTTTCCTGGGGGGAAGGTTGCGATTCCCGACGACCTTCATAGGGCTGACTCGCCGCCGGAGGGTTACGCCACCGTTTATGAAGCCGGCTTGGAATGCGGGCTTCGTTTCCCTCTTCCCCCTGCCTTTGTAGAGCTGCTAGATTTTTTTCAACTCCCTTTAGGTCAGGTGACTCCGAACTCTTGGAGGCACTTATCGGCCTTTGCTGCCGAACTGCGTAGGCTAGATAAGGATCTGTCTCTGAGGGCAATCCTTAATTTCTTCCAGTTTAAGAGGAAAGGATCTTGGTTTTACTTGATCCCTTTACAGCCTTTTAGGGCCTTCTGCAAAACCAAGTGGCCAAAGTGGCAACATCGCTTCTTTTTTTATAATAGGACAGCGGCTCCGGGCTTTCCCTGGAGAGGGCCGAAGTCCGTGATTCCTCATCCTCGGTTAGAACCGTTGGACGAGCTCGAGGGCGAGCTCAATAAGATTCCTATGATTAGGAAGCAGTACCTGGAGTCTGAGCTCGTCAAGGGCGACTTCGTGTTCGACTCCTCGTCTTCGGACGAAGAGACTGAGGGTGAGGAATTCTTTTTTATGCATTACTGCCTTGACGACGAAAACTAACCTTGTTTTCTTGCTTTTTGGCAGTGAACTTGCTGAACAAGATTAGTCGCAAATCCTCCGAATCTAAGGAACCGGAGAGGCCGAAAACCACCAGCTCGGCGTCTGATGCCGAGAAGAATCCGAAGAGGCAAAAGACCTCTTCGGATCCAAAGAAGCCGGAGTCGACTTCGGCAAATAGGAAGGGGAAGACCCAGAAGCCCCCAAGAGCGCCGGAGAAAGACGTGGTCTTGGCGCCTCCTTCGGAACATATCTGTGAGCCCTTTTTATGGCCCACGGACTTCGCCGAGGTGAATTCTCTTCTTGATTTTCTGGCCTTGCTTTTTCCCTGTATTTTTTGTGGCCCATCGGTTGACTTTTTCCTTTTTCCATTTTCAGAGGAACGATATGCTCTCCAAGCTCGTCGCCGTTGAACTCTCCAAAGCGTCCAACGATTATGCTGAGATGCAGAGGAAGTTGGCGGCTGCTCGTCACCAGGCCGAACAGGCTAAGGTAGACTTTGAGAAGGCCAGAGCTGCTAGGATCTCGGCCCAGGATGAAGCCCAGTTTGCCAAAAACCAGCTCGTCATCCAGCGAGAGCAGACGAAACGGAGGGATGCTGCCGCCGTGGTTGCCCAAGGGGAGGTACTCCGTGCTTTCGCGGAGAAACTCTTTCTGAGCAATCAATTTTCGGCCTTTGTCGGTGATCTGCTGAAACTGATGACCGATAATGCCGAGCAGGGGCCCGAAGTCGTCCTGCCGCTGTACGGCCGAGAGATAGCAGCTCGTCTCCAGAGTCTGCCGCTCCTTGAGGAGCTTGCTTCGTCCTCGGTCCTGCTTTCTGCTGACCGAGTTCGTAGTTGCCGAGCTGACCGGGACGAGAATATGGAGGCTATCTTTGCCTCCTTAGGGCCAGTTTCACCCGCTCCAATTTTCCACGGAGAGGGTGAGACCGAGCAGCTTGATCAGCAGACCGGAGACAGGCAGGCCGAGCAAGAGGTGCTGCTGATCGGTGATGGGGGCACCGAGCAGGCTGGGGGGAGCAGGGAGGCCGAGGCTGAAGCTGAGGCAGACAAGGAGAAGGAAGCTGAACCTCACCGAGGAGCCGGAGACGAAGCTGGCGGAGTATGATTTCGTCTCCCTTCTCTTAGTTTAGTTTCTTCCTTCTTGTAAAATGGCCTTGAAGCCCTCCTTGTGTAAAAAATTTTTTCTTATGAATGAAAAAATTCTTCTTTCTGCACTTGTGTCTTCGTATAGCTTTTCGTACTCTCTTTTACTCCTGTTGTGGTTTACTACCTGCTCAGTAAACTGAAATGCCGAACTGACATAGCTGCTTTGTATTCTTAACTCTTAAGGAGCTGGAGGTACTTCACTGGAAGCGGCTGTACTCTTCCGCTTTAGACGAAGCTGAGAAAAAAGCCATAGCTGACCAGATGAAGAATGACGAACTCTTGGCTTGTTTAGTGAAGCTGGAGGCCGACAATAAGGACTTAGAGTCCGAAAAGAAAGATCTGGAGGCCGAGCTGAACACTGCCGTCGCTGAGAGGACTGCGTATGAGGATTTCATCAGCAGGCGCGGGGGAATGACCATCTCTGAAGTTCAGGAACGAGTTGACGAACTGTGGGAGGAATATCACGTACTCCGGAGGAACAATGCGCTGGAGAGCTCGGCTTGCCAACAAGTTGTGAAATCATTGCGGCGCTGGGCTTCTCGGTACGACATCGTTCTTTCCCGGCGTCCTTCAATCGAGAGATTCCTTAGGCATTTCCCGCCAACAGATGCTCATACTCCAGCTCAAACCTCTGATTCACTTGCTCAAAATCCTACTCCAAATCAGCAACGAACTCAGGAGCAACCGGAAACGTCAAGACGAGAACGGACTCAGGAGCAACCGGAAACGTCAAGACAAGGACGGACTGAAGTTCGTAGAGGAGCTGTGATTATGAGTGAGCAAGATCAACAAATGCTTCGTGAAGAGACTCTTCGCCGCCGAGGTGCCAGTACTTCCCGGACTCAAGGAAGAGGCGGTAGGTCGATCAGAGCATCTCGTCGACCTGCTTATTCTTCAGCTGCCCGGAACGCCCGAACTCGGCTTCACGAGGATTTTGTGAATAGATGGCTCAACTTTAGCAACCAGGGACAGTAGAATAGTCCTTTGTAATAGCGTAACGCCTTCT
Source organism: Salvia splendens (assembly GCF_004379255.2). NCBI lineage: Eukaryota > Viridiplantae > Streptophyta > Magnoliopsida > Lamiales > Lamiaceae > Salvia > Salvia splendens. The sequence continues at coordinate 12,219,830 of NC_056040.1, forward strand.
CGTAGGGCAGCGGAGTTGTATGCCGAACAAGTTTTAATAAATGAAATCTTCATTTCGCTTCTATCACTGCGTATTTACAGCTCAGCGAAAAAATTTCATCGTGCTCGTCCTCGGTCTTATGAAGTAAACTTCTTTGACCGGACTCGTCCTCGGTCTTATGAAGTAAGCTCCTTTGACCGGACTCGTCTTTGGTCTTATGAAGTAAACTTCTTTGACCGGACTTGGTCCTCGGTCTTATGAAATAAACTTCTTTGACCGGACTCGTCTTTGGTCTTATGAAGTAAACTTCTTTGACCGGACTCGTCTTTGGTCTTATGAAGTAAATTTCTTTGACCGGACTAAGCTTGTGTCCTAATTTGGCGAGTTTTATCGCTCGGATCGGACTTTCCCTTGTCCTAATTTGGGGATCGGACTTTCCCTTGTCCTAATTCGGCGAGTTTTATCGCGTGGATCGGACTTTCCCTTGTCCTAGTTCGGCGAGTTTTATCGCGTGGATCGGACTTTCCCTTTGTTGCAGTTCGTTTCAGACGAACTGCTTGTTTCTTAAGCTGAATTGTGGTCTTGTATCCTCCTTAGAAGCTTGGACTCACAATCGTTGGCTTATATATGTTCTAAAAAGGGGATCAGCCTTCGAAGAACAAGATACCTCAGTAACATTTGTAAGAGACGACACGCATATAGACAGACAAAACGCACATAGACGAACAAAACGCACATAGACAAACATGAAAAACAAGTAAAAAACAAAGAAAGCACATACCCCTAGGACCGAACTAGACACAAGACTGACTGACCGGACTGTCTCTTACAAATGGAACTTCTTGAGGTTGGAAATGTACCATGTTCGGGGTACTTGTTCTCCTGACATGTGAGTCAATTTGTAAGACCCTTTGCCGAGGACTTCTGACACCCGATATGGACCTTCCCATGTGGGTTCGAGTTTGCCCAGCTTTTCTGCTCGGCTTACTTCGTTGTTTCTCAAGACGAGATCTCCCACTTGAAATTGCAGCTTTTTCACCCTTTGGTTATAATACCGGGCTACTTGCTCCTTGTACTTGGCTGATTTTATGCAGGCCAATTCTCTTCTTTCTTCGGCCAGATCTAGTTCGGCTCTCAGTCCGTCATCATTCATTTCTGAGGAGAAATTTAGAGTTTGGGGACTGGGTACGCCGATCTCAACCGGAATCACGGCTTCAGTGCCGTACACCAGACAGTACGGAGTTTCACCGTTGGAGGTTTTGGGTGTAGTTCGGTAGGACCATAGGACTTGAGGGAGATTTTCTACCCATTGTCCTTTGGCTTGTTCTAACCGAGCTTTTAACCCTTTCACCAAGATACGGTTTGTTACCTCCGTTTGTCCGTTTGCTTGTGGGTGGGAGACCGAAGTGAACCGCTGTTGAATATTCAGCTCTTGGCACCAATTCTTGAATGTCTTGTCGGTGAACTGAGTCCCATTATCCGAAATGAGGATGTGGGGTATGCCAAATCGGCACACTATGTTCTTCCAGACGAAATCCAATGCCTTCGAGCTCGTTATCGTAGCTAATGGTTCAGCCTCCACCCACTTCGTGAAGTAATCCACGGCAACGATAAGGAATTTCATTTGCCGAGGAGCTTGTGGTAGTGGTCCTACTATGTCTATGCCCCATTGCATAAAAGGCCAAGGGCTTTGCATAGCACATAGATCGGTCTGCGGCATCCTTGGGATATTTGCATGAATTTGGCACTTCGTACATGTCTTGACGAGCTGCACTGCTTCTTGTACCAAAGTTGGCCAATAATATCTCCATCTCAGAACTTTTTTAGCTAAAGCTCTAGCTCCGATGTGGCTACCGCAAGATCCTTCATGAACTTCTCTAAGGATGTAGTCCGTCTCTTCTGGTCCTACACATCGCAATAACGGTTGAAGGTAGGACTTTCTGTATAGGACTCCTTCATGAAGTTCATACCGAAGTGCTCGGCATGTGATTTTCCGAGCTTCTCTCTTATCCTCGGGCAGTTGTCCTTGGTCTAGATACTGTAAGATCGGCGTCATCCAGTTCGGCGAGCTGGTTACTGAATGTACCTCAGCTTCATCAATGCTTCGGTGTAGTAATTCCTCCACCTTTGAGCTCGGATATGAGGCCAACTTACTTAAAGTATCTGCTCGGCTGTTTTCCGCTCTGGGAATGCGGATTATCCGAAAATAAGAGAAACTTCGGCTAATGCTTTGCGCTTTGTCCAAGTATTTTTTCATCCTCTCATCTCGGGCTTCACTTGTACCCAGCATGTGATTCACTATGACTTGTGAATCACAATGGATTTTGAGAGATTTGACAAATAGACTTTGCGCTAATTGAAGTCCGGCAAGGAGGGCTTCGTATTCGGCTTCGTTATTAGTAGTTGGGAATAAGAACCGAAGTGAATAAGTTACCTCGTGTCCGTCGGGAGCGATAAGTAGAATACCAGCTCCACTTCCCGTCTTATTCGAAGCTCCATCTACGAATCCACTCCAGCAGTCCGGCGGTTCTACTTCGGATTCTTGGGGCTGTGTTAGTTCGTCATTGGCAGGATTTTTCTGTTCGGCAATAACAGGGATTGCTTGATCGAACTTTGCTTCTGCAAGAAAATCTGCCAAGGCTTGTCCCTTGATGGCTTTCCGAGGTAGATATTCTATTGAGTGTTCTCCCAACTCTATGGCCCATTTGGCGATTCTGCCTGATGCTTCTGGCTTGGTCAAAACTTGCCGAAGTGGCAGATCGGTTAAGACGCATACCTTGTGAGCATAGAAGTATGGCCGCAGTCTCCTTGCTGCATTTACTAACGCCAGAGCAATTTTTTCCAGAGGTTGATACCTTGTTTCTGGACCTCTTAATGCTCGGCTTGTAAAGTAGATGGGAAGCTGCTTTAGGCCTTCTTCTCGTACGAGCACCGCGCTAATGGTTTGATCTGATGCCGCTAAGTATAAGAATATCACTTCGGCATCTGTTGGAGCAGAGAGAATTGGAAGCTTGGCTAAATAACTTTTGAGCTCGTCAAAAGCCTTTTTCTGCTCGGCTCCCCACTCAAACTTTGGTGCCTTTTTCAACACTTTGAAGAACGGTAGTTGCTTTTCGGCTGCTTGGGAAAGGAATCTATTCAGTGCGGCTAGACATCCAGTTAGTCTTTGCACATCATGTATGGACTTCGGCATCGCCATGTTCTGAACAACTTGAACTTTTGAGGGATTTGCCTTGAGTCCGTCCCTTGAAACCCAACAACCCAGAAACTTTCCCGAATCTACCAAAAAGGTACATTTTTGGGGATTGAGTTTGAGGTTGGCTTTTTTGAGCACGTCGAGGGTGGATTTGAGGTTGTCTTCGTACTCCGAAGTGCTTCTGCTTTTGACGACTATGTCGTCAACATACACTTCAACCTCTTTTCCGATCAAATGCCGAAAGAGCTTATCTACCATCCTTTGATATGTGGCTCCGGCATTCTTTAAACCGAATGGCATCTTTTTATAAGCAAAGATGCCGAAGTCAGTAATGAAAGCCGTTTTTGAAGCATCATTCTCATCCATTAAAACTTGGTGGTAGCCTTTGTATAAATCAAGAAAACAGAAAATTTCGAAGCCGATCAAAGCTTCTACTTTTTTATCTATGTTCGGAAGGGGATAGCAATCTTTAGGACAGTGCTTGTTTAGATCGGTAAAATCTATGCACATCCGCCATCCTCCTTTTTTCTTGATCATCACAGGATTGGCCACCCAAGAAGGATATTTCACCTCGAATAATACATCCGCTTTCAGTAATTGGCGGACTTCGTCATGGATGACTTGATTTCTTTCTGCCGCAAAGAGTCTTTGCTTCTGTTTTATAGGCCGGACTGAAGGATCAATATTTAACCGATGAGTGATTACCTCAGGGGGCACTCCGGTCATGTCCAACGGAGACCATGCAAAGACATCTTTGTACTCCTTGAGGAGCTGGATGGTCTTTTCCCGGAGTAGGGGCGTTCCCGCGAAACCGATCTTGACCGTTCTGGATGGATCATCTTCGTATAACTGAACGGTCATTGAGTTCGACTCTGGTGTGACTTCGGTCATTTCGCTTGCCTCTGACTCCGGCTGCTGTGATTGCTATGCTTGATGATGCCGATCTGATTGCTCGGCACTTTTAAGCGCAATCTGCAGACACTCTTTTGCTCTCTTTTGATCACCTCGGATGACCGCTATCCCACCTTTAGTGGGAATCTTGATGGTGAGGTGATAAGTAGAGCAAACGGCCCGAACTGCGTTGAGCCAGTCTCTTCCCAAGATGATGTTGTACGGGGACCGAGCTTTTACCACAAAGAACTCGATCATCGTACTGGAGCTTGTAGGCGCTTTTCCCACCGTGATCGGAAGGCTGATAATACCTTCAGGGCGGGTGTCCTCCTGGGCGAAACTTTTCAGAGGAAGTGGAGCCGGACTGAGCCGAGCTGGATCCACTTCTAGTTTATCGAAACATTCTTTAAAAAGAATGCTGACTGACGCTCCGGTATCCACAAACACTCTGTGGATCAGTTTGTTTGCCACTCCGGCTTGGATGACAATAGCGTCTTGATGAGGAGAGATGGCCGGGACGGGATCTGCATCTGAAAATGTAATCACTTCGTCCTGCTTCAGCCTTTTATGCGTTGGCTCCTCTCGATTGAAGCCTCTGCGCTCTGACTTCAGGGACGATTTAGTCTTCCAGGCAGGGAGAGCATCAATAGTCAGGATTACTCCATCATATTGCAGCTCGTCATCGTCTTCGGGGTCCTGTTGCTTTTTCGGATCCTGAGGAGCGCAGTTCGCACCTCTCTGCTTTTTGTTCTTTTTCGGCTGCTTGCTTTGGTATTTTTTTAACGCCCCTGCTTTCACAAGAGCATCAATACCTGCAGCCAAATGTCGGCACTCCTCGGTATCGTGACCGTGGTCTTGATGGAAGGAGCAATATTGATCCTGAGGTCGACGCGCGGCCGATTTCGTCATCCGCTTTGGTTTTTCGAACATATCGGAATGCAGTTCGAAAATTTCCGCTCTCGACTTGTTCAATGGTACGAACTGAGCGGGCGGCTTCTCAGGATTGAGACGTGGCCCCAATCGGTCTTGCACCGGAGCCCTTTGAATCCTTTCAAAAGGAGTTCGGCGAGGATGTCCCTGGTCGCCAAAAGGAGTTCGGCGAGGATGTCCCTGATCGCTATGATCGGGCTTCCTCCTGTCTCCTCGGGATGAGCTGTCTAAAGACCGTTTGCGACGGTCTGCCTCATCGGCACGAGAGAACTGGTCCGCAATGTCCCACATCTCTTGAGCTGTTTGCGGACTGCATTCCACGAGCTTTCTGTAGAGAGCTCCGGGCAGGATTCCATTTTGGAATGCCGAAATGACAAGTAGATCATTGAGATCATCTACTTGTAGGCATTCCTTGTGGAATCTCGTCATAAAGTCGCTGATCTTTTCGTCGCGACTTTGACGTATAGAAAGCAGCTGAGCCGAAGTGATTCGGGCTTCCGCTTTCTGAAAGAACCTCCTGTGGAAAGCATCCATTAGATCTCGGTAAGATCTAATGCTGCCTTGGGGGAGGCTATCGAACCACCTTCTTGCGTTCCCGATAAGCAGCTCGGGAAACAGCTTGCACATATGGACCTCATTGAGACCCTGGTTCGCCATGTTATACTGATAGCGTCCCAGGAAGTCATGAGGATTCTCTAACCCGTCATAAGTCATCGACGGAGTTCGGTAGTTCTGTGGCAAGGGAGTTCGGGTGATATCGTCCGAGAACGGAGTCTTCAATGCTCCGTACATGGCGAACCCGACATCTCTTCGGTATGGAGGAGATGGAGTTCTCCTGTGATTCCGGTACCGAGGAGGAACAGGAACATGTCGGGGTTGAGGATTCTTCTTCCTGGAAGACACAGCACTACTGCGGTAGTGACTTTCATGTCTGGATGAGGAGGGAGAATCCACCGTTTTCGTCTCCGGCTTTTGGCTCTTTTGCAGGAAAATTAAGAACTCTTCCTGCTTCTCGGCCAAAAACAATTTGACAGCCTCGTTCAAATCGGGCTGCTGGGAAGACTCGGTGCGATGAGTCTTTGAGCGGCTTGTTCCTTCTCCGTGAGAACTGGAAGTAGATTTCTCCCGAGGCTGTTTTCCAGACCTGCGAGCTGGACTAGCTTCCTCAGGGTTATCACGAACGGTATTATGGGTGTTATGTGATCTGGTATGCATTTTTTTTTTTTGGTGGAAAAAGGGTCAAAAATTCGCTTTATCACAAATTTGGTTCTCATGTTCCCACAGACGGCGCCAGTGATGGTTGGGCGAATTTTTTATGGTAGTAAATGCAGGTAATGAATATAGATCACGACACAAGGAATTACGTGGTTAGATTTACTGAAGTAAATCTACGTCCACGGGAAGAAAGGAGGGCAAGATTGTATTGCTTGATCTGGTTTACAGCTTACAAATACAGACTTGCTATATGTTATTTGATGTCTAGAGCCCCTCCTCTATCTGATCTAAGTTCTATTTATACATTGAACTAAGATCGTGGCTTGCATCACCACTAACTAGGTCGTGGCTTGCATCACCACTAACTAGGTAGTGGATGTCGTGGAGGTCATGAGATCCTGCATGGGTCCACTATCTCTTTGTTTGGTCCGCTATCCTGCATGAGATCCTGCATGAGTTGACACCACTAAATAGATCGTGTAGTGGAGGTCGTGGAGGTTCTGCATGAGTCCACTATCTCCCAGTTCGGTCGAATACTGAGACCGAACTTCTGAACTATTGCCGAGCAGCTTTTGCCGATCTGATAGTAGAGCTTGATTGGTCGGCTTTTACCGAGCTGTAGGCTGGGGCCGAACTCTTTGGTAATGCCGAACTGATACTCTTCCTTGGGCTTTAGCTTGTTTAGTACGTACCCCATCACTGCTCAACCATTATTCTTGAATAAACAATCTCAAGACATGCTTATGTTGTTAATTAATCAAAATAAATTGCAGATTTATTTGTGAATGCATGCTCACAAGAATTCTATGATACACTTATATAGAATATCCAATACAGGTTGGCATTATAGTTACAGCTGCCAATTTTTTATGTGATACAATAATTCAATAAGAATTCTATGATATTAATGGGTTTGGGTCCTTATTGAGTCAATCTAATTAGAACACAATGATTTCGAGTTGAATTCGAGTTATCCGATAAGTAATCAAATTATTTTTTTAATTATTTTTTATTTTAATTCTATTATTTAGATTGAAATTGTGATAAAGTTTTAAGCATGTTATAACAAGTTTTAATATCATATTTTGTATTGTAATATTAAATTTTATGGATATTGGCACCTACTTTCAAAAGGTTGGGTTTTTCCCACGAACTTTGAAATTGACAAATAATATCAAGAACTTTACCCTGAGTTTATTATTTCCCACAAGTGAAAAAATTCTGGTTATATTAATAGATTGAAGAACAATTTTGGAGGGTGTCCTTTAAGAAAAACTATCTTCAAAGATTGAAAAACTTGAAGCTCTCGAAGTTATTGTCGAGAAATTACGAAAAAAAATTCATAAAATAAAATTATTTGCCGGAATTTTTTCATTGGTGGGAAATAACAAACTCAGGGTAAAGTTTGTGATATTATTTGACAATTTCAAAGTTCGTTGGAAAAACCCAACTTTTTAAAAGTTCCATGATATTAGGTGCCAATATCCCTAACTTTTAATACCAATTTTTATCATGTCGTGTCAAGCTAGATTGTACAGTAGTAACGTATTAACATTAATGATAAGACTAACAATTTCTTACATGACATGATAAATCACACAAACACCCACAAAATTAATGGATTTGGATTCGATAAGAATATGATGATTTCATGTTAGGTTAGAGTTTGACATTACTGGATTATGCCAATATTGGGTTGACGGTTGACCTTAACACCAAATATACCGACCTTTATAGTACTACTACTATCTATATGCTATTGCTATGCACGTCTCACTAACTTCTAGAATGATTTAAAATATAATAATAAGAGTGTGTGCAAGGTATGCCATATTTATATATTGTAGTAATAAGGACTAAGGAGTATAATAAGTGTGTGCTAGGTATGGCATATTAATTTATATCTAGTGGAGTAGTAAATTAGGGTACTGTAAATTTGGCGTTGAAAAAGAAAATTCGATGAAATATCACAAAATTTACACGAAAAATGGCTCTGTATTCGCAGTTTTCTCTTTCCAGGAAAAGAAGGATCATTTGATTTTAATTTTGTTCTGAATTTATCTTCTTTGTGAAATAGGTACAATATCATTCTCTCATAATCATGTGCTAGCTGCATCAAAATTTTCAATATTCGGATATGTGAAAGTATTTTGAAAATATAAAAACTACAAATATGCACGTTGCAAATTATATACAGACTAAATTTGAAATTCTCTCATAATCATGTGTGCTGTGCTGCATCAAAATTTTTAATATTCGGATGTATACCAGGATTTTATTATGAAATACATATAGGAGGTGTAGAAAATTGACCTAATATCCTTTATTTGAATGGCATTTAGACTCAAGTTTTTTCCCAAAAAGTGTAGAAATCATTCCACAATATTACATTTACGTTCAGGACATTCACAATGAAGGGATAACATTTCAACCACAATCCCATTTTTCAATTATCAAGTTAATATTTTTCATTTTAATCTCAACACTTGCAAATTGCAATGCAGCCAACCTTATTTTAGTCCAATTTCAGCTAATTTGTAATATAATTTGTATTATAGTAGTATAGAATATCTAATATTTTTTGCAGTATGCACGTCTCAAGCACTGCTATAGTCTGATTTAAAATAAGCATATATATCAAGACTGTTGAGTAGTAAATTGGTAAGATCATGTGCTGTAAACGTGGCCTTGATAAGGAAAAAACGATGAAATATCGCAAATTTACAAGAAGAAAATGGGTCTCTGATTTCCAAGTTTTTCTTTCCCGGAGAAGAAAAAGCTCAGTTGATTTTAATTTAGCTCTGAAATATAGCCTTTATTGTAGAAGGGAATTTTTGACTCAAATATATTTCAAAGTGTGTAAAAATAAATCCATGATAGTTTTATACGGAGTATTTAATTTTCATTTTCAGTTTTATTTTAAAATATTATTTTGGAGAAGTTAAAATTCCTTAAACTCCATCCGCCGAATATTCCATTTTATAAATTTCATGAATCTCGTTTTTTGGAATTTCATTTCGCCAAAAAAAATTTAATGTTAAACTAAAGCTATAGATTGATTAATTAATGTACTATTGTATTATTCCTTTCGTCTCTTTCAGGATGTCCACATTCTTTGATGGACAAGAGATTTTAGAAAAAATTGTTAGGTGTAATAATTAGAGAGTAAAAAATAATTGAATATTTTAATAAAAGGTGAGAGATTTATTTTTCAAATATAGAAAATGAATATTTTAAATAGAACAAAAGTAGAGATCTTAGATGGGAGGAAAGGGGAATTTTGTAATTTGAAATGAATCGATGAAAAGTTGCTCACAAGCTCAACAAAATTAATACTCGCGCACGTGATAACTGAATGGGCCATTTACCTAATTGGGCCTTTATTAGATTTGGCGTTACAGAGCGCAGCATCTAAGCAACACATTAATCCAATTAAAAACTTACATTAATCTAATTAAAAACTTACATTAATCTAATTAAAAACTTATACTGAGAATTGCAGGGCTTAATCCAAAAGGGTGCCCTTCCAAAAATTCTCAACAGCCCAAGTCAAGCCTAGGCTGGAGAGAGGGTTTGGAAATAGTTTTCAACCAGCAATAGACACGCCTCGATTAGAACCTCACTAGCTGTGTCATTGCCCCAAGCGCAAAGATAGTTATCCATTTAATCCACCCTCATTTTTTATGTGCATGTTTCATTCGTCGCTATATTCAAGTCTTCGATGTGGGAGACAAATACACATTGGTCACAATCTCCAGACAGATTAGTGTTTTAGTGCTGCTGCTGCTGCTGGTCGACTACAAGATTGGTGTAGTGCCATACACATTTACAGAGGCTTTTAGCCTGTTCTTGATCAACTGTGGTTTAATCTCAAATTCTCAATGCATACCACTACTTTCTAACAAAATACTACTCCATAATTATTCTTGAATAAACAATCTCAATACATACCACTTCTTCTCACTTTGTCACACACACTGACGCTGACACTGACACTGACACACATTATTTAAATGATAGAAATAAGAGCACCCTTATGATTTATGAAGAACACTCATTCATACTACTACAATATATAGACTCACTTCAGTGGATCACTAGTTGTTGGCTTTGTTCAAACATTTTCAAATCTTCTTCCACAATATTAACCCATGCTTCAATTCCTTCACCACATGGTGTGCTCATCAGAATCACTAAATTCTTGAATGGCAATGTGGTCGTGCAAACCCACACCGGCTTCCCCCACCCGAAATCCACCTCGTACACTGGAAACCTACACCAACTGCTGAAATTGCTGAACTCCACCCCACCCTTGATGAACATATCCACTGATCTACTCAGAACATTCAAATACTCTCCATTCTCAATCTGTCCAATAAAATCCCCATCCATTCTCGTTATAGCACCCCCTCAATTTCCCCACCAGCTCGGCCTCACTCCCCTCCGCTCCAGACATTGCGATCGCAGGTCTCCAGCAGTTTCCAAACATGTGCAGCAGCAAACGACGTCGTTCTGGTGCCCTCTTTTGCTTTCGCAGCGTCTATAAAGCGTCGCCAGATGTAGGAAGACACAGCTTCGACTCTAGTCGGAATATTCTTCACTTGCGACCCACTGTCAATCACTCAATCTTAAGCTTCCTCAGCTCTTCCCTGTCGAAAACCAATCTCTTCGGATTTTCTCCTGCGTAATGCCGACTCTCTGGGTGGATTCCAGCCCGGAGAGGTCTCTTGGTGGGAAAACGGAAGCGAAATCGAACGAGGGCTTGAACTTTGGAATTTCGCGGCGTGATGCAGCGGCCAATGCATTGGCGAACGCAACAAGAGACATTCCGTCGGCAATTTTGTGTGAGATACATATAGCGACGGAATTTCTTGAGTTTCTTGTGTGAGATACATATAGCGACGGAATCTTCACTCTTAGCATCACCTTCTCGTCTTCTCCTGATGATATCTGGAGTTTCTTGAGCTCTTCCATGTTCGGATTCTGTATGATTTCTGATAGTGAGGTGTGAACGCGAGCCTCGACGAACTCAGCGCCGAGATCGTTGCAGTTGATGGATGAGTTATCTTGAATCCTCCCTGCCAAGGGGTAGAAATCAGTTAGGATATTGGAGAGAGATTGTTTGAGCAGCGCTAAGATTCGGTGGCGGCTGAGATTTTGGAGCTCTAGTTGATGATGGTTGTAGAAGAAAATGAGGGGAACATAAATGGGAGGTGCGATTTGGTCTAAGAGTGAGAGTTTGAGGATTCTGAGATGGGTTGGAGTTGGAGATGAAAGCTTAATCATCTCATCTGAGATTATCTCCACCTCTAACGCCATACTTCCTTTTTATGCAGATTCTATAGCATTCTCAATAAATCTATAGGTACGTATTTATGGGCAAAAGTTGCGCGATTATTAGTGTGTTTGACTGTTTGCTTATTATTGCTAATGGACTTTTTTGGATCCTTTTCTTATTATTTAGGTATTTTGGACGCGCATCTATAATGATTGCGCAAAGGAATACAATGTGAAAATTTATGAAAATATCTTATACAGAAATATAAGCAAAACATAATGCTAAGTTTGATGGAAAACATTTCCAACCAATTGGCGTACACTCCCTTCAATGAAAAACATACATAATGTTTGATGAGTCCAGTTTTAATGATACCAATTCATTTGAGTTTATTACTTTCTCCGTTCATTATTAATCGGCACCATTTGCTTGGCACGAGTTTTAAGAAATGTAGTAGAAAGTGAGTGGAAAAGTTAGTGGAATGTGGTCTTATTTTTATATATTTCATTCGTTCTCTCATAGTTGAAGCGGAATTTTTCCTCATGAAGTTTAAGAAATAAATATTTAGTGAGTTAATAAAGTAAAAAAGTGAATAAAGAAGATAGAATAAAGTATGTGAGAGTAAAGTAAGAGTACGAAAAAAGTATTTATTATTATTATATATGAAAATGACTCAATTAAAAGAGAACCTTTCAAATGAAAAAAATGACTCAACTTTAAGTGAACGGAAAGATTATTAATTTTATAATAAAAAGTGAATAAGATGAGTTAGTGAAATGCGGGGTCCATTAATAAAAGTAGTAAAAAGTAAAGATGTTAATTAATTGGAGACGAACAAAAAAGAAAAAATTGATGTGAATTAATGGGGATAGAAGGAATAGGAATTTAAACATCCTTAATTTCAGTCACCGAAGGATCACAATCTACGTGGGGTTGGGCCTGGCACTGCCAGCCTACTGCCATATGGCCCATATGAATTCAATAATTGACTTTTTGAAAAAAAAACACTTGATCATCATTCTCATTTGTCCACCAAATATTGTCCACCTTTAACTTGGTATGAGTTTTAAGAAATGAAAAAAAAGTGTTAAAAAAATTAGTGGTATGTAGATACTAGTTTTATAGTACTATTAGTTTTATAATAGAATATGAATATAATAACTAATGAGTTAGTGGAAAATGAGGTCCACTTATAAAAAATGACAAAAAGCAAAGCGGAGAATATTTTGTTGAGGAATAGAAATGACAAAATTGGAAAATATTGAATGGAGAGAGTAGATCACAAAACTTCATAAATCGACTTTTGACACCATGACAGCCCCGCCCGGACCATTTGCGTCCCCGACAAAGCCGACCTTGTTCTTTTTGTTGTGCGATTTCCAGGAGCTCGCATGGTTATGATAAAAACAGATCTTAGGGAAGCTGCAATTTCATTATTGGAATAGCTATTAGTAAATCGCCTTCCATAAGATTCACACGGCCGTTTGCACTAAAACAATCACGCTAATGCATGGGTCCTAAATACGTACGTGGAGAAGTATCTTCGGCATTACTGTTCCTTTCACACTATGTATATAGTTTTGAAACTATACCTTATAAATTTTTCATCCAATTCATGAGTCTTTTTCTAATACTATGGCTGAAAGCGATTACCACCAACCATTTAACAATACCTTAGAGCATTAGCAATGGGGCGCCCTATGGCGCGCCACGTCAGCAGTTTTATCCTTCTACCTCCCCACCTGCAGTGGGGCGCCCTAAGGTGCGCCCTATGGCGCGCCACATCATCATTTTATTGTTTTGTTTAATTAATTTAACTGTTTTCAAATAACAAGTAACGAGTAAATAAAAAACGGTCTAAATAACAAACGGCGATGTTTTAATAAAAAAAAGTTACATCATTGAACTAATAAAAAAAAAAACTAAGTCGGACCAATTCCCAACTTCCGACGCAGCTCATCGAGTAACGCCCGGAGATATTCGGCTTCGTCGGAGTCGGTACACTTCTTGAGGGCCATGTGCATCTGCAACATCGTCCTTGCCATCGACGCTGTTGCTAACGACTCAAACGCGGTGGCCGTCTGGGTCGGGAGCTCTACAGGGACCGGAGCTTGGGTTGCAGCGGTCGACGATGAGGTCGCGGTCGCCTTCCCCTTGGCCTTCGCAGCCTTGACGCCGAGAGGACGCCGGAAGGACACCGGTGTGTCGGAACTCCCTTCATCCACGTACGTCCGGTTGAGGTCAATCGGGTGGTTGCCGCTGCCGCTGCTCGTGAAATCACCAGCTTCAGTGGTCTTCGTCCTCTTCGGCACACCAGTGTGCAGAATTCCACCTTGGAACTTCTGATTGTCCCTCAAGAGCGCTCAGATGGCCTCGTGCTTGAAGTCGCCGTACATCGACCGGTACGACAACAGCGCTTTAGCGCGCACGTCGCTCGCGCTCTTGCCGCTCCCCTGTGACTGAACTTCTCGAACTCCGCCGCGTACAAGTTCACTTGCTTCTTGACTTGATCCCAGTGCTTGCGGAGTTGCTCATGCTTGCGCTTGTACGCGGTCGGCGGCTTCACCGAATTGTAGAGGTCCGCGATGCGTTCCCAGTACGCGATCTGTCGCTGGTTGTTCGCGAATATCGGATCTTCCGATATATCTACCCAACACCGGGCCAAGGTGAGAGTTTCGTCGTCGTTGTAGCTCGTACGGCCGGGGGCGTACTCATCGCAATCACCGGGAGGCGGCAACTTCTGCGCCCGCTGCCGGTTCCGCTTCTTTCTGGCTGGGGCGGAAGCGGTCGCGGCGGGGTCGGGATCGGCCGCTGCGGTTGGGCAGTGCGGAGACTGCTCCATGTCAAACAACCCATACGATTCCGTACTGAAATCGGGATCGTAATGGGCGTTGGTGTCGAACGAACGATAATCGCCGGGTTCTGTACTCGGCCAATGCGCCCCTGCGCTAAACGTAGGACTATTGGGGCTTGAATCCATTTCGTAGTAATTATGTAATTGTAAGTTTCGTTGAAATGAAATGTTACAAATGAACGGTATTTATAAAAAAACGAAACCGCGTGCCATCGTCCGCGACAGCCGCAATGGGGCGGACGATGGCGCGGACGATGGTCATCGTCAGCGCTATCCTCCGCGACCGAAGTATAGGGCGCGACTATCGTCCGTGTCCTATGGCGCGCACCCGCAATGGGTGCGGACGATGGATGGCGCGGACGATGCGCGCCATCGGGCATGCCATCGTCCGCCCATTGCGGATGCCCTTAGGCGAGTTGGTATTGTCCCACCAACTTTTATACCTAAAATTAGGATAATGTGTGAACACTATTTGGCCTACTAAATTCTACAGTTGGACTCGCTCGTTTTCAAATAAATACGATTAGCATTTCCCACACGAACATAGATATCTCAATTTTGAGCTTGTCCATGCTTAAATATTGCTTTTACATGGATAATTATGGTATGTACACAAGTCATTCCACACATAATGTATTTTCTGGTGGGTGTAGCATTTTCTGCAAACTTCTAATTAAAATTTTACCCGTATCTTTGTTCTCTTTAAAATGCTTTTTTTATTTAGTTCAAAATTGATTGAGGGTATTTTGGAGTGGTATGTGCATATTGCCTCCATCTCTCTTTAAACGGTTAGACAATATCCCGCTACAAGTATTTTATTTAAACCTTAAATACTACTCCCTACTCTCTCTATCCCACATATATAAGGATTCCAATTGTCCTTTTTAGTCCATTTCATATTAGGAGTTTGAGTTCACTTTTCTCATAAATGGTAATAGATTTCATATTCACTAATCTCATTTCAATCACGTGTTATTATAAAATTAATTTATAAAAACGAGACTCATGTTCCAATATTCTTTTTCACCAACTTTCCTTTACATTTTTTTTAAACATGTGTCAAACTCAATTGAGACTCTTAATGTGGACCGAGGGAGTATTATAAAAACTAATATATAATTATGATGACAATAGTATTATTTATTATGAGTATGTTCAATTCGAAAGATTATATTTCATGGTTAAATTTGTTTCATGCCTGGTTTATAAGATTGAATCTTACAATTTAATTCTGGATGGATAATCATATGATAATGAGTAATAGTCATCCCCTCCAACTAAAATAATCTCACAACTTATTCTTATTTGGATAATCCATAATCATATGATAAGAAATTATAGCAACCTAACGATAAATTTACAATAAAAAAGGCTAGTATTATATTTTTATATTTGTGATTAACTTATTATACTCCCTCCGTCCCAACTAAGTGAGTCATATTCCTATTTGGGACGTCCCAACAAAATTGAGTCATTTCCTTTTTTGACAAAATATAAAACATCTAATCACTCTTACTTTACTCAATCACCTATTTGACTCTCTCTAATATCTCCTACTTTTTCCTCTCTCCTATTTTATTTATGACTAAAGTCCAATTTTGGTCCCTTACATTTGCCCTAAAATTCTCTTTGGTCCTATACATTAAGTTTGTGACCTTTTGGTCTCTAACATATTATTTTGGTACATTTTGGTCGCAAACAAGGTCACAAACTTAATAATTGATCATACATTCTGACTGTTAATTTTAAAAGAAAATGGTTATTTTGGGCCAAAACAATATGTTTGGGATCAAAAGATACCAACATAATATGTTAGAGACCAAAAGGTTACAAACTTAATGTATGAGACCAAAAAGAATTTTAGGGCAAATGTAAGGTACCAAAATTGAACTTTAGTCTTTATTTATTACTAGTACTAGTATTATTTAACTTATTCAACATAATTTCTTAATCTTTATATCCAAAGGAAGAGACTCAACTTAGTAGGGATGAAGGGAATATAAACGTATTCTTAGATGGAAAGTTGATATATATTAATTTTTTTATAATAGAAGGTGAGTGTAATAAGTTACGTGAATAATTGGTCTGCTTACCTAAAATAAAAAAAAACAAACAAATGACACTTTAATTCACCGACATTGCAAAATAATAAAATAGGACATTATTTCATTGTTGGATGAATTATTTATCTTTATCAAAATATAATGGCTTGAGCCTTGATGTTATCACGCATCGACATATGACTATTTATCCTATCATATTTTTATATGCTTGGGCTTCAAATTAAGCGCTTAATATAGTGGGCTCTTTGGCCCAATGTGAAACATTTAAATACATTTCTATTGACGTTGAGAGGAAACATCGAAATTATGTAGTCTTCTTCATGTTGTCTTTCTTGAGAAAACAATAATTTACTATCTTAGTAGTATTTGATTAAAAAATCTAAAATACCCTTGGACTCGTTTCAACAGTCACAAATCTCATAATCCAGTTGTTTAATGATGTCTAGCTGGTCCAATCCGTTATTCGAAAATCAAATTTAAATGATTAAATCGCAGTCGAAGACTCGAAGTTGTATGAAAATATTTTCTAGGTACTATTCAATTTCAAATATTTCCTCATTGTATGAAAATATTTCTACGCCTCATTTGGGCGGTGGGCGAGTGATACGGCGTCGTCCAGGAGAAGGGGGCGTGTTAAGTTTTATCAAATCGATCATGGTGAAATGTGAAGAGATGGATGAAGAAATGATAAATCTCCATTGATGGAGAATGAAGGAAAAATGCAGAGGAAAAGTGACGAAGAAGAAAGAGAACAAAGGAGAGTATTTTTCATTAATGGACTACATTGTGAAAGTTGTTTTCAAGCTCTATGCCTTATATAGGCTTACTAACTAACTAACTAACTCTAATAGGGCGGTCTGTGTCGAGGGGCCGAGGTGACGCTGCTTCTATTAGTTCCGCCGCCTCGGGGCCTAAAAATGCTGTCTCGCGGCGGCGGAGGTCTGTATCTGTGGCGAGGAATGCTACTCCGACTACGGATAAGGACGCTGTCGCTGCTGATTTGGGGATGCGACGGCGGAGGTCGTTATCGGTGGCGAGGAGTAGTGCGAATGCTGTTCCAATTCGGGACAAGGATGCCGTCGCGGCTGAAGCGGGGACGCAGCGGCGGAGGTCGATGTCAGTGGCGAGGTATCAGATTAGCGACTCTGAGGTGTGACTGATTTCTTCTTTAATAATATACGTTTTTATATTCATGTTTCTGGTCGTGTCATATTTGAACCTTAAATGATTAATATGACAAGAGGGAAAGGCGAATAGGATTATTTACATGTAGAGCTATTAATTTATCTAACGGTTTGTTAGATGGAGTAGTATCTAGTTCATTTGAGATTTTAGGCATGTAGTGGCAAAAAGTTTCAAGATGTTTATGCATCTTGCACACCTAGCGCTTTGTATTGGAGGATAGTACTATGTGGACATGGATATAAATTTTCATTTGTCGAACTAACATGTCTAGTTTGTGTTCTGAGCTATCCAAGGGTTGTCCTGTCCAGCATTGTTCGTAGTATAAGTATGATTACCAAAGCCCAGTTTGAGCTGAATCCAATATCTGCATATTCGTTAGCATTGAAGCAAGTTTGAGTTTTTCTTGAAGCAAGTTGAGTTTTTCAAGGCACTGCTTCGCTTGTTCTTTCTTATTTGGTTGCACACTAACTTTGGGTCAAGAAATTCATACATTCCTAAAAAATCTAGATTTTATGCTACCTGACAATAAAGAAACATGAATCCTGCATTTCCATTTATATCATGGTTTCATAAAATTGTTTGAATTGCCATACTGAGCAAAGTTATTATATAAGTATTTGAGTGCTATATACTCCTTCAATGAGATAAACAGTTCATGATGTTCAGCTCAATAGTGCAAACCTTATGATCATGACTCTGTAATGAGTTCATTAACACTGATGTTGAACTATCTGTTGTATCAGTGTCTATGTTCATTTCTTACTGTTTATGTGTTCCTTATGATTCTACATAGCTGGTTCAGGCCAAAAGCATCTAAGGCCAAGTTGACTTCTCAGTTGCCCTGCTTGTGTATGTGTTCATCTTTTATTTACAAGCCAAAAAGTGATTGATAGTTTGGATGTGAGGGCTTGTACTAGGTTGATGCACCTAATAATGTAGAAAATAATTGTACTAGTACTCATGGAGTAGGGGCGGCATGTGCGATTTTTTGTATCCAAAGGCCAAGCTAACTGCTGCATACATTTGATTTACAGAGTGACATAGATTGTTCTCGGAATACAAGCAATCATGCTACTACGATAGCTCCTACTAGTGGGAATACGCATTTACCCCTGGCATCAAAAACTGCAGCTTCAAGCTACTGCCTGCCAGGAAGAGCTAGAAGCCAGATAGACCTCTCCATGATACACGATGATTACTCTGTAAGATCTGTGTATCTTTCCCATAGAAATATAGCATGCTCGATGCTGTTCTTCATATAGTAATTATTTTAATGGCAGTTTGCATGTTTTTTGCAAATTTCAAACCTTAATGTTCACCAGAATACATATTTGTGGGGAACGTTAAGCCTCCTTGTGAGTGTGTTTATTAATTAGGCTATATTCTTGAAATTTTCAATTTTTTTTTTCTATATACGTAATATGAAAAAGTATTTGGCTTTGATATAACAATACTCTGTGATGACTTGTCACGTGTACATATGGACTTCTCAGAGCCAGTCTTCTGCCTTAACTGATGATGAATCAAAGGATACTCGTTTTGGGAGAAATGGATCTGAGAAGATAATCCGAGCAGTTCATGCTCAGAAGAAGGTTAATTTGCACTTCACTTTTGCTTTTTGTTCTTTCACTGTCTTTGCCTCTCTATAATCTCAGCTCTTGTGTAATATCTTATGTATTACTGAGAAAGTAGTCTGTAGAAATTCCTTATCTGTGTATTCATTCTTCTGTGCAAAGGCTGGCCATCCATCTGAGGAAGTTGTAAATGGTGGATTATATGCAGCAATGAGGAAAGAACTAAGACACGCTGTTGAAGAAATACGAACTGAACTAAACCAGGTTGATTGATAGAAATTAGTTTGCTCAAACTTTATTATTTCTAGTATTAAGGCTTAGTGTTGTTTTATTAATTGAACTATTTGTTCTCTGCGCAGGCAATGGGAAAAAATCAGATAGCTTTGGCCAGTAATGACTGCTCGCTATCAGAAAATGCTAAGACTCCTCATGATTCCTTCAGAATCAGAGAGAAATATGTTCAACAATTGGAGCAGGTTCTCTTCTGCTCTAGTTGTTTTTTGTTAGATAACTGGTTTCTATTGCTTCCTCACAAACTTAGGGCTAAGGCATAAGCTGTCTCTGGTTACCATCAATTTTAGTCTAGTGCGTTGACTTGTGCATTAGTAATATACTTTTCCGTTTATAGATACAAAAGATCAAATTGGCAGTTGATTATGACTTGCTTGTTTTAACACGGGCAACAAGGACAGCTGGTGGTTGTTGACCTGACATGAAAATAAAGATTTTTTTTAGGCTTATTGTGTTTGTGTCAACACGAAAAAATTCATTTCTTGTCTTATTTTAAAGTTGTTTTAATCAGTTAAATAAGAAAAAGATGAAGAGGTATGATAGTAACCTATTAGTTATTCATAAACATATCATGTCTTGTTGGCATGAAAAACAATACGATTTCATGAATTTCCTGTTATTCTGTTTCATTTAGTGAAGTTGAATGTTGGCACCGTTACTTAAAAGTCTGGTTGGTTCTTTAGTATATTAATGAGATATGACATCTAGTTTCAGAAGACCAACTTAGTCTATGTACTTCGATTCACCTCTTTAGCATACCACATAACTCTTTGGTCTATTATGGTAGAGTCTCAGCTTTGACTCATTGCAGCACAGACATTTGGATCATAGATAGGATAAGTGACATAACATAATACAATACCATATTGCTTTACAATACAGCATAACCAAAAGAAAAATTGTATAGTAATTTGCAAAATAGTTGAACTTCCCTTATAAAGAGAGTTCAGCTGCCCTTTATGTAAAACAGTTGAACCTTCCTTTCGAAGCAAGTTCAGCTGCACATTACACAGGGAATTGTTTTTTCTATTTACTCCTGTTCCAATTATATAGGCAAAATTAGTGGTCATCATTGAAAAGGGATATCATAAGAAAACAACTACTATTAACTAGTATATAGTGAGCACTTTCCTAATTTGACTCACTCTACTCACATTTTATTATAAAAATAATATAAAAAAATGGGTGTCATATTCCACTAACTTTTCCAACCAACTTTTCTTTACATTTCCTAATATCCATGTCCACTCTAAGAGTGACAATTAAGTTGAGATGCAGGGAGTATTAAGTAGTATATAGTGAGCAGTTTCCTAATTTGACTCTACAATTAAGAAGTTCCTTCTTTCCTTGCTGTAACAAGGCAGCCAGACCTTATCTTTCGGTTTTTATGGATCTCTATTCCCATTTATCAGTCTACTTCAGGTTGTGGTAACTTTTAATGGCCTTTTTTTGCAGCGCTGCAGTGCAAGCCATTTGTTTCCGCTCTTTTATCAACTCCCTTGCAGTTGGAGGGACTTATATTGGTTGTTAAGCTCCTTATAGTTCCTTCCAACCATTCCCTGATACATTCTTGAAACGATAGGGTCAGGTGTTCCTTTCTGCATATAATATTCTTCTGGTTGTACTTGATTTTTTCCATCAAGTGTTTCTGGGTCCTAGAGGAAATTCCTTGTGAAACTCAAGGTGATCGAAGTAAATAGACAGCTGCGGAAGCACAAGAAAGCATGGATAAGGATAATGATATTTCTCCTTCCAACACTTGTATGTAACTAATGCAGCTTTTACTTTCTTCACATGTGGTGTCCTAAACTAGATACAAAATGGGTCAGCTGAGAAGGCATTTTGCTATAATGCAGATTGCGATGCATCCCAACAAATTGGATACTGTGTAATACAGATTACTACATTTTTATTAGTGCATTTTACTGCAGTTATTTCGCTAGGCTTGACAGAATTATACTCCCTCCGTCCCGCACTACTTGCACTTATTTCTTTTCTGGGCGTCCCAAGTTATTTGCACTCTTTCCATTTTTAGTAACAATTTATACCTACAGTCGTAATTGTTGACTTTGTCTATCACTCATTCCTTAATCTCCATGCCCAAAAGGAAAGGTGCGGGTAGTGCGGGACGGAGGGAGTACTAGTAAGTACTACCTGATTTTTTTGGTGACGTAGTCCATGTACTAATTCAAATTCCGCATAGTTTAAATCCTTATGCTAGGTTGAGTTGTTTGCACAAGATTTGCTATATGAAGTACTATAATTAGCAAGCTGTATTGTTTGAGATAAAATCATCAAATACTGACAGACTGTAGTGGTGTCGTGTTATCACGACAAAGCTATAAATCAACTCGTTCATAGATTTCCTTTTCTTAGAGAAAGTGAAACTCAATTAAGAAATATAGTCCTTTTTCAAATGAAACACATGTAATAGACAGTGAATCTTTACATTGCGATTGATGAATTCAAAGAAACAACAGTATTTCACCATCAACAGTGCGTCTAACATTGCTGGTAGTCACCCTTCTGCTGCATTCACTTCCAAATAACTCCAACTTACTTTAAATAACTTATTTAAATTAGTTGATAACCCCATATTAAAATTCAAACTTTGCTAAGTAATCCAAAATACCCCAGGAAATTTAATCACAAGTTTACTCCTTTTGCCAATTTATTTATTTGGTGCTAAACAATACCATTTCAAAAGTGCACCGTATTTAATATTAATCGTACACCAATTGAAATGAATAAAGAGAAAATCATGTAGATGAACAAAAAAAATTCGCAGATATATTCAGAAACCGAAAGTTGTAAATACCCTACCGTTGGAAAGTATATTGGTGATAAAAAGTGGTTGTGGAAGCAACCAATTGGATACTGAAGCATCACATAAAAAACAGGATCATACTTCAAAGTTTTTTCTTTCTCACATGATAGGAGACTCCCAAAAAAAACAAAATAAATTAAATAAAAGATAGAGAAAATTAGGGAGTGTGGGGTGTGAGACAATAAAATAAAAAAAAGGAACCATGCATGTTATCAAAGATAAGCCACCTGTCCCTGATACATGTACCTTCTATTCTCCATTAAATAAATATTATCTCTAGATTTTCTCTATTTGTGTTAAATACTACTTCTTCTATTCCATTATAATTACAAAAAATTTCAGCATATAGATTAATAAAAGATATTATTATGATAAATGAAGAAATTATAAAACAAAAGAAAAAAATAAAATATTACAAACTAAAGTAGTGGAGTGTAAAAAAGAAAATATATACCGTATTAATTATTACTCTGTCCTATTAGTATTGAAGCATTTCTTTCAATTATAAAGATTAAGAAATAAATATTTAATGAATTAAGTGGGATAATAACAAAGTAGGTAAATAATGAGAAAAATAAATAAATGAAAGGGAATAAAATAAAAGAGATTAAATATGTTTGATTTTGTTTTAAAAAATTACTACATCATAATAAGTAGGCCCAGATAGGAATATGACACCAATAGGACAAAGGGAATACTCCATCCGTCTCATAAAAATAAAGTTTTTGAGATGACATAAATTTTAATGCATAATTAGTAAAATAAGATAAAAATGAAAAGAAAAAAAATTAGAGTTATTATTAATAGAAAATAAAACCCACCTAATTAGAAAAAATTACTAAAAAATAGAATAAAACTATTTTTGTGAGGTGACCAAAATGAAAAAAAGTCTTTATTTTTATAAAATGGGATGAGTACTATTATATATATATGAAAATAACTCAAATAATGAGATATTTTACAATTAAAAAATAACTTAATTATAATAAAACAAAGAGAGTACAAATTTGTTTTTACATCTATATACTATTAACACAAAATACATCCATATGACCATATATACTTTTGTTTATAATCATTCTTAAACGTCCACCGACAGACATGCTAAATATCTTCCCAATACTCGGTTACACAGACAAAAATAAACACAAATACAAATACAGAAGCATATAATTAAGCGGACAGTAGTCATATTACAATTTACAAACAATTCGTATGTATATATATATACATATGTAATAAACATGAACCTTGGGTATTATGGCTCTAGCTAGTTGTTCCAGTACGAAACTTAATGTGTTTTTTCATTATAGAACTGGATCATTGTTTTATTTTTTAACAAGAATCATAGACGACAATAAAGCTGATGATCTTGTGTTGAATAAAAATAATGGAAGACACTAATCTGGTAGTTCGACATTAGGACATACAGTATAATAAAAAGCACGATTTCATGTCATATAATTGATCCGGAGACAAAGAAAGGGGTACTGAAACAAAAAAAAGAACCAAAAGAAAAGAACTATTTACAATTTACAATTTACAAGAAGCGATGGTTATGAGAAAGAAGACAACTCTTAGAGATTAAGAAGATGCTAATCCGGGTTAATCAACCTAATTACCGATCCATAGCGAGAGCGCCGCCGCGGTATCGAGCCTCCATGCAAACCCTCCACACTCCATTCTCCACACGTCGCACGGCACCGTTTTGGACGCCTTCTCGTTCCCGCACGTGACCACCCTCACCTTGCACGTGAACCCCGCGCACAGCGCCGGCAGCGCCACCCCCTCCTCCACCACCACCCACGCCGCCACCTCCCCCTCCTCCTCCCCCGCCGCCATCCGCCTGTACGCCGGGTTCGTCCACCTCACCCTCCTCAACCCGTCCGTCACGAAACCCGGACACGCGTCACCCTCCAGCCTCCTCAC
The DNA here is from genome assembly GCF_004379255.2 of Salvia splendens. Taxonomy (NCBI): domain Eukaryota; kingdom Viridiplantae; phylum Streptophyta; class Magnoliopsida; order Lamiales; family Lamiaceae; genus Salvia; species Salvia splendens. The sequence continues at coordinate 12,244,042 of NC_056040.1, forward strand.
CCTCTCCCCATCCCCGTACGGATACAAATCCGCCATCCACGTGTCCGTCACGCATTCGACCTTCACCCACGACGCTGCCACCACCCTCCGCTCCACCTCCCGCCCCCCGTTCTCGAAGCTCAGCCACTGAGGATACTTCGGCTTCGATACCACCGCCGCCGACTCTCTCACCACCGGCGCCTCCGGCAGCAGCGGCAGCGTCTTGATCTCCTTCTTCTCAGGCGAACACCTCCTCTTCTTCCGACCACAGCTCACAGCGGCATGCCTCCTCTTGCGGCGTCCGGTCTTCACAGAAGCCGCTCCGCTGCTCTCCGGAGAGGCAGAGCTGGAGCTTCCGCCGCCGGAAACAGATCCGTTGGTGGAAGCCGGTTTCGGAGCGATTGGACGAAACCTCCGCATTATCGTATCCACCTTAGAGATATCGTATGCACCCCCGGCGTACCGCGCTATACAGCACCCTCCAGTTCGATCCATTTTTTTTTCTTTTATAAAATATTGATTTTTTTTGGTTTCGAGAACGGCTTTAGTTACGAAGAAAGGTGGCTGGGCGAGGAGAGGGATTTATAGGGGGAGTGGTACGTGCGAGGGAGGGGATTGGCGGAGGGAGATACGTGGCGCGACGGACCCACGTGAGAGTAGCCAATAGGAGGAGAGTGGTGTGGGGCCCGGTGAGGCAGCCAATGGGAAGCGGGGTTGTGGCAATTAGGGGGCGCCAAAAGAGGGCACCTAGGGTTCCACGTTGATGGAAGTTCCAGAAAGGGGCACGTGGAGGCTAACGGCGAGACAGATTGCGCCACGCGGACGTGGCCTTTTAGGAGGTGACCCAAATTTTGTAACTCCAATCACATACTACCAGAAATGTTAATTGGTTGCCTCAATTGACTCGATTTTTCCTACTTGCTACATTTCCAAACTTAATTTATGTAATTCTTGATTTGATAAATATTGGGCATTTTTGGTGTATACATATACTTCAATTTTTTTATTTATTTATTGTTAGGATTCGCACACACAAGGCTTTCACACACTCAATAAGATCACACACACACTCACTGTTGTATGAGATCACACAATGCAGAAAACACACACACTCACACTTTGAGTATTGAAGATGATAAACTTGGAGAGAAAACTGGAAAACTCTTTATTGATTAAACTCTTCTCTAAACTACATACACGGTGAGCTATTTAAAGCTCTATAATCAAGTAGCAACTGCTACTAACTAACTACAAGAAGAATCAAGAAAGCAAGAAGAATAACCGCTACATCTCAGCTAACTAACTGCTGCTCCAACGGCTAGTTCGGCTAGGTTGCTTCTACCTTCTCGGTTCAAGACCGAACTCCTTCCTCGGTTCAAGACCGAACTCCTTCCTCGGCTTACAACCGAACTCCTTCTCGGCTTACAACCGAACTCTTCCTTCTCGGCTCATTCCAGCTCAACGCCGAGCTTCCTTACCGAGCTTCCTTACCGCTGAGCTTACCGACTTCTGCCTTCTTCTTCTCGGCTAGTTCCAGGCTAGTTCCAGCTCGGTAAGCCGAGCTTACCGAACTCCTTTCTAGCCGAGCTTCTTCCAACTGAAATGAGCACTCCATTATTACAATTCTCCACCTGAGGGCTCATCTCAGTTCTTGCACAAACATTGATCAATTTCTTGCAATGATCAAACTTGTCTCTACCTAGAGACTTTGTTAGCATGTCAGCCGGATTGTGCAAGGTGTTAATCTTAATCACCTTCACTCTCCCCTTTTCAATCTCATCTCTAATGAAATGCAACTTTATGTCTATGTGCTTGCTCCTTTCATGAAAACCCGGATGTTTAGCCAAGCACATAGCTGAGCTGCTGTCACAATGAATCACCATTGTCTTTTGGTCAAAACCAAAATCAGAAATCACTCCCTGAATCCAAAAACTCTCCTGTACAGCTGCAGTGAGAGCTATATACTCTGATTCTGTTGTTGAGAGAGCAACAACACTTTGCAACCCTGACTTCCAGCTGATTACAGTTCCAAACATGGTGAAAAGATAACCTGTTTGGGACTTTCTGTTGTCCAGGTTTGCAGCATAGTCTGCATCACAATAGCCCTGCACAACCTCCTCAGATTCACCTTCCCAGCCATTGAACACAATCCCCCAGTCCTTAGTTGACTTCATGTACCTCAATATCCACTTAAGAGCATTCCAATGCTCCTTCCCCGGGTCTGCCATGTATCTGCTAGTCACTGAGATAGCATGAGCCAAATCTGGTTTTGTACAAATCATAGTGTACATAACACTTCCAATCACACTAGCATAAGGGATAGCCTCCATCTCATCAGCCTCTTGCTTAGTTTTAGGGGCTTGTTCCTTTGATAGCTTAAAGCTCTGGGACAGAGGAGTTGATGCAGCTTTTGCATTTTCCATTTTGAATCTCTGCAAAACTTTCTCAATATAGTCAGTTTGCAGCATCCACAACTTCTTGCAGCCTCTATCTCTCTGAATATGTATGCCTAGGATCTTCCTTGACTCTCCTAGATCCTTCATTTCAAAGCTTGACTTCAGATCTTGTTTAACTTTCTGAATTTCTGTCATAGAAGGCCCTGCAAGTAGCATATCATCCACATAGAGTAATAGGTAGGCAACGGGAGTCCTGCCTGCCTTCTTGATGTAGATGCAATCATCATATTCTGACTTGGAGAAGCCAATCTTCTTCATCTGTGCATCAAACTTCTTATTCCACTGTCTAGGACTTTGCTTAAGTCCATAAAGACTTTTCTGTAACAGGCACACCTTGCCTTCTTCTCCAATCTTCACATAGCCCTCTGGCTGTTCCATGAAGATAGTTTCCTCTAGATCTCCATTGAGGAAGGCTGTCTTCACATCAAGCTGTTGTAGCTCCCAGTCAAGCTGATTCATCACAGCCAATAGAATCCTAATCGAAGTGTGCTTCACAACAGGTGCAAACACTTCATTGAAATCGATTCCCTCCTGCTGTGTAAAGCCTCTAGCCACCAGCCTTGCCTTGAACCTGATTCTGTCTTTATCAGTGGTTTCTACCTTCTTTTTAAACAACCACTTGCAACTGATCAGCTTCCTCTCCTTTCCATCTGTATTCAGCTTGGATTTGTCCACCAAAATCCATGTTTTGTTCTTGAGTAAAGACTATATTTCCTCATTCATGGCTTCAATCCATCTTTCTCTATCTTTACTCTGCATAGCTTCTTTATATGTGAGTGGATCTGCACCATCAATACCTTCAGCTGCACACAGAGCATAATACACAACATCAGAGAACTTTGTTGGTGGCCTTGTTTCTCTTCTAACTCTGTCCCTTGCAAGCTGATAGTCTCTGATAGAGTCTGATATAGACTCACCAACCTGGTTGCCCTGAGTTGGAGCCTCTTCTTTATCTGAATCAGACTCACTCCCTGAGTCAATAACTCCACCTGCTCCTAGGCCAACCCCCACAGGCTCCACCTTGAAGAAATCACCCTCATCTTCACTGGAGTCCAGCTTATCTTTCAGGTATGGCATCTGATCTTCCAAGAACACCACATCCCTACTCACCAAGACCTTCTGCTTACCGGGCTCAATACACCAGAGCCTATACCCCTTAACACCCCTCTGATACCCCAGCAAGATACATTTCAGAGCCCTAGCTTCAAGCTTACTTTGCCTAGCATGAGCATAGGCCACACACCCAAACACCTTGTATTTTGAGTAGTCACTATGAGCTCCATACCACATGTAATCAGGAGTTTCAGATTTCAGGGCAGTAGATGGGCATTTATTGATGAGATAGGCTGCTGTATACACAGCCTCACCCCAGAATCTGCTGCTCAAACCAGACCCAAGAAGTAGGCACCTCACCCTCTCTAGGATTGTCCTATTCATCCTTTCCACAACACCATTTTGCTGAGGATTACCAGGAACAGTCCGGTGCCTCTTCATACCCTTCTCTTTACAAAACAGATCAAACTCAGCAGACAAGAACTCTAGGCCATTGTCTGTCCTTAAGCATTTAACACTTCTACCCTTCTCTAGCTCAACCTCCTTACACCATATCTTGAACTTTGTGAGTGTTTCAGATTTTTCTTTAAGAATATATACCCACAACTTTCTTGTATAGTCATCAATGATAGCTAGATAATACTTTCCTCCACCAATTGAACACACCGGTGAAGGCCCCCAAAGATCACTATGTATGTAGTCTAAAGGGGCTGTAGAAGAGTGAATACCTGTAGGATAGGGTGCCTTCTTAGCCTTTCCAAGTATACATTGCTCACAGGGGTCCATCTTGTTGAAATCTCCAGAGATCAGACCCTTCTTGATGAGTTCTTTCAAGCTTCCTTCGGCTGGGTGGCCCAATCTCTTGTGCCATAGCATTATGGAATCATCTGACACTGCATTGCTTTCTCCATCAACAGCCTTAGCCTTCAGATAATAGAGAATATGCTCTCTGTCAGCCTCCATCATCACTGCATCTCCAGATTTCACAAACAATTTTCCTTGACTCATCAATATGGTGAACCCTTTCTGTTCCAGCATTCCCAATGAGATGAGGTTCCTCTTTACTTCTGGAATATACCTCACCCCAGTTAGGATCTTTATAGAGCCATCTTGTAGGCTTAGCTTTACCTTCCCTATTCCTTTGATCTGACAAATGTGATTATTACCAAGAGCAACCGTACCCGATGCTTCTTGAAGATCATGAAACCAGCTTCTATTTGGGCACATATGGAAGCTGCACCCCGAGTCCATTATCCACCTATGACTGACCCCACTATCACTGATATTCATGAGTTGAGCCGGGGGATCAGCACTCTCCACACAATCAGATTGATTGTGTCCCTCAGAGGCCATCTTTCTCTTCCATGCATGACAATCTTTCTTCAAATGTCCAGGTTTCTTGCACCAATAGCAAGCTCTGGTTTCCTTCTGAGCATCAGAACTTGAGGGTTTAGGGCCCTCAAACTTCTTCTTGAAGTTCTGCTTCTTGAACTTCTTCACATTCAAGGCCTCTGCAGCTTGAACATTGGAGCTTGCAGAGCCTCTGTTGGCTGTCTTCTGGAGTTCTTTGGCCATCAAGGCTGAATAGACTTCTGCATAGGTGATAGGTTTATCTCTTCCATAGATAATTGCATCACTTAGCTGGTCATACGAGCTAGGCAAGGCATTCAATGTGAGAATGGCCTTATCCTCATCTGAGATCTTGACATCAACAGATCCCAGGTCATCAATGATCTTGTTGAACTCCTCTAGCTGCTCAATGATGGACCTATCTCCAGAAAAACTATAGGCATACAGCCTCTTCTTGAGATACAGCCGGTTAGCCAAGGATTTGGCCAAGTAAACTTCATCTAACTTGTCCAAGATCTCCACCGCAGTCTTGGCTTCTTGAACTTCCCTCAAGACCTTATCTCCAAGGCACAGAATCACTGCAGAATGTGCCTTGAGCTGCATTTCCTCCATCTTTGCCTGAGCTTTTTCATCAAGCACTGGAGCCTTTCCTTTCTCCTCTGGTTTTGCAAGAACTGCCGCCAAGCCTTGTTGAATTAAAACCGCCTTCATCTTCATCTTCCACAGGCCATAATCATGCTTGCCTGTGAACTTTTCTGCATCAAGCCTTGCTGCCATCTCTGAAACCGTTTGATCCTCTGCAAATCAGCTTCAATATCCCTTTCCCACAGACGGCGCCACTTGTTAGGATTCGCACACACAAGGCTTTCACACACTCAATAAGATCACACACACACTCACTGTTGTATGAGATCACACAATGCAGAAAACACATACACTCACACTTTGAGTATTGAAGATGATAAACTTGGAGAGAAAACTGGAAAACTCTTTATTGATTAAACTCTTCTCTAAACTACATACACGGTGAGCTATTTAAAGCTCTATAATCAAGTAGCAACTGCTACTAACTAACTACAAGAAGAATCAAGAAAGCAAGAAGAATAACCGCTACATCTCAGCTAACTAACTGCTGCTCCAACGGCTAGTTCGGCTAGGTTGCTTCTACCTTCTCGGTTCAAGACCGAACTCCTTCCTCGGTTCAAGACCGAACTCCTTCCTCGGCTTACAATCGAACTCCTTCTCGGCTTACAACCGAACTCTTCCTTCTCGGCTCATTCCAGCTCAACGCCGAGCTTCCTTACCGAGCTTCCTTACCGAGCTTCCTTACCGCTGAGCTTACCGACTTCTGCCTTCTTCTTCTCGGCTAGTTCCAGGCTAGTTCCAGCTCGGTAAGCCGAGCTTACCGAACTCCTTTCTAGCCGAGCTTCTTCCAACTGAAATGAGCACTCCATTATTACATTTATGATTGATAATTTGATGTTACAATTTCCTATAACAATAGACATATGCAATACTATCATATTCCCATGGAGGTCGTGAATCGGGTAACCAACCCGTAAATAGCAGACACCTTCGATACTCAATCCAATTTTTTTTACGGATGGAGGAAAAATAGTACTACTACTAGTAATTACTAGGGACTCAACTATTTTTCAAAATTTTCTAGACTTCAATAGTATATGAGCTAATAAAATTTTCTAACAATTTATGTAAATTTTAAAATAGACAAAAAGGTAAAAATAATACTTAATTAAAAGAGCTTAAGCACATAATAGCTTCTTATTAGTTCGCCTCCAAAAGCAAGATTCGAATCCGACTAATCAGGTCCAAAATGAGCCAATATAAATATCAATACAAATAGTTGGACTTGTGGGGTTAGACATTAATGATTTATTTCTCTGAAAATATTTTGATAATCCAGGAACTACAATTAGAGCATAATAATTAACCAGACCGGGATGGAAAATGATAATGTCATAAGGTGTAAACTTCCATTCCTGTTAGTTTTTTTTTTGAGATGTCAAACTATAAATTTTTCACGCGAAAGGTTATACTTTAGAGTGATAATAAAGTGAAATGGAAAAAAAGGATAATTTTCCTTTTGATTGGGTAAATGAATTTAAATTTAAATGCCGTGCGCGCCACGGAAGACTCATATCTGAAACCTTTGGCCTCAGGCATTAACTTCTCTACCGCTTGGTCAACTCACACGTAAAAAATTTGGATCATTTCTCAATTTATGTGTGTCATCCTTGAGCAGAGACAATGCTAATTATGAAATAAAATTAAGTATAACATTAAAAGCATATAATATGGGGGTGTGGGTTTACTATTTAGTTTAAAATAAAATTTAAAAATTAGATAAGGATTTAGTAAAAGAAAAAACTCTAGACATACAAAATTTTTAAATTACCCAAACCCAACAATCTTAAATCTAAATAAAAACACTCTAAATAGTAAATCAGGTATACTAAAGCAACTTATCTAATAGTAATTGATATCCATTTTGCCACCCTTATTCACCCACTCACTCTAATCTAGAATGCACATCATGACAAGATCCTTTGTTTTTCACAATTTGAGTAGAGGCAACACTTCACATTCGTATTTATTTAAAATCGAGTTTTGACGAGTGAGAGATAATTAATTAAATGAGTTATACTTATAAAGTATCCAATGTTGATTTATGAACATTAATTATATGCTTGTATATAAATTGCTGCAATTAAAGTTAGATGTTAATTAACTATATGCATAAGTGATAAGCCCTCACCTTTTGTGCCTCGATCGATCACGTGCCCTTAGGCTCGTTGGCACTGGTCCTAATTAACTCGTAGGCCTTGGTCGATATTGGCATTGGTCCTCGACTCAATTGTCAACTATATTTCACCAGTTTCTTTAAATTGTTTTGTTGCATTTAATTTATTTTGACGAAATTGTTTTGTTTTATTCAATTTCAGTCTCCCCTTCTATATAGGAGTGTATATTTTCTGTTGTAATAGAAAGTTTCGTGTACCACAACCATTGCCTTGTGTCATAGGAGTATATATCTGTAATTCTTTTTCGAATGCTAGATATTTTTTGTGTAAACAAACTGTTGGCAAATTAATGAAAAAAATTACTACTCCTATATATCACTAATTGGTTTTAAGATAAAACCTATGAATTTCTATCATTAAAGCCATACAACTTTTATATTCTGGTGCAAAAATCGAACCATGAATGATTAATTTTTTCTTAGTAAATATGTGTACAAACTTTGGCATATGCATTGTGGTGCATCATGGACTAGAACGGACGTTTTCCAATAATTCACATGGGAAAAGGTTATTGGTTTGTATCAAGTGATAGACGCTTTTAGCAAAAATTTCTAAAAAATATTCTAGGCCACTAAAGAAGTGCAATGTTGTTCCAATCGAGTTAGAGATGCTTAGAACCCACATAATTGGAATAAGGAAACCCATGGTGTGGGAGTTTGGAAAATGACACCAAATCATTTTAAATCACGAATAAGAATTTGTACTCTTTTTCCACTTCATAAATTTCGATATGACTATTATTTGTAAGCTAGGGTTCATATTAGCTCAAGAAGATTGGACAATGTAGATATTTAAAAATTTCTCCAAGTGGATTCCTATTGCTAGCTAAATCTGAATTTACACGCAGCAAGACCAACATATATACTTAGTCTATGATTTGATAACGGATTAAGGACATAATCTATCTCGACTTTAGCAATATTATCATTTCTATTACAATCTTTAAAATTTATCAGTTCTACCATAATCTGCAGTAGTTGATCAATTTTATCCTAGTACTTATATATATATATATATATATATATATATATATATATATATATATATATATATATATATATATATATATCAATTCTATCGTGCAAGGTATTTTATTATCATCTCGCACATGATGTCACAACTCAATCATTGGTGTAAAATTTCGTTGCTTAAAATATTGAGATAGAATTGATACAATTACGAAAAGATTGAAACTAAATTGAAATTTTTTCAAATTTAGAATAGAATTAAAAAAATTATTTAAAGTCATGATTGATTAGATCATTTAATTTTGTTTTTGTAAGCAACCCATAAAACTTTTGGTCGTTCATACTCATAAAGTCATAAATCACAATGCTAACCAAAAAACTGCAACTCGTTTTTTTAATACAAAATATAATTTGTCAGTCAATTTCTAAATTCTTTGCTATGCTCCTAATGTAACCAATGTGTAAGTAGGATTGTGTTCCATGTACCCTACCTCCATTGACACGCAAAAATTTATTTCTTTTTCTTTTGAAACTTATCCCATTAAATGTCATTTTTCTAGTGGATTTGATGTCAAATGTCATCTTCTTGTAATCAAATGCTTCTACCGCATTATTTGTATTTATTCAATTTAAATAAAATAAAATTAAAATGCCTAAGTATTAAATTGGTATAGTCTAACTTAATTAGTACGTATACTATTATAATTGACGATCGTCGCTGCGGCTCATCTATTAATATATTTGCTGGTGGTGTTCAAAATTTAATAGGCAACGACGTCACGTACATGTCTCCTTTTTTCGCATTTAAAAAAGAATAAAAAAAAGAGTGAGAGGAAGATACAAGAAGGAAACGACGTTGATCAAACATGTGTCATTCAACTTCTGAAGTGACCCAAGTCCCAACATGTTCCACTTTAGTTTCATTTTCTCATGAGATATGATTTGTAGATACTCCGATGTGAGAATTTTCTCGCGAGACATGATTAGATAAAATGTAATAATGCAGTAGTTGTGACTTTCGTTCCCAAAACTTAGGGTCACTTGGCAGAGTTGTACAACAAATAGTAGGGAGTCCTACTATTCCCTCCGTCCACTAATTCAACGGGGAGTTTTGATTCGCCATAGATTTTAAGAAACATACTAAAAAGTTAATTAAAAAAGTTGTAAAAGATGAGTTCTATTTTTATATAGTATTAGTTTTATAATAAAATAAAATATGTGAGAAATAAAGTTAATGGAACGTGTGATCCATTAACAAAAGTAGTAAAAAAATATAAAATTTACTAGTGGACAAACAAAAATGATAAAATGAGAAGTTTATTAAAATACTAGTCAATTTCATTTCAAAATACAAAATATAAAACTTTTTATAGATAATTAAATTGACAATTCATGTTATATAACAAACTTTTTTATTTGCAGGTGACTCGCAGCTTGAATGATATAACAACCACTTCATCCACGGGAAGATGGCATAGACAAAAGTGGCCCCACCAAGTGCACAACACCTTATTTGGTTTATCTTGTAGGGCATGTTAAATACTAAGAGCATTCCCATCTGTGCTCTTGCCAAAGAGCACGAATGTTGGTCCGAATCCACTGTTATTACTTTTTTACTCTCTGCTCTTTTCCAAGAGCACAACACTTACATCCATGCTCTTCCGCAAAGACATGCTCAAGGGTCCCACCATTCTATTATTCAATTTAAATAAAAACATTTCCACAATATTAAAATGCATTAAAAATACCCGGAATACTATTACAAATTATAAAAAAAATTAAAAATTACATAATTAAAATCCTAAAAATTAAAAATTATATAATTAAATTCATAAAATTAAAAAACCCACTACCCGTGGCCGAATTTTGCCCAAATGTGTTTGATTAGGTCTTCTTGTAGCTCAGTGTGGGTTCGGGTATCACGCATTGTGTTTCTTGTTTCGATCCTCTCGCCTACCGTCGTATGCACACCTCAGCGTAGGGGAGACCTCGCGGTTGAGCTTCCGGCTTCATCCTCGTCGTAAAAGTTAGCCGCTCTCGGTCCTTCGTCAGATATAATCATGCTGTGCAACATAATACACGTGTACATGATGTCAGCGATATTCTTAACGTACTACAGCCGAGACAGGGCCTTCGCAATGTTGAATCGACCTTGAAGGACCCCAAAAGCTCTTTCGACATCTTTCCGAGCAGACTCTTGACGCTGCGCAAAAAGAACCCATCTCGGGTCTTGCGGATTGTTGAACGTCTTCACGAAAGTCGACCACCTTGGGTAGATACCATCGGCGAGATAGTAACCTATGTGGTATGCATTTCCGTTGACGGTGAAGTCGATCGCCGGTGCTACACCATTCAAAACATCATTGAAGAGTGGTGAAGAATAGAGCACGTTCAAGTCGTTGTTGGATCCGGCAATACCGTAATATGCATGTCAAATCCATAGGCGGTAGTCGGCGACCGCTTCAAGGATAAGTGTTAGGCCGCCGCCTTTGTGGCCGCTTAAGTGTTGCCCCATCTAAGCAGTCGGGTAATTCTTCCTCTTCCAATGCATGCAGTCAATGCTGCCAAGCATACCGGGAAAACCGTGGACTGTTTCGTGAAGACGAAGCAACCGTTGACAATCATCGGTGGTGGGTGCCTGAAGGAATTCCTCACCGAAAGCAGAACGAACGTCGTCGCAAAAATTTTAAGGCATGGGATTCCAGTTGACTCACCGACATGCAAATACTCGTCGAAGAGGTCAGTTGTTTGCCCAGTAGAAAGTTGTCGGATGGCACAAGTACACTTCTGCAATGCCGAGAGACTTTGCCGACCGGTTGCGTCTCTACTTGATTGAAAGTATTCAACATGGGTGGACAATGTGTTGACAATATGCATAAACAACCGTTTTGACATGCAAAAACGGCGCCGAAAGTAATCTTCTGGTAACCGCGGCTGGTCGAAAAAATAGTCGGCAACGAGCCTTTCGTTGGCTCCCTCTCGGCCACGAGGGATGTAATGGCGAATTGATCTAGTTGGTCGAGGAGGAGGGGCGGGGGTAGTGGCGGCGACGTAGGCTTCATAGGCGGCACGATATTGTTCATAGTATTCTTGTTCTTCGCGCTCCGTTTCCGCCATGATATCTGTGAAATCCATTTTAGAGGGTTTGAGTGGGAGAGGAAGATGTAGATGGGTTGTATGAAAAAATATGAATGAGAGATGAATGGGAGATGATTTGATGTGAAAAATGAATGATGAATGTGTGTATTTATAGATGATTTTGGGAATAAAAAAATTATAAAAAAATCAGAATAACGGTAATAAAACGGCCATATTTTTGGGAATCTGAAAATAATTTTTTTTTTGGGGTATTATTTTCGATTTTTTTTAAAAATGAATTTCCAACGGATAATCCGTTGGCCAATACAAACGCGCCACGTAGTCTGCTCAGCGGCACGGACGTGCTCGATGCATCGAGCAGCGCCGTGCCAGCGGCGGGAGTGCAGCAGCGGCGACAGCGGTGTCGCGCCAGCGGCACGGACGCCGTCCGTCCCAGCGAGTACCGCTGCCAATGCTCTAATGAGCAACTCCTCAGCTTAGGATTCCCGAGTTTGGAAGATAATATGTGTGCCTTGTGCAAGAATTGAAGCCAGAGACAGTCCATCACAGCATGTTTGGATGCAAGTTTTCCAGTTCTACCATGCAACAGTTGGAGTCTCGCCTACTGCATGACCAGGGATTTGTTCTCTTGTTGATTACTGTGGATGGGCACACTTTTTCAATAGTTTGACAAGAATATACAGAGTTTTCTCTTCTATGTGATATGGTGGTGTATCTGGTGCCTCAGAAACAAAGTCATTTTCAAAAAGATGAAACTTGGATGGAATGTAAAAAATGAGCTAATTCTATGGAAATTGGGGTCATGGATTAAGGTTGGTCCCAAAATTTTCCTTATTTACCAAGACAAATGAGCGAGAATTTAGCTGAAGTGAGAAGATGGTCGACATGGAGTTGCAAAACATAGCCTAGAGCCGAAGACTATTGATGAGGTTTTTTGCTAATGATTTGTCTCTATTTCTTGCTACCACATCATATTCTTGGAGGTCGTGTGTTGTTGGAGGTCTTGCTCTATTAGCCTTGTAGTGCTTGTTGTGCTGTTTAGTTTTTGTTTTTGTCTGATTTTGCATAGTTGCTTTGGTTCTACTATCTGTTTTACCTTGTTTGAACTTGGAGTTTGGTGTGCTTTTGACTGTGGCTCATCGAGATGGTTGGAACCTTTTTATGTATCGGAAAAAATATATAAAAAATTATAATATGACCACAAATCAAAACAATAAAACAAGACTATTTCCTCTATTCTCCATTCGTGTTCACGGTTTCCATTTTGGTCTGTATTTTATTAATTGTTTTATTTCATTTTTACTACTTTTGGTAGTGATTGATCTCACATTCCATAACTAATTTTACTCACATTTTATTATAATACTCTTTTCGTCCCAGCTCATGTGATTGAGTTGTTTTCAGCACGTGTTTTGTAAAATGATAATAAACAGTTAAAGTGTAGAGAAAATAAGGTAAAAGAAAGAATAATGAAGAGAGAAAAATAATAAATAATTAAAGTGGTGGGAAAATAAAGTAAGTGAGAGAACAATATAGAGGAGACTCGCATTCTTAAAATCGGAATTTAATTAATACTAGTACATTTCTTTTTGTATTTTACATAGTTACCCCATGTTACCTTAACGGTGATTAAGGAAGGGTTATGGTACTTCTACATTTCAAATTTGAAAATAAAAATGTTTGATCTTCCCTTAACAAAAGAATTTTTTATGGAATGTTTTATTTCCATAAAAAATAATTTAAACAATATTACAGAAGCACTTTATATAATCCAACTGATTCTATTTTCTTTTACTTTTATTGTGGTTTTTATTTGATTTGCTTCCTAAAATTGCCTATAAATTGTCAATTACAGTAATTGTTAGAAAAAAGAAAAAGGATACAAATAAACAACTAATAAATTCAGAATTCAAGTTAAGGGTGTACGTAAAACTTAAGTAATTGAATTTAGATTCGGGTTAAAATACATTATCTCCCTTGGGGTGTCATCTCATGTTCATACACTACGCCATAATCGTCAACATAAACAAATGTGTTGAATTGTTAGGGAGCATTGATTGATATTTTCACTAAAACATTAAATAAAATATATATACCAAATTTAGTAGAGAAACTAGATTGACTTCATCAGCTTTATGTAGAAGATTTCAAGATGATTGGTATGGCCGTATGGGCCGCTTTAAAGCAAACTTAAATTAATTAAGTAGCAAAAATATCTGATTAAAATTTATAAAAGAAAAAAGAAATAATGTTGAAGTCATTCGTCATCTAATATCCATCGTCCACATGTCCTTCTCAATATGAGATCACGAGACTTGGGTCATCTACTAATTGTAGATTATTAAAATTTTAAACAATAGATTAAGTCGCTATATTATAGATATCATCTGTCGCCATTATACCTACTAATACTAATACATCGAATCTAGATACCATCAATTGAAACCAGGGGCGTAAACATAATTGTTTTTGGTATTTGAGGCTCTATTTTTTTTTTACAAAATCAACCATTTATTCCTAGATTTAGGTATGTAATATAATTTTGTATCAAGAAGCAAACACTCCATATGTGTAAATTTTATATACAAACTCCTTAAAAAAACAACCGACTTATTTTCCACGAAATATATATTTGGCTAATTACCACCATATTGTCACCATCCACAATATATATAGTCTTTTCTTGGGTCACGTTCTCTATGAATTTACCTATCACTTGGATTGTAAATAAATTATTTTATTGATTGGTATGTAGAGAAAATATCTTTATAGTTTCTTCCACGTGGATTTAGGTTTAGGTTTCCTGACCCTTGTCGTTTCGTTTGTATTACTTGAATTAATCAAACTCAATTACTATTATAATCAACTATTGTTTACACTTATCTCTGTGGCAGACACAGATTATGCCCTTAAAACCACTATAATAGAATAGTGCTCCACATAGTAATAAGCAACATTAAAATTATTGATAAATACGATTCTATCTTGATTAGTGTGACTTTTGCTTTCTAAATATAGATAGCAAAATCTAACTCATTATAAAAAGATCCAGTTGAATTCGTCCACATCACTGAATAATCACATTCTTTAATATCGGCATGGATTTAATATTAAAAGAGAGCCAATATAATAATCTTTTTTTTGGTCTCAATGCTTGTAATAATGAGTGTTTAGCTTAAGATAGAAAACGGCATCTGGGTTCGTGCCACGTGTCCATCTTGGCAGTTGAAAGCTTGACTATTTTAGGATTGCTGTTCCAATGAGTCGAAATTTCCGAAGTCCTTAAAAACAGCCACAATAATTGCTGCTTTTTAGGGAGATTTAGAACTACCAACTTTGAATTATTTTATTGGCTGTCTCATACCTATAATTAGATTTCTTTGAATTTTATAATCCTGAATTAGTAACCTTAACCCTAGTTGATGATTCATGATATACTTTCCATTGATTACTCTTATGTGCTTCGGTTTAGGCTTACACTTACTATAAATAAATTTAAATTGGATGTCTTGATAAAAATACTTTGCTTGCCTTGAAATTCAACAAACTCGTTTTTTGTATTAGAGTGGTACTAGTGTTTATTAACGGAACATAGGATAGAGCCTGAAAAGAAAAAATGGTGGAAGTTACCTAAATTTGACTGGAAATTAACGATAAAAGCATGAAAATGTAAAAAGAGAATCTAAGCTTTCCACAAGAAAATAAAATAAGTATGAAATAATATAGAGAGTTTAATTCAATCCTGTGTATTGACATGTGTAGTCGATACATAAATTGTAATGTGATAGCATTTCATATTAGTAGAATTTTAGTGAGGTAAAAGTGTCGATATTATACTGTTTCACTGGCTAGCTATAAATGTATTAAGTATTTATGAGTTTCAGTTTTTTTCAAAATAAACAAATGATGGTGTCAATACATTAACTTCAATTCATTCCCAAATTTTAGTATCATCTCATTATTAGGATTTTTCCAACTAAACATATTATTGGATAGAAATGTAATCAAATGCAAACCATAAATATAGTACAAACTCCAAACTATGATCTGGACCATTAAAAAATGTTAACAGATGACAAAATAGTAGCAACAGAAAATGTCAACACAAACACAGTGTCAACGGTTGATGTTGTGTTGATATTGTGTTGACACATTCTTTTGCCACTATTTTATCATCTATTGATATTTTTTAATAGTCCAGATCATAATTTGGAGTTTGTACAATATAGATATTAGAAACCGATTATTAATGCCACATAAAATTTATTTTATTCGACGACATTAGATAGAAGAAGATACGCAAAATACTACTACACCTCCACCCTATTAAAAATAAATTCAATATATTATGCTTGTTCCAGCCACCGTTATTGTGCGAGCTAGCAGCATCTCACGCATCAAAAAATGCGAATTGAATTCACAGCTACGTGGCAAAATATACTCATGCCCCATTACTTGTGATACTTTATTCTGGAATAACCAATGTGTGAAGAATGAGAAGTAGTTTTGTGCATTGGAATTAGTAAAGAAGATTGCAAGAATAAGATCTTGTTAGATTAATTTCTTTGAAAACCTAAGGAAATGTATGCCTTATTCTTGGGCCAATGATTTTGGGATTAATAGTTTCCTATATTTTCTTTTTGCACTGTGTATTTGTACAACTCAAAAGTTTATATGCTTGCCTTGCCCATACTTAACTTTTTAATACTAGTACACAGCAATAGAAGAGATAATAAGGCCACGAAAAAAAGAAACTGGAATATGATATACATACATTCTTGCTCAAATCGGATGCGTGACATGCCACTAAACTAGCCCCTAAAACTCTATGGGTCCGGCAAAAACATCCACCCACCATTTTAGGAGAGAGAAAAAATAAGACAAAATGCCTTGCATTCGACATCAGAAACATAGAGAAAATGTGGATATCAAATTTGGCACCCATGCAACCCAATCCACATTCCGATTCTTTTCATCAGAGACCATAAATGTTTTCATTAAACAATGAAGTTTCGTACCTTTAAAGTCCTCGCATCAACATATCGGGATAAATTCCATATTACTTGTAAATAGTCCATCAATCAATCTCTCCTTCCTCTGTATCATATGGTTCATGCTCGATGCTTTGAGGTTGAGCTTCGTCTTCCTCCTCCTCATCGTTCTTCATGTACAGCCCAAGTTTCTCTAGTGGATTACTATTTGCTGGGAATTTGAAACTACCAAGACCATTTTGAGAATTTTCTGGGCTTGCTTCGTCTATAAAGCTCTGTAAATGCTCCTCTGGACCAGCTCTAAACATCTCAAGGTCTTCCATGAACTGGATATTTTCATTAATATCGACCGTCTTCTCCATCTGTCAGGAAAGCAAAACTAAATTATATTGAAGTGGGCAATAGGGCGACTCATGTCGGTATATTCTTAGCCATTACAAGAGGAGACCTGCTGCAGAGCTTGACGTGCAGCTTCTCTCTCAAGTTCTCTTTGCCTTCTGGCTTCTGCTGCAGCTTCTGCTTCGACCTTTCTTCTAGCCTCTTCGGCAGCTTTGGCCTCAGCTTGGAGTCTTGCTTTCTCTGATCAAAATATGAGTCCATACCACAACCATGGGAGACTTTTTAGACAAATCTAAGAAACATCTTGACAGTATAATAATTTGGAACAATTTCATTCAACTAAAACCTTCTCTTCTTCGTCTTTCAAGCTCCTCCTTCTCCAGCTTCAGTCTCTCGGAATCTGTTCCCTGCATTTTCAGACATCACGAATGATTCCGGGATATGAATTTCAAATTGTGTTTTCCTAATGACAAAATGCAAACTGAAACAGAACTAATCAGTATTGATTTTTCAACTAAAGATTTAAGTCGTGTTTTCCTAATGACAAACACAAATCAAAGATTTTTCATTTAAAGATTTCCTAAGATCCACATCAACAAGCCGAAGGTACAATATACAATAATACAATAGTTCTTCAAATATTATTTTCATTTCTAACACAGATGAAAGTATCAATTTTATACAAAACATATGAGTATGGGACGACGTTTATACAGATAGCTATTATTTAGATATATACTAAAATTATCCTTCATTCCATGCATTAATGGAAATTGATTAATATTGGAGGATGCATTGCAAGGACAAATAACAATCAAGAAAGATAGAATTTGACTAGCCATGTCAAAGGTGCATACTTTCTCGGTTGTATTCTCTTGAGCTTTAATTATAATATCAGCAAACCGGCTCCTCAATATAGCTGCACGGTATAGCTTGTCAGGGGAGACTTGCCTATCTGGTGGAGCACTCTCCCCTAAAATGTTACAGCTTGTTGGTGAGATTACGCTGCACATTTAATAGCTCGCACTCTTCATTAGTTATCACTGCTTACCCTCTTGAGGACAATTAGGCTCAATGGATGACATTGGATATTGCTCAGCATTCCCATCCAAGATATCTGCATATATTTAAGAATATATTCTAACATCAGAATTCAAAGTGCATTTACAGAAAATTCATCTTGCACTTCTAAGAATCTGACCTCCATCATTTTGATCGCGTAAGTTTTTTTCCCTGGGATCGTCTTGATCATTTGTAGCTTTCTGAAAGTTAACGAAGAAGGTAAGATACACACATAGAATCGCATACTACTTAGAATCACATACAGTGGATCAAAATCCAAATAGTGCTGAATCAAAACCAAAGAGAAACTTAATTAAAAATAAAAAAAAATTAATATATATATATATATAGAGAGAGAGAGAGAGTATAGAGAAGAACTACAAAATGGGCATATACTCACTCCTGCAGTAACTGAGATATTGGTACCATCAGCTTCACAGGCTGAAGAATTTTCCGAATCTGCAAAATGGAAAGGATAAAATTTATAACTTATAAACATACACTTTGTGGTAGCGTTAGTTCAACCTACTGATTATGATAAAAAAAATTATAAATACATATACAGATACTAGAAGCTAAAAAACTATAGGCTGTGGATTAAATCAAATAAGACTAGCAAAAGCATGAGTACAGATGATGTGGATGTAGATGTAGATGCAGAGGCAGGAAAGTAATGAGTCATATTGTTCTTATGATACGATCCCACATCGGTTTCACACGAAAGTGTGGAATAGCATATAAGAGGGAGTCAACCCTTTACCTTTGACCATGGTTTTGGGTTAAGTTATAGGCCTTCCTATCTTATATGATTAGAAATTTGGTGCGGTGAACGTGAATCCGGATGTCCTACGGAAGGGGCTACCCGTAGGTGTGACCAAAGGGGTGCCCCCGAAAAATGTTGGCCCGAAGGAAAAGGGTAGCAAAGGGGGTGGTGGGCCCATCGCTTTGGGTTTGCCACTTGGCGTGTGAAGTCCGTGGTCGTCCGGTTTAAAAGAGGGATGGATTGATACGATCCCACATCGGTTCCACAGGAAAGTGTGGAATAGCATATAAGAGGGAGTCAACCCTTAACCTTTAACCATGGTTTTGGGTTAAGTTAGGGCTTCCTATCTTATATGCTTATCATCTTATGACCAGAAATTATCCAGCATATAATAGCATAATGCAAGAATCTAGAGCTAGATAGAAATAATATCAAATAAGAGTACTATCTGCTGGCGTAAAGCAGTAAAGGACATACAAAATAACCTTCTCTATGTTTATATTTCAGCATTAGCTCAGTACTAAAAACACATGACATATTGCAGAAAGATCCAGATTGTTGAAGAGTTTATTTGTACTTATAGTTAATTGTATATATCTCTAATTGTTTAAATGGACTTTGTAAGTAGATAGATCTTATTATTCTTAGGTTTAGGTTGTAACCTCATCGTAGTCCCTCTACACACGTGAGTCATTGTACTTGTATCATACATAGGCATCTTTTCTCCAATATATGTCTTTATTTTATTCTGTTTTGTGATTAATTCAGGTGTTATAGCAAATAGTACAAAGCCCTCTAGTAGTCTAGTTGCATGATTGCTAAGCATGTGCCTTAGATAGCAGTTTAGAGCACCTATAAGTCATGTTTTCCACCCAAAAGACTACAAAAAAAACCAATACAGAAGACAGGTCAGACAGAAGCAAACAGGGAAAGGTAACTGTAAAACAATCTGCTCAAAGTAACATGGTGGTAGCAATTGTTAAACAACAAAAGACATGTAATAGAATGACAATTAAGCTTAATGGACAGCTAAAGGGGCCATTCTGCTGCACATGTATGCTTGAGTAAAATATTATTTCCTTTGGAGAGTTAGGTGTCTGTGGCGGAAAATCCAGCACACCATCTATTCGTCAACAAGACAGATAAGAAAAACCACCACGGCCAACTAAAGAGTCTTGTCGGAACTTCCCCGGAATGAGGGGAAAAGGTTATGGTCAACATAAATACAAAATTTCAATACAGATTGCATGTGCTCCTGTGAAGCAGAAAAAAAAGTACACTTGTTGAACGCAAAAATGAAATGACAAAAATGCAGAAGCATTGTCAAGGATGAATATGATTAACAAGATGCAAAAGAGAATCCAACTGAATAAGTTGACAACTCTCAGTGAAGACTGAAGAATGAAGAAAAAACTTAAAACTTCTGATTAGTACTAGAAAATCCTTGACACGTACCTACATTAAACAGTACCCTCTCCATTAGAATAAACAAATGTAATCCATAATTTAGCATGGTTCTTCCTAGTGTTCACTGTTCACTGACAAAATGTGCTAGCAATCTTGGCTGTTAATGGAATTTACAAACTACAGCACTTTTCCGATTCTATCCTGATGAGAAAGCACCACACTGGACCACATAATCAGTGATCAACCTATCTACAGTTAAAACACTTCATCTCAGAACAGCTCTTACTATCCAGCCATTAAATTCTAAAAAAAGTGAAATTCCTGACATTAAACACTTCCTGACATTAAATCAGGTTTTGCAAACGGAAGTTCATATGATAACAGAATTTGGTGTCTCGCATAAAGACGAGTATCCAACTACACAAGACATACAATGAAACATATCAAAGCACAACAAAGAATTGTACAACAGCCACCAAATTGAAACTAAAACTGCATAACATACAATGCTGATGTTCACAGGTCCAAACTGATACCAAGCATGAAACAATTTTGGAATATAACATATTGTGCCCTTAATGCACAGTACTATTTAACTATGATTGTTATAGAAACTATTAATCATTTTCCTAAGATCCACATCAACAAGCTCAAGGTACAATATACAATAGTTCTTTCAATATTATTTTCATTTCTAAAACAGATAAAAACACAGTTATGCAAATGTATACACCATGAAGCCAATGTAGAATGGGAGCTCAGCCCTATCAATGATTCCAAAGAACAACTATTTCACCTTTTCACACAAACAACAGTGCATTTTATATTGCTGGTACTCGTACAACCTAGCAATAAACCTTTACTGCATTCACTTCCAAAGAACTCCATCTTTCTTTAAAGAATATATACCATTTCACACAAAGTCAAACAACAATACATCTGTGATCTTGCACATTGGGTAATCAACCTTTTACTGCAATCACTTCCAAATAAATCCACCAAATTCCTTTCCTTTCTGCACCTTGAAGATGCAATGTCTTACTATTATGTATCCAGTTTCAAACTTAAGGCATCAGATCATAATAACAAATACTAAGAACTAGTTGTGATAACTTCAAGTTGTTCACATCAAGGAATAATTTTAGTGAACCTTATAGGTAATTAAAATCAATCCACAATTCTGCACAATTCCAATTTCAATCCAATTAAAATCTTGAAATTAGACACAACTTAACAAGGAGGTTCATGTGTCCACATCAATAATAGATCCAAGAGAGAACAAGTTTACCCACATGGGGCCATCAGATAAGTTCTGAAATCTAAGAATATGGTGTAGATCTGAAACCAAAAGCCTAGGTTATGGAAAGATATTAGCATCAAGCGTGGTTTTAGGGTTCACAAAAGAGCCATGCATTGAACTTCTACATGATGATGATCGGGATAAGAAGGCAAGAAACACAAAAACAGTGCATTAAATATAGTAGATGAAGAGCAGGATAAGAAGGCAAGAAACACAAAAACAGTGCATAAAAAAACAGTACATAATAACACAGACCAGTAGATGAGGAGCCTGATTCGCTACTGGAACTTCTTGAGCCACTGCAGTTACTATTCCTTTCAGCAACATCCTTATCAATCCGAATTGGAGGTGAACTGGACACAGGAGGTGGATCATTTCCACCAATATCCACATCCTCATCAGCTCGCTCGTGGTCTGATTGATTTTTCAGGGGTAAGACAAAGTCAAACATGACAATTCTGCGATTAATGTCTAGGTGCAACTTCATCTGGAAAATAAAATACCTTCGCAAGGCAGGTAAGATGAATCTCTAAACCCAGATTCCCTTTGCATCTGTTAAAATTATTCATAAATAAGTACCCATTGAGAATAATTATCACAATCTGAGAATAACGCAGATACACAAGCACTTGCAGTTTACCTCAGTATCATGGTTCTCTGATGTTGATTGACGTTTCTTCTTCTCCAATAGATAATCATCTAAAAGTTTACGTAAAGTAAACAGTGTATCATCACTAAGCGCGTCAATGTCGATTTCAATCTCATCCTCAGTTACTTCACCACCGTGCAAAGTGCTCTCTTTCAAAAAATTGATTATGTTGTCTGGCAGCTCAGCCATTAGTTCCTCCAACTCGGTCCCCAGTTTTTGTTTTTCAACATCACTCATTGCAGGCTTATCTCTTTCATGCCTGGCTCTCGGTTCCTTAGAAGCAATTTTCTGCTTCTTAGCACGAGGCATATAAGCACTTTCAGGTTCTATAATGACACTCGACTTGGAAGCCGTGGAATCATCAGCTGTAGGTGGAAGTTTCTTCTCAATTGATTTCCATCTCACTTCAAAGTATTTATTCATAATCTCAGCCATGATATGAACATCATGTTTGGGTGGGTTAAATGTCATTGCATTTTTGAAGGTGAGTCTCACATCTGCAGCAAACTCCATGGGAGTGGAATACTGATTCGACAGTAATTTACTTTTTACTGTCCCTAAATCCATTGGATGCTTGATGATATCAAAATATTCCGGGACTTTATGAGCTACAACGTCAACTGGCTTGTTGAAAATCCAGGCATGAGGTTGCACCATCAAACGATTTAACAGAGTCTCACATTGTTTCATCAATATAACAAAACTAGTATTTTGTGGAAGACCATGCTTCACCGACTCCGTTTTCCTAGCGGCCAAAGGGCCACCTTTAGTGCGAGGTCCATTTCTTCCAGAATGACCTTTTTTCTTTCCTGGTGTCATGGCCTCATCATTCATGGTGGACATGGGCAAGCTTTCTGCCGTAGCAAGTCTCTTTGCTCCAGTTTGATGGTTATGGACACCAGTAGTTTGTGGATGCACCACTCTATCCAAGCTAAAAGAAGCTATCTTCCTGTTAAACTTACGTACTTGTTCAAGCTCACTCTTCAGCTTAATTTCTAAATCCCTTCTCTCTGAAGAGGACATCTTCAAAAGTGACAGTGTTCGAATTGGCACAACAGACCTACCAAAATCATCAACATTGAAGCCAATGCACTTCCCACTCGGAACACAAGCATCCTGC
This sequence comes from Salvia splendens, assembly GCF_004379255.2. Lineage (NCBI taxonomy): Eukaryota > Viridiplantae > Streptophyta > Magnoliopsida > Lamiales > Lamiaceae > Salvia > Salvia splendens. The sequence goes on from NC_056040.1 coordinate 12,267,400, forward strand.
AGAGAATTTAACCCCGCATCAGGGCGGCCCGCATTCCCAAAACCTTCTGATTCAGCAACTGTCTCAACCGCATGTCGATAGTCGGGCACAAAACCACTGGAGTAACCCGTAGAGACTTTTCGAGTTTTCCCCATCATATCCCCTAACCCGGCCTTCTTCGAAAACTTCTTCGACTCCTTGTGCCCTGTGTAATCTATCAGGATGGCTGGTGCCATAAATTTAAAGCTGAACGAGTACACATATCAAATCCTCCTCATCTGAGATTTCAACTGTATGAAACGCCTGAATCCCTACCACGTATAACAATTTGTTGTTTAAAAAGCATTCTTTACGAATATTTCCACCTCTACACAACTTCAATTTACAATCTCATTACCTCTCAAAACAGCTTAAATTCGATCGAAATAAAAAAGATGCCATAAACAAAAGCTGAAATCTCAGGAAACCCCAATCTAGAACGGTTATGCAACACCAAACCCAAATCCCACTGACAGAAATTTCACATCTTTGAAATAATTGGACAATTTGAGGGCAAAGCAAAAAAAGAAACGAAACCTAATCTACGTAGAAAGAAAACATACGATTGCAATCATTTGGATCCAGAAAAGAAATTAGAAAAGCATAGTGAGAGGGTAAGAACCGGGTTACCCAAGCCCTTCAGCAAGAACCCTAAATGCAAAAAAAAAAAAAAAAGGCTGAGATTTTTTGTTTGAAAATTTTCATAATCCTAGAAAAAGATATAAATGCACATACGTGAAAGAGAGAGAGGACTTACTAGTTTGAGAATCGCAGAGGCGCTCGGGCTGCGACGAATCACGGCATTTTAAAGACGAGAGCTGCAACAAATTTTGACCGCCGATTTCGTGCCGTTTAATCTAATGGCCTAAAATATGAATCGAGTTCAGTAATTAGGGGCACGACTCGGCAGCAATTGAGTCACTATGCGACGTCGTGTCAATTACTTACACGTGTCGATATCAGAGTGCTAAAAACGTTCGTTTACGCGCATCCACGACCGTGCTCTTGCCAGCGGCACGGTTGTGGGCCCAGGCGGTACTATTCATGCCTGCTCTCTGGCAAGATCACAACACCCACAACTGTGCTCTTCCGCAAGGACGAGCACAATTAATTTAAAATTCAATTAAACAATAATATTTCCATAATATTAAAATTCATTTAAAAACCACAATAAATATTACAAATGACAAATAAAATTAAACATTACATAATTAAAATCCTAAAAATGAAAAATTACATAATTAAAATCCTAAAAATTAAAAATTACATAATTAAAATCCTAAAAATTAAAAAACCACTACTCGTTGCCGAATTTCGCCCACATGTGGTTGATTAGGTCTTCTTGTAGTTGATTGTGGATTCGAGTATCGCGCATTGTGTGTCTTGTCTCGATCCTCTGGCCAACCGTCGTATGCTCGCCTCGGCGTGGGCGAGACCTCGCTGTTGAGCTTCCGTCCTCGTCCTCGTCGTAGAAGCTAGCCGCCCTCGGCCCTTCGTCGGCTATAATCATGTTGTGTAATATAATACACGTGAACATGATGTTGGCGATATTATTCACGTACCACAGCCGAGCCGGGGCCTTCACAATGTTGAATCGAGCTTGAAGGACCCTGAAGGCTCTTTCGACGTCCTTCCGCGCTGACTCTTGACGCTGCGCAAAAAGAACCCGTCTCGGGTCGTACGGGTTGTGGAGCGTCTTCACGAAAGTCGACCACCTTGGGTAGATACCATCGGCGAGATAGTAACCCATGCGGTATGTATTTCCGTTGATGGTGAAGTCGATCGCCTGTGCTACACCATTCATCACATCATTGAAGAGTTGTGAAGAATAGAGCACGTTCAAGTCGTTGTTGGATCCGGCAACGCCGAAATATGCATGCCAAATCCATAGGCGATAGTCGGCGACCGCCTCAAGGATAAGTGTTGGGCCGCCGCCTTTGTGATCGCTTAAGTGTTGCCCCCTCCAAGCAGTCGGGCAATTCTTCCACCTCCAATGCATGCAGTCAATGCTGCCAAGCATTCCGGGAAAGCCATGGACTGATTCGTGAAGACGAAGCAACCGTTGGCAATCATCGGTGGTGGGTGCCCGAAGAAATTCATCCCCAAAAGCAGAACGAATGCCCTCGCAAAAATTCTTTAAACAAAGGATTCCAGTGGACTCACCGATATGCAAATACTCGTCGAAGATGTCGGCCGTTTGCCCAGTAGCGAGTTGTCGGATGGCACACGTACACTTCTGCAACGCCGTGATACTTTGTCGGCCGGTTGCATCTACACCTGTTTGAAAGTATTCAACACGTGCGGACAATGAGTTGACAATTCGCATGAACAAGCGCTTTGACATGTGAAAACGGCGCCTGAAGTAATCTGCCGGAAACCGCGGATGGTCGGCAAAGTAGTCGGCAACGAGCCTTTCGTGGGCTCCCTCCCGGTCACGATGGATGTAGCGGCGATTTGATCTAGTGCGTTGAGGAGGATGAGAGGGGGTATTCGCCGCGACATATGCTTCGTAAGCGGCACGATGTTGTTCGTAGTATTCTTGTTCTTCGCGCTCCGCTTCCGCCATGAGATGAGTGAAATCCATTTGATGTTTTGAGTGAAGGTTGAATGTGTTGATAGTTTGTATAAGAATTATGAATGAGAGATGAATTGATGTGATAAATGAGTGATGAATGTGTGTATTTATAAATGATTTTGGGAAAAAAATAAAAAAAAATAAAAAAAATCAGAAAAAACGGCCATATTTTTGGGATTTGGAAAATATTTTTTTTTTATTTTTGAGCATTATTTATAATTAAATACCGATTTTTTTTAAAAAAATAAAAAATGTTTAAACACAACGGCTATGCCGTTGACGGGAGCACGGACGTGTATCGAGCACGTCCGTGCCAGCAGCGCGAGCGCAGCGGCGGCGGATGGCGTCCGTGCCAGCGGCGCGGACGGCGGTGGCGACGGACGCCACCGCTGCGCATGCTCTTATGTTAGATTTATTGCATGTATGCATTGACATGGTGTTTCTAAACCCCAAATTTGATAATTGTTATTATCTATTTAATATTAAAAAAATGAAAAACAAAATTAATTATTGCATGTATGCATTGACATGGCAAATTATAGATCACAAGATTTCTAAAATCATATGATCTTAATTAGTTGTAGTTAGCAATTAAATGATGAGTCAGGAATTGATCACTTCCCTAACATAGTATTCATAAGTATTTTTTTGCAAATATATTATATTAGGAAATTATATTATGTTCACAAAAAATAATTTTATTTTTTTATTATGACTGCCTACTAAAATTAATTATATGTGTTTATAATAAATTTTCTTTTTTCAGTGAGGTGCATTTCAATTTCATTAATAATACTTAAATCTGTTTTCCCTCTAAATCTTTCTTATTTTACCGATTTTATTAAAACTCGTATTATCAACTAACAAAACTATTTTTGTGGACAAAGGTAAGTAGTAGAACTATTATCGTATATACTAGTACTATTCTACTCTGACAATCATAAGCGAAACATGGTAGAGTTCTTAAATGCATAGTAAAAACCTTTTAAGGGTTGTTTGTCTTGCTTGTCATCATATCTTGGGTTATAACAATTTTTTTATTTAGATTTGTGTGTATGTCTAGATCGTATTACTTGTTGGGCTGTGTGTTTATATACACTAGTTGTACATCCGCATGTTGCATAGGCCTTTAATATGCTTCATATTTTTTTTCTTCTAATTTTGAGTTAATTACTCTTTTCGTCTGCGATTACTATCTATCAATTTGCAAATGCATGTCTCATTTCATCAAGTAGATTAATATATAAATATTAAATACATAGTCCACTAACTTTTTCACCTATTTTTTCTATCTAAATCGTTCCAATCTATATAATTTTGTGGATTAAACAAGCAATTTTAGAAAGTTCTTCTATGATGCCCTTTTTTAACCTTCTTTAATTTTGATTATTACTTGTCCAATCACATTTACAGCTAATGTTCATTCACGGTGGATTCCAATTTGAATACACCCTGATATTTATGTGCTACACACGCCTACACTTGGCAATATTAAGCATAAAAATTATAAACCCTGTTATGAGATAATCTCTATTGAGTAAATAACATATAATTAAATTCTTAAAAATACATAATTAACAATCGAAGTAAAATACACGAAACAGAAAGTGAAAAAAAGAAGTTAAACTTAAAAAACGGAGTATTGTAGAACACCAAAACATGAGAGAGAAGAACCCAAAGCGATGGAAAACCATAATCTCGTATACAAAGCAATTTACAATTGGTTTAAACAAGGCAGAGTATCCTTAGGAACACATAAACCACTACATTCTGCTCTACTATAAATCGCATGTAACACAATTAAGGATAGGCTTGCCTATACATCTTTGAATAACGTATATGCATGTCTCTTGATGATGAATAATTATGAAGATACTAGAGAGAACTCAAGTAATCTTTTATCACGGTGAAAATGGTGTTGGCATAAGAACCTCCAAGCTGTTCCATCATGATCCCGTCCATGCGGGCTTGAATTCCACTGGATGACGCCATGACCTCAAGCAACTCTCGGATTGCTTTGTCAGCTTCGGCAATAGAGCCTCCTAATCCACCCAAGAGTTCAGGCAGAGACGTTGAAGGTCTTGACAGCTCCACAAGCGTGACCTAAGGTTTATCATGTGTCAGAATTGCCACAACTCAAGGGGAAAAGGGAATAACTATTGTAATTAAGCATGTCCATTGACATAGGAAAAAGATACATAGTAAATAAAGTAATAAACTCAACACCACCCAAAGTTTAGGAATTTAAAGAATAAGTTTGGAACATGTGAAGGATGTAGATCTGCGATGCACAAATTTGAAGTGAAAAATTAAGCATTTAAGTTATGGGGTCAATTTCAAATGTAGGTTTCTTATCAGAGTCTTCAACCACAAATATCAATTAATGTACGTTACCGACCCACCCCTGAAAGCATCTCTACTCTTAACGAAATCATGATTGGAGAACGAATGGACACCAATCTACTCGCTGAGATTTAAATTATAAAAAAAAAGGACCATGACTGCAGGTTTTCTCGTAGCCATGCACTCTTTTGTCCATGGGGCCAAGTTTTGGTATTTGTGCAGATGTTTCAGTCATGGACTCATGGTGCAATGGCTACACTTGGAAATCCATGTGCAGATATGCTCTAGGACATAAATAGTTAGAAAATCAAATCTTGAAGAAAATTAGTATGGACTAGAGGTCTCGGTAAATACAAACAAACTCAAACCAGGAAGTGCTTCCATAGAGACACAATTAAGATGAATTATCAATTTTACATATGAGAGCAACTAAATTGGGATGATGTAGAAGCAATGTTGAAAACTTTGGGAAGCCTGATAATATTTATTAAAGCACCCGGGAAGGTTCACAAAGCCATTCGTAGAGGTGCCAGGGAAAAACTGAATTAGTTAACTTATTTCTTGGGCTAAAGCAATTAGTTTTCTTCTAAATAGGCCGAAATATATCTATTTGTTAATCTGGATGTAATTGTCCACACTCCACACTTAATGAGGTCATACCATATTTTTATACCAACGTTTACTTTATTCTATCATAGGCATCCTAGAAACCATTGTTCGATTATATTTCTAAACAAAATTCTCACAGTATCTTCTGGAATCATGTAAAGAAGATTACTATACAGTAGATACTTGGGACATGCTTAAATCAAAACTCTACTGGTTTGATATTGAGTTCTAATAGTCTGCATCATGAGAATCAATATGCAAATGACAATCAAAGTAACCTCTTCGTCCATTGGTAAATTAGCCTTTTGTTTTGCTATTGCCACAGCTCGAGATAGTCCACCAACTGCGTCAACAAGACCTCGTGAAGCCGCGTCATTTCCTGTCCAAACTCTTCCTTGAGCAACCTCCTCCATCTTGTCTATCTAAAACAAGATAATTTGAATATCAAGGAACTAGGTACTAGAATATTCTTTATCCTATGATTATGTTTCTGTTCAGAAAATATTGGCATCAGATAGTTATGTGTATGTGGTAATGAATACCATACAGTCATTGATCTTGAAGAGGCTGCCTTGTCCCGGAAACCTCTATATGCATTCTGTGCTGACTTTGCAAAGAGTTCAGCTTCATCATCCCTGAAAATAACAGATGACAATGTTCATGAGTATCCTGTCTAAATAAAAACTCATCACTAGCATGAACTATTTGAAACATAAACAGATCACGTTCATAAACTACAGTAACACAAGGACCATCTTAGGTCATGTTCTCCTTGTTTATGACTACATGTTTTATGTTTGAACTCAGCAGACTTTCAGTCCATGCAGTAGAGGCAGTGATATTAAGTAAAGCCGTGTATGAGGAAGAATTGCAATAAATTAAAGAGATCTGGCAAATAAACTTTGGAAAAAGGTTCTCCGTGTCTAATTTGAACAAATGGTCAGCTACAAGACTACTTTTGAGGTTATATATATTCAAACAAGCACAAAGTACAATAAGAAACAAAAAATAAGTCAGTAAGTAGCAAAAAAATCTCTAAATGTTTCTTTCTATATCACAAATTGCTGTATTTATGTTTCTTTAAGTTACAAAGTGAAGAGTTTATTTGCATAGATGTTTCCTTGTATATATAGTCTACTTATTGCAAATTAAAGTCAGTTAAAGGTTGATATTGGTATTGGGAAGAAAGAGAAAGAGAAATGGAAATGGAAATTTAAGAGATTGAAAAAGAGGATAAGTTGTCTCAGTATAAAATTTCTTCTTGTTAGAGACTTTCAGTTAATAGGAGACACAAAATGGGCATACTCCCTCCATCCCCTAAAAATAGGAACTTTAGAAACGGCACGGGTTTTAATGCAAAACTGGTAAAGTAAGAGAGAGAGAGATAGAAAGAAAAGTGTGTTATTGGAAAATGGGTCCCACCTCATTAGAGAGAGAAAATTCCTTAAATAAAAAGTTTCAATTTTTAGGGGACAGACCAAAAAGGAAAGAGTTTCTATTTTCGGGGGACGGAGGGAGTACAAAATCCAATATACCTGAATGGTCTCTGTTCAGCTGCAGTAAGCTCTGCATATCTTCCCCTAGATATGATCTCCTTATTGAAACCAATTTTTTCATAGAGACTCCCCAAATTAAACTTTCCTAGGAGAAAAGTAATGAAGTTAGAATTTTTTTAAATCACCTACTACGGAAGCAAATGGAACCCCTACACAAAGGATTAAATATACAGATGTGCGCATGTGCAGACATACTAAAAAGGCCAATAAAGAAAAAAAGAGGAAAATAACTGAGAATGATACTGGTGGAATACAAATGCACTGTAAATGAGAACTATGCAGTTGTGTGCGACTGTTGAGCTGGAGGTCTTTCTCCGACAGTCCGACGAATGAAAAAATCATGAGAATATGCAAATATGCAATTGACAGTATGGATATACATGCTGCTGGATAGCATTGTTGAGAAAAGAAAAAGTTTATTTTCCTGGCACAAACAGGGAAATCACGTGAAACTTGTACCAGTTTTTGGATCTGAGATTATCATAATTCCCTATTTTTTTTCTTCTTCCTAATTCTCGAATTTCTCTTCGAATCATACATTTGATCTCTGCTAGTAACATGTCTCTTTAGCTTGAAAGGAATGGAAGGATATATGAGGATAGAGTCAGGCATATTTGTTGTGACAGAATAGAGCAACGGCAAACAATACAGATTCAAGGCATACTAACAATATTTGTGATGCGGTGCGAACAAACCATTTGCAGATGATGATATCAAAAGGTACTAGTTAAACTGCATTGAGGACCTTGTCTATTAGCAACAATTCTTATTTCTGGCAAGAAGTTAATCAAAAGTAATACTCCCTCCGTCCCATGTTACTCACACTTTTCATTTTAAGCCGTAAATTTGGGATTGATTTTTTAGTGTAATTAAATTAGAATTTTAAGTGTAATGAGACATCACTTAATAAATGAGCTCTTAACTTAAACTAACATATTAATTAAATGCATTAATTCTAACTTAAACTATAAATAGTGTAAGGAGTTTGTGACGAGCCGAAAAGCAACAGTGCAAGTAACTATGGGACGGAGGGAGTACAAGGCTAACCTGTCACAACTCCAATTGAGCCAGTTAAAGTAAGATTTTCTGCAACTATAGTCTGCGCAGCCATGGCCATATAATATCCTCCACTAGCAGCAACATCAGCCATTGATGCAATTACAGGCTTTGAGGCAGCCAAAAGTTTGATTTCTCTCCACAGTCTGTTGATACACAAGAAACCTAATCAATGAAATGACTAAATTCATGCTTCTCTCGCCCTTCCTTTGTTTTGTAAAATGCGTTCAGAGATTCTGTTTAGGTACTTCAAACATGGAAAGGTCTTTGTCAGACATAGTACGAGAAACCAATAAAAGATCCAACATATGGGTATTATGTGTGACAGTGTGACTTTGTACATTTGGCCTTGGTAAATAGGAGTAGTACAATAAATGAAGTGAAGTTGAACAAGCCAAAGAGAATAATGGGCAAAGTGCAAGATTAATGTAGTGTTACTTTCATCACAATTCGTCTTCTCATGAACAAGAAGGCCACCTCGAATTTTTAAATGTTACGATCCCACACATTATTGTTCTGTGGCTTCTGCCTAAGGTTCACTAATGTAGTGCTTGTATCAATGTTTTAATACTGAATTCATTTCTTCTTGCTACATTAATAACTTATCTACAAGGAAAGGATGATCAACCTATGGCTATTGCACAAGAAACGTGAGATTTCTAATTAGATGTTACCTCTTTAAGGAAGTCTAGTCAATATAGAAAATGTAAAATTTATAGCGTTTCATCGGCTTTTTATACATAGTTTTTTAAATGTGCATATAGGAAATTAGTCCTGAATATGTCAAGCATGATAAAGAATTGGTTACAGAGAAAGTCTTCGACATTTTCCCATAATAATTTATCAGCTGATATGGCTCACGCCTTGCACCCAAATTATATGGTTCGACATTTCCTCTTTGCACTATACGTTGAAGATGCAAATTATTTCTATTAAATAATAACACGTGTATATATCCTTTATCAGGATAAACATGAAGAAAACCATCAGCCAAAGCTGCACGGTGGACTTGTCATTAAGCACAACGCAAACCAAAGATATGCAACAAATGCTGTAACAGCCTTCTTATTCAGGGAAATAGCAGCCAAGCACAACCTCCCCGTGCAGGTTCGATACTCCCACTATCTTATGATGTTTCTACAGTCTACACCCTAATATCATAAAGACCGTGGTGGTTCAGCATGTCCTCAGGCCTTAATCCTTATATGAACTTTCCTCTTCATCCATCTAATGACTTGTTTTGCCAAATATTCTTGTCCAGGATTTTGTGATACGCAGTGACATGCTGTGCGGCTCAACAATTGGTCCAATTTTGGCGAGTGGAGTGGGCATTCGTACAGTTGATGTTGGAACCCCACAACTTTCCATGCATAGCATCAGAGAAATGTGTGCGGTGGACGACGTCAAGCACTCTTACGAGCACTTTGTGGCCTTCTTTCAGGAGTTCTCACATCTTGATGCTAAACTGGCCGTCGATGTCTAGGTTTTTTTAAGGTTTGCTGCTAGTTTGGTTTCCCAAAACGTTCTACATTTTTTATTTTTCAGTAATAACAGACGGAAGGTGTTTCACACTTTCACTCCATAGATATCAGAACTACTAATTTGTTCTACAAACTTATACTCGTGCATGGTTTTGAAGGAAGTCAACAAGTGAGCAACTCTCCCACTCCACTCTTACCACTACTAGGTTTTTTTCCCTGAATTGAAATCGAAATGACTAAATTCTGAAGTTCAATAAGATTTAGCTTAGCTATCAAGCATATTAAATATCATGAAACTGCTAGCTTCCAACATGTTATAAAAATGTGTGAACTGTGAAAGTGTATACGAAATTTGAGTTCTGAAATAATTTAAATATGATTAGTATTAATTTTAAAATTAGCAAAATGCAACAAATGATGAATTCACACACATTGAACAAAACGAAGTAAAACTCTATATTAAACGTTAGGAAAGAACTGAAAATTGCATCAAGGATTATCGCAAGCCAATCTTTCAAAGTAAAAGTTGTTATCAGAACCTCATTTTATTAAATAAAAAGGAGTAAAACTACGAAAATGTATAAAAAAGAAAAAGAAAGACATAACGCTTACTTGGACTTTGTAATTATAGACAAGTGCGTCCCACATCGATGAGAGAAGGATGATGGTGTAGAGTGGGATGTGGTATAAAAGGACAGCCGAAATCTAAGTCTGAAACATGCAGCCGCGCGTTGAGCACATAGTGAATTATTCTTTCGCCTTTTACTAAAGAATACCGTGTGCTCGTCGCTATTAAGCGGCATACACCATTTTTTGGAGGGGTGCCAATGCGGCAACCCAACTAATTCTAGTTCAATTTTCATTTTAATCCTCGAAGTATTATCCATTGTAGTCTAAAGGATAATACTTCCAATTAGTTAAACTTTTATACTTATCAAATTTAAATGTTGGGTAGTAATTTTACAAGTAATATAATGGAAACTGCTAGTTTTCAATATGTTAGTGTGTGTATACGGTATTTGATTTTTTGAAATGATTTTTAATAGAGGTTTGTAAACGCTAGGGTAAAATTAAAATTGCATCCGAAGGATTAACAGAAAGATATAACAAATTTTTTTTATCAAAACACATTTTACGAAATAAAAGCTAGGAGTATAGGATTAGGAAAATACTATACTAAAAGAAAGACATAAAAGCGGACATGGATTAACAGAGAAGTCAGTCCCACATCGGCGAGAGAAGGCTTATATAGCATGTGATGTGTTATAAAAATCACAGCCGAAATCGTTGTTAAAATCAAGCAGCCGAGTGTTAAGTACATAGCAAACTATTCTTTCGCCTTTTATTAAAGAATACTGTGTGCTTGGTGATGGTTTGGCGAATTTTTGATGGTGATGAATGCAGGAAAATACAGATCACGACACAGAGATTTACGTGGTTCGATTTACTGAGGTAAATCTACGTCCACGGGAAGAAAAGAGGGCAGAGTTGTATTGCTTGATCTGTTTTCTACAGCTTACAATACAGACTTGCTATTTGATATTTTATCTCTAGAGAGCTTAAACTTTGTCTATCTGATCTAAGTTCTATTTATACATTGAACTAAGATCGTAGCTTGCATCACTACTAGCTAGGTAGTGGATGTCGTGGAGGTCATGCGATCCTGCATGGGTCCACTATCTCCTTGTTGGCTTGCAGGTTGACAACTGTACCACTTCTGCATGAGTCCACTATCTCCCAGTTCGGTCGAATACTGAGACCGAACTGCTGAACTATTGCCGAGCAGCTTTTGCCGATACTGAGACCGAACTGCTGAACTATTGCCGAGCAGCTTTTGCCGATACTGAGACCGAACTGCTGAACTATTGCCGAGCAGCTTTTGCCGATACTGAGAGTAGAGCTTGATTGGTCGGCTTTTACCGAGCTGTAGGCTTCTACCGAGCTGCCGAGCTGTAGGCTGGGGCCGAACTCTTTGGTAATGCCGAACTGATACTCTTCCTTGGACTTTGGGCACTGCTATTGGGCTTGTTTAGTACGTACTCCATCACTACCCCCCCGAAAAGCGAAGTGAATCATTTCGGCGAAGCGAGTCACTTCGGCATTCTGGATAAGTAAACTTCTTTGGTCGGGCTTAGTCTTCGGTCTTTATGAAGTAAACTTCTTTGACCGGACTCGGTTTGTGTCCTAATTTGGCGAGTTTTATCGCTGGGATCGAACTTTCCCTTTGTCCTAATTTGGGGATTGGACTTTCCCTTGTCCTAATTCGGCGAGTTTTATCGCTGGGATCGAACTTTCCCTTTGTCCTAATTTGGGGATTGGACTTTCCCTTGTCCTAATTCGGCGAGTTTTATCGCGTGGATCGGACTTTCCCTTTTTGCAGTTCGTTTCAGACGAACTGCTTGTTTCTTAAGCTGAATTGTGGTCTTGTATCCTCCTTAGAAGCTTGGACTCACAATCGTTAGCTTGCAGCTCGTTTCAGACGAACTGCTTGTTTCTTAAGCTGAATTGTGGTCTTGTATCCTCCTTAGAAGCTTGGACTCACAATCGTTAGCTTGCAGTTCGTTTCAGACGAACTGCTTGTTTCTTAAGCTGAATTGTGGTCTTGTATCCTCCTTAGAAGCTTGGACTCACAATCGTTAGCTTGCAGCTCGTTTCAGACGAACTGCTTGTTTCTTAAGCTGAATTGTGGTCTTGTATCCTCCTTAGAAGCTTGGACTCACAATCGTTAGCTTGCAGCTCGTTTCAGACGAACTGCTTGTTTCTTAAGCTGAATTGTGGTCTTGTATCCTCCTTAGAAGCTTGGACTCACAATCGTTAGCTTGCAGCTCGTTTCAGACGAACTGCTTGTTTCTTAAGCTGAATTGTGGTCTTGTATCCTCCTTAGAAGCTTGGACTCACAATCGTTAGCTTGCAGCTCGTTTCAGACGAACTGCTTGTTTCTTAAGCTGAATTGTGGTCTTGTATCCTCCTTAGAAGCTTGGACTCACAATCGTTAGCTTGCAGCTCGTTTCAGACGAACTGCTTGTTTCTTAAGCTGAATTGTGGTCTTGTATCCTCCTTAGAAGCTTGGACTCACAATCGTTAGCTTGCAGCTCGTTTCAGACGAACTGCTTGTTTCTTAAGCTGAATTGTGGTCTTGTATCCTCCTTAGAAGCTTGGACTCACAATCGTTAGCTTGCAGCTCGTTTCAGACGAACTGCTTGTTTCTTAAGCTGAATTGTGGTCTTGTATCCTCCTTAGAAGCTTGGACTCACAATCGTTAGCTTGCAGCTCGTTTCAGACGAACTGCTTGTTTCTTAAGCTGAATTGTGGTCTTGTATCCTCCTTAGAAGCTTGGACTCACAATCGTTAGCTTGCAGCTCGTTTCAGACGAACTGCTTGTTTCTTAAGCTGAATTGTGGTCTTGTATCCTCCTTAGAAGCTTGGACTCACAATCGTTAGCTTATATATGTTCTAAAAAGGGGATCAGCCTTCGAAGAACAAGATACCTCAGTAACATTTGTAAGAGACGACACGCACATAGACAGACAAAACGCATATAGACAAAGAAAGCACATACCCCTAGGACCGAACTAGACACAAGACTGACTGACCGGACTGTCTCTTACAAATGGAACTTCATGAGGTTGGAAATGTACCATGTTCGGGGTGCTTGTTCTCCTGACATGTGAGTCAATTTGTAAGACCCTTTGCCGAGGACTTCTGACACCCGATATGGACCTTCCCATGTGGGTTCGAGTTTGCCCAGCTTTTCTGCTCGGCTTACTTCGTTGTTTCTCAAGACGAGATCTCCCACTTGAAATTGCAGCTTTTTCACCCTTTGGTTATAATACCGGGCTACTTGCTCCTTGTACTTGGCTGCTTTTATGCAGGCCAATTCTCTTCTTTCTTCGGCCAGATCTAGTTCGGCTCTCAGTCCGTCATCATTCGTTTCTGAGGAGAAATTTAGAGTTCGGGGACTGGGTACGCCGATCTCAACCGGAATCACGGCTTCAGTGCCGTACACCATCGAGTTCGGCTCCGGTGTGACTTCGGTCATTTCACCTGCCTCTGACTCCGGCTGCTGTGATTGCTATGCTTGATGGTGCCGATCTGATTGCTCGGCACTTTTAAGCGCAATCTGCAAACACTCTTGCTCTTTTTTTATCACCTCGGATGACCGCTATCCCTCCTTTAGTGGGGAAGGAGTTCGGCGAGGAAGCCTCTGATCGCTATGATCGGGCTTCTTTTTGTCTTCTCTAGATGAGCTGTCTAAAGACCGTTTTCGACGGTCTGCCTCATCGGCACGAGAAAACTGGTCCGCAATGTCCCACATCTATTGAGCTGTTTGCGGACTGCATTCCACGAGCTTTCTGTAGAGAGCTCCGGGCAGGATTCCATTTTGGAATGCCGAAATGACAAGTAGATCATTGAGATCATCTACTTGTAGGCATTCCTTGTGGAATCTTGCCATAAAGTCGATGATCTTTTCGTCACGACCTTGACGTATAGAAAGCAGCTGAGCCGAAGTGCTTCGGGCTTCCGCTTTCTGAAAGAACCTCCTGTGGAAGGCATCCATTAGATCTCGGTAAGATCTAATGCTTCTTTGGGGGAGGCTATCGAACCACCTTCTTGCGTTCCCGATAAGCAGCTCGGGAAACAGCTTGCACATATGGACCTCATTGAGACCCTGGTTCGCCATGTTATACTGATAGCGTCCCAGGAAGTCATGAGGATTCACTAACCCGTCATAAGTCAACGACGGAGTTCGGTAGTTCTGTGGCAAGGGAGTTCGGGTGATATCGTCCGAGAACGGAGTCTTCAATGCTCCGTACATGGCGAACCCGACATCTCTTCGGTATGGAGGAGATGGAGTTCTCCTGTGATTCCGGTACCGAGGAGGAACAGGAACATGTCGGGGTTGAGGATTCTTCTTCCTGGAAGACACGGCACTACTGCGGTAGTGACTTTCATGTCTGGATGAGGAAGGAGAATCCACCGCTTTCGTCTCCGGTTTTTGGCCTGTTTGCAGGAATGCTAAGAATTCATCCTGCTTCTCGGCCAAAAACAACTTGACAGCCTCGTTCAAATCGGGCTGCTGAGAAGACTCGGTGCGACGACTTCTGGAGTGGCTTGTTCCTTCACCGTGAGGACTGGAGACAGATTTCTCACGAGGCTGCTTTCCAGGCCTATGGGCTGCTGGACTAGCTTCCTCATGGTTATCACGGACGGAGGCACGGGTGTTATGTGATCTAGTATGCATTTTTTTTGTGGTGGAAAAAGGGTCAAAAATTCACTTTATCACAGATTTGGTTCTCTGTTTCCCACAGTCGGCGCCAGTGATGGTTTGGCGAATTTTTGATGGTGATGAATGCAGGAAAATACAGATCACGACACAGAGATTTACGTGGTTCGATTTACTGAGGTAAATCTACGTCCACGGGAAGAAAAGAGGGCAGAGTTGTATTGCTTGATCTGTTTTCTACAGCTTACAATACAGACTTGCTATTTGATATTTTATCTCTAGAGAGCTTAAACTTTGTCTATCTGATCTAAGTTCTATTTATACATTGAACTAAGATCGTAGCTTGCATCACTACTAGCTAGGTAGTGGATGTCGTGGAGGTCATGCGATCCTGCATGGGTCCACTATCTCCTTGTTGGCTTGCAGGTTGACAACTGTACCACTTCTGCATGAGTCCACTATCTCCCAGTTCGGTCGAATACTGAGACCGAACTGCTGAACTATTGCCGAGCAGCTTTTGCCGATACTGAGACCGAACTGCTGAACTATTGCCGAGCAGCTTTTGCCGATACTGAGACCGAACTGCTGAACTATTGCCGAGCAGCTTTTGCCGATACTGAGAGTAGAGCTTGATTGGTCGGCTTTTACCGAGCTGTAGGCTTCTACCGAGCTGCCGAGCTGTAGGCTGGGGCCGAACTCTTTGGTAATGCCGAACTGATACTCTTCCTTGGACTTTGGGCACTGCTATTGGGCTTGTTTAGTACGTACTCCATCACTTGGGCATACACCTTTTTTTTTTTGGAGACAACCCTACCAATTGTAGTTCAAATTTCTTTTCCGGATTTTGTTATCAATTATAATATTGTTGTTCCAAGGAGCTTACACTTTTCATATTGAGTATTCAATTTGGAACCAAGTCATTCATGAATAGTAGTAGTGCGTAAGGTAAGATGGGATAACATAGTTCACATGCTTATAGACTCATGATATAAATTTCTGTAGTTCTAGAATAGCAAATACATTTCAGTTACAAATAAATGGTCTACCTTCAAAAACCTGATATGTTATTGCAAAAGATCGAGACACAGTTAAATTGTGTCAACTCAGTAAAAAGGAAATAATCCTAGAGCCTCCCAATAGGATGCCAAAAAATGTTTCAGACTTTCAGGATAACAATGTGTTTACAGTTTATTAGTTGACAAACAAGATCCCTCCCTTTTACTCAGGAGAGTGCCTTCTTGACCTCTACCGTCACCTCTTGAGGAGTTTTCTCCGAATGGAGGTTTGCAACCACGCCCAATTTGCTATAGTAATCAATGACCTGAAAATTTACGACGTAGCAAACACGCTGCTCAGTTAACAATGTAAAATAGAACAGGTTAGAAGAAAATGCATCATAGGAATAGGTCTAACAAATATCATATCAAGGGTATTTGGCACAGAACTACTTCGAGTTCAAATTAGGATGAAATGGTGTAGCTTAAATTCTGTACAAGGAAAGGTATCAACAATCAAGATATACCTTACATTAACTAATCAAGTAAATCAGGGCTATAGTGGAATTGCCAGCATAACTCAGGCCCACTAGGGACTTCAGAGAAATATTGTGTGGAGAAAGGTTGTTACCATGCCAATTGAAACTTTTCCAGCAACTACTGAATTATAGTTCAGCTTGATGAACTTAGCAGCCCAAGCAGGAAGTCTCCAGAGGGTTCTAAAGATACTAGCAAAATGTACACATCCCCTCACATTCAAATAAAGTTCACCATTCTTTATTTCTCGTGCCTAAATCTAAGGGTAATGTTTAGTTCATTCACGACGATGGCAAAAGTTGTTTATTGATTATGGAGAACAGATGTGGGGTGGATGAAATTTTGTAGAAATTTGTGTAGAATGAGAATCCATTAGGTGTTCTGTTGGAAAAAATGAAAAGCAATGTAACATGAGGCATGTCCCTGAAGATATCTTTGTGGCTGTTTGTTGTCCAACCATCTGTATTACATCAAGAAAGTTTTAACAATATATTCTAAATAACATAATGGGTATCCTAGATCTCAACAAACAATATCCTTTTCCTAAAATAAGTTTGCCAAAATCTTAGTATCACAATAATCCGCACATTCTTTGCAATTAAAAGTGAGATGCTTCTGATATAACTGGGATTACTATAAAATGAGTGTACTGAAGGATCATAAAGAATGTTAGTAGGCATCTTGGTAGAGATGATATGACCAATTATAAGAGGTTCATCTACCCGACTTTCCCATCTCAGAAGCAACGAGAATGAATTGAGGAGATAAAATCGAACCAACATTACAACAGTATCAGTGCATATAGAAGTTGGAGATCAAACAGAATCATGGAAGAGTACCAAAATCTGCTGATGCTGGACTTCTGATGCAGTGCCTCTCTACTCAAAACTACAACGCTTTATGCATATGATGAAGCCAGATAAAACTATAGAGCAAAAGAACAAGAGAAAGTTCAAACTTAACCAATAACCAGTGAGCCCAGTTTTAAGATTTTAATCTTCTTATAAGGCCATCTCCAACAAACTAGTCTAAATTTTTAATCATAAGTATATACTCCATAAAGCTTATTTTAACTAGTGAACAGAAAAAATTAAAACTACTTATTTTAATACATAATAATTTAAGTTAAACAGCCATATGGCATTCCAATATTTTATTTTGTTAGTCAACAATTCTGTATGTGCAATGAAGGCACCATTGGTGTTTGATTCTGTGGTGCTTTTTAATTCCTAGTATCACTCATTAGGGAAACTAACCAGGTATTAAAGTGATTTCAGGTTTAATAAAATGTTTGGAAACTTATCTTTTATTTTATTTCTAGCCTGTAGATAAAAACACATGGTGTTTGTAGGAAAGATATTTGAGACAAAAGCACCAAAATGTGATCCCAGTAGCAACGAAAAGTTTAGCATACAAGAGAAGAAATAACAGCTAAAATAGCATGCCCAGAAATACGAGTCTAAAAAAATCTTTGTGGGGAGGGGTTGGGGAGGGAGAAGAAAAGCGGAAGAGCAAAAAATAAAAAACCATACTGGTTTAGTTTGCTTGTGGAAAGCTTCAAGCCTTGACTTTAGAACAGCTGCAGTATCATCCTTACGTTGAATCAATGACTCTCCAGTTACCTTCAAAACAATTTCATTAAATCAGAGTCCAAGCCTCAAAGATGATTAATGATGCAGCAGCCAAACATGTTTATCCCAAAGAGAAAGAAAAAAGTCATTAGCATTAAAATTAAATGACTACTCAAATAGCAATTTAAACTCAAAGATCAAACCTGACAACATGAATTTAGCAAAACAGAATTAAAAGGATGAAAATGACTTTCTCATTTGCAATGATGACCAAGGAAAAGTGGAAAACATTATATTACATCATCTACACCAGGAACTTTGGGAGGTGCAAATTTGGTGTGGTAGGAACGGCCACTGGAAGGGTGGATCCAGCGACCAGTAATTCTCTCCTCCAAGATAGCATCATCGATTGCAAAGTTCAAAACCTTGTCAACCTTAACTCCACGTTTGGCAAGCATCTCATCAAGCTGAATATAAGAAAGACACAGTTCAGATCATAAATGTTATAGCTTACCAATTCAATAATATTTTAATCAGACAGTGTCAACCTTTTTTGCTTGGACAACTGTCCTTGGGAATCCATCAAGAATAAAACCTTTCTGACAGGAAGGCTTCTTTAGTGCATCATCTATTATCCCAATAACCAAATCATCAGAAACAAGTTCTCCCTGAAAAATAATGAGTAAATAAAATCATGGTGAGTTTTTCTGTCATCTGAAGTTAAATCAGATAGAAAGTTGCATGTACCTTTTCCATGGCCTCTTTCGCCTTGATTCCAAGGGGAGTCTTTGCAGCGACAGCAGCTCTCAACATATCCCCAGTAGCCAGATGGCATAAACAATACTCATCCTTCACAATTGGTGATTGAGTACCTTTTCCAGAACCTGGTGGACCTGCAGTTTGAAGTTACCAAGGAACTACGTTATTGCTTAAAGACTTGAAGTATCTTTGGAGAAAGCATGTTTCAGAAAAACAGTTCCCCGGGAGACTGTTTCCTGAAGATTGCATACCAGAGACAATACGACTAATTTAATTTAAGAACATCAGGATTTTACTGTATGCCATCTCACAAGCTGATGAATTCTAGTGGAGATACACTAGTATACCAAGATGCTCTTGTTGGTATTAGTTATCAAACTGTGATTAAAGAATATGATAATCCTCTTTTTGAAAATATGACATATCCTATTGCAAACTTGAATACGATAATCCTCTTTTTGAAAATATGACATATCTTATTGCAAACTTGAATATGATAATCCTCCTTTTGAAAATATGACATATCTTATTACAAACTTGAATTTTATGAACATAAGGATTCCTAAATGTTGAGACAATTTTACACAATGATTTTGTCAATCATCATTTGTGTTTCATTCGTTTAGTGCCACCAGGTAATCTTGCAAGGCCATTACAGCTTCCTGTCCCATAAGTCCAAGTAGTTCAGGACTGTGCATTTGATATAAACTTCCAACTATTTTGGGTAATAGTGTGCACTTCAATTGTTCAGTACACGCTTTTAGCTGAAAAAAAAGTCAAGGTTAACATTTGGTTTTAGGAAACCAAGCCTCAAATATAATTCACATAAAACCAAACAACTCTCCGACTCTATAGGAAACCGCTCGAAGCTGCATTTTGGCTGTTCATGAAATAAGGCAATGCCACGTTTTACTTGAAACAAGTAGAGTTTGAATTTTGAAAATTAGCACCAAGCCTCAAACACAATGCCAACTGAAACTTGAGAAACAATGACGTTACAAAAACAGGATCGGCAAGATAAAAACACTAAGCTGTAGAGATGCAGTTTATAGAAACAAATCTGAAGGAATTGAGCCTCAATTTGTCAATAGAACACAAATTAAAAGCATCGTCATTCATCACTCCGGTCATCGTTCAATACACAAGTTCCAAGCCCCATATCCAATTTCCTTTTCCGAAATTGGCAAATTGTGACCCGAGGCACTCGTCTATATCAAATCTAAGCCACATAGACTCTTAACAACATTTCAGAAACAAAAAAATTCCATTAAATACAGATAAAAAAGAAGAAAAATAAAGCAATAAAAAAGGGTATGGTAATGAAAAAGCACGTATGTTCGGGAGAGAGAGAGAGATTACCAACGAAAATGAGACGTTTGTCAGGCTTGGTTTGGCATTTGAGACGGCGGAGGAGCTCCGTCATGAGATCCACCGATAGCATGTCCTCGAGATTAGCCGGAGCAGACATTGTTGCTTACTTTCTCTCTCTTGTGTGAGAAAGCTGATGAGGATTGAGGACTGAGTGCCAAATGCCAATGCCTTCACAAATTCTTTGCTTGTGTTTTGGGGAGTCGGGAATTTGGGATTTTCAACACCGCATTCAAGCTGAGGCAGTCGCATGCTGAGACCATCCACAACGCGTCTCGCGCCGGGCTCGCGTCTCGTCTCGGAGAGACGAGACCCCCGCGAGACGCATTGCAGCGCCCATCTCGTCTCCAGCTCGCGACCGTCTCGTCGCGTAGCTCGTCTCGCAGAGACACGAGACGAGCTGTCTCGCCACGCGCCAGGGACACGTGGCACGTCCCCATGCGTGCGTGACGCTCACTCGCTGCCCGCGAGTGGGCGTCGTCACTGATGACGCAATAATTCATTTTTTAAAAAAAAAAATCGATTTTTAATAAAAAAAATTTTTTTTTTTCAAACGGTAATATTACCGTTAAATATTTATTTTCATTTTTTAAATTTTTAATTTTTTTACTCTATAAATAATTCTATTCCATACTCATTTCAAACACAAACACACATCTATTCCTCTCAAATCCTCTCTATCACTCCAATTTCCATCTTCAATCAACTCAAACAAATGGATCCTTTTGAGCAAATGCGCCAATTAATGGAACAATCACTCGAAGAAGATCGACGACGAGAGGCGGAGGAAGCCGCACCACCCCCACGACGCTCCCGGAAGTACATCAATCGGAACCGGGAGGAAGCCGCCGCGAAGTGGAGCGCATCCATCTATACAAGAACGGTTGGCTATTCGGGCAAGGACACGCGACTCTAGCGCCCACACCCAACTCCAAGAGGATCTAATTGAGCACATTTGGGAAAACTTTGGCGGAGAAGATTAAATTATGTCATTTTTATTTTTTTAGAATTTTAATTATGTCTTCGTTTTTTTTAATGTTAAGTTGTAATATTGTTTTAATTTTAATAAAGTGTGTTTGTTTAAATTGAATTGGGTTTTAAAAAAAATTATAAATTAAATTGAATGAATAGTAATTAAGAGACGGTATAGAGACGGTTAAGAGACGGAGCGTTGCAGGTTCCGTCTCTTAGTTAAGAGATGGAGGAAAAAAGGACAGTGGAGCCCTCAAATAGTGCTCAAATAGTAGTTAAGAGACGGTTTAAGAGACGGTATAGAGACAGCGTTGTGGATGGCCTGAGTTTTTTTTTTCAAAATGACAATTTTGACCCTCCCAACTCCCAATCGACGTAGAATTTGTAATGTTTAATTTTGAATATAATAATGATATTACTGGTAATACATGGTTTTGATTTTCAAAATTTTAGATTTGATTTTAAATCCGTTTATTTCCAATATTAATCTTTTATTTAAAAAATAAGTATTGGGAGTAGTATATTGTTCCACCACTGTAATGAAAACACTTTGTTAAAAACAAATATTAAGAGTAGTATATTATTCCACCACTATAATAAAAAAAAAGCTTTGTTAATTACTTAGTAATTATTGCTCCCTCCATTAACCGAGAAGTATCAATTGATTATAATTTTTTTATAATAAAATGAATTTTTGGTAGATAATTAGGGTTTATAAAGTTGGATTTTAAGATAGAAACTAGAGTTAGGCCATCCGTAACGTCGTCTCTTATACGTCTCATCCCTTAACTATTTATGGCACCCAATGTACTTTTCACTCCATCTCTTAGAGCATCTCCAATAGCGGCGAGCGCACCGGCTCGCCGATTTTTGGCGCTCGCCGGTCCGCTCGCCGAACTATTGCAGCCAGCGAGCGCCAAATTGGAGAGAAAAACGGCGAGCGCACATCGATTCCCGAGCGCTCGCCGATCGGCTGGCCGCTATTGCAGGCTCCCGATCGGCAAACGATCGGCGAGCGGAAATTTTAATTTTTTTATTTAATATTTTTTTATGAAACTCATTTTTTGTTGTTTCTCTTCTATAGAGACATCATTGAATGTTTTATGTTCCACTTTCGATGTGGGACAAAATCATTCTTTGTTGTTTCTCTTTTATAGAGTCATCCTTGAATGTTTTATGTTCCACTTTCGATGTGGGACAAACTCATTCTTGGTTGTTTCTCTTTTATAGAGTCATCCTTGAATGTTTTATGTTCCACTTTCGATGTGGGACAAAATCATTCTTGATTGTTTCTCTTTTATAGAGACATCCTTGGATGTTTTATGTTCCACTTTCGATGTGGGACAAACTCATTAATAAGGATGTTGTAATGTTATTTTAATTTTAATGAAGTGTGTTTTTTTAATTAATGTACTTTTTAAATTTTTTAATATTATTATTGAATTTTCCCGTATCCGTGCCGTAAATTTAATTTCGTATTTTGTGTGATTGTTAATTATTTATTTTTTATAATTTTGTTTATTGTGGCTAGGCTATGACTGGGCTATTGCTTGTCCTGATGATGTGGCAGGAGGAGTTTTTAGTGCTGATGATGTAGCAGGATGAGTTTGTGGCTGGGCTATGGCTGTGTGATTCTTATTGTGGATGCTCTTAACTAAGAGACAGAACCTGCAACCCTCCATCTCTTATCCGTCTCTTAACTTACTATTCATTCAATTTCATTTTTTATTTTTTTCCCAACAAATTCAATTAATAAAAACACACTTTATTAAATAAAATAAAATTACAACTTCAAATCCTAAAAAAATACATAATTAAATTCGTGGCAAAATAAATAAAAAAAACATAATTTAAAATAAAATTTTATAGAAATTAAAAAAACTACTCCGCCGGCGAATCATCTCCCGAAGGCGGTGGCAGTGCACTCAAGCTACCTAGAGGCGGAATACCAATTTGTCTTGCCATATACTCAATTCCGGCAAGATGGGCTTGGTATTGTGGAGGCGTCATGCGGGAAGTGTCCGCCATTGTGGCGGTCAAGTACATGGACAATAAGGTGTTCAAGCCCGAGCCCGCCTGGCTTGATTCGCCTCGGCCCCTCCTCCCTCTTGCCGCCTTCGCCGCCTTGGTCCCTTGCGGCCGACGACACACACGGGAGGACCCTCGGGCATCGTCTGTCGTGCCCTCAACCTCCTGCGAGGCAGCCTCTTGTGCGGCGCTGCCCGAACCGCCCCCACTAGATGACCACCCGCCGTGTGCTTCGTGCGCTTCGAGATCGAGTCCGAGCTGGACCGCACACCGCCGGCACACCTTTCCTCATCTTTGACGGTCTCCCAGACATCGATATGTCTGAATTCTTTGTCGGTGTCGTCGAAGTAGACTCGCAAAGTCGATCTCAGAATGTCGGCTCCCGTGGCTCCGCTTTGGTAATGAGCCGCTTCGTTCTTGTAGATGGCGCGGAATTTTTTGACCTCTCTGTCGACTCGGTCAAAGTGAGCGCGGAGCATCTTCAATGTGCGGCGGTAGGACCCTCTTGGCTTGATCTCGTTGTACCTTTTCCCAAAAGCACTTCCGGGATTGTTGATTCTCGACGATGAGATCGTACGAGACGCTGATCCAGGCGTTGTACCGCTCCATCGTGTCCTTGCGGCTGTACGGATGCCGGCCTACATCCTCGTCCTCCTCGGCCGCCTCCGCCTCTTCCTCCACGGCGTCGAATGCCCTGGAGCTTCCACCGCCCCGTCCTCCTTCCGGATGGGGTTCATCCGGATAATCCTCCCGAATTTGGGATAATCCATGCGAATACCTCAGCGCGGAGGGACGAGCGTATGCATCCACATCAAAATTGGGTGGTTGGTACCCTCCAGCGTCGACGAGCCCTGGGTGCCAGCCGTAGACGAACCGGAACCACCCAACAGGTTGTACATGCCCCCCAGTCGCCAAACACGTTGATGTCAAACCAGCCGGAGCCGCCACCGCCATAGTTTCCGTCGCCGGACATTTTGTGATGAGAGGTTAGATGAAAATTGGAGAGGCAATGGAGATGATTTGGAGGATTTGATGTGTATTTGTTTGTGAAATGAGGATGAAATAGGAGTAGTTATAGAGTACAATAATATAAAAAAGGAAAACGGTCGAAAAAACGGTAATATTACCGTTTTTGATTTATTATTATTATTTTTTAATTAAATTCGATTTTTTTTTAAAATGGTTTATTGCGTCAGCGTGACGAAGCCCACTCGCGGCGCCGGCGAGTGGGCGTCACGCATGGCGCCGGAGCGCGCCACGTCGCGCAAGCGCGTGGCGAGACAGCCCGCGAGGTGTCTCGGTGGGACGGGCGTCTCAGCGAGACCGGGACGAGACGGGGCGCTGCAACGCGTCTCGCCGCTGTCTCGTCTCGGCGGGACAAGATACGAGCTACCCGCGAGACGCGTTGCGGGTGGCCTTATGTTCTAAAAATGAAATGTGAGTAGCACGGAGTATGTTTATACATACACTGATTTCAAATTATTATAACGCGAGCTAATTTCAAATTATTATATTGGTCATAGAGTTATTAGTACATTCTAGATTATGAGATTTTAAAAATATCATATTCACACACATAAGTTTTTCATGAATATACTCAATTTTGTCCATAAAAAATATTTGTAGTTTGAGAATACACCAGAGGATTTACGATTGAGTAAGAAGAATCGTCGCATGAAAAGTCGCAAGGTCGTCTTCGATTCTTTCGAGAATTAATTAATAGTAATTAATTCTAAAACATAAAATTAATAATTTAGAATTTTAAACTTTACTTGCATAAGTTACTTTCGTTCTTTGCATACAATCTATGAATTCAATTACGCAAATTTATTATTTTTGCAAATGTTCTGTTGCAAACCTCATTAGTTGGTACCCGGTTTAGTTTAACAATGAGGACACAAAAGAGTCACTGGATCCTTATGTCTAACAATTTCACAATATGTAGAATATTGCTAAGAGCATCAGCAATGGCCCCCGTCCCGGCAGAATTCCGACCGGTGTGCCAGAATTCCGCGGCGGACGTCCACCATTGTGCATGGTATGCACGGATACATAATTCCGCCGAGGACACCGCAGTTCCGCGGCATTAAGCGTAATTCCGTCGCGACGGGGCGTGCAGACGTCCGCCATTGCGTTGACTCCCACGGACATCCGCGCGGAATTCCCGTTTATTGCATTAAATTTTTTTAATTGTGGGAAGTCCTTCGGGAAGTCCTTGGGGATGTCCGCCACTATGCAGTGGAAAGTCCTTATGACGTGGTAGTGCAGTGGGAAGTCCATACGACGTGACATGAGGTGTTTTTGGGAATTCCGCCGGAAATTCCGTGCCACTGCGGATGCTCTAATAATGAGTTGTGGCTTGGTTTATAATAGGCATTCGCAATTGTCATTTGTAGTTCGGCTAACGAGTGCCAAGGCAAAGTATCACAGGCAAGAGTGATGATATGATCGGCTCATTGAATTGATAAAATAGTAGTTTTCTGATGGGGACTTATTGCCAAATAACTATTATATCGCCATATAATTTTGCGTGGCATGAGATTACTCTATGAAAAAATTGATTGTTCCCTAAATAATTGTTTGTTTTTTGGCATTATGATAGTGAATTATAAAATTGTAAATATTGTGGGAGTTCGCACGAGAACAAACAAATGTTAGTGACAAAGATGTACACAACTTTGCTTTGATCCCCCGAATGAATATATTGTATGCAGTGACGGACACAAAAATTTTACATTGGGGGTTCAAACCACACCACAAGAAAAACGAGTAATAAAAAAAATTAAATAAGGAAAAATGGAAATAACAAAATATGAACTTGCAAGATTCATACTTAGGTCAACATGAGCTCAAGATTTTTAACCCAACTACACAACCACTTGAACTACTACTACAACTCATAATTTCCCATGTAATATACGTACATAATATGAAAATTGATGGGGTTCCAGTGCCCCATCATAACATGTAGGTCCGCCTCTGATTGTATGCATAAAAAAAATTATAACAAACCAAATGCTTTATCACCATATGATAAAGTGATGCAACATGATGCAAATGTACTCTCCAACGTGGAAGCATGTGAATAATGTCTTCCTAATTTGCATAAGAATGTTGTAATGTACGACTTGGTCTCACAACATATCCATTTAGGTAGTTTGAACAACAATTGTACAATACTCACTTTAGCTGGATATTTTAACATCCCATAATCTATCATTGGTTGTGTATGAAGGAAATGTTCCTCGAATGTGAATTCTTGGTCCACTTAATTCTAAATACAAATTGGATTTCTCTATTCAACCAGTGATAGATGAAATAAATTAATTAATTGTGAAAAGTGAGTGTGTTTACCTATGATTCACTGAAGCGTTAGTTTCAAATGCGAGCAATGCCATGCAGACCACACAATTTTCATTATATTCTATGCTGTATTTTCATTATATCCTATGCTGTTTGGGTGGAATGCTGCGGTAAAATTCATCTGTTCTCATTGATGAGAAATAATGATACATTTTAAATTAGAGAACAACGACAAACAAACATGGTTTGACAATTATCGAAAATTTTTACATGTAAATCATCCATACCTAAAGACCAAATGGACATTTCAAAAATAAAAAGATTGTTTTAGTTAACCTACCAGATTCAAAGTATCAAAAATAAATATAGAATGTAATTAAACGTTGGGCCTAATAGGAGTAACGACAAATTTTAGTACCATGCAAATTATACATATAAAATTAAATTTATATTGTAAACAAATGATGCAATCACTCCATTTATTTATACGCAGAATCACTTAACACTGAAATATTAATTTTTAATTATTATATCCACTTGTAATGTACCTTGTGAAAGAAAGTAAGTGTAATTATTTTTAACCTCTTATATTAATGGATAATTTTTATTTTAAGTGTAATTATTTTTAACCTCTTATATTAATGGCTAATTTTATTTGAATTATCTAAATAATGACTATTTTATCGGTTATGTATTGCAACAATAGAATTAGCAATTAACATGGCATTCTTCTTAAAAACAATTAACATGACACTCTTACTATATGTCTACACTATTTTATTGCTAAGACCATTTGGTCACTATTTATATTACATTCTAAAAAAAGTTCATTTTTTTATATTTCACATAGCGATTAAAGTAATAATTATATACATATCGTACATATGGACTAACTAAAATTGAGATGTGGTTATTTAGAATTGTTTTTTTCTTCTGTTTTATGAATATTAAAATAATAAATATGTTCTCTTAGACGGTAGACCTTCTGAGTTGACAAAAAAACCCGACCCGATCTCATTCGCCCGTGAGAGGAGTTATTTTAATACCCCCGAGAAAGCCTTTTATTATAAATGAAACCCCTAAACTCTTTTATTTTTCAGTTTTCCCCATCTAGTTTTCCTTTAAATGACAGATCAGAGAGTGATGTACTGATGTCCATATAAATAAATATTCCCTCTCTCTAAAAAGATAAACGATTTCCAGAAAGAGAAGCGGAAGCTGAAATGGTGTCGACGAGGCGAAGTGGATCTCTGCCGTCGAATAATAGTAAGAGATCATCTTCGCCGTCCGATGATAATCACAATAAACCTTCTTCCCCCAAGCGTCCAAAGGCACTCTTTCCCTCTCTCTCTAAACGCACCGAGATGCACCGCTCTTGCTTTGTTCCTTTCTAGATTGCACCAATCGATTCTCAGTGCTTTTGTTTTATCTCCTTTTGAGTGTAGGGCGCGAGTAATAGCAATAATCCGAAGGCGTCGGAGTCCTCGCCGGCGGAGAACCCAAAGGAAATAAGCTCGGCTGATCCGCCGGAGCTCCCCGCCACCACCGCCGCCGACACAGCTCCTGATGCCGCCGCCTCAGTTTCTGTTGCCACACCTGTGGTTCCCGAAGGTTGCTTCTCAGTTATTTCTGTTTGGAATTTGTTGAAATGTTGTCAAATTAGCTTCTCTCTGAAATGTGCATGCCTGAAAAATGGTTGGAATTCGGTGAAAATTTTGAAATCTAGGTGCTGCAGCTACTGCATTGGAGAAGCCGAGGAGTTCGTTGCCATCGCGGAAGCAACATCAAAGTTATGAAACAACCTCACCTTGGTGTAAACTTCTTACGGAATCTCCGCAGGTGATTCTAGTCTGCTGTTTGTGGTGCAAAGCTGTGTTCTTGTTCTGTATTTATTGAACTTCTTATCTTATTTGTATTTTTAGTTGATTTGACCGCTCAACTTCTTGAAGTTTCGAATTTAGTGCCGTGATAAGTGAATGCTAATGTTATATATTTGCAGAATCCTACTGTTTCTGTGTATACAACCAATTTCTTGGTAGGCTCAAGCAAACAAGCTAATCTTTTGATTCGAGATCAGACTATCAGTGCGATTTTATGCTCCATACGTCTTGACCAGGTATTGTTATATTTGACCTTACATTCATTTTCTACTACTATTTCGTTTTTTATACAGTAGGAGTTGGGACAAGTCATGCATACTCGCGTGTAGAGGTTTCAGTTTTTTTTATGCTTTTCAGTTGTGAATGGTGGATAATAGTAATTTGGAGTAGTAATGGTGAATAGGAGAGTATATAATATGCTGGTTAAGTTAAGTACATGCAGCCACTCTTACCAAGTCTGCAACCTTTTAACAATACATGATGAATAAGTTGTAAACATATGCCACTTAATGTTTTGCTTGACGTACTCTACATCTTGTAAACTCTTGTGATCTGAAATGCTAATTTTGTGTTACTGGACATTTTTCGCTTACTGGGAATGATCAGCGTGATGATAAACCTGTTGCGGTGCTTGAAAGTCGTGGAAGCAAAGGATGTGTGCTAGTGAATGGAAAAACAATCAAGAAAAACACAAGTTGTGATCTCAGTTCAGGGGATGAAGTGGTGTTTGGCTTTCTGGGAAGTCATGCTTATGTATCCTTTTATTTATTTATCATTGCTATGCTCCTTCTTTCATATGTCCAGTCTTCCTTGTGGGATTCCTTAGTTTCATCCATGTAGATTTTCCAACAGCTACCGTATGATAGTGTAATCAAGACCCTTCCTCCAGATGTTCAGACTAATATAGGGAAGTTCATTCCTGTTGAAAAACGAGGAGATGCATCAGCTGTAGCAGGTGCTTCAATTTTGGCATCACTCTCTATGTGCCCTGATTTATCATGTGTAAAGCCCACTTCGCAGGCCAGTGGTAAAAATTTACGAGGAAGTGATCTACCACCTTCCTCGCCCATTCTTAATGAGGATGATCTTGATGGCCACGAAGTTAATTCAGCTACCGATTTAGGAAATAAGGTAGCTGGTGATGATGGGGCTGTAAGCAAGAATCTCCCTCTTGATGGCAATGTGGAATCTGGATTGGAGGCAAGTCACATAGTTTTGGTGGAATAACAGAATTTAAATTTGATCTTATGGTATTTATTTTCAAATAACTCAGGAGTGGACATTGTTTAAACAGGAAGACAGAGACTGGGTTAGGGATCCAGCACCAGCATCTCAATCAGTAATGTGTTCACGGAGTTCAGCATTTAGAGATGACTTAATTGCTGCAATTTTGGATGGGCGAAACCTAGATGTTTCATTTGATAACTTTCCATACTATTTGAGGTAGATCAGTCCATTGCATAGACTACATACATTAGCAAATATCTTATTTATAAAACTAAAACAAATTAAGCAAGCATTCTTCTTTTACATGCTTTTTGCAGTTGATGTGGCTAATTGATTATCACATATATAAAGCACCCACCTTTGTCAAGGATTCTTAATACTTTTTCACTTTTCATGTAACTTGCAGTGAGAGCACAAAAAGTGTGCTTATTGCAGCTTCTTATATACAACTAAAACACAAGGATCAAGTTAAATTAACATCTGAGCTTCCTACTCTGAATCCTAGAATCTTGCTTTCTGGTCCAGCAGGTATCTGGTTTGGCCATATTTTTCCAAATTCATGTTATCAGGTTTGGCTCTGATCTTTGTAGCATCTGAACGCTTACAATGTGGTTGTAATTATTTTCCAGGGTCTGATATTTATCAGGAGATGTTGGCAAAGGCACTGGCTCATTACTTTGGGGCTAAATTGCTCATATTTGACAGCCATTCATTCTTGAAAGTAAGATTAGAGACATTATTGCATCCTTACTTATTTGTGCATTTGATGATGTCGTTGTATAGTTATATTTTGAATCAGGACAAAAGCAGTTATCTTCTTTTACTCAATTATGTTATTGTAGGCTATTAGGTTTACTTGATTAAGTACTGATAAAACTCTTTTATTAATCTTATTCCATGCTTTTATTTTAAAATTTAAAGAAAAAAAATGAAGCAACACCTGTGTCAATCGAGGATAGTGATAGTCTGTTCAAATGTTTGATACTTTAAACTGTCTGTCTTTGTTGTACAATAAATCAACATTGATTACTTCATTGCAATTTATTGGTTATCCTTGTGCCTTAGGGTTCTTCAAAGGACGTTGAGCTTCCCAAAGTGGGAAATAATGCAGAGAAAGTGAGTAATACCAGCAAACAAGTTCCTGTATCCTCAGAGCTTGTTAAGGACAATGAACTTTCACCTGTTGAAGCAGATACCAAAAATTTGCTGAGTACTCCTCAGCCTTGCTTGGAGTTGCCTACAGAAATGGAAACTGATAATGTTCCATCTTCAGCAAACACGACAAAGAATGTTTCTATCAAATTTGGTAAGTACGACCTTTTGGCGAATGTTTAGTCTGCTTAGCCAGAATGTGTGTTAACAGCCACACAAAGGGCCACATATATAACACAATGTATGTAAATTTAAGTTCTAACATGTACCTGATTTTTGAAAATCATAGGTGATCGGGTTAAGTTTATTGGCCCAGCTTCTGCTGGTTTATATTCTAGTTCTGCCAGGTATTTTTTGTCATTCATTTGCAATTATTCTTGCAGAATATAGCTCGAATTTTACTAAAAAACTATTTTATAAAGGATAACCTAGCTGAAATTTTCAAGTGCACTCAAAGCATATTGGCTTGGACCTTGTTGTGATTTTGCATTTATATATAATCGTAGATTAATGAGATCTCAACATTGATTACCTTCAATTTGGCATAAAACCTATCAATAGAGTTTGCTCTTCTTAAGACCCTTTTGCGTTACTCGTAGTTAATGCTCGACTAAGTCACTAACTTATGGTCTTCTTTTTTGTACAAAAGTTACCAATTTTGCTACTGATCGCGCTTCACAGTTTTTCTATTTTCCAATAGATGAGTTTCAATGTTGCATCTCATTTGACTATTTCCTGAAGTTTATCTTATTCAGTTTATTCATGAAATCTTTGCTTTGATTTTCACCCCAACACTTGGAATATTTGTATTCTATTTTCATTTCACGACTTCCTACAAGTGCAGTTATGTTCTAGTTCTGACTCTTTGTGTGTGGTAATAATTACTACTGATTAAAGAAATGGGTGAAGCATTAGAAACCAAATTTTCTTTTCTGGAGGCCATTGGTCTAGGGTGTCGGATACGAACTTATTGATTACAGAGTTTCAATGCTATTAAATCACAACATCATAGCTGGCTTCAGCTTAGGTACTTGAATATTTTGTTGCATTGCAGTCCCTGTTAAAGGCCTTTTTAAGTATGGTAGTATATTTTTACCAAGATGAAAGGGTTCATTGTTTCCCGACATCACCATGTTATTAAGCAAATACTATATATTTTGCAATCATATACTGTTTCTGTATCTCTGAAGAGACACCTTATTTGGCCTCTTTTGTATTTTTGGATTTGACCCATATTGCATATGCATACTCTATTATATTGATATACAAAGGCGCATATGTGCTTTTATTGGTGGTTCCTGTTCTGTTACAAGACATTGTGAGCTAACATTCTTTTAGCTTGGTTTTTAGAGGTCCTACTCCTGGAATGCGAGGCAAGGTTCTCTTGCCATTTGAAGATAATCCCCTGTCAAAAATTGGTGTGAGATTCGACAAGCTTATGCAAGATGGAGTTGATTTTGGAGGTCTCTGTGACAAGGGTCAGGGATTCTTCTGCAATGGTGAATTCACCTTCACTGCTTTCCTCTTATCTGCGTTGTGTGAGTTAGTATCTCAGACATTTGTCTCTTTTATTACAGCCAATGAGCTTCGGTTGGATACCTCTGGTGTGGAGGATTTGGACAAATTGCTCATAGACACTATGTTTGAGGTGGGGTTGCATGGTTTGAAATAATTGGGTTAAGAATGATGCTTTTGTATGCCTCATGTTTTTTCTAATACTAATCTTTGTTTTCTCTCTTTGTTTGTAGACGGTGTTTGTAGTAAGCAGATATTCGCCCTTTATTTTATTTATGAAAGATGCTGAGAAGTCAATGGCAGGAAATTCAGAATCATATAGTACATATAAGAATAAGCTGGAAAAGCTTCCTAATAATATTGTAATAATTGGCTCACAGACTCAGACAGATAATCGTAAAGAAAAGGTACTCAGTATTGACCATATCCATTATACTAGCAAACCATCTCCGAAGGCATTCACACCTTATAATTTCTTGTTGTGTATCCGGATTATTTCAGTAATTGGTTGCTCCCTTTGCAGTCTCATCCTGGTGGTTTGCTTTTCACAAAATTTGGCAGCAACCAGACTGCTTTGCTTGACTTGGCTTTTCCTGTAAGAATCTGTCGATACAGTTCCGTTAGTTATATTAGTTGGTTGTTTGTGTGTTGAACAATTTAATGATTTGCAGTGAACAGCCTTGAACATGTATTATCTGCAAAATGTGCTAACCCCTTGTATTTGGATATTTTAAGAGTGTTACCAAGTTGCAATTCGTCTATAGTAGCATGTGGATTATCCATTTCATATTGAAGTATGGAAGATAATGGTTGAATGATTAGCATGGAGAACCCCAAAAGATGCTATCCAATCACTTTATTAATAATTAATCCTAGAGAAACTATTGCATATGGATCTTTTTTTGTTTATCCTTTTGTTTTACAATAAGTAGTTGGATGATGCCAATGATTTCGTTTTTTTATTTGGCCTCATTATGAAGGCGCAACAAAATATCTGTAAGTGTTATGGTCGATAGATTTATTATGTTATACATAATAATATTGTATGGTGCTGCGTAAATTAATGAATTTGGAATAAATTGCTTTTCACCAAAGTCATTACAATATACTACTATGATCTGTTTGTCATAAAATAATCTGCAACTATTTTTTAAAAAGAGTAAATTGCAGCTTCAGCCTTTTCTTCATACTGAGATTACGTAATCAGAATTCTATTAACATCCAGTGAAACATACCCTCTATGCATATGGTTTAATAAAAAATTCCTAAATTAATGTATACACCTTCATGAGCTTATCTGTTAGAGTATCTTTAGCTATGTAATTGCAATATCAATGAGCCAATGTATTCAACTTTTTAGTTAATCTAATGTTTGTTTGAAAAATTAAATCAATTACTTTGACTATAAGTACAATGAAGTTGAAGTTAATAGAAGTGTATTTGCTGAAATGTAGCTAATTTTGGAACTTTTTTGTACTAATTGGATTATAAATGTGTTTATAGTATTCTAGATTATAGATACACTATAAATTGGTTAATTATTTAACTTATCAGTTTATTGGTTACCTCTTTTGGTATATTAATTTAATAAGGTCTAAGGAGGATGTTGTTGCCTTTGGGAGGAGATACTCTAGCATTATAATATCCCACCAAGTAACTTTCAACTGTTTCTGTTTAAATGTTCACTTTTGAGAAAGGTCTACAAAGAGTCGAGCAGTCTTTGTTCAGACTTCTCCTTTCCTTTTTTGAGGTGTGTTCTGGATGTTCCAAGAGAATATTACTTGATGCCTTGTTCACTTGTGTTGTGTTTGTGATGGACTTTTGTGTTTGAAAGGCCGATGTTTTCTGGATGATTAAGTAATCTCGTTATAAGAATTTGGTTTCATAGAGCACTCGCTCTTAAACCATGGTTCGTAAGTGTTTTATTTGCTAATATAATGATATATGGTAACTTCAGGATAGTTTTGGGAGGTTGCATGATAGAACAAAGGATGTTACAAAGGCCACTAAGCTTCTATCCAAACTTTTTCCTAATAAAGTTACAATTCACCTGCCCCAGGTCTGTTCTTGGTTTCCTTAACAGCCACAGACGTGTTTTGTGCCATTCGTACTGTGTGATAATGCTTATGAATGCTGCAGGATGAAGCACTCCTGGTTAGCTGGAAGCAGCAATTGGAACGGGACGCTGAAACCCTAAAATTGATCGCAAATCTGAATAACTTACGAACTGTGAGGAATTCTTTTGATCACAATAGAACTATATTCCTGTTTTCTTTTTTTTTTTGTTTCTTACCTGTACATGCTTATTTTGCCTAATAAAGAGCATCAACCGACATGCAACGACATTTGACCAAAAAACTGCAACAAAGTTATAGCGCTCGGCATGGTGGTCGATGAATAAATAAATAAAATATTATGAAAATATGTATACTCCCTCTGTCCCATAAAAATATGGACATTTGGGACGACACATGTTTTAATGCACAATTGGTAAAATAAGACATATAGAAAGAAAAAGTAATTGGAGAATTGTTAGTGGATAATGGGCCCACCTCATTAGAAAATGATAAAAGCATAATATTTTAATCATAGAATAACAATTAAAACATAATGTCATGAACCATGACATAATATGTCTAATATTTGAAGTCTTAGCTAAATAATTAAAATGTAAAATCATCATACATCAATACATATTAAGTCTAAACTCACATCCTAATAAATCTTCATCAACCTCACCATAGTTATCCTCGTCCTCACCATTATCATCAACATCCTATGAAAAAAAATCCTTTTCCCTCTTCACCTTTGGATACATTAATATTCCCAACATGTTCTCGCTCAAATTCTTCATCTTTAGATTCTTTATCTACAAGCCTTCTCTCTTCAACCACCACTTCCAATTTGCCTTTCCCTTTTTGTAGATGTGGTTGTAGTACTTGTCTCTCTTAGAACATCTATCACAACTTGATGTAGGAGACTCTTTTCTTTTCTTGGATCTAGTATATTCTAAAGGCTCTCCAACTCCTGAAGTCTTGTAGACAATATTCCAATCAAGCGAATCTTCATTAATAAACTAATAATTGCCAACAACATTAGCATCATCCAACTCTCCAACTAACCACTCGTTACACTCATCAATGTCTTTGAGCGAAATTTGATCAATTGTATCTCTATGGTTGTACTTCTCATGCAATTTTTGGTAATATCTCATAAATCAAATCATGCATCTTCTTGCTTGAGCCCATTTCTCTTTTTTTGAATGAATCTACCGCATTAATATAATTATAGGTTTGTTAATTATAATTAGGGGTATTTGCTAGAAAATTCCTAAACTTTCATCAAGTTTTGGTTTTGCATACCATCTTTATAATCTCTCTATAATTATTGAACTATTGATTTATTTAGATTTTGCAACCAATAAATTTTTTTGGCTCTAATATGGGTTAATATAAATCAGAATTAAACAAATGAAATGATTTAATCTAGCATAATATGATATTGTTTCGTTGCTGGAAACGTGACATTGTTTTGGTTGACATCCGATAGTGCCAAGTAGGTAAGTCATCTAGCTATGCTAGTGTCGAAATTTTGATTGGTGGCAAAATTAGAATAAATCAATAGTTTGGTTGCAAAATCATAACAAATCAATACTAGTTTGGTATTTATAGGTGGATTTTGACGTTGGTATGCCAAACCGAATTTGGTAAAAGTGTAGGAATGTACATGCAAATTACCCATTATAATAGTAGTATTATTTTATAATTGAAAATCTAAATATATTTTGAAAAGAAACTGAACCAATAGACAGACATAAAACATGAGGCTAAACAGACGGCGCGAACTAGGGCGGACGGGGTGGATAGATAGGGAAGTAGTAGTGTTTGCGTTTAAATGTGGAGGAAACCTGAAAACATATTAAAACCCTATTTCAAGTGTGAAATCAGGTCGGATTATAGTAAATGAGTCTGATTTTTGGGCGAATGACCCGTGTTTAGGGCTAATGGGCAAATAGAAGGCTAAGCCAGTAAAAAATGCCGACAAAAATGTCATGGCGCCGCCATCAAATCTGTGCCACAAATCGTCATGGCGATGGCGTTTTTTTTCAAAATCCCACCACAGAAAACTGCCACCACAGCTTTTTATTATCATTGAAGAAATGGACCTTCCTTGCGTGGACAAATTTATGTCAACTATTAATATTAATGGACATTTAGATATAGTGCTATTATCTCGGAAACTTGCCTCTTTGAACTCAATATCTAATCTGAGCATACAGTGACATACCTTACGTTCAAACTCGATTTCTTCTTTCTAAACTTTAGTATATCATATTACAAGATGTGTTGCTGCATAACCCCCCTCCTAGCCAAAAATATAAAAAAAAGTAGCACCTATGATGGTAACCAAATTATCAAGCAAGGAAATTCTCAAACAAAAGACAAACTGTTTGTTTTACCCCAAACAGTCCTCTTAATTTAATTGTAAAATAACACAGACAAAGATATCATTCTTAAAAAAGACATAATTGTGCCGTTATCGATATTGAGAAAACTCATTATTGGGTAGTAAAGAGCGCAAATGCAAGGATAAAGCGCTCTATTGATGAAAAGAGAAAATACGTTATGATTTTCCTACTAGTAAAGTATTCCCTAGTAATAGGAAAACAAGATTTTTGCCTATTCTTCCTTGTACTACTAAGAAAGCACTTTACTCATTAGCCAGTTACTTTCCTCCATCCTCAAAATCAAAGTACTATATAGACATAGTAACTCATAAAATGGAATATTGCAGTAAAAGAATGAAAATAAAAAAATGACTGGAACCCCATACATTGAGAAGAGATGAAGTTCGGCCTTGAACTGTCTAGTATTAATATCCTATGAATTCAGGCTGCTAGTGCCTTATTAAAAATATGGCTAATGTTCTTAACATGCAGGTCCTCAATCGTAGTGGCCTGGAGTGTAATGAGCTTGAATCCTTGAACATTAAAGACCAAACACTCACAATTGAGAGTAAGATTATCTTTTACTTCCCCTTATCAACATGTTAAATTTTTACTAATTTTTCAGTTGACATGCTATGGTTCTATATCAAATGAACAAAAACTTGTTGACAATAATTAAAGAGTTTCTGAAATATATTGAAGGTGCCGAAAAGGTGATTGGTTGGGCTTTAAGTCACCATATGATGACGAATCCTGAAGCTGAAACAGATTTCAAAGATGCCAGGGTTACTTTGGCTATAGAGAGGTAATAGCAAGTTGTCACTTAAAAGTGTGATGGGTGCCTCAATGCGCATAAACATGGAACTAAACTGTTTATTAAACCTTTTGTATCAGCATCCAGTATGGGATCGGAATTCTACATGCAATCCAGAATGATTCCAAGAGTTCAAAGAAATCCCTGAAGGTCCTACTAAGCTGATGGATATTAGATTATAGATTTAGTAAAGCTATCTTTTTGGGTTGATTTTTATGATTGCTCGATTACATCTTTGTTGATTACAATGTCATGTTTTTCCAATTCCCAGGATGTTGTGACTGAGAATGAATTTGAGAAGAGACTTCTAGCTGATGTAATCCCTCCCAGCGATATTGGTGTGACGTTTGATGATATAGGAGCACTAGAAAATGTCAAAGATACATTGAAAGAGTTGGTGATGCTTCCTTTACAGCGGCCTGAACTTTTTTGCAAGGGCCAACTGACAAAGGTAACATCTCTATTAGTTTTGGGTTACAAAATGAGTTATCAGTTTCTAGTTTGATTTTGCCACTTCTGACTATAATTTTGTGTCGTTTTTTTTCTCTCAAAAACTTTTTGTTATTGAACTTGGTTCACTTCAACTTGTAGATTCATGTTATATTTATACTGATTTTCACATATGACTCATCATTGATTCTTTCCCCCAACTAGTGCTCTTTGTAAAATCATGAGGCCATAGTTTTAATATTTCTGAATTATCTGTGAATGGCAATATGATCTATTTCTACTGTATTCTTGATATGAACAACAGACTTATGTACAAGACAGTCAACATTTTCTCATTAACTTATGTTTGTTACAAGCATGTAATCTGCATTCTGTTTGGAATTCTCTCCATGTTTTAAAACTGCTGATCTTCTCAAATACAGTCTCTCTCCCCTGTCAGACTACTTCATGGATTACCTGATAGATACATTACCTGGCTTTTATTTGCATAATTATTTGATATCACAGTAACTTCAAAATTTTCTCTTGCAGCCCTGCAAGGGTATACTTTTATTCGGTCCCCCTGGAACAGGAAAGACAATGCTTGCAAAGGCTGTTGCAACTGAAGCTGGCGCAAACTTCATTAACATATCAATGTCAAGCATAACA
Source organism: Salvia splendens (assembly GCF_004379255.2). Lineage (NCBI taxonomy): Eukaryota > Viridiplantae > Streptophyta > Magnoliopsida > Lamiales > Lamiaceae > Salvia > Salvia splendens. The sequence continues at coordinate 12,305,928 of NC_056040.1, forward strand.
TCTAAGGTGTTTAAAATGACTACATGTGTATAACTTTTATAGGATGGTACTAGATACACACATAGCATTCATATAACTTGTTTAACGTCTACTGCTTATTTTCTGCTCTTTCAGTGGTTCGGTGAGGGCGAGAAGTATGTCAAGGCTGTCTTTTCGCTGGCTAGTAAAATTGCTCCTAGTGTTATATTTGTTGATGAAGTATGGCACTCCACCTTATGTTTCATCATTCTCATCACATTCAGTACCAGTTCTCTGATTTAGTTTTCTTGTGGCCTTCTCTATCCCCCTTCTCCTTGTCAAGGTTGACAGCATGCTGGGAAGAAGAGAAAATCCTGGAGAGCATGAGGCTATGCGCAAAATGAAAAATGAATTCATGGTGAACTGGGATGGGTTGCGAACAAAAGACACAGAACGTGTTTTGGTACTTGCTGCCACAAACAGGCCCTTTGACCTTGATGAGGCTGTGATTAGGCGACTGCTGCGCAGGTAAAGCAAGTTCAGTTATCTTCTGAACACCTAGTATTGGACACAAATAGTCTAATGACATTGTGACTCTAATCTATGATTGATGTTTTAATCTCCTACCACTTCTTTGTAGATTGATGGTGAACTTGCCAGATGCTGCCAACAGAGCAAAGATACTAAGAGTGATACTAGCTAAAGAAGACTTGTCTCCAGATGTGGATCTCGCTTCTGTTGCAAGTATGACCGATGGTTATTCAGGAAGTGATCTTAAGGTCAGACTGAGTCTTTTTTTTGTTAAGAATTATTCATAGGACTGGGCCACCATAATATCTGTTTTTCCTTTCAGAATTTGTGTGTAACGGCTGCACATCGCCCAATTAGAGAGATTTTGGAAAAGGAGAAAAAGGTACTATGTTTCTACAATTAATGCTAACAGTTTTGATATACTACTAATCCTGAGGGAATGTGCAATGTTATTGGCACATAAGGGTTTAGCATAACCAAGGGTTACTTTCATGATACTACGAGTTATTTGCGGGAATAAGTATGCCTTTTTTTAATCATATTTTGGATACATTCTGTTTTCAAAGTTGTCCGTGCTAGCCATTCCTGATTTTGGTGTAACTTGACATGATTGAAAATTTCTTAATATATGTCGTCATGATTGTTTGACAATATGTTGGATATTTAACCATTCCCATTTCTGGAAATTCTACTGTTGACTTATAATGGGCGTCAATAACAGGATCAAGAAGCTGCTCTTGCTGAAGGTAGGCCTCCACCAGCATTGAGTGGGAGCACTGATATTCGTTCGCTAAATTCAGAAGACTTCAAATTCGCTCATGAGCGGGTGAGTGAAGAATTATCAAAACCTTACTACTCTGTGTCTTGCTGGCTTTGTGAACTAAACTTTTAACATTTAATAATTTTGGCAAAAATAGGTTTGTGCAAGTGTCTCATCAGAGTCAATAAACATGACCGAGCTTCTTCAGTGGAACGAGCTTTATGGTGAAGGGGGGTCCAGAAGGAAAAAACCCCTGAGCTACTTCATGTGATGGCAGACATTTGTAGAAACCCTTCTCTCTTCTCCGACAGTTCGTTCTCTCAACCGAGCTCTTTTTTATGTTGAATGTGGTGTGGAATCAAGCCACACCAATTGTATAATGGGAGTATAGATTTTGAAGTTTTACAATAGTTTTTGTTGAGATGGTGAAAGGTTAGAATAGCCTCGTAATAAGTTAAAATGAATGGCTTGTTTTGTCTCCCCCATCTCGGCTGGAAACGACGACGATGTTGTTATCCCTCATTACTTTTATAGGGTTTGAGAAGAATTAGTCGATCCTGTGCGTATAGTTGTTTCCATTCTTCATTGTGTTGTTGCTATAACTAACAATAAGAAATTATAGTTGGTTTTGTTTTCCTTGTTAGTACTATCGACTATTTATATAATGTTTCTCAAAATGGAGTCGGAATCTTCATGTTTGGTTGTGATACAAGAGTGCTTTGGCTCCACATGTGTTGATTATGTAAAAACGTAATTGCAGGGATTTTTTTGAAATAGGAGCATTCTTCTTTTCATAATCACTATTTTTGGAAAGGGGAGAAAAAGGATGTATCCACCCAAAGTGCTAAACACAAATTTCTAAATGGAATGTGGGTCCATTTTGTGTCGAGCCACCTCTAATGGAAAAGTTCGTCTACTAAATTGCTTCGTCTGCTATAAAATATCCCATTTTACTAAAAAATGAATTAATTTTATTTTTATTGTTTTTGTTAGGTTGTCATGTTTACTTGTGACTAAATGTCATGCGTTATCTCTTGTTCGGTTGTTTTTTTTTCAAAATCTCAACGTGTGACAACGACGGAGCCAAGAAATTAGTCAAATTGGGCAAAAATTATTACCCTGTCCATGGAATGTTGTCTAGTTTTGTCATTTTGGTCTGTCCGGGAAAAGTTGTACACTTTACTTTTTTTCTCTCTCTATTTTTAGTAAATGAACCCTATTTTCCACTAATTCTTCACACTCACATTCTATTATAAAATTAATACTATAAATGTGTGATCCTCATCCCACTAACTTTTTCAGCTCACTTTTCTTCACATTTTTAAAACCCGTGCTGAGTCAAACTTGGACAATATTTCATGGACGGAGGGAGTAACTACAAGTTTTTGTCTCAAAAAGCTCTAATTTTTGTTCTCGGCAGCTCTAAACCCTTAGGGCTTTTTCTGCGTGTTAGATTCTCTAAAGGGATGCATAACAATTATTTCTATCTTTTCTACTCCTCTTGTTCCATTAAAAATGAAAACAACACTCTTTTTACTTTTTTCTCTTGCTTCATTAACTTACAAAATATCACTATATAAAATCTCGTGCCGAAAACTAAATGTTTCATAGTATTTAATAGGACGGAGGAAGCATTTTTGAAGGTTCTAACAGCCATTTATCTTCTAAGGTGGGGCATTTTTTTTTAAATATAGAGGGGCAATTTAGTGTAAAATAAATACTATTAAAATAATATATTATATATATCTAACATGTATGTGAGAAATTGAGTAGGGGCATTTTCCTTTTCTCGTTGCACGTTGGCTCCATCTTTGTGTGTTGCACGTTGGCTCCATCTTTGTGTGACAATATATCTTGACCTGTTTCTACAATGCCAAGATTACTCTGTATTATTTCATAATTATTTATCTCACTCTCACTCATTTGACTAATTTATTCCTAAATACTCCCTCCGTATGCGAATAGGAGTTCCGATTCACTTTTACCATAAATGGTAATAGAGTCTCATATTCCACTAACTCATTCCACTCACATTTCATTTAAAACTAATATATACAAGTGAGACCCGTATTCCACTAACTTTTTTTCACCCACTTTTCTTAACATTTTTTAAAATCCGTGCCGCCAAGAAGTGAGACTCTTAATAGCGGACGGAGGGAGTAAATTTTATTTGACTAAATTAATTCTAAATAAATTTTATTTGACCCATCTCATATTGTATATAATAAAAAGTATTCCCTTTGTCTCATAAAAATATTTCATGCGTCCCACAAGAATATGCACTCTTTCCTTTTTAGTCCGTCCCACAAGAATATGCACTTTCTAATTTTGAAAAGTCTTTTCTCTATAATGAGGTGAGACCCATTATCCACTAACAATACTTTAATTACTTTTTCTCTCTATCTCTCTCTTACATTACCAATTTTACATTAAAACTCGCGTCGAACCCAAAGTGCATATTATTGGGGGACGGAGGGAGTACTATTTACCAAAATCACTTTTTTCTTTTTATTTGTTTTATATTTTATCAATTTGATATTAAAAACTATATCGTCTCCAAAATTTCTATTTTTATGAGACGTAGGGAATAAAACCTTGAGCCGGAGTTCTAAACAGAAATAAACAGTTATTCTTATGGCGACTTTGCAAGTGTGGACAAAAACATCATCACTATCTATCTCAATCAATTAATCCTTTTTTTCTCTTTAACCAAAAATGCGCAAGTCATCCCTAGAGGGAAAATGGGCAAAGGTAGAGCTCTTTTTTCTCCTTTTGGACTTCTTTTTCATAAATAAACCAGTTTAAAAAGTGGAAATTAACTGGCTGGCACGTGCTGCCAAGATTTTGTGGGCAGACAATCTTGAATTGTATATGAGAAAAAGAAAATAGAGGAAAAAATTGCATAATGATGGGCCTAAAGGAAGCTCTCACGTGCCAAGATGGGCTTTATGTGAAAGGTTAAGACAAGAGGGCCGACACGCTTAGGCCCACCACTACTCATTAAAGCTAAGGCCCCAATTCCAAAACACGCACAGCACGTGGATTTCTAATTATTACATGCAAATCTTCATTTCAATTATTAAATCTTAGTAACCATGTGATTTCCAAATAATTACCTACTTTCCCAAAGTTAGATTCAAATTTTCTTTTAGTATGTATGTATGTATGGATAAATATAATTTAAAAGTCATTTATTTTCTCTTAACTCTCTTTTTTTGATTAATATTTGTTGTTTGACAATTATAAAATTCCTTAAAATAAAAGGGGACTCGAACATAAATGGCCTCTACAATTTTGATTGAACAGTACGTGTTGAGTTTTCGTTATCATAAATTAACATGTTTAATAGCTGCTTCAAAGTCTGAAATAGTTATAAGAAAATGTGAAAAATTTGAATTCTAGATTTTATAAAATAAGAGAGATGACTCTAAACAGGTATATATATAGAAAATGACAAATTATAATAGCGTTATTTTGTAAAAATATTGTTGCTTATAAGATTTTGTGAAAAATAAGTTGGTCAGGAGAAATTAATTTTTGTGGAAACTTATAATCATATAGTGACCTTTAATTTCCAATAGGTGCTTATTAATATCTTCTTGGTAAACTTGATACCAAGTCAATAAGAATGGTTAATTAGCTGATAGCTTGCATATATATATATATATATATATATATATATATATATATATATATATATTGGTTATCAGTTTTGAGACAATGTTTATAATCTATGCCTCATTAATTTTGAGTTTTCTGGAAAGAGACCTTCATAAATTTATTGTATTTTATAATTGTTTTTGATTGATTGATTTATTTTATTTGTGTTTTAGTTTGTACTCTGTAAGTATAAAACCAATGATATAGTTTTATTAAAATAAGAAATAAAGTTTTACTTAGATTAGGGGCGGACGCTATATAAAATAGTGGGTTTGACGCATTATCTTCTTCCATTTTAATTTTCCGATGCCATTTTAATTCTATTGTTCTTTTCTTATTCTTCTTTTTTCATTTGAAATTATTTGAATTTCATTGCAATTCACTCATTTGATTTGAAACGCAATAGTAGAAGTCAATCTAACTTCGTTCACAAAAAATAACTTAAATGACACGAATTTCAATGTAAAATTAATAAAGTTTTTTTAATGAAAAATAAAACATCATTGGAGAGAAAAAACTTACTGCAAATAGATAGCGTCTAGTTGTGGACAATCTAAAATAAAAAATAAAATTATATTTCATGGACAGAGGTGGTATTTTATAAGGTTGAAAGAAAGAAGATGATTCATTTAAGACTATTATAAAACTATGAAAGTTAGAACACATAACTATATCAATTTATAAATGTATTAATATCAGTTGACATTATATAACATATCAGTTCGTTGGTTCATGAATATCAAGAACTGATATGTTTTGTAATGCCATCTGATATTAATGTGTTAGACAATTGACGTAGTATGATTATAAAAAAAATTATGATGAAAGAATTGATAATTCTCATCTTTCTAGACACAAGCTAGCTAGAGTGATATATCACGATGCTTAAAAACAACCAACAAAGGGGTTATGAGATTACTGTAGCAACCGTGATCCCATCAACTCTTCGTACTTATCACTGAAACGACTAACCATTATACATCCATTATAATATTACCATTAGGATCTTAATGAATACAAAATTTCGTAGATGTCAACACATAATCAAAGATGCCCTCACTTTAGCAGTGCAAATCATGAGCCCAAACCAATATTAAAAATACCAGCACTTTTCCTACACCCCAAAAGTGAATATACACGTGATCAATACTTATCAAACCTCCAAAAGAAAAAAAGATCCACTATAATGAAACAAAACCACCACAGTCCAATATAATCAAAATCCTAAATTATACATCTCATAATTAAAAACTTAAAATCCGAACTCATCCAAAGCACTAATTAACACACACACACTCATTCTAATTGACTATTCCAAATACTCATACAAATTCATGGGATCATGCAAAAAAAGTTAAAAAAAAAACAGAAAAAGAAAAATCATGGCACTACTCATGATGATACATTGTTGGTCCCCAGTCCTTTTTGCATGGGGAAAGAAAGTGGGGCATCTTGTATTGGCAAGTCCCTTTTTGTACATAAATTTCTTATATATTACAACCCTCATTTCCCCATTTTCTTTCTAACCCTAATTACTAGTAATATCTCCTCACTCACTCACTTCTTCTTCTTCTTCAAATGGATCAAGAAATGCAACTACTCTCCTACTCCACCACCCCACACCAATACGGGGCGGGGCGGGAGCAGTTCGAGAGCCCATCGCTGGACCTCCAGCTGTCCATAAGCGTGGGGCCCTCGGCGGGGGAGTACCGGAGCAGAGTGGAGGCGCTCAAGTGGGAGGCGGCGGAGCAGATTCGGCTGGCCGCGATGGAGAAGGCCTATGCCGAGCACATGATGGAGCTGACGAGGAGGGAGATGGAGGCGGCGCAGTCGGAGTTTTTGAGGGCAAGGAGCCTCTGGGAGAGGGCGACGGAGGAGGTCCACCGGGCCGAGAACATGAGAGAGAAAGCTGCATCTTGCATGGAAATCACTTGTCTCTCCTGCACCCACAAGTTTAGGCCTTGCCTTGATTAATCTAATCTTTTTTCAATTTTAATAAAAAAAATTTGGTGTTTTGCTTATGGACATGATATCTATCTTCATTTCTGCGTGCTATTTTATATGTAGTGTATGATCAAGATACTTATTATATAGGGAATTGGTGTAATCATATATTGGGGGTGATAATGATGAATTGATGAAGTTGGAATTGGAGATTTGAATTGAGATGCTTTTTTTTTTCTTCTTCTCTGCAATGATTAAGATTTAAGATGGTTTGTTTTTACAATTAGTAGTGTGATGATTTGATTCAAGGTGGGTGTTACATATTTCAGCAGGTACTGCTACTTACAGAAGCATCATCTGTCTTTCTTGAAATTCTTAAAAGGTAAGGGCTTTTCTTTTCTTCTTTTAGCCTTTTTGCTTGATTTTATGTAGGATTACTCTAATTTCACATTTAAAAAAAATTATGTGTAATAATATTTCATAGTAGTATGGTTTAGGCAGTGATTAATCTTGTTGATAAAAAAACCTAGCTTACTATGGATTCTGCTGCGGTTAAGCTGCTTCAAATTCCAGATATTTGCATAATCAATTTCCACATTTTCCATATACAATTTCATTAATTAATACTGTAGTATAATTAACATAATTACATAAGATTTGGCAGAGTGTTAAATTAAGTATATCAGCAAAGAACTTTGCCAATATCACTAAGATTTAATGGTTGAAAATTCAAAGTAATTGTGTGGTTCTAGAATTTTAGGGCCTCATCCGAGAAGGAGAAGGAGAAGAAGAAGAAAGAAGGATAAGTTGACTGCACTGAGTTTGAATGTAATTACTATAATTATCACTTACTTAGTAAATTCATGAAGAATCTTACCTGTTTTATGTCACACCGAGTGGAATTATCATCTTAAGGCCAAATAGCATTACTATGATAAACGGTTAAAGTTACTCACTGAAGAGACGATGAAGTCAGCAATTTAATTAGGAAATATTTTTTCTTTAATTAATAAATTTAGAAATTCAACTCATTATTATTGATTCTTTAAAATTAAAAAGTACAAAAGTTAATCCTTGAAAACTTTGCGAATGATGGGATCATGCGCTAAAGGATAATATACTCAAATTTATTCATGCTAGTACTTACTTTTATCGCTTCGAAAATTATAAAGAATCTGATTATACTTATTACTCCATATAACTTGAGCATGTGGAGCTTGCAGATATAGCTTATTTTTTAATCTTGTATTTATGTACAATTGGTTTGTTTAACAGTATATTTAGTTCAAATTAACTTTTATCTTATTGTCCGCCTCATTATAGTTAAGTAAAGTATAAAGCCATTTGATTTAGGGGTGAAAATAAGGTTATCAGGTATTGGGGTATTAGATAGGAGTACTTGATATATATTCAATTTAATGGGATTGGGTATGACTTATGAGATTGGGTTCTGAAATTTAAGATAAGTCAATTATCGGATAATCCGATCATATATCGATATTAACCTAACACGCGATTTATTGTTTAGAGTATTTTTTAATTAGGTTTAGCCGTTTAGGGATCCTAGGATTGAGCTAAGTTATTTACTTAATTAAAATTAATTAGGTTTACTTTCTTGATCAAACTTGTATAAATAAACCAATTCTCAGTCTCCACTCTCATTCCTTCCCTTTCTTTCTTCAAGTCTCTGTGTTGATTTTGTTGCTGCCTACACATACTTTCTCTTGTGGCCCCTCTCGATTAGTCACTGACCTCCCTTAATTAGCAATATAATTAACATTTTCAAGTTCATAAAAAGACATAATTAACGTACAAAATAAAAAGAATTTAATATATTCTCAATGATTTATTAGTTATGAATACATGTAAAGAGTCAGGTATTTGGGTACTCGATTTGTCGGGTTCGGAAACCTGTGCCGGGTATTTGAGTACTCGAAAAACATATCGTGTCAGATATTAAGTGTTTACTTTAGACGATTTTTGGGTTTGGGGTATCCATGAGTACCGAAAGTCCTATCCCTATATAATTTTGGTTAAATTCATTTTGGCCGGGAATTGAATGCTCATTTTTCATAATTAACCGTATACATAATTAACTTTTTTTTTAATCATCATTATCAGAATTTCTTTGATCTTACTTTTCCTTCTAAAGAGATATACTATGAATTAAGCAAATGTGTGTTCAGATTATAAAAAAACGTAAAGTTCCAATCTATCTTACTCAACAATGAATTAATTTATCTACTATTTTGATCTATTAAGGGGCATTTACTCCCGTAATATAACGACAGTATTTGTACTCTTAGTACTAAATTTCTCCAATTCCTCCTTTTAAATGGAACATGAATTAAACAAAATTAGTTCAAATGGTCGTAGTTATTATCAAGTAAATTAAGATATCCAAAGTTTCATTTATCATGGTAAAAAATGAATTAACCTCTATCTAGGTGAATCATCAAAAATTAAACGTTCACTTAAACTAATCCTAAAATTTACCTTAATTAAGATATAATGACCTTATGTACGTTCTTGTAAACTGAATGAGCTAGTCTTGGTTCCAAATCAATTAGTATTAAAAAGTTAACCTCTTTTTACCAAAAAAAAAGGTTAAGTTCAAATGAAGTTTTAATTTCCACACTAGTCTAACACGGGATAATCGCAACATACAGAAGCGGTAACTATTCTCATCATAATTATTCTTATCTACTAGTACTATTCTATATACGTTTTTATTATAATATTTCACCATTATTATTATCATCGTTAATTTTATAAATTAAACTCATACTTACAAATCAAATGTGGTTTGAAAGTATGGAAATAATTAAACAAATTAGAGAATATAATAACGCCGTATCAAAATTAATGTGGTCTTAAAATTAATGATAACAACATGGGTTATAGTTATGGTCATGGTCATAGTTTGTTAGATAGCATTAGAAAAAGGCAAATGAATCAAAACAAAAAGTAAATACCAATTCAATTAACAAAAAGACAATGTAGAGCTGTACACAATTGCTATGCATTCAGCTTTTTGTAACTTTTATATCACCCAAAAACCAAACACCCACTATTCATGTCTGTGATCCTTCCTGCACTGAATGAGAAGACGACATCTTTGGATATGATGATAAATTTTACTAAAACCATCAACTATATATCTGTCTCATTTTCTTATACTAACATATCCTATATTCCTACCTAGCCTACTAGTTACAAAAAAATTAATGAGTACTTTCAATACTGCCTAAATTTACATCGGCCTCTAGCTGTTGATTGTGTAAATAATTACCAATAATTATAATTTTTTTTAATGGTGGTTATTGCTTCAAGAATTTTGAAACATGTGATCTTAAAACTACTCCTATGATCGATCAATTCTATTGGAATTTTATTCGAACAATTGCGAATGGTATAAATGGCGATTCTATTTGAAACCAACACAAAAATCTAAATTATATTGGAAATTTTGGCCTATGATATTTCAAAACCAACAGTATTTTATATTCTATTTTTGGGTAATTGACTTACAGCTACAGTACTTCTGCGGATTGCAGCTGGGGAGTATGTATGGCATTGGCAACAGAATAAAGCTAACATAAAAATTATCAAATTTTATTCACCATATCTATTGGGGAAGGTACTTCACTGGGTAATAACTCAAACCAGAATAAGATACACTTATAATTTGACCTTTTTCACGTTTTTGTTTTATTTTTGTTTTTGTCACAGTATACGTACTAAAACTTTTGCCAATAATAAAATTAGTACAAATTCGAACACAACTTGCCTAGAATGATGAAGTTGGTGAATTAATTAATATGAGCAACGTATATTACAAAATTTGAAAAAGATAAATCCTTTAATACAAGGGTTCTGATATACTTGTAGCTAGGATAATCTAATATAATATCACATTTATATAATTCGAGTTAAAGGGCACTGAGAATCAAGAATCGTCTAATTAAGAACATTCAATCTTCAAAATCAGACGTATAGAGTATATAGTTACCGCATTAACCATTAATTTAACTACATTCAAAAGAGCATATGTTGTTGCCTCTGGGATTTAAACCCAATATCTACATTTAAATTCGATAAGAAGATGCGTTGATTTTGTGATCAAATGGCTGAAAATGGTTCCTAACTATATAATATGAGAATGTTTTAGTGATAATTGTAAGTATTGGTGAGAAATGAAACTCATTTTCAACCATTTAATCACAAAGATCTATGATGGATGATGCATTTTTTACTTGATTAATGTAATTCTCATACTTTTATATTTATTCGTCCATATTTTTCATTGATTTTATCTATTATAATTTGTTCATTCATACAACTTCCTCCGTTCCACAGTAGAGAATTTTATTTTCGGTACACAATTTAAGAAAAATTGTGTTAAGTGAGTTAAATAAATGAAGAATAAAGTATGAAATACAAAAGGTAGAGAGATGGAGACTGAATAAAATAAGAAAGAACAAAGTAAGAGAAAAAAAATATGTTAGACTTTTACTAATGACTTTGCTATAATTGAATATACTAAAATGACAATACAACTATAACTCTGGAAAAGAGGGAGTACAAAATAGATTCCTGCATCTCTATCATTCTCACATATCTTGCTCCTATTTCTCGCATTTTCACATCATGTGTCGTCACTTCTTCTAACTCATATCCAGTCAAATCAATCTCATTTGTTCATCAATTATTTACTCCCTCGATCTATTTTGCTCAATCTACTAAAAAAATATGGTAATATTAAACTAATTTTACAATGAAATCCTTTCAAAGTAATGGTAAAACATAGGACAAAGTATTATTCTTACCAAAAACATCATGACTTAGCTTGTGATGAATAATGAGATCTAATTAATGGAGCAAGACATATAAGAACAATAATGCATCTGGAAATTGTGTGTCAAATGTGACAGCTTTTATAATTCCAGTCAATTTATTTTTGACAAAGCAAACACGGCAAAAAAAGATGGGCGTAGGACCCTTTACTTTGAGTAATCATCAACACAGTTATTATGACAAATCCTTAACATTTTTTGTCTTTTCAAATTGTCACCATTCAATTGAAACTTGACCAAATTATCAAATCTTAATTTATATTTATAGCTGATTAGTCATTTGGGATCATCCATCCCATATTTTTGGTGAATGAACAAATAATTCTAAATCATCTATCTTATTTTTCATAAATGAACAAATAAATATTTTAAAAATATTTTTGATGGTGAGCTCTGATATGAGAACCATTTGGTCTTAGGTGTGAATCAAAGAATCACTATACCAACAAACTCACATTTCACTTTTTAGTACTAACATTAAATTCAAAGATCAGTTCACGGTGAGCTCGATGACATTTGTCAACCAACAAATTCACAAAATGCCCAATTAACTTAGACCTTCACTCATTCTCCTTTGCACGATCGACCAAATATCCAACTTGAATCAAAATAATTACAAATATATTTTTTTGATGCTAATTTGTTTCTGCATTACTAAGCAATACTACTATGCAAACACACTCAAGACAAATGGTCACACCCTTCCAATGAAAACAGGTGCCTAGGGAATTTAACTTGTGACAAAGATTTCAGATGATTACATAATTGGATGTATTCCTAATAGTATTATTTTTACTGCCTCTGAATCTCTGATCATGGAATAGTGTACATGACCTTATACACAGTAAATTTCCGCAAACAATTTCAAATAAAAAAGAAAAAGAAAAGTGGCAGTAATAAGAGTATAGAGAGAGGGTGATTCATAAATTTGAGCCATTTTAGAAAATGTGCAGAAAGCATGGTGGCAGAGATGACTTTTGAAGGTGTGTATGAAAGTTTCATCTTTTTGTGGGACTCAAACACTGACAATTTGGAAATGGCTTTGCACTGGAAAATAATATGTATTGCAACAGTTTATCATGGCTTTGCACTGGAAACGGTTGCTTTTATCATTGCCCATAAATAAAAGTCCAAACAATAAAGTGCTTCATTATTCACTCCAAATCTTCAATTATTACTTGGTCTTGTCTGGTTCTTGCCGGCCGGCTTCATGTGGGATGTTGCTACGACCTCCCTCAAGTCCCCATCGGGCCAACGTTTGTTCAAACGTGTATAACTCTCATCTCTTGTCTTGTCTCGAATTTAATCGAGCGAAGGCGATAGGGTTGATTTTAGGCAATTGAATCAACCTAACAAATCTACCCCTTGAGAGTTGAGACGGGCATAATCAAGACTCCTCTCGCAAAAACCCAATGAATAAAGGTTTTTAAGAAATATGAAAGATTATGATTTCTAGGATTTTATATGATTCATAAGAAAATGATTGTTAGAAATATAAATATAATTATTATGTTTGGAAATACGTAGGATTCTAAAACTATAATTTTTATTTACATTAAATAATTTAATGAATTAAAAAATTCAAATAATATAATATACTCATGGAAAGTTTTAAAACATACACATATTTTAATGCACAATTAGTAAAGTAAGAGAGATGGAAAGAAAAAGTGATTAAAGTACTTTTAATGAAAATTGAATCTCACATTAGAGAAAAATATTTTCTATAATAATTTTTTTATTTTAAAAGAAAAACTAAAATAAAATAATTTTTACTTTGAAAGGGCGACACTATTATTGAATAAACTACTGGTTTAAATAGAATATTATAAAAATTAACAAGAAATAATCCGTACAGTCAACAACAGTAAACATTAAAAAAGCATACTTTAACAAAAAAAATCTTAAACTAATTTATTTTCACTGATTCTATTAGTAATTCGTTTCAAATAGAGCCGAATTATATAATATTTATATTGGGGATTGATCAATTGCTAACTCATCATTTAATTGCTAACTACAACTAATTTGAGACCATAAGATTTTAGAAACTTGTAGTCTACAATTTGCCAGGTGTAATTTCGTTTTTCATTTTTTAATATTAAAAAGATAATAGCAACTATCAAATTTAGGGTTTAGAAACACAATGTCAATACAATGTATGAAATACATCAACACAAAGACATGACAATGTCAATACAATTACATATTGACATTGTACAAGCATTGTATTGACATATTATGTGTCGTGTATTGATATAAAGCTGTTAACGAAATTTATGAAAATTTTCAAATTTATTTTCAAATTTTGACATTGGAACATATGCAAAGTGAGATCTCGTTAGAATCCTTATGAAATTATCTTTAATTTGATATATGTTGTGCGAAAAAATAATTTAAATTGAGAAAGTTATATGCGTTTTAAAGTTATGAGATATTTTTCAAAAGTTAGTTACAACTAATTTGTTGTAAATTGACCTTAATACCCTTATTGACGTTTTTTGTTGATCGTATTGACATTACGGGGCTGATGATCTAGGCCCTTGATTTGAATATCTAATGACTATTATTTAATTATAGTTAGCAATTAAGTATTTAGTTAACAATATAACACCCCCTATTTATATTTAAGTAGCATCAATTAAAATTTTAATGTTTGAGCAACTTTCCAACCTTGGCATAATTGATTTTCTCGTGTAAATATTTAGTTTTATATAATAATAATAAAAAATAACATTTAGAGTACTTCAAAGAAGAGAGGGTAAATTGAGAAGGTATATTTTGTATTTAACTTAAAAAAATAAATACATCTTCTTGAAAAAGTAACGAATTCCTATAGAAAAAGGTAAATTGGAAAATGTATACGAAAATAACTACTTCCATATTTACCTCCTCTCTTGGAGATGATGCTTTTATAGCATTTTCAAGGGAAAGAGGTAAATTGATAAGTTATACTGTAGTATTTCTCATTTACCTATTCAAAAAGACAAATATATCTTCTTAAAAATCAGTGAATTTCAAGAAAAGAAGGTAAATTTAAACAAATGTACAAAGTAGCTACCAAATGAAGAAGATGTAAAAGATACTTTTATAAAATTACAAAAAGTAGAATAATACATTCTCAAATATTCTTCCCATTAAAAAATGGGTTTTTTTATTTATAAAGAAAGGTTAAATAGGGTAGTTATTTCTCTTTACGTCTCTATTTACCTCATTCCTTAGAGAATATAGAGAAAAAAAGATTGGGAAGTAATACAATAGAGCGGTTGCATAGAAAAAGAGGAGAAACTAGAGATGCTGAGAAGCAAAACGAACCCGATTTTAAAATTAATGGAAAAAAGAGTGCCGAGGTTTATAAGGGGAAAAAGAATCGTTAAAATCTACATAGCTTTCCTTTTTTATGAATCAAATTACTTTTCTTATTTCTAATATTAAATCAAACTCATGAATTTAATTTCAGAATCAAATTACATTTCATATTTCCTCCAAACGCAGAAATTTAACGACGATTAATCAGAAATCAAGATTACTTTCTCGTAGCACAATCCACATCTAACAAAAAGGACACCCAATACAAAGAAACATGAAAACTTGAATTGTCTTCTCTTGATTAAACAAAGGAAACGAGTACCTGGATCTAATTGCCATAACATGTTATGAACCTTGAATTTCCTTAAGAGCATCCCCATCCATGCTCGTTGGCAGGAGCACGGATTTGGGCCCGGACCCACTTTTATTACTTTTTTACTCACTGTTCTTTCCCAAGAGCACAACACCCACATTCATGCTCTTCCGCAAGGACATACTCAAGGGTCTCACCATTCATTATTCAATTTAAATAAAAATATTTTCATAATATTAAAATGCATTAAAAATACCCGGAATACTATTACAAATTACAAAAAAATTAAAAATTACATAATTATAATCCTAAAAATTAAAAATTATATAATTAAAATCCTAAAAAATAAAAATACATAATTAAAATCCTAAAAAAATTATAAATACATAATTAAAGGCTAAAAAATACCCCCGTGGAAGACTATTCCTCTGGCCCTATCCCCAATGTTCTTCGGAGACCCCGTATCATTGCCAAATGTGAATCAAGTTGCTCGGGGGTCATATTTGACTTATCGGCCAAATTGAGTTGGGCCAAAAGGGTCCACAACGAGTTTGTGGGGGGTTGAGGTGGCACAAAGGGAGCGGGAGCGGGGGCGGATGGAGTCGCGGCGCGACGGTGGTTGGCCGTCGCCTTCTTCCTTCCTTGCGGCCGGCGTTGGGAACTGCTCGGGCAAGCTGGCTAGCCACCTCATCCTCGCCGCCGTCGGATAGGGATACGCATCCCCTATACTTTGGATGCACACGCACCTCCTGCCAAGCGCTGAGGTACTTGAACGGTTTGTAATTTAGGGATTGGTAGGTCGCCAAGGCGGCACTGATGATGTCGAGCTCGCTTCTGCCGCTCCCCGCCGACCGCTGTTCCTAGAGGTAATACCCCTGGAACTTTTGGATTTCTTCGTTGGCTCTGAATATGACATTGCGCACCATACTCTCATTGTGCTCGATGGTTCCAGCTGGGCGATTTTCATTGTACCGGCGAGAGACGCGCCACCAAAACCTATCACTGCTTTGGTTCGTGCTTATCTCCGGATCTTTGGAGATAATCAAATAGGCTTTGAATAATTGATCAATCTCTGCCGGAGTGTATGGGGCGTAGACACCACGAGGAGTAGGAGTAGGAGTATGAAGAAGAGGAGTTTGAGAGCCGCCGCTCCCTCCCGATCTGGGTTCGGGTGCCCACCCGTATCGCCCATCGGCGGCATCTTGGTCTTCCACCGGGTAAGGCCGGTAGCCACCCGAAACTTGAGAACCTTGGGTTTGAGGAGGTGCCGAAAATTGTGTTTTCAGACTAGGGAATGGTTGTGAGCCGAACCATTCGTGGTTCCAACCGCGGGAGTCGGAGGGGTGATCGCCGGAGCCGGACATTTTTTTTTGTAAGAGTGAAAGATTGAGAATTAATAAGAGAAGATGATAGAATTTAGATGAGAATAGTGTAGTGTGGTGAGAATTTTTTGGTGTGGAAGTGGGGGTACTTATATATGAAAATGTGAATTTTGGGGAAAAAAATTAAAAAATAAATTAAAAGTGAGGAGAAAACGGATATAATTTATTGGGAAGTGGAAAAATATTTTTTTTTATTTAAAATTGATTTTTTAAATTAAATTCGATTTTTTTAAAAAAAGAAAATTTGAAAATGCCAACGGCTTTGCCGTTGACCAATCAGAACGCGCCACGTCAGCCTGCTCAGCGGTACGGATGTGCACGATGCATCAAGTAGCGTCGTGCCAGTGGCAAGAGCACAGCGGCGAGCAGCACACCGCCGCGCCAGCAGCACGGACGCCGTCCGTCCGGATGAGCAGCGCTACGGATGCTCTACGTAGCGAGCCTGTGTTCATCAGTCATCATTGGCTATCACAGAGATTGCATATGTATATTTAGGGACCTTAACTTTGGCTTGTAGCTTTGATAGAAAAATATAGACTAATCTACCACATATTTTGATGGAACTAGTGAATATTTTAAAAATTGGTGGATCTCAGACTTCGGTTCATGTAAAAGGCTACCCCATCCTTCCCTTGCATTAATGGCTACAATGCAAGTTCTTTTACCTCTGCCTATGTATGTTTATCCAAGCCAAGAAAAAGTTCGTGTGATGCAAATATCAACCACTGGTTCATGAGCATACGTACGTGACAAACTCGTGCATTATACAACCGGTCGACAATGCACTATATATCGTGTTACATCTTACATTCCACACGATAAGTGAAGTGTAAAAGAAAGAAAAACCAACTGAAGATAGAAAGTTTAGATCTATGCCTAATTCCACATGCCAATGCTTTGGTCACCATATTATTGCTTTCACCCAAATTCGCAATCACTTTTCTCAGGTCAGCTCACTTCAATTTTATTGATGCAACATAAAGGAAGGTCTCCACTTCATATTGAAGAAAGCCTGTGTTAAGGTATTTCACCTCAACGTTGGCCGACGGCAGTGCTCGGCGGCCAAGAACAGGACCGGCGCCCAGCTTAGGGTCGGCGGTCGATAGGTTTCGAGATGTGCGCGGGACTCTTCCCGTCGGGCAGCGAGAAAACTAGGGTTTTGTAGCGTGAGTTGCAAGTTTGGGCAAAATAATATCTTCTATTCATTGAATGGTTATGAACAAAAGTGCCCTATTTATAGACTAAGGACCCTAGGGTTGGTTCGACCTCCTAGTCATCTCGAGAAAGAACCAACAAAGTAAACCCGAAACAGAGCTTATAATTACGCTCGACTCAACTTGGAAATAAATAAATAACTAACTAATATTCAAAAAGGAAATACTTAAAGCAAAAATAAAAATAACAGAACTAATCTATCTAATGGCTAACATAATCGCCCAGTCGGTCACGCGAGCGAGTAGTCCTCTTCGGCTTAGAATTCGCGATCGTTGGTGGCAGCAAGGGTCGCGGTTCTTCCTCCTCATCTTCCGTCGGCGAGCTCTCTTCCACCGGATCTTGCGACGTAGCTAGTACCGTATTAACTCCCTCTCCGATAGCGAACTCCTTGTTGATGCACTTTTTATTAGCACTAAATAAACATGCAAGTATACAGAGTTTATATAGTATAGCTAAAGATCAGTACCGATATCGAACACAAGGAAAACAATCACAGATTGACCATCTTCTACTAAGCTTCGTTCACTATTTGGAAAACCGAAAGTTTTGGAGAGTTTGAAAACTAAAAACAACTTGAAAGCAATAAAACAACTAGTTGCAAATAATTAAAGAGGTAAAAATATGAGAGATAAGAGAATTCCAGGGATGTGTGATGTAAATCACATAATGTTAATTTTACTTCCAAGATTTCTCCTAATTTTTATATTAAATCATATATCAATTAATCATTAAAGTTTTATTATTTTTTAAAAGTTGATATATGTAAATTGACGTGTTGTACAAAGTATGATTTGAGTTTTATTTGTTTTGCATGTACAAGCTATACACGTGGGCCCATCAATGAATTAAAAAATAATAAAAATAAAGTAGTTGAGGATTTGGAGGAAAAGTGGCGAGACCTACTTGTAAAAGGAAAAAAAGATATAAAGAGGGATGGAGAAAGAGAGACGAAATTTTGGACCATACAACACAGAGAGAAATACATAGAGCAATTGAGGAAAAGGGGAGGGTTCTGGAAGAATTCGTGTGAGGAAATTAAGAGAGAAGAGAAAGGAGAAAATTCCAGCCATCATCTACTCCAAATTTACTCCATGATTTCTAGGGTTTTATCTCCATTTATCATTGTTCTTGGTTTAATTATATTAGGCTAAGAATCTTGTGTTGCTCCAAACACGTAGTATGACATTTTGATTTCGTGATTTATTCTATGCTCGTTTTTATCTCATG
This sequence comes from Salvia splendens, assembly GCF_004379255.2. NCBI lineage: Eukaryota > Viridiplantae > Streptophyta > Magnoliopsida > Lamiales > Lamiaceae > Salvia > Salvia splendens. Next base: position 12,325,083 of record NC_056040.1, read on the forward strand.
TTCGTTATTACTACTTATTTAATTGAATGAATTTATTACTTTAGGTGCATCTTTAGTGATAATTCTATAGTCTTGATTTAATGCCTCTTTAGCTTGAATTGTGATGGATTGTGGTGGTAATGAATTATCAATTGGAATTGTTTAGATGACAACTTGATAATGGATTTTGATCTTAATTGCAATTGACTTTGAATCTCGCGCTTCCGTAGGGTTCTTAGGATTATTGAATTTGGTTTAAAGAGTAAGTGTTTAGCTATTCTTTGACTAGTTGATGCTAGCATATTCAGTGCTTGCAGGTTGAATAATTTTAAATTGTCCCGAACGTTTGAGATAGAATTGAATGCATATGATTAATCCGTGTCTTGTTTACAAGTGTTTGGAGTAACAATTGTCTCACTTGTGTTAATTTGAATTCAACTTTATTTTTCATTATTTTCAGAAAACAAATTTCTAACAAAAACATTCATCTTTTCTGTTATTTTTATTTATTTGGAGTTAAACAAACTTACCTTCCATGTGGATCGACACCTTAAATTACTACACACGAAGCTGTACTCTTGCAGTGAAGTGGTAATATTAGGGATAATTTTGTGAACTTGAGTGCATATCTATTCTGATTTAAAAAGACCTAAAATTACACATCAAGTTTTGGCGCCGTTGCCAGGGAAGGCAATAGGTTGTTTAACTTTCTATTTTATTTTTATTTAATTTTTTTTAATTTTATTTTATAGGTACTTAATTCGTGTTCTTACGCGTGATAGCCATCTACCACGTCTGGACTCGAAGACGAATGAGTGTTTTATTTGTGGTAGTATCTTTCTAATTCCTTGTGTTTTATTTTAAGTTTGCTAGTACACATTCCAGCACACACTTTTTCTAAGACTAACCCCGAAGTTGTCGAGAGTCCCGCTTTCGGTAGAATTAGTATATTTGAGTTGTGCTTGATTTCTTTTCTGTTGTGTAGGTGTTATAGAAAATTGAAAACAGAAAAAAAAATAGTGGATGCGAACCAGATCAGGGTACACCGCAATTTGGGTTATTGATACATCATAGAAGAGGACAGAATTCAACTGTGATTGATACACATCAGGACTATCAGAGTCCAGTGGGAGAAAATCCAATTTTTGAAACAAATTTTGAGAGTAGTAGCAGTGATTCAGAAGCTGAGTCGACGGTCGAAAATAATAACAATGCTCCTCCTGTGGAAAAGTTCGGCGATACTGTCAGATCGGGAGTTGATCACCCGGGAAATTTCACCTATGCTACGGATAACATAAGCATCCCACCTCACTACATCAGCTTGGTGAATGGTGGCACCTTGTTCCATGGCCGTGAAGACGAAGAGCCCATAAGCCACCTCAATGCATTCTATGAGTTGACCATGAACCACAGACCTGCGAATGTGCCACATGATAATATCAAGAGAGCTCTCTTTCCTTTTTCATTGAGAGACAAAGCACGAGAGTGGTACGACTCACTTCCAAGGTACAATGTGGCGACCTTTGAAGATCTTAAATCCAAGTTTCTCCTGGAATATAATTCACCAATGAAGATCGAGAGATTGAGGGATGCCATGACATCTTTTCGGCAGCAAGATGATGAATCTTTTGCTGAAGCATGGAAAAGGTTTACTGAGATGTTGAGAAAGTGTCCCATCCATGGTCTTGCTCCTGGCCGCGATCTTGTTAAATTTTACCAAGGCTTAAACAATGAAAGCATGGGACTTATAAATGCGAGTACTGGTGGAGATCTTGATAATAAAACACATGAGAAAGTGAGGACCTTGTTTCAAAAACTAGCAGATAATCAAAGAAACTGGTACAATCCAAGGAGAGGGGTTGAGAAGAAAGGAAATACCTTTGGAGCTTCAGTGGAATCTGAAAGAATGACAGCGGTTGAAGCACAACTAGCTAATATTAACACTCAAATATCATCGGTGGTTAAAGTAGTATCTTCCATGCAGCTGAACCCACAACCTCAAGTTGTTGCAATGGTTAAAGGTGGACTGTGCCAAGGTGGGCATCACACAGATCAATGTCAAATGATCCAATCCCAAGAAACAGTCGAAGATGTGAATTACATAGGCAATAACCGCCAAGGTTTTAGCCAAGGGGATCAATTCAATAACAATCATCAGAACTGGAAGCCTCAACAACAAGGGAATTGGAACCAAGCTGGGTCAAGTAACAATGGTGGGAACCAATGGCGAAACAACTCCCAACCCCCTGGTTTTGATAAGAAACCTTCACTAGAAGATCAGATGGGACAAGTATTCGCTTTCATGTCAAAGAGTAAAAAAGAGAATGATTTCTTCAAAGAGAAAACAATTGAGAAGTTTGGACAGCTCGAGGCTTCTATGAGGAATTTGGAAACACAAATAGGGCAGCTTGCTACAGCTTCTCACACAAGAACTCCCGGCTCCATTCCAAGTGATACAATGCCCAACCCCAAGGGAAATGAACATTGCAAAGCAGTCACCCTAAGAAGCGGAAGAAATTTGGATTCAATGCCTTTAGTGGACGACCAAGGTACTTCCGGCATCTCGCACGCAGGGGCGGATGAGATGTTAGGCTTGCATTCCTCGCACGCAGGGGCAGACGAGACATGTAAGGGAAGTCTCGCGTTGGTGCAGGATGCCCAACATGGTCAAGAACATGCTGCATCTGGCAGCAAGGAACAAGGCGATGAATCTAAGTTAAATGGAAGACTTACAGCATGAGAGAAAGACAAAAAGGTCAATGAGACAGAACCTAAGAAGAGCAAGTCCAGCATTTCTAACGACATTCCACCACCTCCATATCCATTCACGAGAAAGAAGCGAGTGCGGCAAGAAAAGAGTTTTGATGGATGATGAATGTGATTAGAAAGGTCAATGTTAACATCTCATTGGTGGATCTTTTCACCAATTTCCCGAGATTCTCCAAGTTCTTCAAAGACATGATGGCGAACAAGGAGAAACTTCGGGATGAGGGGATTGTGGCATTGAGCACGAATTGCTCACAGCTGATATCTGGAATCATGCCGACGAAGAGAAGAGATCCAGGAGGTTGCATCATACCATGTGAAATTGGTAACACGATTTTCACAAAGTGTTTATTGGACCAAGGTTCAGGGATCTCACTGATGGCATTGAAAACTGCTCGTGCCATTGGTTTGGAGGAAAGAATGGAGCCTATCGACATCGCTCTACAATTGGCTGACCATTCCATAGTGAAGCCCACTGGAATTGTTGAGGATGTCTTGGTTAAAATCGATAAGTTCATCATTCCGGTTGATTTTATTGTGCTCGACATGCCTGAAGATAAAGAAGTGCCAATTTTATTTGGTAGACCATTTCTAGCAATGGGAGATGTATTGCTTGGAGCAAAGGATAACTCTGTTACATTCAGAATTAATGGTGAGCAACTGACCATCAATGTTGAGAAGGCCTATGTTGGTGGTGAAAGTGGTAAGGAAGCAAGAGAGGTGGTCACACTAGAGAGTCTGAAAGTGTAGGCCGAAGATGAAGAAGGTCGAGCCAACGACTATAAAAAAATGCGCTGATTGGGAGGCAACCCAAGTATTTTATTGTTCTTTTATTTTTGCTTTCATATATTGAGGGTTTTGTTTGCTCAATTCTTTCCCTCAATATTTATTTTGAATTGAGCATTTTTTATTTTTATTTTTTTATTTTTTTAATTTTTTTTTGTGTAGGAGTGAAGATGGAGGTCGTATCTCTGCTGTTGGAAAAAAAATGTCGCCCAACCCACCCACCCATGAGCTCCACAATGACATGGGAGTATCTTTATACCTACCTTATATTTGTCTTCTACCTTGGGGACAATGTAGAATTTAAGTTTGGGGGAGAGGGTTGAAATTCTGCTTTGTGTGCATGTTAGTATGATTTCCTATGGATTGTTACTTGATAATACTTGTTGGGAGTCACTAAGTGGACTTAGCTTTTCCTGTGAACTTGTGCTATGAACTTAGTTGTCACTTACTTGCTTCTGGAGAACAAAGAGTCTTACTTATTAATTTAGGAAAGAGTAGTGTTCTTTGGTGTCCGATTTCTTGAGCTAAGGAGAGAGAACTATTTCGGTTTTGAAAAATGAGTTTAACAAAAAATCTATATGGTTAATTTGCATAATTTGAGTAGGACTTGAATATATTTTGTTGATGTCGATGCACAAAAATGATCTAGGCATTAGGACTAAAAGCCTCATTGCCAAAATATCACATGCCTGACCCTACATGAACCCCAAGCGAGCCAGTTTGAGCCTTATAGCCTAATTTCTTTGTTAAAATTTTGAAGTCACTATACTAGCCTACATGATATATCCTTTTGTTAGCCCTTCTTTTCAGTCATTGTCACTAAAATTGAGGTGCTAGCACATCTTTGGGTAGTTGCTGTTGGTGGCAAGAAAAAAGGTCATAAGTTTAGATGCTTGTTATGTAATATCCAATTTATGCTTGAGAAATAAAGTGCAAAGTTGCCAAAGAGAAAAAGAAAGAAAAAAGAGGCAGCCTGTTCATAGAGAAAAAGCCAAGGCAAAAAAAAAATCAAATTAGTGCTCGAAAGAAAGAAAAAAAGTAGTAGCGTGATTTGTTATGTTGAAAAATCTTAAGTTTGGGGGTGGTAAGCTGTGAAAATTTCATGCATAATTATTATGGAGCTTTGGGAGATGTTGTCCTATGGGATGTGCTAGTATTCTTGATTTTGGTGGAATGAGCTACTAACCAAATTTGATATCCCACCTTAACCAAAAGCCCCATTACAACCACAAATAAAGACCTTTTGATTTGTGCAAAGGTATTCACATTTTGTTGATGAGTTCTGCTTTGAGTTCTGTGGAAAGAACAAATAGGTTTAAAATAGAGAATAGCCGAATTAACTTCTTTTGACGATTTAGCAACGATGGTTTGAGACACTAGAGTCATTGCTTGGACTTGAATTGCTTGTTAGATAACTCGATCATAGGGAGCTGGTTTGTGTTCATACTTTCATTCTAAGTCATGTTCAAAGGAGAATGTGGAGTTAGCTTAGGTAATTTCTTGACTTGTGAGAGTTTTTATGATATGAATTTGGGGATTTCACGAGTATCGTCATGAATTGAAAACCTTCGTGCTTGATAGCTTATCTTGCTCGAGGACGAGCAAAAACTTAAGTTTGGAGGTATTTGATATAAATCAAATAATGTTAATTTTACTTCCAAGATTTCTCCTAATTTTTATAGTAAATCATATATCAATTAATCATTAAAGTTTTATTATTTTTTAAAAGTTGATATATGTAAATTGACGTGTTGTACAAAGTATGATTTGAGTTTTATTTGTTTTGCATGTACAAGCTATATACGTGGGGCCCATCAATGAATTAAAAAATAATAAAAATAAAGTAGTTAGGATTTGGAGGAAAAGTGGCGAGACCTACTTGTAAAAGGAAAAAAAGATATAAAGAGGGATGGAGAAAGGGAGACGAAGTAAAAACAAAACGGATATTAAATAGCAAAATAGAATTGTATAACCAAAGTCGTTATTAACACATCCCTAGAATCCTATGAATTTAGTTACACATAATTGAATAAGCTAAAAACATAGAAGGAAGGGAAAACAAAGTGAACATAAGAACTAAAGCAATAAAACCCAAAGGTTGAATCCTTGTAGCCTTGATCTTCTCTTCATTCCTTCTTCAACCTCTTGTACAGTGAAGAACTCTCTCAAATTTATGCTATAGAAATATAAGGCAAAAAGTGGATGATTTGTTGAAGAGGTTTAGGGGGTATATATAGGCTTGAAAAAGGTTTAATTATGGTAAAATGTGTCGTCCAACTAATAGGAAAGATGGAATTTCCGTACCCCATAGGTTAAGGAAAAGATTTGGCTTAACAAGGCAATGTCTTTTTTTCTTCTTTAAATTTCCGCCTAAATTCTGCATTTGACAGCTTTGCGCAACCTTCGTAAAATGGCCATAACTTTCTCCGCAGAACTCCGATTGAGATGATCTTAGTACCAACGCGAATCTCTTTCAAAGATATGAACAGAATTGTGATTTTGACATTAAAAACAGACCAAATAAAGCCTTAAAATAATGCAAAATCCGAGCGTATCATTTTTCCTCTAGGAGCACATTAGGAAACCGACGATGCACCATCTCCAATGGTTCCCATGACGGTGAATCTGTACCATCCGACCACCTCACCAAAACATGCTCCTTCGGTTTGTCCTCATGCCACAATACCCTCCTATCCAACACTCGTACCGGGTAGACAACCAGACGGTCCCCAAAAAACTCCGATGGAAGCTGCACCTCCTGGGACACCTCGTCGCCTGCGACGAAACCGCGTAGCAACCCGACGTGGAACACATTGTGTATTCTACTTCCTTCCGGCAGTTGCAATTTATAGGCCACTGTTCCAATTCATTCTAGCACCTTAAACGGACCATAATTACGGCGAGCCAGCTTGACAGATTGCAGACGAGCTACCGAATGTTGCCTGTAAAGCTATAGCTTTAACAATACCAAATCGCCCACCTTAAACTCGACATGGCGACGATGTTTGTTGGTTGAGTCACGCATTCTCTACTGGGCTCGCTCCAAATTCTGCCGGAGCTTAACCAGAAGCTCACCGCGTTGGCGGATCAGCTCAGTCGCGCTTGGCGGTGTCGCGGTGGATGGTGGGGCAAAAATCCGATTGGGGGGGTCACGTCCATACAATGCCTTAAAAGAAGACGTTCCTAAACCCACATGATGGAAACAATTCGGTGCCAATTCTGCCCAAGGAATGAAATTCGCCCATTTTGACGGCCTGTCAGCCGTGAATGCACGAAAATACTATTCGAGTCCCCTATTTCGGACCTCCGTTTGGCCGTTCGATTGTGGATGATATGCGGTTGAGAAATTCAGCTTCATGCCACTAAGTCTCATCAAATCCTCCCAAACATTATTTAAAAATACCGAATCACGGTTAGACACCAGGGTTCTTAGGAAAACCGTGGTGGCGAACGACCGTATTGATGAATAAGTGAGCCACCCGAATGGCATCAAAACGCGTTGGCTGGGGCGCGAAGTGGGTATACTTTGACAAACGATCCACCACCACCATGATCACTGTATAGCCCCGGGATTGCGGAAGTCCAGTCACGAAGTCCATAGACACATCTTCCCAAACCTGTGAGGGAACCGGAAGAGGCTGCAACAATCCTACCGGTTTCTGGGTCGAGTACTTTGTTGTTTGGCAAACCACACAAGCCTCGATGAATTCGCGCACCTCTTTCCTCATCTTGGGCCAGTAAAAACCCATTGCAACACGACGGAAGGTTCGTTCAAAACTCGGGTGACCCGCTGAAGGTGAACAGTGATACTATGTCAAAATTGGTTTCCTAGCCGATGATCGGGACCCCACATAAATTCTCCGTTTGTAGTAGACTAACCCATCGGCCCACGTCAAATGTGGAGGTGCCTTTCCACTTTTGATGTTCGCGGTAATCTCTCTCATCTCCGGGGAGGAAGCCGTTTCGCGGCGCAAAAGATCCAGTAAGTTAGGAATGGGATGAGCCACCGCCACCAGCAAGGCGCAATCCTGAATCTCCGTGACCCCGGGCTCGATTGTTGGTTCGACAGGTGTCCCAGGAGCGAACTCTGCGTCTTCTTGGCGAGATAGGGCGTCAGCCACCTTATTCGCACTTCCCTTCTTGTATTCTATGCAAAATTTGTATCCCATTAGCTTGCGCACATATAATTGTTGCTCCGGAGTCTGGATCACCTGTAGGAGCAACTTTTTCAAACTCTTCTGGTCGTTCCTAATAATAAATTCGCGGCCCAACAAATACTGCCACCATTTCTGAACCGCCTCAACAATAGCGTAGAACTCCTTATGATATGTCAAAGCAATCTGACGGCGTGGCCCCAATTTTTTACTAAAATATGCTATGGGATGATTAGCTTGGAGTAAGACTGCACCAATGCCGAGGTCCGAGGCATCCGTTTCGACACAGAAAGGTAGGCTGAAATCGGGCAGCTTCAAAACCGGCGTTGTTGTCATTGCGGTTTTAAGGTTCTGTATACTTGCGTCTGCTTCTGGCGTCCACTTAAAAGCATCTTTCTTTAACAAATCTGTCAGCGGGGCAACGATGAGGGCATAGTGTGCGATGAATCGGCGATAATAGCCGATGAGACCCAGAAATCCTCGAAGTTGCTTAGCATTTTTTGGGGTCGGCCAGGTAGTCATTGTCTCAATTTTGCTAGGATTTGGCTTGAGCATGCCGTCGTTGACCAAGTGGCCCGGATATTTCACGGTCGAACTGCAGAATGCGCATTTGGACAATTTAATAAAGAAATTATGCTTTTGCAGAACCCCTAACACTGCCACCAAGTGCTCATTGTGAAGTTCCTCCGTCGGCTATAGACGAGGATGTCGTCAAAAAACACGATGATGGCTAACTTGGAAATAAATAAATAACTACTATTCAAAAAGGAAATACTTAAAGCAAAAATAAAAATAACGGAACTAATCTATCTAATGGCTAACATAATCGCCCAGTCGGTCAGGCGGGCGAGTAGTCCTCTTCGGCTTAGAATTCGCGATCGTTGGCGGTAGCAAGGGTCGCGGTTCTTCCTCCTCATCTTCCGTCGGCGAGCTCTCTTCCACCGGATCTTGCGACGTAGCTGGTGTCGTATCAGCCTGACAATCAAATGCACAAGAAGAACATTTGTAGTTTTTCTCTGCTCTTAGCAGAAGAGGTTCAACCTCCAACCAGTTATTCCAAGCTGATCGTTATCCCTCCTAAATTAAGCCTTGCCAATGTTTTGCCTACCTGAGGTATAAAAGATACAACGATGATGAAACTTTTTATATTAATATGAACCGATAATAAAATAAAATTATACTCCGCGTACGTAACGTTTCATCATTATTGGATCTTTTGAACCGCGCATAGGCAAAGAGTTAAGACCCACAGAAGCATAAATGATAAAATGTACAAAATGAACACGAAAGAATCATGAGATATTGTTTCGATGTAATCCGAACTTCATACAAATATATATGAGCATTGATCCACACAAACATGTTATAAATCACCCTAAAATTACTCTCAAGTTACAAGAGAACAGCTATGAAAGCAGTTCTCTGGATTGAACCTAGGCAGTTTAACATTTTAACTAAAAACATTGATATTGAATTTATTAGTAGTTATTTCACGACAAAATAATCTGGTCGCGTGTATGATATATATTGTTGACGTTTTTTAATCAATAAAGCCACTTTCTTTATGAATAGACGAGACGACATAGTTTAACTCGTGATGACGTTATGTATATTCTTCGGTTGGATTGAACCGAGGCAATTTAACTAAAAACATTGAGTTTGCATTTATTCATAGTTATTTCACCACCAAATAATTTGGACGTGTGTATGGTACATATTGTTGACGTTTTTCAACCAAACAACGCTATTTTCTTTATGCATAGACGACATAGTTTAACTCACAAGTACTGGCGTTACTTATATTTTTTGGTTGGATCGAACCGAGGCAATTTAACTAAACATATTGAGTTTGCATTCGTAGTTATTTCACCACAAAATAATCTGGACGTGTTATTTACGTTTTTCAATCAAACACCGTCATTTTCTTTATGCATGGACGACATAATTTAACTCACCAGTAATAATGTTACGTATAATTTTTGTTGGATTGAACCATGGCAATTTAACCAAAATTATTGAGTTTGAATTTATTCGTTGTTATTTCACCACAAAATAATCTGGTCTGGTCACATGTATGGTATATATTTAGGGTCACATGTATGGTATATATTGCCAGTGTTTCTCAATTAAACAAAGCTATTATTTTCTTTAAGCATAGATGATATAGTTAACTCACCAGTAATGACGTTACGTTTATTTATTCAGTTGGATTGAACCGAGGTATTTTAACTAAAAACATTGAGTTTAAATTTATTCGTAGTTATATCACCCTAAAATAATCTGGTTGCATATATGGTATATATTGTTGGTATTTTTCATCAAACAATGTTATTTTCTTTATGCATAGTAGACATAGTTTAACTTACCGATAATGACAGTTAGGTTGCATTAAATTAAAATTGCTATAAAATATCAAAGGTAAATTGATAATTTTTGGGCCGAGCTCTTAAATTATAGGCAATTTGCCCTATATATAAAGCTATATGTAAGTGCAAGAAAATTTTACAATAAGGGCATCATGGAAGGTGGGTGCTCCGCGTCCTCGCCCTCTGAATTGAGCAATGCTTCGGCTACCTCCGGTGGAGGCGGCGGCGATGGTGGCGCTTCCAAGTTCCTTGCCAACCTCCCCTCTCGCGGCAACTTCTCCTCGACCGTTCTCTCCTCTTGCTTGGCAAGTTTTTCATCCCCTAAGCCCTCGGATTATTCCTTTTCTTATAATTGTTTCTGTTTTATCATATAATAACTCAATCGCATATATGTTGCTACTTCAATGTGAATTCTTTTTTTCCTTATACAATGTTAGCGAAAATTGATAGCTTTTGTTAAGATAGTTTTTCTAGGGTTCTTTTCTTTCCCAATTCGATCAAGGCATATTTTCGGCTGTGATTTATCCCCATTTTTCACGAATTATAGTACATGGATGAAGATCTAGTAAATATGCTGTTTGCAACATTCTCGATTTAGTCGGAATTCACCAGGAGTGAAATGAAAGGAATTGATGCGGAACATGTTTCATTTCTGGGATAATATTAGAAAGATGAAGTCACTTAATCATAACTAGACCTTTGCCCTGGTGCCATAATTTAGAGTTCCTGCATTGCTTCTTAATTGGCCTGAACTCTTCATTTCTTCCTTCATGTGAAAAGTTCTTCCTGATTGATACAACATATTCGAAGATTAATGCTTAGAATTCTCGCGTGGTGAAAGGAACATGCGGCTAAGTTAATGGTTAGATTCCATTTGGTGTGAAAATGTGGTCTTGAGGTTAGTTAGTGCATGATTTGGGGTGATGAGCGAAATGTAGTGCTGAAAGTAAAAGGTTATTTCTAGGTTCTGTGTGTAGCTTCACTGTAACTTCTTTTTCTAGGATGCCAATGCATATTTGGAGGTTTTGTAAAGGTTGTTTTATAGGTTTCTTGAGTAATCATAGAAATGCGACGGAGAATATTTATATGCAAATCGCAATTCAAAGTATTCTCTGAGATAACCATGGATCAATTAAAACTAATGAATAACTGGATCTCACATTTGTGATCTGCTGGATGTAATAACAGCACAAATGTTGTCTATCTTCTTAATGTCACTTTTATCTCCTCAGAAGATGTTGGTATATTTTTCAGTTTTCATCTGTGTTCGTGGTTTTACATGCTTACAATACATGCAGGGAGGGGCACGTGTTTACATTTGTCATCGTGATACATCACCACCAGGTACTTTTATGCAGTTCTCTCTATTAGCCTTTAAACTTTAAACAAGAAAAAAGTCCTATGTGATTATGATTGGTTATTACCTTGATATGCACATTAAAAGCAACAGTGATCTTTCCTTTAACACCTTCTTCTTCTTCTTCTTCTTCTTCTTCTTCTTCTTGTTTTTTTGTTTGTATGTTTCAGTGTCACTAATCTTCAGCCTTATTCTTCTTCAGACAATTTTTTAGTATTCTTTTCTATGATATTCATGCTATTAATATCTTACCAGCTCATTGAGTGTATGAACTGATGGAAAGTGAAGAAGAACACAGACATCAGATTAAGCTCCATTTCGTTTTCCTTTTCTAACATTAAATAGGAAGCTTGCATAACTTGGTTCTTGTTTTTCAGTTTTATCTGTTTTCTCTTCTTTCGTAATCTATTTTGCTTATTGTCACTATAATCATGCTTATCTCTTCTGTTTTTTAACCAGATAACCAGGTTATAAGAACAAACCAGACGAATATACTGATCAGATCTCTTATGCTTATGAAACAAAAGGGTGATTCGGGTTCAAGAGATGGGAAAGGAGCTGGTTCAAGCCAGGGCTCAAGGAAAAGGTAATGGGTCCACAGTTAAATTGATATTTTCTTAATTATTTGGCTTCATACTCCATCTAACTGCAACTTTCCAGGGCTGCTGAGAAATCTTTGGATGGTAAAGCTGCTGGAAAAAAAGCAATGTCTAGCACTCAGCATGGTTCTTCTCAAGGTGAGTGTATCTTAAGTTGTTTTACAATATCATTGAACAAATGAAGAACTATACGAACTGTAATTTCACATACTACGGTTGGAAAGACTATCTACAAGCTGTATGTTTGTGGCAATGTGGCATGATGTTGTCTTCTTGTATGTATTTCATCAAATGAAGTTAACGTTGTAACTGTATAAGAGTTGTGTTGGCCTCATTTGCAGTAAAGTCACTTTACTCATTGACAACCTCTAGTCATGATTTTTCTGAAAAATTTTGTGAGAAACTAAGGGAATATAGGAATGGTTAAATTAAAGAGAAATCACTTTGAATTTCCTATTAGCTGGATCATTTATCTCTCAAGTTGTTCTTGAGAACAGAACGAAGATATTAGTGTCTAATGGTTAGTGTTTCTGATGCTGTCTTGTCAGGAAACGAAACCCTGTATTGTTCTGTTATCGAACATTTTAGGAGTCCTCCTTTTGACTTATTTCTTGGAAGTATCATCTCTGAAGTCTCTGTGTTTGTGCAGTAACTACATAATGAGAGTAAAAAAGCAATATAGTTCTCTTTCTGGATGTGCCTTAATATGTTTTCTGTGCATATGCACTAGTAAATAAGAAACTACTGTGACTTTTTCTTATTACATACTGTATCATTTTTTCTCGATGAAACTGATTATATTTTTGGAGGATCATACAGAACTGCAGAGCTTGACAGTAGATAAGCTTCGTGCTCTGCTTAGAGATAAAGGCCTTTCAGCGACAGGGAGAAAGGCAAGTTTTCTGATGTCAATGAACTTCCTTTCTAGGATAACCTTTACACTATCTTCAATTTGATTCATGGATTTATGCTTTACACTATCTTAATTGCAGGACGAGTTGATTGCTCGCTTAAGAGGTGCGAATGGCTAGGCTCTAGCATTGTTAAGTTGAGAGATTAATTACTTTTCAACTCTGTAGAAATATTTTGAACTGCATCAATATCATTGTGTTTTTGAAACGGATATTAAGTCTTATCTTCTGGACTGCAATGTGTACTGTTGTGGCTTGATTCTAAGAAACTTGTCTCCCTCAGATGGGGCTTTGGATTATAAGTAGACTTCTCCAAACTTCAAAATCGTCCGTCTGTCTCTTTAATTTTTGTCATGAATGGTAGCCGAGTGGATTTGGATCCTCCGCTCTGCACTTCTCTATACCACTGGGTGATGAGAACAATCTCGAACATAGGTCCTCAAGTGAAACATGGTTTTCGTGTTTGTGTTTTTGTTCGTGTTTTGCCTCCGCTTGGTGCTTTATAGCTGGCTCATGTTTTCTTTTTGTTTTTTTTCAGGTCAAAGAGCTGACAATCCTTCAAATATTTGGTCATATTTGTTATAATTATATACTATTACCCCAAATAAATGCTTTCTTAATGTAAATGTTCTATTTCGAAAACGCTATTATTGAATCAAGAAAATATGTTTAATGCAGAGATTCAAAGCCAGAGTTATTGGTGTTCCTTTAGAAAATTTTAACACAATTGCCGAATATACATTTTTTGTTCAAATACTGCACTTAATATTTTAAAACAATAAAACCTTATACTTATATACTAGTAGTGTAAGAGCATTGATTTATTTATTGATTATTACTATTTGACCGACATAACAACTGGTCACACTAGTCGGGAATAATACTATATTGTCCTAGGGACTAAGTTTTCGATTTGGTCCATTGGGCATGTCGACAATTGCTTCATTTAATAGTTTTCGGTACATTAGCTTACGATAAATATGTCGACTAAATTTTTGAAGAGAAAACATGTCGATTATTGCTCACCACAATAGTGATGAATTTAGTTTTGGTCTAGTCAACCGACAAACATGTGACCACATCTTCTTAATGTTTGTTGACCGTGAACAAATAAAGAAATATTAGAGTATGAATGTAGGGGTACTTATTTTTCAATCTTTTCGACAGGGAATATTTTGTGAAGGTCAAATATATAAATAAGTTAAGAAGTAGTATTTGTGTTTCTTTTAGTTGAGAGGAGCGTTTTAACCCCACACAACTTCTGATATATCAAACGAAAAATTATACTACTAGTATTTTATATCTTACCTGCCATATTACCAAAATCGTGCTCGAATACAACTTCAACAAATAATAATCTATATTATATAGTATATAATTTTAAACTCAATTTACCAAACACGTGGCGACACCCTATGGACAAAAGCCATTCCTCTCAAATCGACCGTGGTCACATTTGAACAACTTCATTATAATGCCGATAAAATAATACTATTTAATTAATAGTGATTTCAATTTTATATGCTTATCGTTGATTAAGTCAGAAATCGGTTTAGTCTGGTTACTTGCCATAGCATCTACCATTTAACATCACCATTTAGCTAGACAGCAAAATGAGGCGGTTTAGATGGAGTAATTGACAAAAAGGCCAGCACGACACATACTCCATATCCTTCCGTTTTCAAAAAATAAGAACTTTAGAAGTGGCATAAATTTTAGTGCAAAATTAATGAATTAAGAAAGAAATAAAAAATATTATACTATAGTAGAAAATGATGTCAGCTTCACATGAGAAATTTTGTTTTTCTAAAAATAAAAATAGACAAATTTTATAGAATAGACTAAAATGAAAAAATTGTACTCTTATTTAAAACGACTAAGGGAGTAGTATAAGTATTTTTTAAAAATATTTTTTAAAACACAATATTTTGTAGGTGGATGAACATAGTTTAAGAATATATACATGCACATTATTTCATGGTAATTTATCCACAAGAGGACAACTGAGTCCAGAATTTTCTTTAGTATCGTATATTCATTTGGAAGATTCTTGCTACTCCCTTCGTCATATAAATATAAAATTTGAGAACGGTATGAGTTTTAATGTTAATCTAAAAAAGTAGGGAAAGATAAAAAGAAAAAGTGATTCTAGTATTATTAGTAAAGCATCATATCTACTTTTCTTATGGTGAGATAAAAAAAAACCTAGTTTTATAGGACGAAGAAAATAGTATTAAATTGATGCATATTTCAAAGAAGTCATAAATGATTGTACAAATAGTATATATTGATTCTATCCTCTTATGCTCACATAATCATAGTGGTATTGTTAATAATTACGGTTTGAATTGTTGTTAGCATATAAATACATGATTTGTTTGGAAGAACATTTATACTACTAATCAATTAAGCGGCCAAAGCATGCCTTGTTTTTGTTATGATTACTGAAGAACGTGCTTAAATACCTATCACATTTATAATATCAAATATATAAAAAAAATCCATGAGCCACTTCAAAATAAAAGCTAATTATACATTATCTACGTTGACATTGAACTGGGCACTAACTAACTATAAGCTTCTAGAGTCGTCCATCTTCTCTCTCCTCTTCCAGTCAACCAACACCACATGTTTGTGAATCAATCATATAATGATTTCGCGATGGATAAAATGTTATCTGAAGTGTATAAAATCCACAAAGATAACACTTTCTTATTCCTTCAAAGTCTCTTCTTGCAATTTTTTTAAATACTAACACCGTTTGACGCCAAATCATATTTTATTTCTTTTGTTAAAATTTAATTTAGCTTTTGGCAAAACACGTTAATGGTTTTATTTTTATTTACCCCTAAAAATATGCCTATAACCAATATCAAGGGGGATTAGTAGTGAAAGTCAAGAGTTGTAGATGATAAATAGCTTTCAAAGAAAAGATTGTAAAGTTGGAGAAGATTTAATCGGTGAATGCAAATGAAAAATCCAAACCTATCAAAAATAGTAGGCCAAAATTATGGCCACGTAAAAGTTTTGAGGCCAACAAACACTATACGCCATTGTCCTAAAAGATAAACTCAAGGAGTATATCAAACACAATATAACAATAAAATTCACACTTCATTATATATTTGAATTGACTTAGCATTTATGTTTTAAAATATGCGAAGATGTCGACAAAGTATAGCCTCTTTTATGGGACTCTATGATATAAATAAACATATATGCTATCGAAATTGTCACAAAAGAAACTCAAATTTGCAGCAGGACCAAACTATTTATCGAAACGGCGCCGAATTAAAAATAAAATATGTGCAAAAGTACAAAACAAAGGTTTCTATTTAAATGATTGGTTATAACTCTGTGATGTTGAAATATGCTTCTTCTTTTTTTGTTTATCATTTTGTTTATTTAACTTAGTAAAGTTATGAACGTGCTTCAAACTAACTCATCCATCACTCCGTCCATCCTTAAATATCAGTCGCAATGTATGAAGACTTCTGATTTTGGATTTAGTCCTAGAATCAGAAAAAAAGATATCTTTATATAGATTTCCTTTTTTCTTTCATTATTGAGATAATTATAGTAGTAGTAGTAGTTATCACAATACATATTTGCTTTAACATACATAATAGTTTTATGTTAATTTGTTGGTCGGAGCGGTGGGACATGCTTGAGATTTAAGTGTGTCCATTACTTGAGATCATTAAATTAAATTGTATGCTAAATTATTCTCACGAGGCTTATACTAGAGAATTTATGACGTTTTTAATATCCACAAACTTTAATTCACAAAGAAGAAAATTTACACGTTTTCAATAGTGATTTGGCAGCTCAAAATAATAAATGACGAATAACACAATCTAAGTAGTACTATATCTTACTTTTACCAAAGTAAAAACGCCTACATTTATGTCCAATTGAAACATGACATAAATTGGCGACACGAATTTTTTATAGTCTTGGATTGATTAAATAAGAGTATAAATATATATTCAAGAGTTCACATCATCTACCTAAGGACGTAACGTAAGGTGTGACGAATAGATTTAGAGTAACTATATTTTAAAATTTATTTTGTAATATTACACTTTAGTTTGGCAAAAGTGGGACATTGTTTGATTGGAGGGTTGACGGAAACCTTTTGTCCCACTAAAATCGTAACAGTAGATAAATACTCCCTCCGTCCATAATAGGAGTCATTCTTATCGTGTGTACGAGTTTTAAGAAATGTAAATAATAATGAGTTGAAAAAGTTAATGGAATATGAGATCCACATTTTTATATTGGTTTTATAATAAAATGTGAGTGAAGTGGGTTAGTGATGAAATGTGATACCTACTTACTATTTATGGTAAAAATAAAGTGACTTTTATAGTGGGACGGATCAAAATGACAAAGTGCGATTCTTATTGAGGAACGGAGGGAGTAGTAGCAAGTACATCATTCAACGCTCTGGTTAGAAGAAACGTGTACATATAAGGCCATCCACAACGCTGTCACTATACCGTCCCTTAAATTACTATTCGCGGGCCCCACTGTACTTTTTTACTCCATCCCTTAACTAAGAGACGAAACCTGCAACCCTCCGTCCCTAAACCGTCCCTTAAATTACTATTCATTCAATTTCATTTTATTTTTATTTCCAACCAAATTCAATTAAAAAAAACACACTTCATTAAAAATAAAATAAATTTACAACATAAAAAAATACTAACTTAAAATTCAAAAAATAAAAAAAGACATAATTAAAATCCTAAAAAAATAAAAATGACATAGTTTAAAATACAATTTTATAGAAAATAAAAAAAACTACTCCGCCGGCGAATCATCCCCCAGAGGAGGCGGTTGAGGTGCACCGAAGCCTTGAGGAGGCGGAATGCTAAGTTGTGCCGCCATAAACGTTAGCGTGACGACGCCCACTCGCGGAACGGCGAGTGGGCGTCACGCATGGCCTGGGAGAGCGCCACGTCGCCTCGGCGCGTGGCGAGCCGTCTCGCGTTCCGTCGCGGCCGAACGGGACGTGTGACGAGCTGGGGACGAGACGGGACTCCGCAACGCGTCACGCCGCCGTCTCATCCCAGCGTGATGGAACACGGGCCACCTACGTGACGCATTACGGGTGGCCTAACAGTTTCCTAAAGTTAATCTTTTCAAAATAACACAAAACTTCCACGTAGATACATACGAGGAAAACTTTTGAGTGTATTTTAATTTCTTACACCTTAAATTAATTGAAACTTTCATTTATATTTTACGTTAGGTCTTTTTGGTGTTATCAAATTTGATACTCCCTCCCTCCTTGAATAGGAGTCTCGTTTAATCATTTTAGTCCGTCCACGAATTGGAGTACCGATTCACTTTTACCATAAAATGATAATAGAGTTCCACTTTCCACTAACTCATTTAACTCATATTTCATTTAAAATTAATATATACAAGTGGGACTCCTACTCCATTAACTTTTTTCCACCCACTTTTCTTAACATTTCTTAAAACTCATGCCGCCAAGAAATGAGACTCCTAATGGCGGATAGGGGAGTATATTCGAATTGTTTTGGCCTCATCTTATTATTAGCTATCTAGATGTCTTTATACAAACCAATTTTTTAGTGTATCATGAACCTAGCTATGTGTCTGCAACACATCTATTTCCTCGATTATTATGTTCTCATTATTTTTATATTTAATGTATGTAGATATTGAGCAAACAAAAATAAATTTAATGAAATTGGAGGGCAAGTGAGATGAGAGATAAGTTCGGATTGGTAACTACTCCCTCCGTTACCGAGACAAAGCTCTAAGATTTTAATGAATTATTTGTTGGTTCGACAATTCGATATTAGGAATTAGTTTTACATATAAAGAGGTGCACAATACCTAGTGCATATCATGCTTCCTCAATTACCAACTACGTCACATTTACACTTCCTAATAGCTACACATGTATATATAATACTTCATTCGTCCTGTTATAAGCGAGACGCTTCTTTTAGACACGAGATTTAAGAAATTGGTAGTTTATAGAGTTAAGTGGAGAGAGGAAAAAAAATAAAGAAGGAAAAAGAGAATAAAATAGATGGAAGAATAAAGTAAGAGAGAAAAAATGAATTAATTTTTGTTTAAAAATGAAATGACTCGCTTATAATAGGGCATCTTAGAAAAGAAAGTGATTGGCTTATGATGGGATGGATAAAGTATTTAATAACAGTTGGGATTTGGATGAGACTGTTTTAGGAATCAAAATTACTAAGATGGTTTAAAATTTACTTCTCATTCCACCAATAAGTGTCTCATTTAGCCATTTTCGTATGTCCACCAATACAAGTCTCATTTACCATTTTAGTAATGACTCTCACATTCCACTAACTTTATCTCACTCACACTTCGTTATAAAACTAGTACTCCCTTCGTCCCTTAAATATTGTCACACTTTGACCCGGCACGGATTTTCAGAAATCTAATGAAAAGTGAGTTGAAAAAATTAGTGGAAAGTGAGTCCTACTTTTATACATTAGTTTTATAATAAAATGTGAGTTGGAATGAGTTAGTGGAATATGAGGTCCATTACCAAAAATGGTAAAAAGTGAAATGTGACAAATTTTGTGGGACGGATGAAAATGGAAAAATGTGACAAAATTTAAGGGACGGAGGGAGTATATAATAGTAGGACTCACATTCCACTAACTTTTTCTCACTCACCCTCTATTACATTTCTTAAAATCCATTTCCGGTCAAATGTGGTCTTATAATAGTGGATGGAGGGAGTAGATCCAAACATATTGAGTTTCAATAAAATGAAAATAAGAATTTTGATTAAAAAATCTCAAAAAATTACAAATTTAGTGTATAATGAAGCACGAGGATATTTAAGAATGAGTAAAGGCCAAAACTGGTCGTGAACATGTACCCATTTTATGATTTTGGTCATATACTTTATCTTTTGAATTTTTGCATCCTGAATATTTCAACTCGGATCACAATTGGCCCTACACTAACAATTCCGTCAGTTTTAAAACGGTTTTAACCCGATTTTGATGGTTTTAACAGTCCCATTCGGGTTAAAACGTTTAAAAATCGGGTTAAAATCGTTTAAAAATTGACGGAATTGTTATTGTAGGATCAATTGTGATGCAAGTTGAAATGTTCAGGATGTAAAAATTCAAAAGATAAAGTATAATACCAAAATCATAAAATGAATATATGTTCAAAACCAATTTTGACATTTAATCTTTAAGAACCATGGGAGGCTTGTTGCGAAACCGAAACGTGAGCAAATGATAAAATCAAAGCACGTGCTTATCTACTTGTCCCATCAAACTCAACTTGAAATGGACAACATGGTCCCTCCCTGTAAAATCAATCATGAATTTATAATGGGCTTCTTTTCTTCCCCTACTTCTTTTTCCTCGTCGCTTAAGTTTTACTATATCTCACCGACATGCGGTAGAATCTTAAATATAATTGAATTTTTAACCTAATACATTAACATGGTATAATACACATTTTTCCCTAATGAATTAATTGGACGTTTCCAAATTGGTCTTCAATTAGTCATAATGATGATGTATGTTGCCTAATTTAACTAGCCATCTATTGGCTGAATTAAAAGCCATTGCAGTAAGTAAAAAGGAATATTTCATTCTTATTACTAGTAAGGTAAATGAATATATATTATGATTTAATTGGCTCATGTAACCGATCAAATAAGAGTAAATATATATAATTATGATTGCAATTAATTATGTCATTGATTTTACTATAATTAATTTATAGTATAATTTCGGTCAATTAGGTATTACCGATTGATTGAGGAATTACATATTTCCTATTAATAATATTAGATAGCCACTTTCATGGAAAGGGTGTTAAGGTTTGATAATTAGGATTTGTCCTCTCTGCCAATCCTTGGTTCTTTTTGCAAAATAATCTCACTCCCTAAATTTTACTAACATGTAGACTTTGTGGAATTTGAACTTATAAGAGGAGTACTTCCACTATTCCTTTGTAGTCGAGTCGTATTTATTTTTGGGTTGTCCCATTATAGCTGAGTCATTTCCTTTGTTGGCAGAAATTTCTTCTCTCTTAGTTTATTATCTCTTCACCTCTTTACATTTTTCCTTTCTACTTTCGTTACTTAACTCACTTAAAATAATTTTTTTAAATCTCGTGTCAAAGAAATGTCTCTACCACAGAGGGACACAATTTTAACATTCCGTAAATATTATGCCGCCAAATTTTACTGAATATCGGCTACTAAATCCCCTACTAACGATTGCAACGGACATTCCGTTACAAAATCCGCGACACTAGTGTTGGATGATTATCCGCTGCTAAATCGCGAGATTTTTGTAGTGTGTATTACGGTTCACTTCAGCGGGGTTCGATTTGTTAGACAAGATAATAGTAAGATACAATTAATATGAGATAAGTCAATGAGATTTATCTAAGATTAAATTAGTAATAGGTGTGAAGGTAAGATGAATAATCATGAGATACAATGTAATTTAACCATTGTGAAGATGGGATGAGCTAAGGTACAT
Source organism: Salvia splendens (assembly GCF_004379255.2). Taxonomy (NCBI): domain Eukaryota; kingdom Viridiplantae; phylum Streptophyta; class Magnoliopsida; order Lamiales; family Lamiaceae; genus Salvia; species Salvia splendens. Next base: position 12,346,538 of record NC_056040.1, read on the forward strand.
TGCCGTGGGCATGAGTTTTGAGATAAAGACAATCAAATAAGAAATAAGATTAGACATGTCACTTAATTACAAGTTAACATGCCAGCCAACTGAACTGTCCCTTCTATTCTTCTTCATGCCGGATGCTGCTATTTATATCTATATCTATGGTCATCAATCCTTACTTCTAAGTTGACCATGATGACCAAAATCATTCAAGCTCATTTTCTTACTAAGTAATAGCATAACACAACCAAATAACAAAATCACATTTAAAATGAAATTTGGTATCTCTACATTTCCTATTGATATGTAAATTGCTTGTAATTACAACAGTTATTTGGTTTAAGTGTCACCTAATAGCAGCACTAAGTGACCAATATATTTAGTGTTTCTAATTTCGTAATGAGACTCCAAAATGGTATACAAATTGTGTATTGATTAGTAATTTCTCCTACACACACCATGAGCTCTTCGCAAGAATATTAGCTTTTAGCTTTTAAGATATGTACTAACTATTGTTTTCCTCTTTAAAAGTTGAAAAGTAAATTAAGTTCACAAAGTGAGATCAGTTGTTACAAAAAGGATGTAACAAACCAGAACTCTAGTCTAGGGTGAGAAACGTATGATTATTTAATTTTAGCATATAGGAGTAATACTTATTGGATACCGTATATTGAATGACAATTGACAACTACTATTCGAAGTTTAAAAATAATCTAACAAAAGTGGGTGGTAGTTTCATTGAAAATTAGGAAAGTTGACATCAAAATATTCTAGTTCTGATAAAATACTTGGCCACTTTATTGAAGTGGGTAGTTTGGGAGAACTAATGGATTTTAACTTTGTTTTTTCTCTAGTTTTCTTCTTCACCCTTTTTCACTTTTCTTAGTTAGAGAAGATGAAATCTCCGTTTAGCACAAGAAAAGGTACATTAATTCGATGACCAGGAAAGTACAAAGTGTGTAGCTTCTTTGTACTAGTGAAATTAGTTTAAACTATTCTAAGATCTTGTAAAACCTTATTTTAAAACAATTAAGTATTTGTATGCACACATGTATATGTATAAATTGAATTCTTGTTAGCTTTTTCGTGATAGGAATTAATTCAAGCAAATCCAGAGAAAGCAAAAGCCGAAAATTTTCAACAGCTATGCTGACAGCCAAAAATTGGCCAAATAATGAGCATGCATTTATTCATTTATCGTACATTCTAGGTATAAAATGGAGCATCTAGATGTTTTAAAAAAATTGAAAGTACCGATGTGTATCTCGTGTTTGTGTACCGACACGTTTTTAACTATTCATTATATATGCTGATTCATACACACTACACTCCATATTACTGGTAATACTTAATTTTTGTTAATAATAATATAATGATCTATATTTATATATTCTAAATTAATCCGAATGAAAGGGATAGTGTATTAAAATGAATTAAAAGTGACCGATACACGCTTACGATAGGTGCTAATGAAAAAATGAGCAACATAATTAAAGATATTAGTACTTCTTATATTTAATAGTGCATTAAATAGCTAGTTACGTTTGAATTTATTTTATGAGTTCATATATAATAGTAGTGTGAAAAAGTTATTATGAAACAAACAGAATATTGTTTAGAATAGGATTTCAATTAAAGTGGTGGGATATTTATTATAGACGGAAGTAAGTAGCATAGTAACCGGAGAAAAAAATTCAGTGGACCATCCACACCACATAGGCATGATGAGGTGGTATATTCTACCAATTATTTTTTGACATATGGAAATATGAAGGAACCAACATCCACAATAGTTTAGGAAACATTCATTCTACCACTATTATACAAAATTACTCCATAATCTTAAATATGAAAATTACTTCTGTACACTATATTGCATATTTATATATACACAATATAATAGAATAACCTTACATTACCGACAATAAAAATAATACATACAACATTTGTTAGTATTTTTTATGGGTATGATTTCTTTTTTTCTTTTATGAAAATTAGGAGTACTATACATTATATTACATAATTATATATACACATAATATAATAACATATCTTATATTTACCGACAAAAAACAATACATTAGTACAACACTTGTCAGTAGTATTTTTATGGGGTATGATTTTCTGTTTTCATTTTGGCTATATATAGTATTCAGCGTCTATGATTAATTGACACCATTTATCTTTTTCGTCCGTACGCAAATAATTGATACCCTTATTTTTTATTGTTTTTGGCAATGAACCTCACATTCCACTAATTTACCGTACTCACATTTTATTATAAAATTAATATATAAAAATAGGACTCACATTCCACTCATTTTTTCAACTCACTTCCTAGTCCCTACTATATTTCTTAAATCCTACGCCAAGTCAAAAGGGTTCAATTAATCGTGGACGGATAGTATGACTATAATTTAATTTTTATTTGCATATTAAGCTATTGCATGAGTAGATATATAATCGTTTATATACACTAAAACAATATTTAAAAAATTAAATTATGGTCAATACTTTTTAAAATTTATGTAAAATTTTCAATTATATATATATATTTATACATAAACAAGAAAAAGGAAATCATGTCCATAAAATAATACTAACAAGTGTTATAAGATTTTTTTTATTGACTGTATATACTCAATGAGATATATATATTGTACGCATATGTATAAATATGCAATATATATAGGAGGTGAAAATATATTGGTAATGTCCATATTTAGATTATGCAATTTTCTATAATAGTGGTAGAATGAATGTTTTCTAAATTATTATTGTATGTTGGTTCCTTCATATTTTTATATGTCAAAAAATAATTGATAGGATATACCACCTCATCATGCCTACGTGGATGGATGGTCGACTAAAATTTTTATCATAGTAACCGAGGTAGCATATATACATACGTACGACTGGTTCCGAGTCGGCCAAGCCGTTCGGCGCCGCATTGGGTGCAATATCATTAAACAAGGGTGAAATGACATTTAAACCCTCGCCCACATTTTCATTTTCCCATGAGAAACATATGACTTATTACAACTCTGGCAAGGCCTTAGAACTGTCCCCAAACTCTCTCCCTATATATATATATATACATACACACATTTATTCACCACCAACATAGCCTAGCCTCCACTGAACTCCACTTTCCTCTTCACTCACTCACTCAAAACTCCATCATGATTCTCTCTCTTCTCCTCTTCCCCGCCCTAGGGTTTCTCATCCTCTCCCTCCTCTCCAAGAAACTCAACCCCCCTAGCCTCCGCTGCCTCATCTCCTTCTACCAAAACCGCCACCGCTTGCTGAGCTGGTACACCGAGCTTCTCTCGGCGTCGGAGAATCAGACCATCGTGGTCCACCGCCTGGGCGCGCCGCGAACGATCATCACCGCGAATCCCGACAACGTTGAATACATGCTGAAGAGCAACTTCGCCAACTTCCCAAAGGGCAAGCCCTTCACCGAATTACTCGGCGACTTCCTCGGCCTTGGGATTTTCAACGTCGACGGCCACATGTGGTCCCTTCAGCGCAAGCTCGCCAGCCACGAGTTCAGCACCAATTCTCTCCGCGATTTCACGGTCCAAGTCCTCGCCGATGAGGTCGCCGGGAGGCTCATCCCGATCCTCGAAAATGCTGCTGAGAGAAATTCCGTTTTGGACATGCAGGAGGTGTTGCGCTGCTTCGCCTTTGACACTATCTGCCAGGTCTCTCTCGGGATGGATCCTTCCTGCCTCGACATGTCTCGCCCGGTGCTGCCGCTCTCGGCCGCGTTTGATTCGGCGTCGGAGATCTCCGCTATGAGAGGGGCGGCGCCAGTTTTCGCGGTGTGGAAGCTGAAGCGGGCGCTGAATTTGGGGCCGGAGAAGGATCTCAAGGATGCTGTGAAGATCGTCCGCGGCTGCGTTGATGAGATGATACTGCGCAAGAAGAAGATGATGGAGGACAAAAGCAGCGGCGGAGGAGGAGGAGGTGACCTTTTGTCGAGGTTTTTGGGGGCGGGGATGGAGAGCGAGATGGTGAGGGATATGGTGATAAGCTTTCTCATGGCGGGGAGGGACACCACGTCCGCGGCGCTGACGTGGCTTTTCTGGCTGCTGACCAACCACCGCGACGTCGAGCAGAGAGCGATGGAGGAGGTCAAAATTGGTATTGATCTAGGATATAATGATTTGAAGGAGATGAATTTCATCAAGGCTTGTTTGTGTGAGACCATGAGGCTCTACCCGCCAGTGGTGTGGGACTCTAAGCATGCCGCAAACGACGACGTTTTTCCGGATGGGACGCCGGTTTTCCAGGGGAACCGGGTCACTTATTTCCCGTACGGGATGGGGCGGATGGAGGCGCTGTGGGGGAAGGACCGGCTCGAGTTTAGACCGGACCGGTGGCTAGATGAGACCGGGGCGGTTAAGATGGTCAGCCCGTATAAGTTTCCGGTTTTCCAGGCCGGTCCGAGGGTGTGCCTTGGGAAGGAAATGGCATTTATTCAGATGAAATATGTGGTGGCGTCGGTTCTCCGCCGGTTCGAGCTGGTTCCGGTTCGGGATGAGCCGCCGGTTTATGTTCCCCAGCTCACGGCTTACATGGCCGGCGGGTTCAGTGTTAGGGTTCGCCGGAGAGGGGAAGTCAAGTGATGTAGTTAGTGATAAGTTGGTAGTTTTGGTTAATGTTTTGGAACCTTAAATCAAGGAATGGTGATATAGGGTATGAGTTAAAGTTGCAATTGTTAGTACTACTATTGTGTTTTGAATTTAAATGAATGTGCAAGTGTTTGAAATTTAGTGGTTTATGTTTATAATCTTTGTGATTACTTACTTTGATAATTGAATTTGTAGTGGTTAGCGGTGAGAATGTCAATTTCAATACGTGTCATTGGTTTGGTAAAACTTTGAGGAACGTGTAGAATTGTGGACGATGAGTGTTGAGATTTCAGTTCAATCGATTTGTTCAATATTTTGTTTTAGTTGTTCACTCACTTGTGTACAATAAAAGTGGATCTTAATTTGCAAATTGTCTCATCATATATTAACTTGAGAATTGTCTACTTTCGTGATTGGATTAGAAATGTCCCAATGAGAAGGCTGGAATTTGAGCTAAATTTATTTTTATTATCTCTTCTTTTTAGAATTTTTGGAAAATCGAAATTTTCAGTTTTGGACTTGATGAATCCGCGAATTTTTGGTGGCAGTAAATGCAGGAAAGTAGAGATCACAACACAGAGATTTACGTGGTTCGATTTACTGAGGTAAATCTACGTCCACGGGAAGAAAAGAGAGCAGAGTTGTATTGCTTGATCTGTTTTCTACAGCTTACAAATACAAGCTTGCTATATGATATTTTCTCTCTAGGGTTGATGAATCCTCTATCGGATCTAAGTTCCGTTTATATATAGAACTGAGATCGTGGCTTGCATCACCACCCTAAGTCGTGGAGGTCACGGAGGTCATGAAATCCTGCATGGCCACTAATTAGGCGGTGGCTTACATCATCAGTAATTATGTCGTGGATGTCGTGGAGAACTGAGAGCCTGCATGGGTCCACCACTAGATAGATCGTGTCTCCCAGTTCGGTATTGCCGAGCAGCTTTTGCCGATGCTGAGAGTAGAGCTTGATGCTGACCTGAGGGCAGAGCTTGATTGGTTGGCTTTTACCGAGCTGTAGGCTGAGGCCGAACTCTTTGGTTGTGCCGAACTGAACTCTTAGCCGAACTCTTTGGTCATGCCGAACTAATACTCTTTCTCGGGCTTTGTGCTGGCTTGTTTAGTACGTACTCCATCACTACCCCCCCCGAAGAGCGAAGTGAATCACTTCGGCATCCTGGATAATGGTACGGGGTAAGTTGATGTTTGTCCTCGATCTTATGAAGTGAACTCTTCTTTGACCAGACTTGGTCCTTGGTCTTGATGAAATAAACATCTTTGACCGGACTCGTCTTTGGCCTGATGAAATAAACATCTTTGACCGGACTCGTCTTTGGTCTGATGAAATAAACATCTTTGACCGGACTAAGCTTGTCTTTGGTCTGATGAAATAAACATCTTTGACCGGACTAAGCTTGTCTTTGGTCTGATGAAATAAACATCTTTGACCGGACTAAGCTTGTCTTTGGTCTGATGAAATAAACATCTTTGACCGGACTAAGCTTGTGTCCTAATTTGGCGAATTTTATCGCTCGGATCGGACTTTCCGTTGTCCTAATTTGGGGATCGGACTTTCCCTTGTCCTAATTCGGCGAGTTTTATCGCGTGGATCGGACTTTCCCTTGTCCTAATTCAGGCAAGTTTTATCGCGAGAATCGGACTTTTGTTGCAGTTCGTTTCAGACGAAGTGCTTGATTTTTAAGCCGAATTGTGGTCTTGTATCCTCTTTAGAAGCTTGGACTTCACAATCGTTGGCTTATTGCAGCTCGTTTCAGACGAACTGCTTGTTTAAGCTGAATTGTGGTCTTGTATCTTCTGTAGAAGCTTTGACTCTCAATCGTTGGCTTGTACATGTTCTAAGAAGGGGATCAGCCTTCGAAGAACAAGATACCTCAGTAACATTTGTAAGAGACGACACGCACAGAGACAGACAAAACACACAGACAAAACGCACAGAGACAAATAAAGACCAAGCAAACCAAAGAAAGCACATTGACCGAACAGGACTCAAGACTGACTGACCGGACTGTCTCTTACAAATGGAACTTTTTGAGGTTGGAAATGTGCCATGTTCGGGGTACCTGTTCTCCTGACATGTGAGCCAATTTGTAAGACCCTTTGCCGAGGACTTCTGACACCCGATACGGACCTTCCCATGTGGGTTCGAGCTTGCCCAGCTTTTCTGCTCGGCTTACTTCGTTGTTTCTCAAGACGAGATCTCCCACTTGAAATTGCAGCTTCTTCACCCTTTGGTTGTAATACCGGGCTACTTGCTCCTTGTACTTGGCTGCTTTTATGCATGCCAATTCTCTTTTTTCTTCGGCAAGATCTAGCTCGGCTCTCAGTCCGTCGTCATTCATTTCTGAGGAGAAATTTAGAGTTCGGGGACTGGGTACGCCGATCTCCACCGGAATTACGGCTTCAGTGCCGTACACCAGACTGTACGGAGTTTCACCGTTGGAGATTGTGGGTGTAGTTCGGTAGGACCATAGGACTTGAGGGAGATTTTCTACCCATTGTCCTTTGGCTTGTTCTAACCGAGCTTTTAACCCTTTCACCAGGATACGATTTGTTACCTCCGTTTGTCCGTTTGCTTGTGGATGAGAGACCGAAGTGAACCGCTGTTGAATATTCAGCTCTTGGCACCAATTCTTGAACGTCTTGTCGGTGAACTGAGTCCCGTTATCCGAGATGAGGATGTGGGGTATGCCGAATCGGCACACTATGTTCTTCCAGACGAAATCCAATGCCTTCGAGCTCGTTATCGTAGCTAATGGTTCAGCTTCCACCCACTTCGTAAAGTAGTCCACGGTAACGATTAGGAATTTCATTTGCCGAGGAGCTTGAGGAAGTGGTCCCACTATGTCTATGCCCCATTGCATGAAAGGCCAAGGGCTCTGCATAGTGGATAGATCGGTCTGCGGCATCTTTGGGATATTTGCATGGATTTGGCACTTCGGGCAGGTCTTGACGAGCTGCACTGCTTCTTGTACCAAGGTTGGCCAATAATATCCCCATCTCAGAACTTTTTTAGCTAAAGCTCTGGCTCCGATGTGGCTACCGCACGATCCTTCATGAACTTCTCTGAGGATGTAGTCCGTCTCTTCTGGTCCTACGCACCGCAATAATGGCTGGAGGTAAGACTTTCTAAAGAGGACTCCTTCATGAAGTTCGTACCGAAGTGCTCGGCACGTGATCTTCCGAGCTTCTCTCCTATCCTCGGGCAATTGTCCTTGATCCAGATACTGCAAGATCGGCGTCATCCAGTTCGGCGAGCTGGATACTGAATGTACCTCGGCTTCATCAATGCTTCGATGCATTAATTCTTCCGCCTTTGAGCTCGGATCTGAGGCCAACTTACTTAAGGTATCTGCTCGGCTATTTTCCGCTCTGGGAATGCGGATTATCCGAAAATAGGAGAAACTTCGGCTGATGCTTTGCGCTTTGTCCAAATACTCCTTCATTCTCTCGTCACGAGCTTCACTTGTACCCAACATGTGATTTACTATGACTTGTGAATCACAATGGACTTTGAGAGATTTGACGAGCAGACTTTGCGCTAACTGGAGTCCGGCCAGGAGGGCTTCGTACTCGGCTTCATTATTAGTAGTGGGGAATAGGAACCGAAGTGAGTAGGTTACCTCGTGTCCGTCGGGAGCGACAAGTAAAATACCAGCTCCACTTCCCATCTTGTTTGAAGCTCCATCTACGAATCCGCTCCAGCAGTCCGGCGGCTCTACTTCGGATTCCAAGGGCTGTACTAGTTCGGCATTGGCAGAATTCTTCTGTTCGGCAATAACAGGAATTGCTTGATCGAACTTTGCTTCTGCAAGAAAATCTGCCAAGGCTTGTCCCTTGATAGCTTTCCGAGGTAGATACTCGATTGAGTGTTCTCCCAGCTCTATGGCCCATTTGGCGATTCTGCCTGATGCTTCTGGTTTGGTCAAAACTTGCCGAAGAGGCAGATCGGTTAAGACGCATACCTTGTGAGCGTAGAAGTATGGCCGCAGTCTCCTTGCTGCATTTACTAACGCCAGAGCAATTTTTTCCAGAGGTTGATACCTTGTTTCTGGACCTCTTAATGCTCGGCTTGTAAAGTAGATGGGAAACTGCTTTAGGCCTTCTTCTCGTACAAGCACCGCGCTGATGGTTTGATCCGATGCCGCTAAGTATAAGAATATTACTTCGGCTTCGGTTGGAGCAGAGAGAATAGGAAGCTCGGCTAGATAACTTTTGAGCTCGTCAAAGGCCTTTTTCTGTTCGGCTCCCCACTCGAACTTTGGTGCCTTTTTCAACACCTTGAAGAACGGCAGTTGCTTTTCGGCTGCTTGGGAAAGGAATCGATTCAGTGCGGCTAGACATCCGGTTAGCCTTTGCACGTCATGTATGGACTTCGGCATTGCCATGTCCTGAACGACTTGAACTTTTGAGGGGTTTGCCTTGAGTCCGTCTTTTGAAACCCAACAACCCAGAAACTTTCCCGAATCTACCAAAAAGGTACACTTTTGGGGATTAAGTTTGAGGTTGGCTTTCTTGAGCACGTTGAGAGTGGACTTGAGGTTGTCTTCGTACTCCGAAGTGCTTTTGCTTTTGACAACTATGTCGTCGACATACACTTCAACCTGCTTTCCGATTAGGTGCCGAAAAAGCTTGTCTACCATCCTTTGATAAGTGGCTCCGGCATTCTTTAAACCGAATGGCATCTTTTTATAAGCGAAAATGCCGAAATCGGTAATGAAAGCTGTTTTCGGAGCGTCACTCTCATCCATCAACACCTGGTGATATCCTTTGTATAGATCAAGAAAACAGAAAATTTCGAAGCCGATCAAAGCTTCTACTTTTTTATCTATATTCGGAAGGGGATAGCAATCTTTAGGACAGTGCTTGTTTAGATCGGTAAAATCTATGCACATCCGCCATCCTCCTTCCTTTTTCTTGATCATGACAGGATTGGCCACCCACGAAGGATATTTCACCTCGAATAGTACATCCGCTTTTAGTAATTGGCGGACTTCGTCATGGATGACTTGGCTTCTTTCTGCCGCAAAGAGTCTTTGCTTCTGTTTTACTGGCCGGATTGAAGGATCAATATTTAACCGATGAGTGATTACCTCGGGGGGCACTCCGGTCATGTCCAACGAAGACCATGCAAAGACATCTTTGTACTCCTTGAGGAGCTGAATGGTCTTTTCTCGGAGTAGAGGCGTTCCTGCGAAGCCGATCTTGACCGTTCTGGATGGATCGTCATCGTATAACCGAACGGTCATTGAGTTCGGCTCTGAAGTGACTTCGGCCATCTCGCTTGCCTCTGACTCCGGTTGCTGTGATTGCTATGCTTGATGGTGCCGAACTGATTGCTCGGCACTTTTAAGCGCAATCTGCAAACATTCTTTTGCTCTCTTTTGATCACCTCGGATGACCGCTATCCCACCTTTAGTGGGGATCTTGATGGTGAGGTGATAAGTAGAGCAAACGGCCCGAACTGTGTTGAGCCAGTCTCTCCCCAGGATGATGTTGTACGGGGACCGAGCTTTTACCACAAAGAACTCGATCATCGTATTGGAGCTTGTAGGCGCTTTTCCCACCGTGATCGGAAGGCTGATAATACCTTCAGGGCGGGTGTCTTCCTGGGCGAAACTTTTCAGAGGAAGTGGAGCCGGACTGAGCCGAGCTGGATCCACTTCCATTTTATCAAAACATTCTTTAAAAAGAACGCTGACTGACGCTCCTGTATCCACAAATACTCTGTGGATCAGTTTGTTTGCCACTCCGGCTTGAATGACAATAGCGTCTTGGTGAGGAGAGATGGCCGGGACGGGATCGGCATCTGAAAATGTAATCACTTCGTCTTTCTTCAGCCTTTTATGTGTTGGCTCCTCTTGATTGGAACCTCTGCGTTCTGCTTTTAGGGACGACTTAGTCTTCCCGGCAGGGAGAGCATCAATAGTCAGGATTACTCCATCATATTGCGGCTCGTCGTCGTCTTCGGGATCCTCATGCCTTTTCGGATCCTGAGGTTTGCAGTTCGCACCTCTCTGTCTTTTGTTCTTTTTCGGCTGCTTGCTTTGGTATTTTTTTAACGTTCCTGTTTTCACAAGAACATCAATACCTGCAGCCAAATTTCGGCACTCCTCGGTATCATGACCGTGGGCTTGATGGAAGGAGCAATATTGATCCTGAGGTCGGCGCGCGGCTGATTTCGTCATCCGCTTTGGCTTTTCGAATAGGTCAGAGTGCAGTTCGAAAATTTCCGCTCTCGGCTTGTTCAGCGGTACGAACTGAGCGGGCGGCTTCTCGGGATTGAGCCGTGGCCCCAATCTGCCTTGTACCGGTGCCCTTTGAATTCTTTCAAAAGGAGTTCGGCGAGGAAGCACCTGGCCGCTTTGATCGGGCTTCTTTTTCTCTTCTTGGGATGAGCTGTCTAAAGACCGTTTTCGACGGTCTGCCTCATCCGCACGGGAAAACTGGTCCGCAATGTCCCACATTTCTTGAGCTGTTTGCGGGCCGCACTCCACGAGCTTTCTGTAGAGAGCTCCGGGCAGGATTCCATTTTGGAATGCCGAAATGACAAGTAGATCATTGAGATTATCTACTTGTAGGCACTCCTTATGGAATCTCGTCAGGAAGTCGCTGATCTTTTCGTCGCGACCTTGACGTATAGAAAGCAGCTGAGCCGAGGTAATTCGGACTTCCGCTTTCTGAAAGAACCTCCTATGAAAAGCATCCATTAGATCTCGGTAGGATCGAATGCTGTCCTGAGGAAGGCTGTCGAACCACCTTCTGGCGTTCCCGATGAGCAACTCGGGGAACAGCTTGCACATGTGGACCTCATTGAGACCCTGGTTCGCCATATTATATTGATAGCATCCCAAGAAGTCATGAGGATCCACTAGCCCGTCATAAGTCGTTGACGGTATCCGGTAGTTCCGCGGCAAAGGAGTTCGGATGATATCGTCCGAGAACGGAGTCTTTAATGCTCCGTACATGGCGAACCCGACATCTCTTCGGTACGGAGGAGAAGGAGTTCTCCTGTGACTCCGGTGCCGAGGAGAAACAGGAACATGTCGGGGTTGAGGATTCTTCTTCCTGGAAGACACGGCACTACTGCGGTGGTGACTTTCATGTCTGGATGAGGAGGGAGAATCTACCGTTTTCGTCTTCGGCTGTTGGCTCTTTTGCAGGAAGGTTAAGAACTCCTCCTGCTTCTCAGCCAAGAACAGCTTGACAGCCTCATTCAAATCAGGCTGCTGGGAAGACTCGGTGTGTGGACCTTTTGAGCGGCTTGTTCCTTCACCGTGAGAACTGGATACAGACTTCTCACGAGGCTGCTTTCCAGGCCTATGGGCTGCTGGGTTAGCTTCCTCATGGTCATCACGGACGGAGGCACGGGAGTTGTGCGATCTGGCATGCATTTTTTTTTTTGTAGTGGAAAGAGGGTCAAAAATTCGCTTTATCACAGATTTGGTTCTGCGTTTCCCACAGACGGCGCCAGTGATGAATCCGCGAATTTTTGGTGGCAGTAAATGCAGGAAAGTAGAGATCACAACACAGAGATTTACGTGGTTCGATTTACTGAGGTAAATCTACGTCCACGGGAAGAAAAGAGAGCAGAGTTGTATTGCTTGATCTGTTTTCTACAGCTTACAAATACAAGCTTGCTATATGATATTTTCTCTCTAGGGTTGATGAATCCTCTATCGGATCTAAGTTCCGTTTATATATAGAACTGAGATCGTGGCTTGCATCACCACCCTAAGTCGTGGAGGTCACGGAGGTCATGAAATCCTGCATGGCCACTAATTAGGCGGTGGCTTACATCATCAGTAATTATGTCGTGGATGTCGTGGAGAACTGAGAGCCTGCATGGGTCCACCACTAGATAGATCGTGTCTCCCAGTTCGGTATTGCCGAGCAGCTTTTGCCGATGCTGAGAGTAGAGCTTGATGCTGACCTGAGGGCAGAGCTTGATTGGTTGGCTTTTACCGAGCTGTAGGCTGAGGCCGAACTCTTTGGTTGTGCCGAACTGAACTCTTAGCCGAACTCTTTGGTCATGCCGAACTAATACTCTTTCTCGGGCTTTGTGCTGGCTTGTTTAGTACGTACTCCATCACGACTTATTACTTATGTTCTGTCAAAATTAGATTTATATTATTCACAATAGTATAAGTATGTGTCTAACATATATTCTTTGAAAAATATAAAGTTGATTTAATCAAAATCACGCACTGAGCTTAACTTAAATTTGGCGTTGTTTAATGACTCCTTTTTTGCCAAAATCCAAATTGCGAATATGTTGTACACTTCTTTTTCGGGGAAACAATGATTTATTTTTAGAGGTCCAATTAGTAGCAGATGGTTTTAATGTATTTTTTGTGGGTAATTGGTTTATAACAAAACAGATGGTACATATTCACTTCGTTGTTGAATAATTAAAAGAGAGTCGGGTTGTAAGTTGTACTATAGTACTCCCTCCGTTCCCGAATAAGAGTCGCTAATTTCCATTTTAGGCCGTCCCCCATTAAGAGTCACTCTTATTTTTACCATAAATGGTAGTAGGCCCCACACTCCACTAACTCACTTCACTCACATTTTATTATAAAACCAATATAAAAATATGGGTCTCACATTCCACTAACTTTTTCAACCAACTTTTCTCTACATTTCTTAAAACTCGTGTCCGGTCAAAGAGCGACTTCTATTAGGGGACGAGGGAGTATTTAATATCTATAGTATGAGAGAAAGAGAGATGTAACTTAGCAAAATGGATGATGTCATTGATATATAAACAAGGTACTTAATTATCATATGGTATGTAGCAATAATTTATAAAAATAATTATGAGAGGGGTTGGGGCGCACGTGCCGAAATTATGGTACAGCCGTACCGATGTTGAAGTAAGTGAATACGTGTGTTGGGTGTGAGGAACGTGTGTCCGCAACAGCAGAGACACCATTTGCAAGGTGTTGAGATTTATCCATTTTGTATTCTTTTCTGTATTTTAAAATTGTACTCCTACTTTCTATTTACTTCATTCGGCTACTACTTTCCACCAAAAGATATAAACTATACTTCTTGGTAGTATTCAGTTTCCAAGATAAAATAATACCAAGATATAATATAGGATTGAGTTATGAGATTATTTTAGTCGTAAGGGTTAGTTATGACTAATTATCCCATGATTATCCATCTATGATTGAGTTGAGTTGTGAGATTCAATCTCATAAACCAAACACATTACAAATTTAGTTCGGGATATAATCTTGAAAACCAAACATCCACATTGTATTTTATTATCTCTACAACTCAATATAGATTTTCATGCCCGCACGACTGTTGGAGTCTGGCCACTTGTGTAGAAATAATAAAATCTATTTTACCCATAAGATTCGAAATTAAATTGACATTCTTGTACTAATTAGATGTATAGAAAAAACTACATATTTAGTATACTGTATATATTTTGTTACATTCAATTTAGTACCTTTATATATTTTGTTACTTTCACATTTAAGCTTCATATAAAGAGCTTTTGTATTTTTTTAATTTTTTTATCAAGTAGTTTAATTTAGCTATACACTGAACACATCTAATTCATCGATCATTTGAACAAAAAAACTTAATGAATGGAATTGAAATCATTTGTAGAACAAAGCAGAGATTTTTATTTCTCTTCCGAATCATATATCTTAACAAATGGATTTCCAATCCTTTGTACTCCCACCGTTCCATAGTAAATGAAACACTTTTTTATATGTAGATTAAGAAAAAAAGTGTGTAATGTATTAAATAAAAAGATAATAAAGTAGAAGAGAAAAAAAAGTAGTAAAATAAAGTACTCTATGTCCCATAAAAGATAGCTCACTTTCCTTTTTAGTTTATTCCACTAAACATGTCACATTTCTATTTTTAGAAAAAATTCTCTGTCACAATAATATAAATATTATATTTTTTCTTTCCATCTAATGCACAAAACAAAACCTCCTAATATCTCGTGTCGTCCCACAGGTGTGACATCTCTAGTGGGACGGAAGGAGTAAGAGAAAGAGGGAAAAGTAAGAGTGGAAAAATGTGTACTAAAAAGAAAATAACTCTACTATTATGGAATGCCCAAAATAGAAAAATGACTCTACTGTGGAACGGATGGAGTATGTGATTATTTTTGTTAACTGTTAAATCGAATCATGCGTATAATCACTTCATACATGTACTTAGTTCGATAGTTGAGTTCATTTTCGTCTTTATTTTAGAAATTTTTAAATGCTTCAATCGTCTCATCATTATCATATTAATAAGTAATGTAACAATATATTATGTAATCATCTATAAATGTAGTGAATGTCAAGTTATGTAAAATGAGCAAGACACCAAGTTATTTCGAATGTTTAAGACATGTAACACATCCTTAAAGGTAAGAATATTATACTCCCTTTGTTCCATAGTAGCAGAGTCATTTTACCATTTTGGTACGTTCTGTCTCTTACTTTATTATCTCTTCATCTCTCTACCTTTTTCATTTTTTACTTTATTATTTTTTTATTTAACTCACCTAACACAATTTTTCATAAATCACGTGCCGAAAAGAAATGTCCCCACTACTATGGAACGGAGGGAGTATAATGTGAATTTTAACAACACATTGTTCACCCTAACCACCTCATAAAAGTTTGGTTTCTCATACATATATTTCTACCTCCAAGAGGCTTGCAAGTAGGAAAACGCCCTCATTTTGGAGCACACATAATTGCATATCTTCCATTTGGATTGTTAACGTGATTCGGACACTGTTGTGTGTGACTCTATCTCGTGGTAATCGTGGTGTGTAAATTAGGTACTTAGATTCTCTGAGTTACAAGCACTCAAATTTAAATAATTATCTCTAATATTACAACTTAGTTATAAATTACAACCGTAATTGTAGTACTTTCTGGTCGAAGAACAGAAGGCGTAAATTTTGGTTTTGATTTTGAAAGGAAAGGTTTAAAACACTAGTTTGAAAGCTTAAAAAAACTAAACTGAAGATTTCACGAATGAGAAGAAGAATTGTCACTCCAAACATTCTATAGACCATACCATGGATCATCGAACACACAATTCAAATTCACATTTAGGGACTAATATATCAACATAATCGTGTGCACTGAATGTGTCTACGACGTATAGTCACAGTCAGTTGAACACTTGTTCCATAAACTACTTGATGTGTAATTTTCGAGTTCAAATATTAATGGTAAAGTTCACACAAGTTTAATAAATTGACTCTAATATTACAACGAATCTGCAAGAATACAGAGCCGATTGTAGTACTTCGAGTGTCGATCCACAGGGAGGCGTATGCTATTTAATTCGAGATTGATAAGATTAATAAACAAATTGAAAACTAAAAAATGAAAATAGAGAAACTCAAGAGATAGAGAACGTTGCTCCTAATATGCTCCAGATGTGAATTAACTTAACGGACCAATTAACTTATGGATTAACGATTAATCTAATAAAAGTTGTAATAATCTCGTTCATTCTACTCACACTGAACATGTTCATAGATGCTTGAATTTAACCTTGTTGAACACTAAGATCAAATTCGTACTCGTCGGATTATCACTCCTACAGACGCATAGTAAGCTCTAATCCAACTTCTAAGTTCCAACGTACATGATTCTTTCACAAAATCAATTGAACATTCCTACGGAAGCATAGTAAATGTCCAACAATTATTGTAAAGACATGTAAATTAACTTATCCAAGATTCATATGCTGAACACGAAATGAATCCCAAACTCTTTATCTACGTTTCCACCTTTTAACCAAGTTAAAGAGACATTGGCTAAAAGACATGATTGAACAATAAATCAGGCCGGAATTATAGTTCAATGTAAAAAGCACCGTAGAAAAAATCATAAATTAATATTAATCCATAGAATCCAAAAGTAATTCACATCTTTCACAAATTAGAAGCAACGTAAGAGTTTAGTTACACATTCACAACCAATAACCAAGAACCATAGAACTTATGAAATTGATATGTAGATGGTAGCAAATCTCCTCCGGGATGATGGAAGTTGAATGTTTGCACCTCCAATCTTCCTCTCCTCCTCCTCCTCTTTCTCTCCTCTGTCGTCTCTCCTATCGTCCCCTGATTTTTTTCTCCCCTCTCTTTTCTTCTGCCACTTTTTCCTCTTGGGAAAGGAAATTGCCGCACTTAACTGCAATATTGCAGTTATAATTGATCCACCCGGCCGGGTGGATTATTGGGCATAAAATTCACTCGGTCGGGTGACCAATTTTGAGGACTTGCTGGAATTTTCGTGTTCTAAACATCATACCCGGCCGGGTATTTTATTAGGCATAAAATACACCCGGCCGGGTGCCTCATTTTGAGAGCTTTCTGGACTCACGACGCAAACTTGGCAGTCTGTCATATTGGGCAGTCTTGCACAACTATTTCACCATCCGAGCTTCATTCCTACACCATAAACATACTTTTGCAAGCCTCAAACTATATAAATTATGTAAAGTTAGGGGAATAAAAATGAACAATTTGATTCGCATCTCTAATTTACAGAGATATTAAATTCATGTGGAAAGGCGGGAATAAAAGGTCATCTAATATATAAACTTACTTAATATGTTATCAAATTATCCTCTAGCCAATTCAAATTCAACAACACATCAATTGATTAGTCTATCCAAGCCTATGTCAGAGAGACGATAAACAATAATTAAATATCTATTAAAATATATGCCTCTAAAGTGATAGATTCAAACATTAAACACATCAACAATGTCAAAACGTAAATAAAATATGTGTGGATTCATCCATTACAAGTCTAAATCATGTTTTGAGCAACAATTGAAGAATTGAAGACCTAGCCTAGAAATATGGTAGATAACATAAAGAAAACCGTAGAATCCATTCTATCGTGATATGTAACAGTTGCTAGCGGTCCAATTGGTCGGAATTATGGCCTGAACTTTCCTCTTTTCTTTCTTCCTTCCTCTTCCTCATTCGTTCAGAATCTCCCCAAAAAGAGCCCAAAACCGCCACTTAAAACTGATGAAAATTTGTCAATTTGCGGTTGGGTGTAAACTCACTCAGACCGAGTAGATGTTAGAAATAATGGGAAGAAATTCTCAAGCCGTGTACAGGCGGTACTCTAACTATTACAATCGAAAGGAAACTTGCAGCAAATAGAGGAATGAAAATTACAACGAAAATAAAGCAAACCAAATTTATAAGTCGAGTCGAGGAAAGCCCTCTTTCCGCAAGACAAATTACGCCCCGGCTAGTGCTCACGGAATGGCGTATTGCCCCCAAAGATAAAACGACTTCCTCCTAACGTGTAGAAGCACCTCAAACCCGCTAGGCACCGGCGAACTTGATGGAGTTCCGAGAATCGAGCTATGCAATGCTCCTATATGTGAACTAGGATGTAGAGAGCTAGAGATAGAGAATGCTTGTTGTTGTTGGTGTCTTCTACTCTCCTAAGCTCCACCTATTTATAGGATAGGGGAGGCCACCTCAAAGGTCTTGCATTAAGGGACACCATAAACCAAAAGTAAGTGAAAGGCCAAAAGCCTAGACTTTTGGAAATTCCACATGTTTCACATGTTTTCCTACAATCCCCCACATTGGTTAGAGCTCTGCCAGCTCAAACCAACACAAGACATGAATGCATGTATGCAGACCCTTTGCTCAATTCTCGAGAAACAATATTGCATTTGGAATAGTAGCTTGGGGCTTTGAACTTTCCATAGTCAACACTATCGGGCATACCGGCGGCCTGGTGGACGTGATGCCTTGAACCATTCCTCCTTAGTGTATACCGAGACAATAATATTGACACAATATTATTTACAAACTCATCAGTTCTCACGTTTGTGTCCTTTACTGGCCATGGAACACCACTTTGGATTCATAAGTGATTCACATGTTGAAGCGGCCCACACTTCTTCACTTACATAGGTGATTCTTTTCCAGGTATCCTGCAATACCCACCTCCTCGAGGTTTCTCAGAATCATTAAAAGTCAAAACTTAGCCTCTTACCACATGCAGGTAACAACACTCAATGCTTTCTAAAGAATGGGCGAAGATTAAAAATCTTACGAGTGTTACAACTAGATTCATATAGCTTCGTTTTCCCATTGAACCAAGCCCATGGGATCTCCAATCGTATGGTTCGGTTACCACTATAATCATCTTTTAAGATGTGGTTTTCAGTCCCATTCCTTTTAGCAATTTATGCATTTGATCACGGTTTAAACCTTTTGTTAACGGATCCGCTAAGTTATCCACTGACCTTACATAGTCAACTGTGATAACACCACTTGTGATCAATTGCCTGACGGTATTATGTCGCCGACGAATATGTCGAGACTTACCATTGTATAAGCCACTATGTGCTCTCCCTATAGCTGCTTGGCTATCACAGTATATCACTACTGTCGGCACTGGCTTCTTCCAACATGGAATACATTCTAGGAAATTTCTGAGCCACTCGGCTTCTTCCCCTGCTTTATCCAATGCGATAAACTCAGATTCCATGGTGGAACGAGCAATACACGTCTGTTTCGTTGATTTCCACAAAACGGCACCACCCCCCACAGTGAACACATAACCACTCGTCGAGAACGAGTCTTTTGAATCAGAGATCCAATTTGCATCACAGTACCCTTCAAGTACTTGGGGATATCTTGTGTACTGCAGCTCAAAGTTAAGAGTATACTTCAAGTATCTCAAAACCCTACGCAGAGCTTTCCAATGTTCCTTGCTTGGGTTGCTCGTAAATCAGCTCAGCTTATTCACCGTACACGCAAGATCTGGTCGGGTGCGGTTTGTGATAAACATCAAACTCCCTATGATCTTTGCATATTATTCTTGAGCTATAGGCTCACCCGTGTGCTTACTCAAATGCACGTTGGGTTCCAATGGAGTCTTAGCTGGCTCACAATCGAACGAGTGAAATTTCTTTAGCACTTTCTCAATATAATGAGATTGTGTCAGAGCAATTCCCTCATGATTACTTTTAATTTTGATTCCGAGAATCACATCAGCTAAACCCATATCTTTCATGTCGAAATTTCTCTTCAACATATTTTTGGTTTCGTTGATAATGGCACTATTGCTGCCCGTAATCAACATATCATCTACATAAAGACACACAATAACAAAGCCGTTATCTGTGTTCTTAATGTAAACACACTTATCGCACTCATTGATAGTGAATCCATTTGCCAACATCACGTTGTCAAATTTTAAATGCCATTGTAATGGTGCTTGCTTCAACCCATATAATGACTTTACCAGTTTGCATACTTTACGCTCTTGCCCAGGCACAACAAACCCTTCGGGTTGTTCCATATATATTTCTTCTTCCAGATCACCATTCAGAAACGCAGTTTTCACATCCATTTGGTGAATATCGAGATTGTGCAAAGCAGCTATAGCAAGAAGCACCCGAATGGAAGTGATTCTCGTAACAGGTGAATAGGTATCAAAAAAGTCATGCCCTTCTTTCTACTTAAAGCCTTGGACAACTAGGCGAGCTTTGTACTTATCTATAGTACCATCGGGCTTATATTTCCTTTTCAGAATCCACTTGCACCCTAAAGCCTTACAGCCTTCAGGCAAGTCTACTAACACCCAAGTGTTATTTCTCATGATGGATTCAATTTCACTATTGATAGCTTCTTGCCACCACGCTGCGTCTGGGCCAGACAGAGCTTCCGCCAATGACTTTGGTTCGTCATCCAACATAAAAGTTATGAAGTCAGGACCAAATGTTTTAGCAACTTTAACTCTTTTACCACGTCTTGGTTCAACATCCTCAGGACTTGACCTCGTCCTTTTTGGAGGATTAGAACTAGTGGATTCATCCATCATTCTTTCACTAGAACGATCATCTTGCCTCTTGCAAGGGTAAACATTCTCAAAGAATATAGCATTCCTTGACTCAATCGTTGTTCCTTCAGCCACGCCAGACACAGCTGATCTATGGACTAGGAAACGATAGGCACTACTATTAAGTGCATGGCCAATAAAGATGCAATCGACTGTTTTAGGGCCTATTGCAACTTGTTTCGGAGGTGGTTGATAAGGCTAATTTCATGCATGGGTCTAGGGATTTAATTCGTGATTTTACTGGGGCTAACGCACGTTTTAAGCCAGGTGTGTAAAGGAATTCGCCAGGTCCAAGAAAGAAGACCAAAAAATCACAAGGTCGAGGAACTGGCGATTTAGTGAACGATTATGAAGAGAATTGCTCGACGGAGGAAGCTCTAGAGTTGAAGGGTAGAATAGGGATTTCTACGAAGACTCAAGGGCTATGTCCGCATCTATAAAAGGCAGAAGCATGCAAGCTGGAGGGATCTTCTCGGTGGAGACCTCACCACAGCTTGTTGCCTAGTTCACTTTCCCACACACACACTTGATACTAGTTTGAGGAGATCTCAGTTCACACGTTCGGGTTTCATCTTAGCTTCCGATATGGTGTAACACCGCTCTTGTTAGGAGCGAAGAAACAATTTATTTTCCGCTTTCCGTATTTTACTTACTCTGCCGAGCTTCGTTGTTCGAAGCTCGGTTCTCTGTTTTCATCAAATAGTTTCTGGTTTAAATGCAAGTTTGATTTTCCGTTATGGTGATTGTGTTGATTTCTAGTTTGATTGCTTCGTTTATTGAGATTTTGGTGTTTTAAATTGTCTGAGTTGGATGCGTTTCGCAGCTGTTTTCTGAGTTATTATAGGTTAATGGTCAGATCTGGGAAGCTGGAGTTGGATTGTGGAAGAACTTTGGTTGGATTTGCTGGATTTGTTGGTTGTTGGGTTCGGATGTCTTGGATCCGGAGTGGATCAAGTATTCTGACGTGAATCTGAGTAGTTTCGATCTGATTTTCATGCTTAGTTTACGAGTTTTTCTTTCATTCCGTCTAGTGTACGCAGATCTGATGTGTTTCCGTTTTGTGGCAAGTTTCCGACGACCAAATTTCTATATTCTGTTCGAATCTCGCTTTGTGCTCTGTTTTGTTCATCTGCAAGTTTAATTCGGTTGAGAGGATACATTTCGCTGCGAGCTAGCGTCAGAGTTTGTTATCTGCAGTTTTTTTTTCCGTACTTGCCACTTTTGGAATTATGGTCCCCACTTTCAGTTATCTTCTGTTTAGCTAGATTAGGTAGTTGTTTACACTGTCTAGGAAGTGGTTATGTTTCGAAGTCTGAATTTACAAGTTTAATATGTCCTAGGTCTAGCATTTACATTTCCTGCCTAGGTCTAGAGTTAGTTTAAAATTCTCAACCCTTTTGCGTGGCAGCAGCCATTTGTTTGTCCAAAGCCTCTGAGCACTACTTTGCGAGTCCATCTCTGTGGGATCGACCCCACTTCCCTATACTAATTCATAGTATTCGGGTTGAGGGATTTATATTATTTTTTGAAAGGGGAGTTGAGAGTGTCCAACGACTGAAGCACTGTATGTTCTCTTGAGTTCCTGGACCCTGTGCTCCAGTGGACTTAAGAAGCATGGTGTCTTGACCGAGCGCTTGCATTGATCAATTTCTGTGCATACGTACGAAAGAGCCTCTCTGTTACTTTCATACGCTTTCAAATGGCGCCGTTGCCGGGGATGGATGGCGTACTTTGTGTTAGTGCTTAGAGTAGTTGGTACGAATAATTTTAATTTACTGTTTTTTTTTCGTTTTCTTTGTAGTGCATGAGCAGGAGCTTCTACCGGAGTAACTCGTCTGGTTGGAAACACGGTCAGTCCGTTTGGAAGATCAAGGATACAGCCTCCACCGTAACTACCAGATCAGGGTTCACGACGGGAGATCCGTTCCCGACTGAGTTTTTGAGTGACGAATCCTGGGAATCTTCAGGACGAAAGGATCCGGAGTCCCCACCAGAATCAGAAACAGAGTCGGAAACAGGGGAGGAAGAGGAAGTTGAGATGGCGCACGTAGCAGACCCAGATCCAGAAATAGGGTCACTAACGGCTCATCTCGATGGAGAGCCAGCGCATGCAATAGTGATGAACCCACGTCAGAAATCTATTGAGATCAAAACGAATGTGTTAGGCGTCTTGCCAACATTTTCTGGGTGAAGGAGTGAATGCCCGTACGAGTTTTTGAACGAGTTTAGCAAGTTGTGTGGCATTCAAAAGAGGCCTAATGATGCGACAGAGGAGGACTATCGCTTGCGCGCGATTCCTTTCACTCTAAAGGGGGAGGCAAATACATGGTTGTTGAGATTACCCCCTGATTCTATCCGCACCTGGAGGGACTTTAAATTGGAATTCCTAGATTACTTCTTTCCATCCAACAAGACGAACGCTCTGAAGAAGGAGATAGTGGAATGCAAGCAGGATTACGATGAGTCATTGAGCCAATACTGGTCAAGGTTCAAGGGATTGCTGGACGCGTGCCCGAATCATCGGATGATAGAGGCGGAGACATACTCTCTGTTTTATGAAGGGGCAACTCCTGAGTCTAAGGATTTGATGAACTCCTCGAGCGGGGGGAATTTTACAAGGAAGAGAGGAAGCGAGGCAAGAGAGATTTTGGGAAGATTAATCGACGCCAAGAAGGCGTATGACAGCACGAGGAATGCTGTGAGAAGAGGCTCTGTGAATGCATTGAGGGAGCTGGAGGATGACAAAGTTGAAGCAAGGATTGATAGGCTGGAGAAAGCCTTGCTGAATGCTATCGAAAGGACTAATACAGCCGCACTAAAGGAAACGGCTAAGATGTTAGGTCCAGGAGATAATCAACTCCAGCAATATTACGGACCTCAGGAAGGTGGTTACCAGGCCCAGGCGAACGCGATGGGAAGTTGGAATCCTGAAGGAAGTTGGAACCAAGGAAGACAAAGAGATGCACCCTGGAGAAATCACCCGAACTTTAGATGGTCTGAAAATGAGCAAAGCCAGCCAGCACCCCAATTGAGTATACAGTCCGCACCGCAGCCCGAGAGGCAGGGTAACTGGAGAAATCATGAGGGGCAAGGAAATTGGAATAACCGTAACCAAGGAGATCACTCGACCTGGGGAGACAAGAATCAGAATTATCAAGGGAACTCTTATGTACCACCACATCAAAGGAATGCCAAAGCACCTTACCCAGGTCAAGGAAGTAATTTCAACAACAATCCAGGAGGTCAAGGGCACATTCGCCCAGGCCAAGGAAGTGGAACAATCCAGAATATAGGGCCAGATCCCAGTCAGCCAAGCTCTAGACCAAGGAACCTTGATGATATGGTTCACGACCTCGTCAGTTCCCAGCAGCACATTCAGAACAATTTACAGTCGAACAATGATGTGGTCCACAAGCTTCAGGATGCGCAGCAAGAACAGAAGGCAGCAATGGATATGTTGGCCAAACAGTTGTCTCAAATAGCTACTTCCTTGAGTGATATGCGGGGAAACGAGGGCAAGATTCCTGCATCAGTAAGACCACCTGACAGAGCCAATATTAGCCAGATCACACTAAGATCTGGGAAGGAGTACGAAGGGCCGGTCATGAGGTACAGAGAGGTCACGACCCCCATTAAGGATAAGGGAATAGAGGATACAACCACTGAATCAAGGGACTCGGTTGAGAGCAACCCTGCGGTTAGAGATGAACTTCGGGTAGGAGATTTAGAGAAACAGTTGCCCAGGACAATCGAACCCTTTTTCCTAGATCCAGAGCCGGAATTGGTAGAGAACAGAGGAGTTGATAAATCTTCAGCAGGTGAATGTTCCGGAACCGGGAAACGACCAAAACCTTTCCCGAACCGAGGAGAGGCAAAGAAAAAGAGGGATGAGCCAGTGGATCTTATGGATATTTTCGGGAAACTGGAGATAAATCTACCCTTCTTACAGGCTTTGAAAATGCCAGTTTTCAGCAAATTCATCAAGGAGTTTATAGCTGGGAAGGCTCGACCTAGTGGAAAAATCTTAATAGGCGAGAATGTGTCCGCGGTGATTCAGAAGCGGAGGATGCCCTCGTAGTGCAATGACCCGGGTATGTTCACTTTGCCCATTTCTATCGGCGATGTAAAAATTGAGCATGCTATGTGTGACTTGGGAGCATCCATAAATGTGTTACCCCTGTCCATATACAAGAGGTTAGTGGGAGTAGGTATGGTGGATACGAAGGTTGTGATCCAATTGGCGGACAGGTCATGCATCTGCCCTGAAGGAGTGCTCGAGAACGTAATAGTCAAGGTACACGACTTCCTGTACCCGGCTGACTTCCATGTGATTAAGATGAGCGATAATGAGTCTGAAGAGTCTGGCGGAGTATTATTGGGGAGACCTTTCTTGCGAACCGCTAAGACTATCATTGATGTCTTTGATGGTACTATCTGTCTCGATTACAATGGGGATAAATATACATTCAGCATAGATGAGGCAATGAAGAAGCCACTTGATGTTGAAAATTTGCATTCCGTAGATGTCATTAACCCCTTGGTCCAGGAATACCTCGAGACTGAATTAATGCAGGGACAGATTGAGAACTCAGAGATGAGTCATGCTGTTGATAGGGAAGTGGCCAGTTGGTGCCAAGCAATGAATACGAGCAAGTTGTCGGATGAAGAGCTAGCAGAAGCAATTCTGGAGTTTTGCACCAAGCCCGAGCTAACCAGATCGGGGGAGACACTTTATGGGGCAAGCAAGGAAGATCTTCCTGGATCGACTAAGGGGACGACGACTGGAGCAGCAGAAAAGAACCCCTTGCCTCAGGAAAAAGATGTTCCCAAGAAGGAGTTGAAAACACTTCCGCCAGGCCTAAAGTATGCTTACCTTGAGGCGAATGAGACTTTTCCGGTGATTATCAACAGCAACTTGATCAAGGAACAGGAAGAGGAGCTGCTGAAAGTCATCCGAAGGAACAAGAACGCTATTGGTTGGACACTTTCTGACTTGGTGGGGATTAGCCCTGATCTGTGCATGCTTCACATTCGACTAAATGAAGGAGCGAAACCCTGCAGAGACCCTCAACGCAAATTGAATCCCAATATGAGGGAAGAGGTGTTGAAGGAGGTATTGAAGCTGCTATCCCTAGGAATCATTTATTCCATACCAGACAGTGAATGGGTTAGCCCAGTACATATGGTACCCAAAAAGTCGGGAATCCAGGTTGTCAAGAATGACAAGAATGAGTTGGTACCGACCAGGCTAGTCACCGGTTGGAGGATGTGCATTGACTACAGAAAATTGAACGAGGCAACCAAGAAAGACCATTTTCCCCTTCCGTTCATCGACCAGATGCTGGAGAGATTAGCAGGCAAGCAATATTTCTGTTTCTTGGACGGATACAGTGGGTATTTCCAAATTTACGTGGACCCCGAGGACCAGGAGAAGACAACTTTCACGTGTCCGTTCGGAACGTATGCATATCGGAGAATGCCGTTTGGCCTTTGCAATGCACCAGGCACTTTTCAACGGTGTATGATGAGTATTTTCTCAGACCTGCTGGAAGATTGCATTGAAATCTTTATGGATGACTTCACTGTATACGGGGATTCATTTGATTCATGTCTGGCGAGCTTGGATGTAGTACTGAAAAGATGTCAAGAGAAGCACTTGGTCTTGAATTTCGAGAAATGCCACTTCATGGTCCCTGAAGGAATTGTCCTAGGGCATGTAGTATCGGAAAAGGGCATACAGGTGGACCAAGCAAAAGTGGACGTGATATCAAAACTGCCCCACCCGACAAATCAAAAGGAGGTAAGGGGATTC
Organism: Salvia splendens; assembly: GCF_004379255.2. NCBI lineage: Eukaryota > Viridiplantae > Streptophyta > Magnoliopsida > Lamiales > Lamiaceae > Salvia > Salvia splendens. The sequence goes on from NC_056040.1 coordinate 12,372,871, forward strand.
CTAGGTCATGCAGGATTCTACAGGAGATTCATAAAGGATTTTGCCAAAATTGCTCAGCCACTCACTCATCTGTTGCACAACGATGTTGAGTTTGTTTTTAATGAGGAGTGCATTAAGGCTTTTCAGCTGCTGAAGGACAGATTAGTATCTGCCCCCATCATCAGAGCACCTGATTGGGGTTTGCCGTTTGAAATCATGTGCGATGCGAGTGACTATGCAGTAGGGGCGGTGCTAGGTCAAAGAGTTGACGGAAAAAGTTACGTGATTTTCTATGCGTCAAAAATGCTAAATCAAGCCCAGAAAAATTACGACACCACGGAGAAGGAAATGTTGGCAGTCGTGTACTCTTTTGAAAAATTCCGACCATATCTGCTCGGGTCAAGGGTGATAGTCTTCACAGATCACGCTGCGATAAAGTACTTACTGGCAAAGAAGGAGTCTAAGCCAAGGTTGATCCGTTGGGTGTTACTGTTACAGGAGTTTAATTGGGAAGTCAGAGACAAGAGGGGAACGGAGAACAAGGTGGCTGATCACTTGAGTCGCATTCACCAAGGTGAGACGGATGAAGCAATACCTGATGCGTTCCCGGAAGAACATCTTTATTATCTTAACGATTCTCCTAGACCTATCGATTTTGAAGAAGTAATGGCAGCGACAGGTCCAGGAGGTGCTGAAAAAGGGAAATGCCAGACGAATGCAGAACCATGGTTCACTGACCTAGCAAATTACTTGGTCACTAAAGAAGTGCCCAGCTCCGACGAAATTTCCCGGGCCCAGAAGATGAAATTAAAAAGTGAAGCCAAATACTACTTTTGGGACGATCCGTATTTGTGGAAAATGGGAGCTGACCAGGTAATTAGGAGATGCATTCCGGAGTGGGAGCAAAGGGATGTGCTGAATCATTGCCATGCTCTAGCTTGTGGGGGTCACTTTGGACCTAGGAAGACTGCAAGGAAGGTTTTAGACAGTGGTTTCTACTGGCCGACATTACACAAGGATGCATTCGAATTCTGCCAGAATTGCGAAAGGTGTCAGCAGACCGGAGGAATTTCTAGAAGGGACGAAATGCCACAAGTCCCGGTGATTGTTTGTGAGATTTTCGATGTTTGGGGTATGGACTTTATGGGTCCATTTCCATCTTCATATGGGAATACATACATACTTGTGGCGGTGGACTACGTTTCGAAATGGATAGAGGCAAAAGCTACGACCTCCTGCGAAGCTGTAGAAGTAGCCAAATTTCTGCGATCTAACATTTTCAACAGGTACGGAATCCCTAGGGCTGTCATCTCAGACCAAGGAACCCATTTTAAGAACCGTACAATAGAGGCTCTCATGAAGAAATACGGAGTCCACCATAGGTTGTCTACACCTTATCATCCTCAGTCCAACGGCCAGGCAGAAATATCAAATAGGGAGATAAAGGCCATTCTCGAAAAAACGGTGAACCCGTCTAGGAAGGATTGGAGTAAGAGACTGGATGATGCATTATGGGCTTATAGGACAGCTTATAAGACACCTATTGGTATGTCACCATATAGGTTGGTATTCGGAAAAATGTGCCACTTGCCCGTGGGAATCGAACACAGAGCATACTGGGCGGTCAAAGAGATCAACATGAACCCGCAGGCTTGTGAAGAAGAGAGGAAGATGCAGCTCCAGGAACTGGAAGAGTTACGGCTTGAGTCTTATGAATCTGCCATGTGGTATAAGGAAAAAACTAAGCTTTGGCATGATAAAAATCTCCGGGGCAAGGAACTCAGGGTAGGACAGAAAGTCCTTTTGTTTCAATCCAAGCTCAAGTTGATGCCTGGAAAGTTAAAGTCTAAATGGATTGGGCCTTACATCATCGTGGGACTTCGAGCAAACGGAGCAGTTGAAATCCAGGGAAGTGCACCAAATTCCATACCCTTTCTTGTCAATGGACATAGGATAAAGGTCTTTAGGGATAGCTCGGAGTTGTGTGTAGTGGACGAAGTGCCACTACGCGCACTCTTTGATATCACCTAACCAGTCTAGGAAGGAAGTGTTCTTAGAATATCTCCTGGGTCTAGCACTTAAAAGTTTGACCATACCCTGATCCAGGAAATTTTGAGAACACTTAAAAACAAATTTTGTAAATATTTAATTGCTTTCTTTTAAAAAAAAAATTTTCAAAAATATTTTTGAAACACCAGACCCATCGGGAATGATTTTGATGCTGTCATATCCTAGGCCCGGGGAGTTTGGCGTTTCATTCTTTTTAGTTTGATGTTTTCTTTTAGTGTGTTTTGGCAGTAGGGATTTACTTGAGCAAGGAATTGTGGGGTAAAGGAGTTTTGGAGGGAATTGGCACCGGTTCGGATTTCACATGGCACTTTATGGGGAGGCGTACGGTCGCTAGCGTCACCACCTGCCACCGCCTGCAAAAGAAAGATGTCCTCTCCCATGCCTACACTATAATCGGTTTTGGCATTCTTATCTTCTCTTTACTCATTCTCTCTCCAAATATTCTCTCTCTCAAATAAAAAAACCCCAAATTTCGCTCTCTCTCTTTCTAACCCTAATCTGCAAATTTCGCACAAATTTCTTTTCAAAAATTTCTGCAGAATACCATGAATAACAAACAAGAAGCTAGCAGCGCCTCTGGATCCGCCGAGAAGAGTGCGGCGGAGTTTATGAATGAACTATTTCAGAAGTTCGGAGGGGCCGATAAAGCGATGCAGGCGTTCGCGATGTTCGCAATGGGACAAACCATGCCAGCCGGTCCAACAACCACCGTGACACAACCGGAAGCTATCGAGACACCGCCCACTGCTGTACAAGAAACCGCACCGGAGGCTGCTACCATTATTCCAGAAGAAACCACCTCTGCACAGGACACAGTCCCAGAAACCACCACCAGGCCGGAGGACATTACAGTACCCGCCGTTCCAGAACCTTCCATTGCGGAAATTCGCGAAGTAGAGACAGATCTGGCCGCGGGACTGAATTTATTGGCCGTAAGTGAACCCAGGTTAGTTTCTGCTTCTCAGAGGGAAATCCCCGTTTTAAAGGATGGAGGTGATGATATTTCTGCTGTGGGCTTAGTGGAGAGTGTTGTTGAGGGGGTAAATGTTCTTGTGGCGGTAGTTGAGGACACCGCTATCACTGTTAGTAAGGATGTTGAGGGGGGAACCCCTGTTCTGGAGGCGTCTGTTGAGAAAGATGCCGTTGTTGATGGTGATGATGTTCAAGTGGGCGAAGCCGCCCTAATTTCTGAGAAGGATGTGGAAGGGGAAACCCTAGAAGTAGTTGAGGGCGATGAAGCCCAAATTGCTGAGGAAGATGTTGTTGCGGGAAGGACTCCCGACAAGTCTGTGGGCACTGATGCCCAACCTGAAGGAAATCTTAAGGGGTTGGAAACCCCTGTTTATATCGCGGGGGCAACCCCATTATTAGCAGAGGAAGGTGGAGCACTCGATTCTGAAGATGCTCAAGAAACTGTTGATGCAGGACTCAACATGATAGTGGATCTAACTGAGGTCCCTGAGGAGGCCGATTCGCAGCTAAATCTAAGGGGAACAAGGAGACGGACACGTCGAAGTATACTTGATGACATTGACGAATCCGCACAACAAAAGGATAAGGAAACGCTGGACCTAGCGACAGCCGTGTCTGAGCAGGAAGACTCTCCCAGACCGAGTGGTAGGGAGAGTGAAGAGGAAGGGCGCCGCGCGACGGCTAAGAAGAGGAAAGGGAAACAAATTGCTTCCTCCTCGACCAAGAAGGCGAGGGTGAAATCTACTGAATCTCCACTTCCTCCACCCGCCAAGGTACCATACGCCACAGAGCCCGAGAGTCCTGCCAGGTCCAGTGATTCAGAGGAGGAGCAAGAAGAAGATGTTCTGAACTTTGAGCCGACGGAAATTTGGGTTACAAGGGAGCTGCTAGACGATATGAGAAAATTTGACGATCCAAAACGTGTGGCCGTATACAAGGAAAAGAGTGCTGAGGGAAAGGTTGCGAAGTACGGTAAGATGTACCACCCGGCGGAGCTCAAACATATTAGCTCTAACGATGAGTTCAGGGGGTTTATAGATGCAATCGGTTTTGATTGGTTACTAAAGCACAGCACTTTCGAAGTTCCAGTCGACGCGGCTCGTGAATTCTTTTCCACATTCCGGTTCAAATCCACTGCCGACTTGGATACGGAATCCATAACTTTCAGGCTTTTTAATTAAGAACATAGGATGAGTATCCGGGAGTGGACCTTGCGGATGGGCTTGCTAACGAGAACAGAAGATGATGAGGGCCTGTGGAACGACAGAATGGTTGGTCCGCCGAAGTTGACGCCAGGATTTCAGGCACAAGGCGCGTGGGAGTTCTTGACTCACTCAAGAGTGGGTCAATTTAAAACAAGTTTTTCGAAGGCACACCATATAGAGAATCGGGTCCTGCGATTCGCCCAAACTTTTGTCAGCTACAACTTGATGGGCACTGCCAACAACGCCCTGACGACCGCCGACCTATATTTTACGTGGTGCATGGCTACAGGAGTACGAGTTCATCTGGGTTATTGGTTAGCCCAGGTCTGCCATCAAGTCACCTCCAACCCGTCCAGGCATCTGTACACGTGCCATCTTCTCGGGGCCTATTTGCAGCGCAACGTTGTAATCAAAATCAGCAAGGCCTGCCGTGAAGTAAAAATGTGCTCAGCTCCGGAAGTCTTCAACTTCGACTTCTTTTTCAACAAGGGGTTGCTGATCGCCCGAGGGAAGGAGGTGTGTTTTTATGAGGTCGGTAAGTCAGAGGCACAAATTAAGCAGGAACCCGATGGTGTGGAGGTAAAGGATCAAGCCGCTGAGGACGAAGTCAGGCTAATGGTTCAGGGAGTGCAGAAAGAAGTTGAGGAGGTAAGGAAAGGAATCGACGGGGTACGCAAGGAAATGACCGAGATCCGAAGGGAATTCGGAAGAAGCAGGGAAGAGGCCGCAGTCCTGAGGGGACGTATCACCGATTGGGTGGCTTCGTCAACTAAGCAAACCAACAAGATGGCGGAGGGTGTTGCTTTAATGACGACAATGCTGAAATGGCTGCACAAAAAGTTCCCGGATACATCAGAAATTATTCCTGGGTCTAGCGGCAACATTACAACGCCGAGTCCAGGAAGTGTATCCGCGCAGAAGCCATCGCAGAGGCCTCACACCACCCCCTCTTCTGCTAGACCCGTGATCCTGAGAACAGCCATACCCCGACCCACTGATGACAGACCAGAGAAGCCGGAGATGCCGGCCAGTAAGAAAGCAAAGGTGACCCAGCCGACGGTGCCACCAAAGTTTGGCTCCCGCGGGGGCCAGACACCGAATTGAATTTCCCCTCAAACCCAAGTAACTTTTTCTTTTCTTTTCTTTCAAAGTGCTTTCGTTTTTATTTCTGTTTATACCTGCCAGCATGCTAGGTTCTGTATATACGTGTTGAACCCTTCCACACTTAGCCCAATCTTTGGTCTAAGTGTGAGAAGGGGTTGTATGTCACAACATGTTTCGTGTTGTATGTTGTCCCTTCTCCCATTCAGCCCAATGCTTGGTCTGAGTGTGAGAAGTTTGTGTTTTGTTGTGTTCGTTTCATGTCGCCACTAACTGTCCTGTTTTCCACTTCATTGGGATTGCTTGGGGTCAAGCATGGATGAAGTGGGAGGGGGGAAACAGTTAGTGTAGTTAGTGTCTTGTACATATTCTGTTAGGCCTAGGAGTTTGCAGTTTTTTTTAGGTTCTGTGTTTGCATAACTGGTATAATAAATAGCAAAAGCCCCTTAGGGAGAGTAATTGAAGAGAAAATACATGCTAATTTGTAAATCCTTTTCTCTTAATAAATCAAAGTCAGTTGGATGAAGTAAGAACGATAGAGGATGCCTTAGATAACCTAGTTGTGCAGCCCTACTATAAAAGTGAGTTATAAGCCAAAACACTTCGAGCTAACATGTATAAAAAGGGGGCCGCCACTGGATGTTTAGGGAGAAGAGTCTGAAGGAGAAAAGTGAGGTATAAGCTGGACGAAGTCCAGGAAAAGGAGGTATAAGCTGGACGAAGTCCAGAGAAAAAAAAAAAAAATTTAAGGGGCAGGAAGCAGTAGTAACCTGACCCAGGAAATAAAAGTACAAGGAGGATTGTAGGAAGGAGAAACTCTCATAACCCGACGCATCAGTGGTGTAACTTTAACTTAAGAGCGATTCGATCCTAACATCCCTGGTGAGGAATGAGTGATCGAGTGATTCTAACAATTGGGAAGTCAAAAGGCTATCTTGACGAACTGACAACTTGACTAGACAGAAGAAGGGAGGGGGAGGAATCTGAGGCTGTAAACGCTTGGATTGACCTTAAACTTGTGGGGATGGCTGCTAGGAAAATACCAGTTTATGCGCTTATGTGTTTTCTTTTCTTTTGTGATTTTTATGTGTTTCGTGTTGTAGTTGTCGAGGTCTAGGAGCCTGTTTTGTTTGTGGAATAGTACTTGGGGGGACCGTGCATTGAAATTCGCCTTATTTCTTTTTCTTGTCTTTCATACTTGAGGACAAGCATGGTTTAAGTGTGAGCAGTTTGATAAGGCTAATTTCATGCATGGGTCTAGGGATTTAATTCGTGATTTTACTGGGGCTAACGCACTTTTTAAGCCAGGTGTGTAAAGGAATTCGCCAGGTCCAAGAAAGAAGACCAAAAAATCACAAGGTCGAGGAACTGGCGATTTAGTGAACGATTATGAAGAGAATTGCTCGACGGAGGAAGCTCTAGAGTTGAAGGGTAGAATAGGGATTTCTACGAAGACTCAAGGGCTATGTCCGCATCTATAAAAGGCAGAAGCATGCAAGCTGGAGGGATCTTCTCGGTGGAGACCTCACCACAGCTTGTTGCCTAGTTCACTTTCCCACACACACACTTGATACTAGTTTGAGGAGATCTCAGTTCACACGTTCGGGTTTCATCTTAGCTTCCGATATGGTGTAACACCGCTCTTGTTAGGAGCGAAGAAACAATTTATTTTCCGCTTTCCGTATTTTACTTACTCTGCCGAGCTTCGTTGTTCGAAGCTCGGTTCTCTGTTTTCACCAAATAGTTTCTGGTTTAAATGCAAGTTTGATTTTCCGTTATGGTGATTGTGTTGATTTCTAGTTTGATTGCTTCGTTTATTGAGATTTTGGTGTTTTAAATTGTCTGAGTTGGATGCGTTTCGCAGCTGTTTTCTGAGTTATTATAGGTTAATGGTCAGATCTGGGAAGTTGGAGTTGGATTGTGGAAGAACTTTGGTTGGATTTGCTGGATTTGTTGGTTGTTGGGTTCGGATGTCTTGGATCCGGAGTGGATCAAGTATTCTGACGTGAATCTGAGTAGTTTCGATCTGATTTTCATGCTTAGTTTACGAGTTTTTCTTTCATTCCGTCTAGTGTACGCAGATCTGATGTGTTTCCGTTTTGTGGCAAGTTTCCGACGACCAAATTTCTATATTCTGTTCGAATCTCGCTTTGTGCTCTGTTTTGTTCATCTGCAAGTTTAATTCGGTTGAGAGGATACATTTCGCTGCAAGCTAGCGTCAGAGTTTGTTATCTGCAGTTTTTTTTTTCGTACTTGCCACTTTTGGAATTATGGTCCCCACTTTCAGTTATCTTCTGTTTAGCTAGATTAGGTAGTTGTTTACACTGTCTAGGAAGTGGTTATGTTTCTTGCTGTTGAAGTCTGAATTTACAAGTTTAATATGTCCTAGGTCTAGCATTTACATTTCCTGCCTAGGTCTAGAGTTAGTTTAAAATTCTCAACCCTTTTGCGTGGCAGCAGCCATTTGTTTGTCCAAAGCCTCTGAGCACTACTTTGCGAGTCCATCTCTGTGGGATCGACCCCACTTCCCTATACTAATTCATAGTATTCGGGTTGAGGGATTTATATTATTTTTTGAAAGGGGAGTTGAGAGTGTCCAACGACTGAAGCACTGTATGTTCTCTTGAGTTCCTGGACCCTGTGCTCCAGTGGACTTAAGAAGCATGGTGTCTTGACCGAGCGCTTGCATTGATCAATTTCTGTGCATACGTACGAAAGAGCCTCTCTGTTACTTTCATACGCTTTCAGTGGTACTTCTACCTTCGCTAAACACCCCCACACTTTGAGATATGAATACGAAGGTTTCTTCCCTTTCCACAACTCATAAGGAGTCACATCCCTATTTTTTAGTGGAATTTTGTTCAGGATATGATTCGCTGTTAACACAGCCTCCCCCCACATGTTCTGGGGTAATCCTGAATTAATCAACAAGGCATTCATCATCTCTTTTAGTGTTCGATTTTTGCGTTCAGCAACACCATATGATTGAGGAGAATATGGAGCTGTGGTTTGGTGAATTATACCACTTGCATGATATAATTCTGCAAACGGAGCTACATACTCACCACCTCTATCACTTCGAACACACTTAATTCGACAATTAAGTTGATTTTCAGCTTCATTTTTGAAGTCTTTAAACGCTTCAATTGCCTCATCTTTACTTCTTAATAAGTAAAGGTAACAATACCTTGTGCAATCATCTATAAATGTGATGAAGTACTTTTTACCACCTCTTGTTTGCACAAATTTTAAATCACATACGTCTGTATGGATCAATTCAAGAGGTTTTGTGCTTCGCTCTACCGAATGGAACGACAGTTTAGCCATTTTGGCTTCAACACACACTTCGCATCTTTCTTGTAAGTTAAACTTATCTACTTTTAGTAAATTAAGATTTACTAATCTTTTTATAGCATTTAGATTTACATGTCCCAATCTATTATGTCATAAATCAGAGCTCTCAAGCAAATAAGAGGACGTGTTATCTTCCTTATTGCTTATTCCTTTTCCACGGTGAATGACCGTAACATTCAGCTCAAAAAGTTCATTTACTAGGTGGCCTTCACCTATGAACTTTCCATACGTGGTCAATAAAACCTTTTCACACTCAAATTCTAGTGAAAATCCATGATTTACTAGAAGTGAGCCTGACACCAAATTATTTCGGATGTCTGGGACATGTAGTACATCCTTAAGGGTAAGAACTTTTCCAGATCCTAATTTTAGGAACACATTACCCACACCAACCACCTTAGAAGAGGTTTGGTTTCCCATACGTACTTTTCTACCTCCAACAGATTTGTAGATAGAAAAAACGTTTATCTCGGAGCACACATGACATGTGGCACCCGAATCAACAAACCATTCATTTGGATTGTTACCATGGTTCACGTCGGAGACCATTGCGACTACCTCGTGATCTTTGTAGTTTATAACAGCACGTTCAAATAATTTGCACAATATTGTCTCCACCAATAAGTACACAATTATATTGAACCATATGTGCATTGGTATATTCAACAATCCATGCATCCCAATTACTACTACCAAGTCTAAATTGGTCTTGCTTGTCAAATGACAAACGATAAACACAATTCTCAAGAGAGTAGATCTCAAGGAATTAACCATTTCGTAGCCCATGAACATTGGTACTGTTCGTTTCTTCATTCCAGCTTTGGAGCTCATGTTTCCTCCAACTTCAATTGGTATATTAGAAGAGTACAATAATTTGTCTTGCGACTGTTAGAAATAATGGGAAGAAATTCTCAAGCCGTGTACAGGCGGTACTCTAACTATTACAATCGAAAGGAAACTTGCAGCAAATAGAGGAATGATAATTACAACGAAAATAAAGCAAACCAAATTTATAAGTCGAGTCGAGGAAAGCCCTATTTCCGCAAGACAAATTACGCCCCGGCTAGTGCTCACGGAATGGCGTATTGCCCCCAAAGATAAAACGACTTCCTCCTAACGTGTAGAAGCACCTCAAACCCGCTAGGCACCGGCGAACTTGATGGAGTTCCGAGAATCGAGCTATGCAATGCTCCTATATGTGAACTAGGATGTAGAGAGCTAGAGATAGAGAATGCTTGTTGTTGTTGGTGTCTTCTACTCTCCTAAGCTCCACCTATTTATAGGATAGGGGAGGCCACCTCAAAGGTCTTGCATTAAGGGACACCATAAACCAAAAGTAAGTGAAAGGCCAAAAGCCTAGACTTTTGGAAATTCCACATGTTTCACATGTTTTCCTACAGTAGATTCTGAACACAATTCCACTCAGTCGGGTGGAACCTTCTGTCATGGAAATTTCATAGTCACTCTGTCAGATTGACTTCTAGACACATTTCCATTCTGTCGAGTGGAAAATCTGGCTTCGTTCCAACTTCATTTTATGTCTCTTCCACACCCTAAAATGGAAATGTTGTGTTAAATTAAGTCCATATATGTGTACAACCAATAAAGTTTGACAAGGTAAGAGATGAATATTTGATTTGCATCAAATCGTTGTCTTCCGCAATACGTTTAAACAATCTATACAATATTTTCTTCAACAATATGTTCACAATTACTCCCTCCGTCCCATAAAAATAGTCTTCTTTTTACATTTTGGTCTGTCCCATAAAAATAGCCCATTTTATATTTTTGGCAAGTCTTTTCTCTCTTATAAGGTGTGACTCGTTCTACACTAACAATACTTCAATTACTTTTTCTTTCTACATCTCTCCTACTTTACCAATTTCACATTAAAACCTGTGTCATCCCCAAAGTTCTTTTTTTTATTGAACGGATGGAGTATATTAAATCCTAGGTGCACTTTATATTTAACAACATATGCATCACAACTAGTCTGCCAAGTCTAACTTTAGTCTTATATGTCCAAAGACAAATGATGAACCCAACTTGGAGCCAACCAGGAAACCAGAAATACAAATTAGCCGGTGCTGAAATTTAATAAAATAATAATATTATTATTATTAAAATTTAATATATATTAGAATTATTTAATTCGATTTTTTATTCCAATAGATTTTAAAATCAAACCACACCAAAAATTAATACTCTCTCCGTCCACGAAAAATAGTCTCATTTGTGAACGGCACGAGTTTTAATAAAAAAAGTTTAGTAAAGTAAGATATATGAAAGAGAAAATAGATAAAGTAGGAGAGAGAAAGAGAAAAAGTAAGAGAAAGGAAAACATATGAATAAAGTACTATAAGCGAAGTTTTTGTTTATAGAATGAGACTACTTTTCGTGGACACCTAAAATGACAAAATTAGACTATTTTTTGTAGAAATAAAGATTTTGTCTTAAATATAGAAAACAAGCGTCATGAATGTTGAGAAAACAAAAATTAAGTTTAGTGAGGTATTAGATCGAAATTCATTTATAAAAAGATGTACTTATTAGAATAAAAACTAATTTAGATGATGTAATTTTGTTATTTGGTTTTTAGTTTGATGTTATGTATTTCGAATAGTAAGTTATTCGAATAACTGTTTTGTTAAATTCCATAGTATATATAATTTAGGTGAATCCAATCTATACTAATCTAAAGTGACAGTTTAATGAAAAGTCAAAAATGTCCTTTTTGGCGGGAAACTGTGAAGCCTAATTTTTTACCCTTTTAGTCATTCTGTGAGCATGTTATTAATTGCAGAATTTGTGTTCACACTATATATGTATATGGGTTATGTATGTGGCAGCGTGTATCTATAATAAAAGGTAGCATCTATTGGACAAAAAAATGGTGAAATGAATTGCTTTAATTTAATGTGTTGAAATTACTTTATAAATATATATTCAAGGTGGGAGAGTAGATGTGGAGGCATGGGTTTAGTCTATTAGGGTTTAGTTTGGGCTTTTTTGTGTATTTAATAATATGGGCTTTTAATAATATAGTAGAATTTTAAATTGAACACATTTTTAAAATTACATTTGGATTGTTATTGTATATAATAGTATATATTTTTAAAATTATTTAAATATATTAATTTAATTTAATGTGTTGAAATTATTTTATAAATATATATTTACATTCAAGATATATATATATAGAGAGAGAGAGAAATACATTTATATTTAAATTACTATAAGTAGTATACATAGTTATAATTGAGTTGATTTTGATTTATTCCACTAGCTAAGATATTGTTATTTATGACTGAGTTCTATTTCTTTTTTTATGATTCTCAAAATATTATGTTTATGAATATTATCATGCATTATTGAAATTAGTATTGATAAAAGTGAATTTATTATTTGTGAAAATTATGATTTTTGTATTTGTTTGCTCATGTCTTCAAAAACATGTTTTAAATCATGAACTATATAATCAGGTTTGATGGTACTAATAATATGGAAAAGAAAATATTTAAAAAGTTTGAACTTCATATCTCTAATTTATTTATTATTTCTAAGTAGCTCTAAAATTATTTTTGGTAGTAAACCCCTCACCAAACATGACTTATAATATCACTTCACCTCTGAACTTTAATATGTTAATTAATGCCAACTTTGGAGCAGTTAGATGGATACTCACAATTTATTTTCCTTTTTGAGTATTAATAATTAAATCATTAAATAAAATTAAAATTAATAATGGTGTAGTATTTTATTAATAATATACATATTCCAACAATATCTAAATTGATATCAAGAAATAATGCATTTAAATGACAACATAAGCGTAATATTAAGTTTATAATTTAAAAATAAATATCTTGATGTGGAAAAATGATAATATGATGTCATGTGAGACTAATGATTAAAAAATAATATTATTAATGAGATATTTATAAATAATTTTGGTATGAATTTGATTATAAAAAATAAAATATAAATTAACCTACGGGATGGGATGGGATGAGAACCTTCCACACCAAGTATCTCTATGGGACGGGACACCCGCAATGGGGTCTCGCCGGATTGTCCCGACGGGATGGGTCCGAGCTCCCATGCTGCCATTGGGTGCGCTCTAATAAGACACATTGCAAATATACAAATTTATAATTGTATATTATTCTAAAAAATTCTATTAATTCTATATATCTCCCCAAACCATGAATTCTATTAATTTGTTGTACTTTATAATGTTGAATTTTTTTGTAGTACATTTAATTTAACTTGAATAGTGGTAATAGTCTATATATCATGCATATACCTGTTAGAGTTAGATTTCAATTTTTGAGAGATTTCAAATTGGGTTCTCCAACAGAGAAGAAATAGAAAAAAAGATATTATACTGATAATAATTCAACATACTATGGTGGAGCAATGGAAATTGTGATGATTTTTTTTCCTTTTAATAAATTGGGGTGTTAAATTAATCAAGAGGAGATAACAGAATGACATTTTAATAGCCTTCTCATTTACTTCTTTTTTTTCCTTTTTTTTTCTTTTTTCTTTTGGACCACTTTTTTTAATTAGTATTTGGGTTAGCTTGGATAAAATGATAAGCGCTCGAATTAACTCACATAATTTTGTGGACGTGAGCGGCTGGCTGGCGTCGCCCGCGACGCCTCAGGCGGCCACAGAGAATGGAAAGAAGGATAGAAGATGCAATTAAAAAAAAGGGAGAGAAACATGGATTAACTTAATTTTTTTATTTAAATAACTAGGTATAATATATTTTTTGATTAAAATTATTGAGCTATTTATTTTTTCAAATTATATAATTTCTTCCTCTTTAATTCGTAGTCGCACATTTTCCTTTACTTGCATATCTTATTCTAACTAACACGTACTATTTGATCTTTAGTTGCACATCTTCTATTTATCGTTTATTTTATTTTATTTTGCTCCACTCATATCAAATTAAAATTGTGTAGCATCATTTGTCGAATATAAATATTTCATTTAGAAGGGGTTTAGAGAAGTACATTTTTCTTTTTGTTATTGTTTATAGTACATTTAATACTTAGTGTAATTAACACATATTCTTAATTATAAACATCATTATATTTTTTACGATCTTTTTTTAATCTACTTACCTTAGAATTTATCTTTAATATTTAAAAATTTTATGTCCCGCACATAGCACGGGTGATAACACTAGTTGAATATAATAAGGCATTAATTAAATAAAGTCATTTAAGACCAAATTCAGTAATTAATCTCAATAACCAAATTCGTTTATTATTAATCAAAAGTCAAAGCCCATTTAAGCAAAGGCCCAATGGATAAAAACCTAGCCGTATCTTCTTCTTCCTCCCCTCTGGTAAAAGCTACACCCATGTGCATTTTTTTCTTTGCAGTTTGTTCTTTCTCTAATATCAAAACACAACAAAAATTTAAGACTTTCATTGATATTAATGGGTCCGGCGCCGGCCAAGCCCCCGCTGAAGCGGTGGCTTGGCCAATGCTATCTCCGTCCCTGGAGCCAACAGAGCCATTTCGTAGTCCAAGAACCTGGCGACTACTCGTTGATTCATTCCAGATCCAATTTTGATAGACCTAATCCTGCGTTAGTTGAGGCTTGAGTACAATTTGCTATTGTTAGAAATATGTGAGGCGTATACATGCAGATGCAGTACTTTGTACGACTGAGGAGAGAATAACAAAAATGAAATAGGAGTTACAATGAAAAATACAACAAACCAATTGTAAATCGAAAATCCTCATTACGTAAGACAAATTAGTACTCTCATATTAGCGCGTATTGTCATAGTATATGATAAATGGACTTTTTAATTAATGTATGGATTCACCTTAATCCCGGTAAGCACTGCACAACTTAATAAAAGTCCGACAACAGCAAACAAAAACTAGACTGATGCAAAGCTATAAAAACATCAAACTTGAGAGGAAACCATTGCTTTGTGTTTTAACTTCTCCCAAACTCCATCCCACTTTATAAGCTATAAAAAAGTGGCATGAAAAATCTTGCCCTCAAGATACCTCGTAAAATAGATGACAGGCCTAAGGTGTCATGAAGAAAAAGGTCAAAGCCCTTGATTATAGTTTTCTTCTTTTCTTGCCAAATATCGTGCTAACTAAATTGCCTTTTGTTGCCAAATTAAATTATTATTATTATTTTATGATTATATGGGTATCAAATAACAATAATTTTATATTTATAGCTAAATTTATGATGTGCATTCATTCAAATTGTATAAATTTATAAGTTTCGTATAAAATATTGCATTTTACGCTTTTTGTTTGTATAAAAAATAGACCTTTATGATAAGTATTAGAGAGGAAGATAGAATAACAAGTTAAATATTACTAGTACTAACAATAAAATAAAAAATATTCAAAATGATTAGTGTTATTATCTCTCACACACTACTGTTTGCTACTCGTATTTTGTAAATCTCATGTGTTCCGAGTTGGTTTCATATGATAATCTGTCATTTCCGAAATTCGTAGTATTAAATTCTCACACACACTACTGTTTGCTACTCCCTCCGTCCCACAAGAGTATTATGCATTCTTGATTGAGCAGGGGGTTTTTAATGCACAATTGCAAAGTAAGAGAGATGTAGAACAAAAATTAGATTGAAGAATTATTAGTGGAGAATCGGTTCTACCTAATTAGCGAGAAATTTTTTTTCTAAAATTAGAAAGAACATACTCTTGTGAGACAGCCTAAAAAGGAAATAGTGCATAATTTTATGGGACGGAGGGAGTATTAAGTAATTCCATGATTCTTGAAACATGTCAGAGTATAAACTTGGAAGCAAAAGAATTAAATCTGAAACAGAACTGCAGCATAAGTAGCAATTGTGTGTCTAGAATGGTAACTAAAAACATGAGAGAAATAAAAGAGAGAGGCCTACACAGATGGATACAAATTTCCTAATTGAGCATATGTGCATAACTGCCCTTCCTAGCATAGTAATGCTACAAACACAAAATCACAACAATCTAAACCTATGAAATGCTGATAACTCACAAGTTTTGTGTTCCATCGTTGCAAAATCTCAATGATGTCTGAGTTAAATGGTGTCGGCTGCACAAAAAGCTCACCGTTACACCTACTACTTGTTTCCAGCTGCTTCACTTCCAACTGCAGGCTTGCGATTTAAGTACCGGATAACAGCATCCTCAGTCCTACATCATCAATCATAGTGTTGAGGAAATCGAGACGACAGCATTGTATATAGAATACGCAATTAGAGGCAACATACACCGAGACACAGGATAGAAAGTAACACTGACATTAGATGAATGCACCAAGACCAAAATCATTACAGCAATGGTTATTCTTATAAGCAGGCAATAGAACAAACAGCTAATAAATCATGAAAAATGGATACTGCTGTAACAATAATATCTGCTTCACCATAAACAAAAGTCCATTTTCAGAGAGACAGCACACAGATGTGTAGAAGAACAAAATTGAAAATCAATCACAAAACATAAGCAAAAGTACATTAATAAAATATGCATGGCGACTTCTAACTGCAGATTACAGGGAACATGATAACCCTTGTGTTTATTAAAGGATAAATTAAAAGATTCGCGACACAAGATTTGGAATTAAATGAGAGGGTGAAAAATTTACCATGGTTGATCATAGAATTCTGCCCGACGCTCTTTCTCCACATCACGACCAGCATCAGCAGAAGCAACTTTTAAATCCCTGGCTTGAGAAGTTATCAAGGTATTAATGAACTCTGCAGGCGACTGACTAAATCCAAGAAAGAAAGCACGCCGGCGACAATGCTCTTGTATCTTCTTCAAAGTAGAAGAAAGATCTTCTTCACAGGAATCAATCGTTTTGTTTTGCTCTAAACTAGTCAAAAAATCCTTTTTACCCTCTAGTGACAATGGAACGTCAACCAGTACATCATAACATGTATTTCCAGATGGACCATCCTCAGAAAGCTTCACCCTATGTTCCAAATGTATGGGCCCAGGTGGAGTGAGGTGTGGAGTAATCTTCTGAGGAACCGTGGAGAATTTCAATTTATCTTCACCAAAAACCTTCCTTAGTAGTGGATCACACGTGAAGAAGGAAGCTTCACCAGGAATTTGCAACTTGTTCATCTTTACATAATGCCAAAGTGCTGCCATTATTCTGGGACGTGTCTCCACCTCAATCCCAAGAACTTCCTGCAATGCTGAAGACAATTTAAATCTTTCAGGCTCCTGATTCATCTCCAATCTAATAATTGCTGTGAACTCCTTGTTTCCTTTTCTCTTCACCTCAAAACCTTCACGGAGCGCTGGTGATCGAGAACTCTCCCATAAGATCACGTGATTTTCAGGATATAGATTCTGATCCAAGTATATCGTGATTTTCTTGAAGAAAGATGATAACTTTGGATATGAGCACTTTGGTTTCTCCAACCGTCCTTCCGCAATAGGATCCTTGCCATCCTCTAAAATTCGTCCAATTAGCCTAAGGGACCATGAAGGTGGCTCAGAATTTTCCTTATCTGTACTTACATCTGTTTGGTTAGTAAAAGTATTGAAGACATATATCCTAAGAACCTTTTGAACCCGGACAGGGTTTTTCAAAGATTCCATGATGTCAATCTTCTTTCTTGCAAGTGCAGCATCCACACGAGCCTCAAATTCAAGCAATTGACAGTAAAGAGCACATTCTGGAATTATAGCTGCAATTTTTTCTGGAATTACTTTATCAGGAAGCTTCCGCTTCCCTCTACGCACAGCAGGGGCCAATTCCATAGTTTTCATAGGAGAAGCAGTGCCCTGGCCAGAGGATCCCCCAGAAGGCCGAGAAGGAGGCTTATGAAGACGCTTGCCCGTTCCAGCTGCACCAGAACCCGGTGTGGACACGGGAGGGGATGAGATGCTAATGTTAGCATTTCCCTGGGGCGAGGCCAAGATTTGCGTAGGAGCTTGAACTTGCCCAGGCTGGGCTTGGACAAATGTCTGAGGTTGACCTTCAGATAGTTGGAAATGTCCTGCGAAATAGGGCATTCCCGCATGTTGCACATGAGGCTGATGGGGTACCTGTTGTTGGTTATTGTTCATGGATATTTGCATTGGCCTTTGCACTTGCATTTGAACCCCCCCTGCATTTGCAAAACTTATATTTCCTCTAATAAGATTGTTATTGCTGTTTGGATTATGCTGGTTCATTGTACTTTCAAGCCTACAACATGGAAAAACAAAGCAACATCAATCCAAGAGAGTACTGTTTTGCATCAGTTGTCGAAAACTAAGACAAACATCAAAAAACATCTAAACACAGCCACTCTCTCTCAAAAAAAGAGTGTCTACAATACCTTAAAAAAGTTTCAACTACAAAAAATATCAAGCCATCTCTTATCTTGCTATATGAAACCACTATTACACAGAATTTTCTTTTATTTTCGCCATCATTTAAATTTCAATAAGTTTATCACAAACCATGAAGGTGACCGCAAGATGTTTCACAGATGATCTCAAATGCTGCAAAAAAAGAAACCAGCAATGACAAAGCAAATTCAGAAGAAGAAAAAAGAAAACCCTTATCTGCACTTTCTTTAAGTAGATGCGTTCGTGGGTTCAATTACGGCATGCGAACATGAAAAAAAGGGAAATTATGTATGTACCCTATCAATTGATTACAACTCGTATACGCATATTTACCTTAAACCTTCTGAATCTACAGCATGTGCGCAGCTCCGGTCGCCGAGTGTGCTATTTCCTCTGAGATTTGTGTCAAGTGTGGGTGAATTAAGGGTTATATCACGAAATTAGAAGGAGCAATCGAGGGATTTTTAGTAAAGACAATGAGATTAGAAACTAAAAGTGAGAATTGTGCAGCAGAAAAAATGTTGGAAGGCTACATAGGAACATTAGGGCAATTGTGTTTCGATAACCGTAGATTTGAAAGAAAAAAATGAAATCAATAGAGATGATGCGCAGATTGAGGAACAGATAGATATCCCTGTTCTGAAATTGCCGTTTTATGTTACAGTGAGTAGAATGGAATTGAATAACGGTGAAGAACACGACGACGACGCGTTCCCTCACTGAAATGTCTCTCTCTCTTTTAAGGCTCAGTGCATTATTTAGTACTCCCTCCGTCCCCGAATAAGAATAGCTAATTTCCATTTTGGGTAGTCCCCATTAAGAGTCACTCTTCATTTTTACCATAAATAGTAGTAGGCCCCACATTCCACTAACTCACTCCACTCACATTTTATTATAAAACCCATATAAAAATGTGGGTCTCACATTCCACTAACTTTTTCAACCAATTTTTCTCTACATTTCTTAAAACTCGTGCCCAGTTAAAGAGCGACTCCTATTAGGGGACGGAGGGAGTAATGCCTAAGGCCATCCGCAACGCTGTCATCTATCCGTCCATTAACCGTCCATTAAATTACTATTCATGGGTCTCACTGTACATTTTTACTCAATCTCTTAATTAAGGGACGGAATCTGCAACCCTCTATGTCTTAACCATCCCTTAAATTATTATTCATTCAATTCCCTTAAATTACTATACATTCAATTTCATTTTTTATTTTTATTTTCAACCAAATTCAATTAATAAAAGCACACTTCATTAAATAAAATAAATTTAAAACATAAAATTCGTAAAAAAATATAATTTAATAATTTCCTAAAAAATTAAAAATACATAATTTAATAATAAAAGAGTAAAAGAGATAATTTAATTTCCTAAAAACATTATTGGACGCATTTACCCACACAAGAGCCTCTTAGGGTGTCCACTATAAGGCCGACACGCCCAATAGCCCCGCCCCAGTTTTTGTCCATAGCCCCAATTTTATTGTCCATAGCCCCAAAATTTTGTGTCCGCCACTATAGTGGACACCTCCAATAGCCCCAAATTTTATAATCAACTTTCATTTTATAATATTTCAAGTAATTAAGAACAAATTTATCGGGCTCTTAGTGGATTAGAAGAAGCCGACTATACGAATTAAAAATAAAAATAAAAATAAAATACAAATTAAAATTAAAATTAGAATTACACACTAAATTAAAATTAAAATCACACACTACATTGAATCTAGTACAAATCACTACCAAGTTTACACAACGCCACTACCTCCCCTACGTGCCCACACTTCTTCAATCAAATCGGCCTGCAGTGTGTTATGTGATGTGGTCCTGCGTATATCAGCGAAGCGTTGGATAAAATATTCATTGCTCCGTGGTACGCCCATCTGGATCGGCGCGGAGGCGACACCGTGACTTGTACTTGCACCCTCTTCCGGCGCCCATCGCTCTGCCGCAAATCCTTCATCTTCTATTATCATATTATGCAATATGATACAGGCTAACATAATATTCGCGACATCATCTTCGTGCCAAACTCGTGCCGGACACCGTATAATAGCCCACCGCGATTGGAGGACACCAAAAGCCCGCTCAACGTCCTTCCTAGCACTCTCTTGTTTGCGCGCAAAATATTGTTTCTTCGGTCCTACCGGTTGGCGGACAGTCTTCACGAATACGGGCCACCGCGGATATATTCCATCTGCCAAATAGTAGCCTCTACTGTACTGCTTACCGTTGGCTACGAAGCTGATTTCTGGCCCCTCCCCCCGGCACTCCTCGTTGAAGAGAGGCGACGACTGAAGAACATTGATGTCGTTGTTCGAACCTGCCACGCCGAAATACGCATGCCAGATCTTCAGACGGTAGTCCGCCACGGCTTCCAGTATCATCGTTGGATGTTTGCTTTTGAATCCAGTAGTGAACTGGTCTTTCCATGCCACGGGGCAGTTCCTCCGCTCCCAATGCATGCAATCGATGCTTCCTAACATTCCGGGGAAGCCGTGCACCGACCCGTGCATATCAAGTAGGCGCTGACACTCATCCGGGTTGGGCTTCCGTAGAAACTCCCCACCAAAAATTTCCCGAATCCCCTTACAGAACTGCCTAAGCACCGTGAGGCTAGTCGTCTCACCCATCTGTAGGTATTCATCGAACATGTCCGCTGGTCCAGCGTAGGCAAGCTGTCGGATTGCAGCGGTGCACTTCTGTTGTGTGGACAGCCCGATCCGGCCAGACGCATCACGCCGGAGGGTGAAGCACCGGTAACGCTCCGCCAAATTCGTCGCTATATAGTTGAACAGCCGCTGCGATATCCTGAATCTCCGGCGGAATATCTCGGGTGGATAACGGGGGTTATCCACGAAGTAATCATCCATTAAACGTTGGTGAGCACCGACGTGGTCTCGTGGGATTGTCCGCCGATGAGTAATGGTGCGAGGGATCGGATCCTCCAAATCCTCCGCCTCCTCCGCCAAACGGGCCGCTACCTCCTGGGCGGCCTGGTGTTTCACCTGTTGAATCAGAGCATTCCAGTTGTCTCTCCACAAATTGTAGTGATAGAAATTTGTATAGATGTTGTGTTTGAATGGTGTGAAAATAATGAATGGAGTGGGGTGTATTTATAGGTGAATTGAAATGTAAAAAAAAAAAAAAAAATCGCATGCAAGCGCCGCGGCTTCATCTTCGTGCCACTATAGGCGCCGCGCCTATAGGCGCGGCTATAGCCCCCTCGCCGCGTCCTCGCCCCGCACGCGGCGATTCCGCGTCCGCCGTCCCTCCCCTCACCCGCCGCGTCCACCCTTCCCACTATAAGTCGCCCCGCTCGCGGCTGTAGCCGCTTCCACGTTATAGTGGACGCTCTTACAGTGAGGGAAAAAAAAGAGAGGAAACATCAACAGTTAGAACTGTACTAAAACCTGCAACAAGTATTTAGAGGTTGAAGTCGCGAAGTTATTGAGTCAGTACGTTTTGCAAGTCATCGAGAAGTATCATGGTTGTGCAGCTTCGAGAAGCTTCTCGTAGAGCTGCCTGGCTGTCAAATCTTCCACCTGGTTCAGAAATTGTACAGTCATTGTCCAGAAAAATGCACAAGGCAGGCAGAGTTCAAACTTAAAGCAGAGAGCATCAATATTCGTAGCTCCACTCTCTTCTTTATCCATCTATTTCTTTTACTTGGGGATTATACTTAAGCTAGTTCTACCTTTACTAAACTGAAGCAGAAGCATTTCTTGCATTATTGGATCATCCTAGACAACTAATTCCGCCAAAGAATTGATATTTATTGACACAAGACCACTGTTAAAGATGCAAAACCCTTGGAAGCATAGAATGCATTATGTTCTATAGTTCCCCACATATTTGAAACATGTACATTTACTATCAGACAGCCATCAGGGAATAGTAAAAGTCCTGTTTTTGCACATTACAAGACCCAGTTGGGTACCTTTACAGGAAGTTGATCCTTGAGAATTACTACAAGGTATTGATTGGGGTTCACTATTAACAGTACATATATAGCACACAAAACTTAGCTAGTAGATTTGGCATAATATGATTATTTTCCAAAATGATATCACAAAAGTATTCCTAACAGAATCATAAGTCAATTTCGGAAAAAACTACTTGCATAGATAGTAAGTTGCAGAATATCGTTAAGGTGTCTAACAGCTATTTACCAAGTTAAGAGTTCAAACATCATGATGAATGTAGCTCTCTTTTCATTTCAGATTACTTACATATGACAAATTTATTTGGGCTGCAACTGACCCTTGCAGTCCAACCAGGCATACAAGAACCAGAATGATGGACAATCATTAGCAATAGAAGTGCATCATTGATGTAAACATGGCATCTCTTTCGGTGACAGATTACTTTTTACACCCATCCACGTTTAAATAAGTAATACCAGAATCATAGTATTTCATATGCAAACTTCATCTAACCATTAGTGTCAAAAGTCATTTAAAAGACAAATTTCGACAATCGTAATTTTGAAAAACGTAGCTCTAAATTTATACTTCTGTACCATGGAAAATTTCGAAACCAAAAAATTTCTTAAGAATTCTAGGCTAAATGTCAACTGCATTACTAGGAAATGGATCATCGCCTTACTCGTGATTCCAGAACGTTGTGCGCGGTCTTCCACTTCTATGGCTACTTGCACAAGACCCCCTACACCATAGAGTAAAGATCAAATAATAACCTACCAAAACAATTATCTGATGAAAGAGTGAACTACAAGGATTAGCAGGAAAAAATATAAATGTGTGCACCGGGACAAAAAAGAATGAGAATTGGAAGGGAAAAAAAAGATTAAGAATTGTCACAGAACAGCAATTCAGAAAATCTGAGATCCTTCTTGCATATCTGGCTAAAGTATTGGTTTTAACAAAAATGATGAATTTAAGAATTCAATTAATCAACTACATATATGTATGAGGCAGACTCCAGGTCTTCTTCTGCACGATAGCAAACAAAAAGCTCACAACCCACACAATGCATTCGATACTGCCTCTCCACTTTCCCTTCACCACTGGATTAAGAAGGCACCATCATAAATAAGATCAATATGTTACTAAATACCAAAGCTGAAAAAATGATTAACTATCTAGATTATCTTCAATTGCTAACAGAGAAATGATTAGGCAATCATTACCGATAAAGGTATACAATACATTATAGTATATGAAACTATAAAATTACCGCTTTAAGAGGATCTTTCCTGCTTCGCTAGTATTCAGCCTTGCAAGATGTTTCTTCCTGTCCAAAACATATGCATTGTCTGTTATTCTTTTGGACATTTTCTGCAACTGTGTATCTAAAAATATGCTTCAGTGTACAGATACAAACTTTAAGCACATTTCACATTAAGCAGGAAGAGGAAATGTTAGTTATATAACATTAAGAAGAAAACTAAAAAAAAACATTAAAAAGAAAACTGAAATATCAGAATCTCAAATATGAAACAGCAAGGCAGTCTAAGGCCAAGCGTTTAAATTACTCCAGCACTTGCATGTAACAAAATACAAATGTACAGAGATTGAAGATAGCACAGACTGGCAGGTTAGGCCTGAATCCTCAAAGATAGGAACTTAAGTGCAGATGCATGAATATTTTTATTTTTTCTGCTATGTGAAACAAAAAAACATGTGACTTTGGAAAAAAAGGGTAGGACAATGTAGGAGATAAAGGAGGGGGGTAAAGTACCGGTGATGAGGACATGGGAGCCGCAAGGCTTGCAGTAGTAAACGAAGAGAAGAGATCGGAGTCGGGGCCCTCCGGCAAAGCATCCTCGCTCGAATACGTATGCGTCGTTCGCTTAGAGCATCCACAATGGCGACCGTCCTGGCGGACGTCCGGTCGGAAGTTCCGTGCGGGACGTCCGCCATTGCGCAGCGGTGACGCGGATACGGACGTCCGCGGCGTTCCCGGGACGTCCGTCGCGACGTCTTGCGGACGTCCGCCATTGCATTGACCACACTAACGTCCGCGCGGACTCCCGATTATTTTATATTTTTTTCGAAAATTCTATAAATACGGCTCGTTGAACTTCATTTCATTCGCACCACTTGTATTAACGAGTATCTCTCTCTACGTTTTTTTTTTGTTGAAATGTACATTTCTTTTTTTTATTTAATGAAATTTTTATTCCGTAATCGTGACGAAATTTTAATTCTGTAAATTGTTTAATTTGTGAATTTTTATTATTGTGTAAAGTCCGTCGAGATGTCCTTGGGGATGTCTACCACTGTGCAGTGCAGTGCAATGGGAAGTCCTTATGACGTGGCAGGAGGTGTTTTTGGGATGTCCGCAGGGATGTCAGCCGGGACATCCGCACCAATGTGGATGCTCTTAGGCATATCTCTCGCGCCCCTGCTCTGTATGTACCATATACTAGTACTAGATCTAGATGTAATTTAAACTTCAATGTCAGGAAAACCCAAATTTATTGTTGTAAAGTAGTATACGAGATGCAAGATGCATACGGTTTTATTTTAGGGATAATTCACAAATAGAGTAGTAACTAAAAAAATGGATTAAATTAACCAATTAATAACTATTTCATTTTATCTTTCAATGGTAATGAATTCCAATGAATATTTGTATTGATATTGTATTCATGTATAACTTGCTCAACATAATTTAAAAACTGGAAAAGTGACATTATGTTTATGTTATATCATCTGATGTGGCATAATTAATACGCTTGAGCACTTTGCTAAATAAATCTACAAAATTCTTGTTGTTCACACATTTTTTGAAAAATTGAGCTATAAAAGGTGTCCAAATTTCACAATCATCCAAATCTTTTCTAATTTGGGTGGCATCGAGGTTGTGTGTCACTCGAAAACATATGCAGAGGCAAAATAACGTCATTCAATAAAACACTAACGCTAAAAAACACTCACTTTCTCGGTCATATTGCTATTGCTAGTTGATGAGATTATAATTCTTGAGATAAAATAGACAAGTTAAAAAGGGAAAAAAATAATACTCCGTACCAATTATATTTGGAATAATAGTAAGGAAAAGAAAAACATACTCCACTCATTTTATAAATAAGATCGCCCCCCCCCCCCCCCACCTCCTATCGGCTCGGATAGGTCACCATTGTGGGGAGGGAGCCCATCTCCACCCCCAACGCCTCCGCCCCTGCGCTGATTGATCGCCCCAGCCGATGGCATATCGGCTCCGCATCGACCTGCGATGGGCCTCCATTGCGGGGGCTCGGGCCGATGATGGAGCTGATATTCAATTTTTTAAAAAAAATTAATTATATTTTTAATCTATTATATATACCTCATTCTCTATCAATTCACATTCATCCATTTTCAATCTCAATTTCAATTTTATTATTTCTCTCCACGGTGATATGAACTTCAACAACAAGATGCCCGACATGAAGCCGAAGAAGAAGGAGACAGTCGGGGAGGCGTCTGAAGCTGGGCGGACGATAAGTACCTACTCCATAGAGGAGTCGATTGCTCTTGCTCATTGTTGGACACGGATCTTTGAGGACCCGATTTTAGCCAACAAGTGCGAGGGCGGTTTCTGGGATCGTATCACGAAAAGATACAAACAAGTAAAGTCCGCAGGGGCCCCGACACACCAGCCCGTCAATCTACGCAAGCATTGGAAACGCCTGGTGTATGAGTGTGCTAAATTTCACGAATTGGGAATTATATCTGCAACTGAAGGATTGCCCCATATTCATAGGGTTAATGGCCGTGTCGGGGAGGACGAGCCAGAACCCGAGTGCTTCTGAAGTTGTGCTTCCATTGTTTTTTACTCCCCCGTCCCACTTTAGAAGTCCCGATTTACCATTTTTGGGTATCCCACTTTAGGAGTCTCGGTTGGAATATTCCATAAATGGTATTAGGCCCCACATTCCACTAACTTTTTCCTACTCACATTTTATTATAAAACTAATATAAAAAAGTAGGACCCATATTCCACTATTTTTTCACCAATTTTCCTTTACATTTCTTAAAACTCGTGTCGAACTCAACTGAGACTCCTAAAGTGGGACGGAGAGAGTATTATGTTTTCTATCTTTATCTTATTTTTTTAATGTATGATGTTTTATTTTATTTTTAATGAATTTATTTTTTGTCTTATATTATGTTGTCTTTAATTTACACCAACAATTACAAGTGAAATATATAAAAATAATTATGATATGCAAATGAGATTGGCTCTGAGATAGGCTCTGGAATGAACTATCATTGCAGGGAGATAGGCTATGAGATGAGCCTGCTGACGTGGCAGGAAAAATTGGAGAGACTCTGAGATGGACTCTAGAGATAGGTCAGCATTGCTAATGCGGTGACATCAATAGCCAAGGATCACTAAAATACAATACTGGAGTACTACTATTTTGTATGAAGATAAGATAAACAAAAAAAAAAGAAATTTCATACTTCTATAACATTCTATTTTTTAAATCTCACGGACAAACGCGCCGTACCAACTCAACATAGCGTAAAGAAATGCAATTGGGACAAGTTTCTGTCTGAGGACTTCCAGGACTTCCAGGGGAGATAATACAAATACGTGTTTAAAACTAGGTGATTTTTTTTTTAAAAAAGCCGATATTTGAAACTTGAAAAAGAACGCCACGCCATTAATGATATAAATAGGCCAAGGGTGATACAAAAAAATTACGTGATTTTGTTGGGAAAATAGATTTGGAAAACAGAAAACATGAACGTCTATTTAAGCCTTTAATTTAATACTAGTATTAAACGAATTCGACAAAGCACTATTAAATATGCAAAATTTGAACCATAAAATTGTAAGCCCAAGCAAACTTGAAAATCTTGAACAATAGCAATTTAGGATTCCATACGTCCCAGAGTCATTCAAAAGGAAACAAATACTACGTAGGCTTCATTGCTCGTGATGATTCTCCGTACCTATATGATCGATCATGAACCATGCAAATTCTGCAAAAGAAAATGTTACCACTTAGATATTGTACAAATATTCAATCTCACAACTGCACAGTAGAGAATAGGACGACAAGAAGCAAGGACTTGCAACGTTGAATAGTTATTCACAAGATTGGTTGCCATGCTTCAATTACCTCTATTAGGATGCTCTTATTAGCACACATCGCTATTTAACATAAATGGTGTATCTAAACATGAAACTTAATATGGGTAAGATAATATTCACAGGGAAAAGGATGCACTTTATCAGAATAGAAAATACTTACAAATTTTGTTGAAGGCCACAATGTCAACACTCTGGACGTATTCATTAATTGGCTCTGCGGTAAGATAATCCTCAATGAGGCTGTCAACGGATACCAAATCATCCACAATGGTTATCATAATTTGTAGCTTCTTGATTCCATATCCAACAGGGACAAGCTTGGCTGTAAATAAAAAATTATATCAATAATCAATTTGGAATATGTGATGTGATACACTACAGGAACAATCTTAGATATAAATCACAAAGTACATAAATAAATAATTTCCAAAATGTTGTCTTATCAAGCATATATTATGACCAGTTATTTATGGAGTACCAAGTTAAAGAGCTTACATGCTCCCCAAAGGAGACCCTCCTGCTGCACTTTTCTAACTTCCTCTTCGAGGACTTTCATGTCAGTCTCATCGTCCCATGGCTTAACATCCAACACAACCGATGACTTCCCAACTGAGGAATAACAACCAACAAAGATTAATAAGGTTTTATTCATGATAAATGAAAAAAGAATCAAATTCCTTGGGAAGTGGAAACAATGAACTAACCAACTTTCTTCTTTCCAGCAGCCTTTGCAGCAGCAGCGCGCTCTTCAGAAGCCTTCTTCTCTTCTTCAGTCTCCTCACCAAACAAATCCACATCATCATCGTCGTCATCGTCATCAGCAGCAACCGCCTGAATACACACATTACACCAAATTCAAGATAAGCAAATCCACATTGTAAACCAGCTTTATAATAGATATAGTATTTCACATATATCACTCAATGACACTACTATCATTCAGTAACTAAAAGTATATGAGCTAATCTTCTAAAGAAGGTCAAATTTAAGAAAATCTTCATCATTATAATTGTACATGAAATAGTATAAATCAGAAATCTGATCTACTATATCTTGCCTTATTGTCAGTTGCAGGAGGAGTTGCAATAACATCACTAGCCGGAGCTGATCCCTCAACAATTACGCCAGCTCCCTCACCAGCAACGCCACTACATCACAAACATATAAATTACAATCTAACAATGCAAATTTGTGAAATCCGGTAATCTAAGAAAAAGGACATACGAAATCCTCAACAGTGCATCGATGTGTTTGAACCACCGTGACACATTGACATAGTCTGATGATGGAGGCTTGGCGATAGCAACATAAACAGTCAAATCATCTTTTGAAGCTTGGTACCTGAAACAGATCAAAACAACAACATCAACATGCATTTTTCAACTGAATCTCAGCTTGCAACACATCTGTAGCTGAGAGACTATTGGGACTAGAAATCAATATACATAACCCAAGCCAATAATTGTTGTTTTAGAAACCCACAATGAATAGCCATCAAGTTTCAGATCGAATCTTAGAACCAGATCACTGTGTTAGAATGCTCGAAGTTCAAAAAAATAAACTGATGCTTACATACTAAATCAACAAGAACATAGCAATCAAGTTTCAGACCGAATCTTATAGCCAGATCACAGTATTAGAATGCTCAGAGTAAAAAAAACAGCGTAGTATATGCAATCAATAGATCGCTAATAATCTCAAATTGAAAGGCTTGAGCTTGAGCAAAACTAACCCGGAAATGTAACTGCGAGTAAGAAGGTACTCGTCGAGCTTCTTCAGGCCAGCGGCGGAACTAAGGTCGGAGAAACTGACGGCCATTGCTTGATGACGATACGGATTTGGGATTGACCTGCATTAAATAAAATACAAACCCTGAGTGAAACCAGAAAAACCATATCCGAGTGCATATTCATGAGATTCGAGAGAGAGTAGACTTACGGAAGCTGGGCGGCGTGAGACGGTGAGAGGATTCGGCAATGAAGGAGACGCTTGCAGCTGAGGTTTCTAGGGTTTTTAAACTGAAAATCGGGTTATTTCTATTTGACCCCTTCAATATATCAGTATTCGGTATCTGCACCCTTTATCGTTACGTATTACTATGATGTGTGAACGACCAAATACAAATAGTAGTAAATCGTAGTAATACTAAATCGTTTCATTTGTCAAATTCGATTTATAGGAATTGTGAATTAGCGATTTCAACAAAAAATACAAAAGCAAAACTGATATAATTTCAACTTAATTCATCTAAATTGTCCAACAAAATGTAAATTGATAAACTAACTTATTGGTAAATAACTTATAAATATTCTTATTGTGGCAAGAAATCTTTCAGAATTTATGACATTTTTGAAATAGCACATCTGATTAGCAATTAACAAACACAACATCGAAATCGAAATAATAAGTGTAAGGCAAAAGTCAAATACAAAGTAGCATAAAACCTTTCTTAAGTAGAAAATAAAATAGTTGATCACGATTATAATAATCTAGGAATCATGAAAATTGCGCCCTTCTAAGCCTTGACTTGCTCCAAATACTTGCTCTTCTCATCTTCATCCATGAAGGCTGTGATAGGAAAAGATCTCCCAATTCCCATAGGAGTCTTGAAATAGATGTTACGAGTTGCAGCCTCCTCCATGCTCATCTCAACAATAGGCACCCAGAGAAGAAACTGCTTGCTCTTCACTCCACTCATCTTCTTCATCTTCCCCTTCTCTATGTAGGCAGTCACTTCTCGGTCGTACCTCACGAGGGTGTTCGACCCCACAAAATAATGCTCGTAGGGCGCCTTCTGCTTCATCCACACGTACCCCGTTTCACGGACTAGGCCACACTCCTCGAGGTCCTTGAGGGGCAGCACGCCCCGGGGGAACCCGAGGTCGTGCAAGAGTGTTAGGGAGTGGTTGAAGCACTCTTCTGCACCGTGGATGATCTCCGCTCCTGCTCGTTGCTCCTCTTGTGATGTCTTGGTAGCCATTGTTGTTAGGGTTGGACTTGTTGGGGTGCTTAAATAAGCCACAGTGTGGAGGGAAGGGGAGGCTAGTTTGTGGATTGTGGTTGTTCTTTGGAGGTTGAGCTAAATTGATGCTCTTGGTTTATAGTTGTTTACCAAACAGGTCATTATTGGGACCTCTAGTGATTGGCAGATGCTGAGTTATACCAATATTTTATTGGTTGTCTTATAGTTGAATTTTTGAGAAACATAACATGCTTTTTTAATGTCAAGTCATAATTTTGTGGTGTACTATGTTGAGAGAACAAAAAACAATGGCTTGCTTCTAATATCGTGTGATCTACCATCTATGTACTTATATTGTGTGATCAATATCACGACCTAAGTACTTACATTCAAGTTGTTCATCTTTGCTTTAATGCTTTTAATAAGATTTAATTGATAATTAAGTCTCAACTTTGTTGACTTTTTTTATAACTCAGCCTTTGATTCAGACTTAATTTGAATTTCTTAGGAGTATTTAAATTCTTAATTTTATATACAAGTTTGAAACTGGAATTTAGGTGAAATTGAAATTTAGATTCCAATAATAAGTTTTGAAATTCATTGTTGGGAAAGTCTCATCGTTTTAGTTTTATGTCTACGAGTTGGATATAATTTGCAATAAAACTGGAACCATGTCATTTGTGAGTGATTTGTATATTTATGTCATGTGTACATAAGACGTTCATATTTTTAACTAAAATCATCGCAACGATAAATATATTACATATAATCATCGTCTTATCAATATGACCAAATGATTCGGCAAAATCATCGTCTTTTTTTGTGATTGTTGTTTATGGTTGGTGGTTTTTTAATCGTCCGAATGTTCCTTTTGGACTTGGTTTTTGTTCACCACTCTTTAATGGTTTGAGCCTTTTCTTTTTAGAAAAAAAAATCGATCTAAGTACTGCAATTTTAGCTTCACCTAAAAGGTATGCAATTTTTACGCCGGGACATGAATACGAGTATTATGTACACTTTCCTCATCTTAGAAATACTCCACTATCTAATAACATCACCTATATAAACTTTCATTACTGCCAAAGCATAGATCAAAAGTTAACGGTTAACTTAAATCTGCATTCAATAAAGGGTTAAGCTGGATGGAACAGAATATCATAGACAGTGTAGCCTAGAATAAAACTTAAGGTTGTTCATATGGGACCAAGTAAATGTAACATAACTGTCAGCAACTAGACAGAAAAGTGCTACAAAATTTGCCAAATGAGTCTAAGTAATGAACTGCCATGCTTGGGATGTTGCAATGTTCTTGTAGCAACTGGAAGTCTGCCATTAAAAACGAAAAAAACAGAGTTACAGTCAGTCCCCTCCCATCATAAACACACATAACAAAACGCTCACATTGCTTAAAACAATCCACGATTTGGAAAGCAAGCAAACCTTTGAAGCTTTATGAGCCAAGCAAGTGTTATACTAAGTTGCATTCACATCTAATCCATGAGATTTCAGTCACACACACTGCCTAACTTGCTAAGTCAGTGCTTCTACTTTTATAAAACCAGCAAATGAGGCATAAAAACATAAACACGCATATGCTTGGACCCTCAGGACTTTTAATTTTTAATTTTACAACTTCGTGACAAGTTAGTTCATCAAGGCCAAGTTATGCACTGAAGATAGTGTTATCCAATTAAGACCAAGTAACAATCAATAGTATATGCCCCTTTAATTCAACACTGAAAGAGGTAAAACTGGAATGACTGGATCCCACATGAAGATAGTATACCAAACCAAACCAAACCAAACCAAACCAGTTATAAACAAAATCAACTCAGTGACATAATGCCTAAGCATAGCAAAATGCACATGCACCAGCAAAATGAAATCTCACCCCACATTATTATCATAGAATTTTGAATTAGTCATTGTTTTTAATCAGAATGCCTAAGTATAGCAAAATGCACATGCACCAGCAAATTGAAAAGGTATCACAAAGCTAAGGCGATTAATTTGGTTTTATTAATAGATCCATCACAAGAAAACGCAGAAAAAAAATCCACATTGAAATAAGCCACAAACAGACATTCGCAATTACAATCATTGGACTCATCAAGTCGAAAATCTAAACATATTTCAGATCAAATTTTCCGAAAAGGAAAGTAAAATTAGAACCCTCACAATTAGGCTGCGCCGACGATAATGTTGTTGATGGGAATGAAAATCAACTTGACGAAAAATCCGACGAAACCCATCACGACGAAGCCGATGGCCGTTCGAGTCGCGACCTTGGTGAATTCTATACAAACACAAATAAAATCAACTGTAAATAATAAAAATTGAGGGTAACAAACATCAATCGGCTTCACTCTGTTATTGGAAAAGTTGTACCTTTGCGATCGGGCTTGTGGCAACGCTTGACGAGGCGGATGCTGTCCTTGGAGAAATCTCTCAGCGGATCGAAAACTGAATCCAAAGCATCCATAATTTTCCTTTTCCTTTTTGTTGTACTAAATCTGTAGCCTCGCGAGATCTGGGTTTTGAGATGAGAGTAATTGTTACAAAGACGACTGGAATGGAGCTGTTTTTTTATAGAGTCGAAATCAAGGAAGTCCTGCGAGGGATAGGCGATGACGCTATCTGAACTACCTAAATTACCCCTGATGAATTAGGCGTTCAAGTTGGGTCCAACCTCGCGTATTTCATATCGATTAATTATTTTTTCTTACTTAAATTTTCCTCGAATTAAATGTATTTAGCATGAGATAAGGATTCTAATTAGTTAATGATACTACTATCTAATCATATTCATAATAATTGTAATCCGGTACTTCTCATCCAATTAATAAGTTGGGATTTGAATTACTATAGCAACATAGTAAAAAAAAATATTACTAATTCTCTTATTAATTCAAATTATTGAATTTTATTTTCGCTCCAATATATCTAAAATAACCAAAATTCTCACTAAAAATTCAATTCCACAATTATTATATATGGCTAAAGGCATTATCAGCACATCATATTTGTAGTTGTTTTTTCTTTAGCGGGGACAAAACTAGTCAATTTAAAGACAAAACATAAAGAGTAACAATTACTAATATTTAATAATAAGTGGAAAAAATAAAGGATCCTAGTGGCATAAAATCGATAAATATGTGCGGAATATGGAGGGAAAACAATAATTAATGTCAATGTCATAGAATAGAGAAAGTAAAAATATGAATATGGATTGAAATGTAGTGTAGGGATTTGTTTCACATACACGACCACAGCTTAATCATGAAATCTTAATTATTTTATATTTTCTATTGGGAATAATAGCAACAACAAATAAATAGATTGCAAATAATTCCGAATTTCTAAAATATTAAGTTAAAAATCATGTACATGGAAATAATGCCCTCCAATATATGACACCATTATATATCATATATGTACACAAATCAAAAGGATACAAGTAAAATGACCTTAAGTAACCACGCCAACGTTTAATGCACAAAAGTAAAAGGTTGTGCTAAAAAAGTGAACTACAAATATTGTATTTGAACAATATTTTAATTCATTTGAGGTATTTTTTTAATTGTTTTTGTCATTTCTTTAATTTTTTTTTTGCATTGGAGGGTATTTTAGGACCTCTAAAGTTGTTTTTCTCTTTTCCGAACTTTATAAATTATACGGTACTACATTCGTCCATAAAAATAGACAAAATTGTAAATGACACGTGTTTTAATGAATATTGATAAAGAAAGAGAGGTAGAGGAAAAATATAGTGAAAATAGTAATGATGGATTGTGGAGTCCATATTTAAAATGATGCCGTAAAGTTAGTATTGGTTTAAAACTTTTCATTTTTATAACTAGTTTAATTTTGGTGGACGGCTCAAATTGCTAAAACTTATAATTTTTTTTGTGAAAATAAGTAGTACCATCTGTTATATCTCTCCTCTCTTTCAGTTTATTTATGATTTCTATTATCTTCTTTATCTTGTCTCTATTTTCTTTCTTTAGTTCTTTCTTATTTATTTCATTTATCTCTCTTAAAATAAAGAGTTATACTTCATAAGTAATTAATATTTACAATATTAAATGAAAATAATATACAACAAAAAATTTTAAATCTATATCATGTTATTATTTAATTAAAATAATAATTTGAATATATAGTAATAATATATACAATCGTTAGCAAATAATAAAGGAAAAAAATCTTTTAAATACTCTCTTTGTCTCCTAAAAATAAAAACTTTTGAAATGACACGGATTTTAATACAAAATTGAAAAAGTAAGAGAGATTGGAAGAAAAGTGTGTTAGTGAAAATGGTTCTCACCTCATCAGAGAGAAACAAATTTCTTAAATAGAAAATTTCTATTTAGGGAACATATAAAAAAGAAATAAGCTTATTTTTTAGAGAACAAATGAAGTATAATTTTTAAAATATCTAATCAATAATTATATACTATCAACTAATACAATCTTGAATTTCGATAAAAAAAAATACAAATAATTGAATTTTAATATAAATAATTATACAAATTAAAATTAGTTTTTTTTTCGTTGTATAGTACTCCTACTACTTTTCATTTGGTGTTTCAAACATGTCATGTAAAGTTAATGTTAATTGTGCCATTGAGGCTGGAAATGACACAATGGGATAGAAAATGTGAAAAAGTACTCCGTTTAATGTCAATAGAGATATTTATTTTCAGCGCAAAAATTAAAAAAATACTCATTCCATTTCTTATAAGATAGACTAGTTTTATTTATTTGTGTCATCCCTCAAAATTAAACCTAATTTAAATATAGAAAATATTTAACCAATTACAAACTTCTAATAATGTGGATCACAATCCACTGACACTATTCTCACTATCTTTTTTCTCTCACTCTCTTTTAATTTTGTCTATGTCCCTTATTTATCAACTGCAATTAAAATTAGTGTCTTTTATAAGTTTATCTATTTTTTGAGGACGGATGGAGTAAATAATATGTAAAGTGAAGAGAATAATAAAATAAGAAAGAAGATGAGAGAATAAAGTAAGATAGAAATAACTTTATTATATTGAAACAACTTTATTAACATGGAACGAATATGGTATTTAAATTTTGTTGAAATAACTTGAATGTAATTTATTTGAAGAAGTACCTCAAATATATACTCCTATGAATATCATATATTGTTGGATACCACTTGTACGCACATGCTGAAAACCATCACGTATAGAAAAATCAGACAAAGGCCATTTACGTCATTTCATTTGATTACCACTCTTATTAAAACTTGCCCTTCATTTCCATCGTACTTGCAAGTGCAATCATCCGCCACTCTCTCAACCATTCCAAGTTTGAACCCTATAAACACTAATCCGTCGTCTCTGTCAATGGCGGCCGCTGCTTCCACCTCCGCCTCTTCACCCTTCACCAACAACACCCCTCTCCTCCCCAACCCCAAGCTCACCGCCCGATTCACTCTTCCATTCCCCCATCACTCCACGCTCCCCACCTCCCGCCGCCCTCTCCAAATCTCAAGCGTCCTATCTTCCCCAAAACCCAATACCCCCCATCACGACGCCTTCGTCTCCCGATTCGCCCCCGACCAGCCCCGTAAGGGCAGCGACGTCCTCGTCGAGGCGCTCGAGCGCGAGGGCGTCACCGACGTCTTCGCCTACCCCGGCGGCGCCTCCATGGAGATCCACCAGGCCCTCACGCGCTCCGACATCATCCGCAACGTCCTCCCCCGCCACGAGCAGGGCGGCGTCTTCGCCGCCGAGGGCTACGCCCGCGCCTCCGGCCTCCCCGGCGTCTGCATTGCCACCTCCGGCCCCGGCGCCACCAATCTCGTCTCCGGCCTCGCCGATGCCCTCCTCGACAGCGTCCCGATGGTCTCCATCACCGGCCAAGTCCCCCGCCGCATGATCGGCACGGATGCGTTCCAGGAAACCCCAATTGTGGAGGTAACTAGGTCAATTACGAAGCATAATTATCTCGTGTTGGATGTTGATGATATTCCTAGAATTGTCAAGGAAGCCTTCTTTATTGCCCGATCTGGTAGGCCCGGCCCTGTTCTCATCGATGTTCCCAAAGACATTCAGCAGCAAATGGTGATTCCGAATTGGAATCAGCCTATGCGGTTGACTGGCTATTTGTCTAGATTGCCTAAGCCTCCTAGCAAGATGTTGTTGGAGCAGATTGTTAGGTTAGTATCTGATTCGAAGAAGCCCGTGCTTTATGTAGGAGGGGGTTGTTTGAATTCGAGTGAGGAATTGAGGAAATTCGTCGAGCTTACTGGAATCCCTGTGGCAAGCACGTTGATGGGGCTCGGTTCCTATCCTGGTTCGGATGAGGATTTTGCCTTGCAAATGCTGGGAATGCACGGAACTGTGTACGCAAACTATTCAGTAGACAAGAGTGATTTGTTGCTTGCTTTTGGAGTTAGGTTTGATGACCGTGTGACTGGTAAGCTCGAGGCATTTGCTAGCCGGGCTAAGATCGTTCACATTGATATTGACTCGGCTGAGATTGGGAAGAATAAGCAGCCTCATGTGTCGATCTGTGGTGATATCAAGTTGGCCCTTCAAGGGTTGAATTCGATACTTGGGGAGAATGTGAAGGGTGGTGGTGTTAGTTTCGACTTTTCAGCGTGGAGAGATGAGTTGAAGGAGCAAAGGATCAAACACCCCTTGAGTTTTAAGACATTTGGAGAAGCAATTCCCCCTCAATATGCGATTCAGATGCTTGATGAGTTGACGGGGGGAAATGCTATCATTAGCACTGGCGTGGGGCAGCACCAGATGTGGGCTGCACAGTTCTACAAGTACAATAGGCCGAGGCAGTGGCTGACCTCGGCTGGTCTTGGCGCCATGGGATTTGGCCTCCCTGCAGCCATTGGAGCTGCTGTCGCGAGACCTGATGCCGTGGTGGTGGACATTGATGGTGACGGGAGTTTCATGATGAATGTACAGGAGTTGGCCACGATAAGAGTGGAGAACCTTCCAATCAAGATAATGCTGTTGAATAACCAGCACTTGGGCATGGTGGTCCAATGGGAAGACCGTTTCTATAAGGCCAACCGCGCTCACACTTATCTAGGAAACCCGGCAGATGAGTCACAGATATTCCCCAACATGCTCAAGTTCGCAGAGGCTTGCGACATACCAGCAGCCCGGGTGAGTAGGAAGGCAGATCTGAGGGGGGCGTTGCAGAAGATGCTGGATACCCCCGGCCCGTACTTGTTGGATGTGATTGTCCCTCATCAAGAGCACGTGTTGCCTATGATTCCCAGTGGGGGCGCATTCAAAGATGTGATCACTGAAGGCGATGGAAGAACTAAATATTGAGCTCGGTAAGGATATGCTTCGTAGCATCTTTGATCTTACTTATTTTGTGTTGTAGTGTTTTTGTATTTAGGTGAGTTGGAAAGGTTGAAACTTGAAACACATATGTTGTCATCAAGTATTATGGTATAATGTACTTTGGCTGTAGGGTGTAATAAATGCTACTATCATGTATGTAAGATTTTAGAGGAGCAGCAATGCTTGGATTGGTTGTTTTTAATCTATATATGGTGAAATGCGTCAAGTTTAGTAATCTATGGTTTATCTTCATATGTGTGTCAATGTGTGTGTGTTTTATATATTTATATTCAATGTGTTTTACTATCATGTAGTAGTATGTAAGATTCAATGTGTGTTTTACTTGAGTTAGGAGACACTGAAATAGGTGTATTTTCAATTAGGTTCCATCTAGAAATTTGTTGATGGTTTTTTAGGCACAACATCGAAGTATCACTTTGGGCAATTTTAGTTACCGCTACTCCATCCGTCTACAAAAAATAATCTCATTTGTGTAAGGTACGAGTTTTAATGGAAAATTAATAAAGTAAGAGAAAATGAGAAAAAGTAGGTAAAGTAAGAAAGATATAGAGAAAAAGTAAGTAAAGTATGAGGGAAGGAGAAAAAATAGGTAAAGTATGAAATAGAAAGTTACCATTTTAAAAAAAAAGATTATTTTTTGTGGACATCCCAAAATGATAAAATTAGACTATTTTTCGTAGACGAGAGTATAATCCCTATAAAGCCAAACTCTTCTTGTTATATCCTTTTCGTGTGACAAATAATAAGACAATAATAGAATTTTTTTTATTTCTTTCTTTATCAAAAGCACTTAACATGGTGAGATGGAAATACTGATTTGGAATTCGTTGTAACAAATTTTTTGGCCATTAAAGTAATCTTGCATTTTGAAAAGGTGAGAAGACTCCAATGAGTATAAAATCTGTACCTACTCCAATTTGTGTTAGTACTTTCCATCTTTAATATAGCAGAGTGCGTGAACACTGTGTTTACACTCGGCTTTTGGTTTTTAATGAGTCTCAGTGTTCATTTCGTTTCTCTTTTTAGTTGGTCAATCCTATTGTCTTAAATCATTATTTATTTTAATAAATTATTTTTAAAGATAAACCATAGTAATATTAGCCGGCTTTAGCCCGAGTTTTAAACAGATTTTATGTTTCTTTTTACTGGACTATCTCATCATAACATGTACGTGTGGATCTCTCAAAGGATAACATGTTTTTTCTTTAAAGAAATTTTAGATAATTTCCGTGTAACATAAAATATGTTAAAGTAGCAATAAATATATCGAGTATTACTTTACATAATTATTACTCAATAATCAATGTTTTCTTGTAGCAATTTATCTTTCTCGATCCCACAAATGGGGATGGTAAAATCTAAAGGCGAACGATTTTAACTAATTCGAATGGATATATGTGATTTACAAATGAATTATACATTAAACACTTGCATATCTATTAATTAGGTATTTGTAATTTCAAATTTTAATTATCAATTTTGAACTATATAATTTCGATACTATTTATTTCAAAAGTGTGAAATAAGGTATATAATTTCGATACTATTTAGTTTCACTGTATTTGTTGGTGGTGGCATATGAAATAATTTATTCGTGTTTCTTTGTTGGAATATGATCGGTTTAAAAGAAATCAACTAGAGCATTAACTAAAATCATTTGAGTTCCAATTAGGCGCGGTGGTAAGTGGTAACTTATAAAAAAGCAAAATATATGATTGTGTAATACCAATATACTGATGATTATAACAAGATGGCCTATTAGCTCAGTTGGTTAGAGCGTCGTGCTAATAACGCGAAGGTCGCAGGTTCGAAACCTGCATGGGCCACTTTGTTAATATTTTATTTAAAATTTTCTATTATCCTTAACGCATGTTTATTAATAAGTGATTAGCACACTTTAAATTTCATAATTCGTTTAGCCGCGAAATAACTATGGAGTATAAAAATATGTTTGTTTTGCAGTTCCTTCCAATTCAAAGCTTTTTTATGAGCAAGTAATAATCTTAATCAAAACACTTTATTTAATTAGAAAGAAGATTGATCATTGAAAAATTTATTCAACAAAAATAAACAACTTATACTATCATTCTGTTATGCCCTCCATTGAGAAACTACAGGTTCATACGTTCAAAGACAGTCTCTCTCTCTCTCACACACACACACACACAGGGTATGTATGATGCAGCAGTTCCAAGATATCTGTGATGAAACAAGATATGCAAGGGAAAGGGAAAAAGAGGATATCAATCAAATGGGTAAAAGACAGGTAGAGCAAAGTGGCGAATTTCGACCAAAAAATAATTATGAGTTCAGTGTATCATCGCACTGGAAACATTCTGCACATGTTTTTTGATTGCATTGGTAGGTTTCTGGTCCCTACACAAGATCAAGTTTTATACAATTCCTACAACCACATCTTCTTTTATGCAAGAATTCAACCCCCATTTATAGATGATAACCTAAATTCCTTCCCTCCAAGCAAGTGACCACCGCGCTACTCTCCATTGTCACTTCACCATTACTTTCAACTGCATCAAACAAGAGTGCCGTCAGCACATGATTCATGCCAAAAAACAAGTAAAGAAAATAACTTTGGTATGTTGAATACGAGATTATTAGGTAGGCACTGCAAACATTCCTCTAGTTTAAAGAAATCAATACCAATCATGTGAAGCTGCAAAAGACACAGATCTACAAGCATCTTAGTAATGAGGATGCCAAATATCTATTATAACGATCAGGCAGTGAAAATAATATTAGTGGAACAGCAAACGATGTCGATAAATTTCATGTTTTATATCTCATGTTTACTATACTATGCAAGGCCAATCCCCCCACAACCCCATCATGGGCAGTCTCCCACCAACTCAAGCGCTGCTCCTATGATGTATGAACTTTATCAAAATCTCCAGTATCCTTCTTGGCAGCATTCTATGCAAGTATCAGTTCCTGATAAAGTTTCTTGAATCATTATTAGGGAATTTCAGATAAAACGATTTTCCTTTACTAGGGAAACAAATCATTTTCCCAGTGACAACACTTTTACCTTAATGTTTCTTATCCTCACATAATGATTCATCAAGTTCAGTTTCTTCAGATGAATTTAGAGGAATACACAAAAAATGTGGTAAAAATATCTCGAGTGTGATGGCAGGTTATGCAAAATAAGGAAAATCACCAATAGCCATTACTGCTTGCTGATTTCGACCAGGTTTGTCTTTTGGGATATCTAGTCCAGGTACAAACAGCTGATTTATTATGTAGTGCAACTGGATTACAGAATACAGGTTGAGGAAGGTGATTGAGACAGATGAGTTGGCATAAACTGCTACTCATAAAATTTAAACATAGCATGGATGGCGAGTGAAAAACTGAGATGTGGAATCAAAGCTTGGATTCTAATAGGTGCAAAGGGCTTAAATCATATGCAGAAAGAGCTGACAGACAGGCAAAGAATGAGTTTTGCATGAAGAAATTGCTTCCGTGATGCCTAGACATATCAGGAACATGAGAAACACATGCAACAAATGGGAGAAGGTTGAGCAGAAGCCTGTTAAATAACAGTATTGCATTATGTAAATATTATTGTGTAAAAACATCAAATGGATAATTATGATTCAGGAAACTATAGTACGACTGCATAAGTTACTAGTAATGCTAGAACAAGAATTATGGGCGAAATGCACAATAATGCAGACATTAAGTGGGTGCTTGGTATGGTGGAATAGAGAAGGGAATGGATAGTGAGTCCTACCTCCATTTCCACTCATTTGTTTAGTACAACTCTTTCTTAAAAATAACCGTTCTTACTAGACAAGTCTTAGTCATTCCTTCCTCATTCCATGAAAATAGCCAATCCAATTCTATCCTCATTTTACCCACCTTTATTCCATTCCATCATACCAAGCACCTCTTAAGAGCATAGTATGTGCTTCAAAGTTCAAGGAAATAATTTATAGTAGCATACAAGATGATTTCCTGCAGGTCTTTTGACTGATGGCTTCCGGTTTAAAGGTATTACTTTCCTAGGCTAACTTGCTTGCCACTAAATTGACCTAAACAAAGGGTGGTCAAAGTAAGGAAGTTCATGATCTATGAGCCACTGAGAATTTTCAGTGACTAAATATTCATATTTTTTGGATAGTACCAACTCCACAAGATAAAGTTTTTTTTACAGGGTAGCTACATATACAGCAAAGGTGCAATACAGCAATAGAAACCCTACTACAAGATTCAGAACTAAAGAATCACATCAGGATGACCTTGAAGTTATAACAATAGAAGCCCTTAACAGACAAAAATCTTTCATATCTACCTCAAAACGCATAACAATTCTGAGACTTTGTCAATTCTGGGACCATGATAAGTTATGTCGACGTACATAAGGACACACTAACTGCTGTCGCGATTATTCAAGGATACCTACCCACTAACAAAGCTTACTGTAGCAACCTACTTATGGAGATGATGCGAGTGAACAGAATTCACCAAGATATGGATGTCAAATAATTAAAATGTCAACATGTTTCGTCTACAATAGTACTACTATTGATG
Organism: Salvia splendens; assembly: GCF_004379255.2. NCBI lineage: Eukaryota > Viridiplantae > Streptophyta > Magnoliopsida > Lamiales > Lamiaceae > Salvia > Salvia splendens. Next base: position 12,414,852 of record NC_056040.1, read on the forward strand.
ATTTCTAAAGTGTCAAACATGTCTCATCTCCATAAGTAATGACTATCATCTTATGCATTGAACTAGAATACCGTTTTCCGCTCAACTCCTAGACATTTTCAAGGCGAATTAAGCAAAGCATTATGAAGTATGAACAAATTATAATACCAGAAAAAAACTTAAGACATTAGAAATTCCCTTGAACGTGAGTAGAGCTCAAACCAATATACACTGTATTCCCATGTCACTTGTATGCAAACCAAAACACAGTAGTATTCAAAGAGGAAATTAAATTATTCAGATAAGAAATCAGAATTAAAAACACTTAGGAAGGGTGAAAAATAAAAAGTTTATTTAGGGAAATAAAACGCCTTTCTTCACACATATCACCAGCAACACAAAATTGATTGAATTACAATATACAGCGTATTATTATCAACTAAAAACATAACCTAAACAAAAATCTGTTCTGAAAATAACCAAGAGCAGCTCCAGATCTATGTAACAAACCGAAGAATTAACAAAAAGCAACACAAAATAGAAAAAAAATGACCATAATTGAGTTACCCTCAACCGTCAAGGTTCCCCTGACCGCTGCTGGCACCACCACCACTCCCGTACGAGCCATCCTCAGCCCCCGTCTGCCACACCGACTGCCAGGCCTGGGACGGCGCCGGCGGCGGAGGCTGCACGTAAACCCCCGGATCCACACCAGTCACCACGGCGGGGCGCCCAATCATCGTCTGCCCCATGGGCGGGTAGAAGTAGGGCACCACAGGGACCCCACCAGGACCCGCAGGTGGGCCCACAATCCCCCCCAGAGAGGCCGCCTCGTCCTTAATCTCGTCCCTGGGCACAATGTCGACGAGGAAGTCGAAGATGTCGGTGCGCGTGATCGCGGCGGCGATGTCGTTCTTCTGGAGGGTGCGGCGCTTGTTCTCCTCGGCGTGGAGCCAGGAGCGGATCGTGAGCTCGAGGATGAAGAGCTCGCACGCCTTGGCGAAGAGGATCGGCGCCTCCGCGGAGATCATTCGCACGTCCTCGTCGGCCTTCATGATCTTCTTGATCCGAGCGAGGGGCAGCTGGTGGTTCTTAAAATCGTTCAAATTCTGGATCTCGTTCTGCTGGAAATTCCAGAACATCTGCAATTGCTGCTGCTGCTGCTGCAATAGGTGCTGGTACGGCGGCTGCGATGGGTACCCCGGCGCAGCTACGGCGGGCGGGTACGGCGGCGTGGCGCTCTGCTGCGGGTTGTTCTCCATTGGCTCTGCGATTTTCTTGGCCTAATTTGGGGATGCAAAATTGAGATTGGGAATTCTTCTCTATTTATTTGCTCTCTCTTTTGTTGGAAAGGGAGCTGCATAACATATACACTCATATATAGAGGTGTGGAATGAGTGTGATTTCGTTGCTCCAGCTAAATGTACACTATGGGATGCATGTGGTACAATGATTTGGCTTGAATGGGAGTGGCGATAGTGTTTTTGATTTTTTTTTTGTGTACTTGATTGGAAAAAGTTCCATTAATCGACTTGAAATTGAAATCTGATTTATGTCAGATTTATGTATATTTACACTAGTATGTTTTGAGGATATGAGCATCGTGATATTATTGAAAATTCGATGCTTATGTTTGTGAAGTTAGTGCGGTAATATTTTAATTTGTAACTTTTGTTTTTATTATGTAGTACTCCTATATATTTTATGTAAGTAATAAAAAGTGATATTTTAGAAAGGAGAATAAAATATGAACCAATGGTTAATATCTTATCTATGAAGATGCAATATGATTGGTGGGTGGATTTTGACCCGGATGATGGGACATATTTTAATGGAAAAGGGTTTTGCTGCATACAATTAACAATGAAGAATAAGTCTGTAGTATTTAATAGTAGTATCACTAAAAATCAAGGTTTTTATTTATTTTATTTATTTTAAAAAATTGTGACTATAAAAAAGTTGGTTTCAACTCTAATTTTAATACTTCCTATGTGCCACAATAAGAGTCACATTTGATATGTGCACGAGTTTTAACAAGTGTAAAAAACAGTAGATTAAAAAAGTTAGTGGAATATGAAATCCACTTTTTTATATTGATTTTATAATAAAATGTGAGTGAAGTGAGTTATTGTAATGTGAGACCTACTACCATTTATAGTAAAACTGAAGTGTGACTCTTTTTTGTGGGACGAACTGAAATGACAAAATATGAATCTTATTGTGGAACAGAAGGAGTATGTACTAATATACTATTACTATAACTTATGTAAAATTGTCTTACATATTTTGTGTGATAAAATATACTACCTCCATCCACAATAATATAGATCAGTTTTAGTATGAGTCATCCATCAAAATTAGACTAACTTTTAAATGTGGAAAGATTTAAACATTTAAATACTAATGTAGACCCTACAATTTACTAACACTACTTATCTCTTAATTTTTTCTCCTCCCTCTCACTTATCAATTGCATATTAAAACACATATCATACACTATTATACTCTCTCTGTCCCTAAAAACTAGAATAGTTTTACCATTTTTGCTCGTCTCCCAAAATTAGACAAAATCTAAATATGGACAGTTTTTAACTAATATTGTGGATTTCACAATTCACTAACACTACTTCTATTATTTTTTCCTCTATGTTTCTTATTTTTTCTATATTTCTTATTTTACCAATTGCACATTAAAATTCGTGTTATATATACCGGTTTGTCTATTTTTTAGGGACGGAGGAAGTATCTACTTGTGATGGACGAGGGCAATAATACATAAGATGAGATAAAGTGCTGTGGGAAGTCAGGAAGCATACGAATGCAGATATGGAAGAAATCTCTGGCAAAATGTTTGTTCATGAAGCAACGACTATGCTTACAAATTTTTTGAGTAGAACCAAATAAGCGAACAACTTTTAAAAAAGTTAATAATGTTGTCGACGATTTAGAGAATATCGATGTAAATTTTAATGATGAAGCAAATCCATTATCCTTCTCAGTAAGCAAAAGAAATCTAGAAATTATATTACCAAAAGGGATATTATTTTAATGATTATATGATTAATATCACATCATTCAATATCGTCAATATGTCCGAGCGGTTAAGGAGAAAGACTTGAAATCTGTTGGGCTTTGCCCGCGCAGGTTCAAACCCTGCTGTTGATCGAACCAATTTCACTTATTTATTTTTTGCATCCTTATTTGTAGTTTCATATTTATAACAAACAAATGATTTCACTATTATAAAGTGACCTAGAGGTACATTTATCATTCTCAACACCAAGATTGGATTGGAAGTTCCAAATGCAGCAAACACAGGCCAATAAACTAGTACATATTTTGCTCCCTTAGAGACAAACTACTCTCATGTCATATTCACCATGCAACTATAGTCTAGTCTATTGCAAACACTAACACAAGCCTCAAATATTCTTCATATGCACATCACATATACTTATAAATTAACTAACTATCTAACTATCTAGTTATGAATGGAGGATCTAGTTGTCAAAGAAGACCTCATGTCCACAATGGCAGACTCATCTGCACCCATCTTGACAGCCTCTTTGCTCGCCCTAATAAACCTCGAGACCACGCCCTTCACATACTCCTCCCCTTCCTTCACACTCATCTTCTTCCCTGCATCACCCCCCCGGAACCTGCTCAACCGATGCTCACCGTTCAGCACCGCAGCCAGCTGCACCACCTCCCCTTGAAACTCTGCTCTCATCCGCCTCTGTCTTCCTCAGAGGACTCACCTCCGGCAAAACCTCTGCACACAACAAAATCCATCAATGCCATAACAAAACAACATCAGCAAGAGCTTGTGAAGCAAAATTCACCCGGGCAGTTGGTTCTTGGAGAAGCTAACTCGCCCCAGACTTGCTCGAACGCGCCAGCCCAAGCATCTCTATGAGTCAGGAAGTTGGATGAGAGGTTGAACATCTTCTTTATTGTAGCAGGGATTGATGAATGCTCAAACTCTGAATTAGTAGTAGGCCCATTTGGCTTGCTCACAACTGCACCATAATAACAAAAGCGATGACTAATTCATTCTGATATCAACTACTTATTCACTAGGCCAACTCTGACATACCGGTTCCTTTCTTGATCCAAGGAGAGACCATGATGGTGGGAACACGAACGCCAAGGCATCGAAGTTGAAGAAATGAGGCGAAGGGCCGGTGTTGCCATCGGGATTGGGGACACCGACATAAGGCGTGGGGACATGATCGTAGAAGCCGCATTGCTCATCGTAGGTGATGAGCAAGAGCGTGTCATTCCACTGGGGCTCGCATGCAGCGCCTCGTAGACCTCCTTCACCAGCCTCTGCCCATTCGCCACGTCGTGGGAGGGGTGGTCATCGTTGGCCGGCATCCCCTTGAGGTCGAAGTACCTCGGCTCGATCACGCTCACGCTCGGGAGCTTCCCTCTCTTTGCATCCCTCTTGAATTTCAGATCGTAATCGTGGAATTTCCAAATGTACTTGAGCTTCCTCATGTTGCGGTAAAACAGAGTGGTGGGGATGTGCTGGAAGTAGACGCCAAAATTGAGGCCGTTTTCGTGCAACGAGTCGAAGATGGTTTTCTGAGGGTAGCCCTTGGCGAGGAGCTTCTTGAGGTGGGAGGTGGCGAAGTAGAGGAAGAGGCGGTTGGGCTGGGTGGGGCCCGGTATGGAGGAGAACCAGCGGTGAAATAAGGCTAAGTGTTGGACGAGGGCGGAGTAGATGGGGAGGTTTAGGGGGGAGAAGCCTTTCATGACGGTGGAGGAGAGGTTGGGGGAGATGGAGAGGGCTTGGTCGACGAAGCCGGACATGGTGGGGAAGGGGGAGGCGGGGGAGCCGAAGATCTGGTGGGAGACGGCGTCGAAGGAGTGGCCGGGATCGGGATCGATGTAGTGGGCGTCAGAGGAGAAGCAGATTTTTTGGGAGGGGTTTGAGGAGGGGGAGTTGCATTCGTTGCCGGTGATGCCGTTGATGTAGACATGCACAAATCGAACCGGACCACCGGTTAACCGGCGGTTCACAAGCCGGAAACGGCGCCGGCGGTTCGAACCGGATGGCGGTTCGGCGGTTCCGGCGGGCCGGTTCAGGTTCAAAAAAAAGCGTGAACCGTAACCGGCGGTTCAAAATCGCCGGTACGCCAGTTTTCTGAAGTAAACCGCCGGTTTTCGACGGTTCAACACCTTTTTCAGGTGGAAGCGTATAGGTGGCAGTGTATAGGCCTGAAAACCGGTCAGAAACTGTCGGTTTTCGGCCAGAAACCGGCGATTTCCGTCAGAAACCGTGGACTGAACAGTCGGTTCAGGAAGTAAACCTGTCGAAATTTGAAATTTGATTTTTTTTATTTCTTCCAATTTTACTCCTATAAATACCCCACTTCCCCCATCATTTTTACTCACCCCATTCTTGTGTTAACAAGGATTTCCCTCTCAATCTCAATTTTTCTATTCTCTATCCTCATTCTCTCTAATTGCTCAAGTTGTTTACTACTATATTTGTTGTTGTGTTCGTAATTTACCATTTATTCAATGCTTCATATTTCATACTACTTTCATTTTGCATTATATCTTCTTCTCGTGGTGGACCGGGGTGTGGTGATCGGGGCAAAGGAATTGCCCAAGATCAAAGTAGTCGTCCCCAAAGATCAAAGCGGCCTAGTCGTCGAGAAGTTATGTAAAAGGTTTCCCGAGTGGCGGCTAAATGCATGCAAGTAAGTTCTAAAAAATAAAATTATTTTTACAATTCATAATTTCATAAGATTGAGTTTTTAAATTTTTTTGTGTGTTCCTAATTAAAACTTCAACTTATATAATATTTATAGATAGAAGAAGATCATAGGATGACCATGCTACTCGCTAAAATGCATCAAGGTGGGGGGGAGGGGCGGTGGTAGTTCCCAACAACAAGATGACGAGTACGACATGTCTATATCGTCGGACTCGGACAACAATGATGATAGATCTCATTCTCATATTCTGTCTAGCACCGGGGGAAATGAGGACATGCCTCCCCCTCCACCCACTAAAAAAACATTGAAATCTGATATTTTTGTTAAACACTACAAGAAGGTCTCGATGGTAATTCCAAGTCCTAATGATCCGCTCTCTCAATAAGAGACATCGGCGTTTCATGACAAATTTGCGAGTGGTGGGGGATATGTCACCCTCCGTCGTCATTTGGTGACAAAGCATCCTGTAGAATGTGGCACTGCCTCTACCCAAACCCAACTAAACTTCCAACCTGGTGGCTCAGGTTCGTCAGGTACGCCTCTTTTTAAATATGATCCTAAAAATTTTGCTGACGCTATGACTAGATGGGCTGCAATGAAGCATTTTCCTTTTAATGTTTATGATGACAAAAAAATTGAGGTTACTATGCAAAGTGGTTTGAACGTAGCTGTCAAAAGAGTAGGTCGAATGACTGTTCAACGATCTACCATTCGACAATGTTTGGAGAAAAAAGTTGAATTATCTCGTTATTTACTCAACTTGGGACACAAAGTGAACATTTGCTCAGATGTATGGACTGATTGTTTTAATAGACATTCATACATGGGCATTACGGTTCACTTTGTGGACAATAGTTGGACTTTGAACAAGCGTTTGATTGGTTTTAGAGAATTTGAGACACCACACACTGCACCCGAAATTGCTTCTTTAATTATTCAAGTTTTGAATGAATTTCAATTATGCAATAAGATATTTTCTGTTGGTTTCGATAATGCAACTGCTAACACTGCAAGTATTAATGACTTGATTGCGGCTTGTGCTCCGGTTATTGGTGGTAATTATTTTCATCAAAGATGCATATGTCATATTTTGAATTTATGTGTACAAGATGCGCTTGAATTATGGCAAAAGCATGTTAGTCCTATTAGAACTGCAGTTAGATTAATCCATCAAAAACCGCCTATTGGCAAAGCTTGGAAGAAGTATTGCCATCAAAAGAAGGTAAGATATACGAATTTTACCATGGATGCGTCTCATAGATGGAATTCGACATATGATTGTCTGAATTCTACTTTGACGCATAAAGATTCTTTATGTGATTTTTTTTAAAACCTATCCCGTTTCTGATTTATATATGTCGCATAGTTGTTGGGATCATAGCGTGGCTTTATTTAAATTGTTCAAATATTTCAAAAATGCGACTGTTGAATTATCGGGTGTTTATTATTGCACTGGTGTTCGTGTTTTAGAGCATTGCATGTATATATCACTTGGTTTTAAAACTGCGATGAAAAATGCTTCCTCTTCTCCTAAATTGATGTGTGTTTTATATTATATGATTGAAAAATGGCTTAAGTATTTCAGTGAGATTCCAACGGTGTTTTTGATTGCAAAGGTCTTGGATCCAAAATGGAAATTAGCATGTACCTCCAGGATTTTAGATTTTTATTATAACAATTTGAGTTCTATTGATCTTGTTCCACTTCAAGCATTGGAAGCGGATACCAATGACCAATGGGGAATAAACCTAACCGAAACATTTCAAATAAACCTCCCGGACCGGTCAATTATCCAACAAACCTTCGAGTTTAACTTGCGTGCTCTCTACACCGAATATGAAACCAAGTATAACGGTACCCACCAAGTCAGAAGACCTACCCCTCCTCAACAACATAACTTTGGCTTCGCATTTCAAATCGATTATGATGACCCGACGCGCAATCCCAATTAGCCGACCTATACAGCTACAACACCGGCGGAAGGTCGTCCTCAGGTATGGTAAGCGAGTTAGATTTATATTTCGATTCACTCTTTTCCTTTGGTGATGAAGGTCCTACTCCTCCCGCCCAAATCGACGTCCTCGATTGGTGGGGAACACACGAGAAAGATTTTCCCATACTTGCGTCAATGGCCAAGGAGATTTTTTCATTTCCGGCTTCCACTATCGCTGTCGAGTCCGCTTTCAGTGTTGGATCACGTGTGTTGGATGAATCAAGAAGTACATGATGATTGGGCCAAAGCTGACGTCAGAGAACAAGAAAATGATTGGGATGATCGTCAGGAGGAATCACAAGAAGAATTCACCGGGGATGAATTGTAGGCCAACCGTCAACCGCCGGCCAACCCAAATAGGTAAGTAAGGTAAGAGAACTACGTGGGCTTTGATTCCCTATTGCAAATGAGCATTGGGGATACATAGGCACATCAACTTAAATTTTAAATTTAAGCCGAGCTCAAGTCTTTTTTCCTTTATTTTTTTTCCATTTGTTTCTACTTTAAAAATATGCAAATACAATTAAATAATTGTATTTGTATATACTCTAGTCGGTGAAATAGATTTCTCTATAAAGCTAAATCCGGGAAACTTTTGACAACTCTACTATAATTATTGACTGTTAGACTAAACTCAATATTTAAGGTTGAATTGCTAAAGGTGTCCTCAATTTAGTTATGTAGAAACATCTCCTTCGCCGACTAAGAGTATATTTATTTATAAATTTATTGTTCAAAACTTCAAGTCTTTTTTGTAATTTGTAATTAGCTTCGTTGTAGACTAGTAGTCTCGTTGTATTTAAATTTTTTGTTTAAGACTTCAAGACTTCAAGTTTTTTGTGATTTGTAATTGTGGTAACTTGTAATCTCAATAAAATTGCAATTTTCATCGTGATTTTTTGAATTTTATTTACGCACATTTCATAGATAAATAAATAAATAAATAAATGAAAAAATTTTTACGAACCGGCGGTTTCGGCCAAAAACCGGCGGTTTTGAACCTCCGGTTTTTTGAACCGGAACCGGAACCGCCGGTTTTTTGAACAGTGAACCGGCGGTTTTCGAACCGTGTGCATGCCTAGGTTGATGGATTTCTTCATCCACCCGATCATGTGGTCGAATGATCGGTTTTCCATTACTAGGATTACTATGTTTTTGATTGGATGCTGCTGCTGCTGCTGGGATTAGGGGAAGATGGATGAGATTATCAACAGAATGAAGGAAATGTGGCTCATTGTTGTGTTGTTCATTGAGTTTGGAAAGAATGGAATGAAGAACAATAGTATTGATGGCAGTAAACAATGTTAGTTTTGTGGGATGGAATGCGGCAGTATTTGGTAAAGAAGGGAGCTTTAATGGAGAATGTTCTGGATTAGTGCTCGTTTTTCAAATCGCCAAGAAATTATAAAGACAAAGGTAACAGAGATATGCGAAAATATGGAGTATAAAGAATTTCGTGGTTTCAATGGTGGGAGCCCAAAGTTTAGATTTCGACACTGATGGGATAAAAAATTCCCAAACACCATATGAGAATCTTATTTGGTATGCCTCAATAATAATATCTTGCCAAATGAAAATGTATAGCATACATGGCCAAATAATTATAATGGCATAATATGATATTTTAAGAAATTTATTATAATTCCCATATATAATATATACAATCATATACACACACAATATGTTAAATTATTAAATGTTCATTTCAAGTAAAGAACTAAAGTCGTTTGAGATTTGATGAGCACATTCTTTTTGTATAATGCTTTTTTTCCTTTGTATTTTTTTTCACTTGAGTACATATTTATTCATTTTTTATATTTCATCACATAATTTTCTAGAATCGTATGTATCAAAATCTGGTCTTTTTTTAGTCAAGTAGTTATATATTATTGACTATATTTATAATTTATTGATTATATCTTTATATATATTTAATTTTTATCTTCATTATTTTATAATTATTTTTTACAGTTAAGTAAATATAAATTAAAAACAGACATATTTATGACTAGTAAAGTCTCATCTTCTTAGATTTGTAGTTGATGTTCCTTTATCAAGATAATCTTACTTTAATTACATTATAGAAGATTGTAATCCTTAATTTGAATACCCTAATAAATACTTGTAGTATTTTAATTTCTTTAAATTCATATTAAATTTTATTCACATATTGTCTATTGTATAAGATCCATCATATCATTTTATTATTATTAACTATCTTAATTAATATTTTAACTTAACATATAATCATTATATAGTTTATGTGTAATGATAAAATAAAAAAATAGAACCTCGTTGCATAGTCATTCATATATTAAACTTATTGTGTGCGATGCTAATATAATTAAATTTAATAATTTATGTATATATCGATAAAAAGGATAAAAGTTCCCATTAAATAAATAAATATAATTTATATTTTATATATCAATATAAAAGAATAACAGTCTCGATATAAATTGGTGGTGCAATATTATAATCATTTTAGTGCAACCAATATGATAATCATTTTATATATGAAAATTATAAAAATTTCCTTAAAACATCATATTATGTCATTATAATCATTTGGCCATGTATGCTATACATTTCCATTTGGCAAGATTTTATTAATGAGGTATACAAAATAAGATTGTCATGTGGTATACATGGACTAGGGAATTTTTTCTGGGCGTTAATGTAATTTGTTTAGATTAATTATTACTAGTACTCCATGTAATAGTCTTATAAGTTTTATAAGCCTTTTATAAGCCTATTGCAAATTGTACAATTAGGCTGTTACTGTTACGAGAATAACATACAAATCGTTTGGTAACTGCATTGATTGTAATCAGAATTAAGGTGTAGTAATAAGTTGAAAGTACACAAAAAAGTATTGTAGAGACAAAAATAAAATTCTTTGGCTTATGAAGGAAAAAAATATCAGTGCACACCACACCACGTGATAAAGACGATAATTGTTGAAATTCCCCACCTCCTTTTTCTTGATTATTCAATCTCAAATAATGCCATGCTATCAATTTTGCCTTTTATTTTGATTTTTCCTTTGAAATATTTTCGTCATGCCTTTTCAATATGCTTTGAGCATAGCACAAGAAAAAAGAAAAAGAAAAAGGGAAATTAAGATGCACTCAAAACAGAGGCATTGGTATAGGAATCAAAGATTAATAAGCAAAAAAACCCAATTCACAATTGCATTGATATTTCCAATTCCAGTTTACTATGAGGGCTGGAAGCCATCCCATGATATTTCCAATTCTCACATTCAAAGACAACTCCCTACTACAAAAAAGATACGTATCTAACTACATCCAAAATTTTCCATCACAAAATATCATACTCCATATGAATGAGGCTGCTTATATAAACTCAGTTTTGATTTCTTTCCTGCCTGCAAGTAGATACCTTTATCAGTTCCGATTTCGCCTCAATACCGCGTACACGCCTAAAACGGCGACTAGCACTGCCCCAGCTGCAAGGCCTCCGTACGATTGAGATGATGCATCGCGTTGAGCATACTGCATGCTTCTTGAGTCGGACACTTTTTGCCGATGCTGCAGCATGCCTGAGTAGTCTAAATGTAGCCTCAGTCCCTGCCTCCACGAATGCAGAGTTCATTAGTATATATATATACTACATTGCGAAGAAAAACATGCAATTTAGAAATGAAAAATTGCATCGCCACATTATCGTTTCATGATGCTCATATCAACTCGCGACGGTACATCATCCAACTTACCCATACAGACTCACAATGTCACAATATGTCACAATTATTAGTGACAAAATTTTTATAGAATTCTGAGACTCATGTGTCACTTATAATTGTGACATCTTGTGATGAATAACTTTATGGTGCATTGGTGCTACAAAATTTAGTACATTTGAGGGTGTATTCTCAGATGGAACAAAAGTACATTTGTGGATGTAATTAAATTTTTATTATGATGCTTGTCTTGGTGACACTAAGATTATGTCACTATTAGACAATTTTGTTGGTGTGCCTTATAGGTTTATTTTTAGATACCCTTAGTCGCTACAAAATATATTAAACGACAAGGGATTACCTTCCAGCCCACTAGCTTTGCGTGGTGCACGGCTGCAATAAGGTCGCTATCGGATGCGAGGACAATTTTGTCCTTGTCTTCGTCTTCATACTGCCACAGATGAGAATGAGAGTTTTTGAAATGTGATAAAGTTAGAAAGACGTAGTGAGGGGTGGCGCTAATGTGTACCAGAATCTGTGGAAGGTTGTTGCGATCGATCTCAGCTCCTACTCTCTGAAGGATTGCTGTCATGAGCTCAGTCATGTTGTATGTATCTGAATGTGGAACAGCACACACAAATTTCTTTTAGGACCATACGAATTGATGATCGTTGCACTATCTAGCATACAAGATCCTCTATTCTTAATTGCATTTCCTCTCTACTTATTTCACAATGCTATGTATAAATCAATGCAACAAGTGATGTTGCACAATGACAAATTAATCTACTTTGTTTTGTAGAGGAGTAGAAGGAAAAACGCACCGCAAATGAACCTATGCATTCTTCCTTTCTTGTCTTGGATTTTGAAAGCAAAAACGTTCGCAGTGGAAGAATTTTGCTGAAGGAAGAGAGCAGTCTCGCCCCCCTCAGACTGCATCTTGAACGAAGCCACACTTACAAAAGATATGCAAAAATCAGCAACAAACAGCAAGAATGATATAAGCTCCGATGGTGACAATGCACCTACCTCCTAATCTCATCGTCCTCGTCGGGGTTTAACGCCATTGCAGAGTCCCAGAAACTCTGGATCATGCTGCTTGCACCTTCAGTGTTAAATCCAGCACTACCAACCTGTTAAAAATTCAAGTTTTAAAGGATATGCAAAAGAGTTAAGTTTTAAAGGATATTCAAGTTTTAAAGGATATGCAAAAGAGTTAAGTTCTCGTGTTTTTTGGCATTAGTGTAATTCAAACCTGACTTACAGTGGTTACAGCCGCATGCGTTATGTTGAGCACATCGATAACAGTTACAAGTACCCCATCTGCATCATCACCATCAGATATTATTAGTCTCTAAACAGAAGGTTTATTTTGGGTGATTTGTTTGGATATTTTAAATTATGTGGTCTAATTCATCTAATTTGTTGTTAGATGGAACAATTTCGGCAATTATCCAATGACACATCGAAAAAAGTACTCATGTAAGCTTTGATCAAAACAAGGAGGGGGTGTCTACCTTTATCAACAACTAGAAGGTGCATATACTTCCCTTCATGCATGCTGTGAAGAGCCTCGACTATAGAAGAATCAACTACAGTACATTCTGGGTTTGCAGTCATCACCTATACATAAAGACTTACAACTCAAATTACTAGTTGATTAATTCATCAGTTGGAACAAAGTGAAAAAGTATAAAGAATGTATTTATGTACCTTCTCCACTAGAGTGGTTTCTATTGGAAGATTGAGAGCTACGACTCGCCTCACGATATCTCTTGAACTAAGAGGAAAAAAATTGCAAGAAAGAGTCAAACCACATAACTTATACTACTACTAATTCATATCTAAGTGAATTAATGTCATTATTTTGGAACATGTAGCTCACGTTAGTATCCCTTGAGGTTTGTTATCAACTGTTATGACAGCGCAGCTTGCTCGTTGCTCGTGCATCCTTTTTGCAGCAACTATCACCGTGTCAGTTGGATCAACTGTAGCAATCCTAATTAATCATCACAAAAATAGAAAATTTTCATCTTCTGATTAAAGGTGATACTATTATACTAAAATGAAAAGTGGGAGTAACATGGGACGTAATGAATTAATAATAGTACAAGTGAAGATATTACCTACTTTGTATTCTCAGAGATTATGGTAGACAGGGAGGGCTTAAATCGCTCTCGAAGTGTCTCAACAAACGTGTTGGGAGCTGCAAAATGTTGAAACATCATATCAATTATAATTATACAGTTGAATAGGGAAACGGAAATGAAAGACTAATTACCTGAGGCTGAGGGGCCCCATTGCTTTTCAGCACCTTCAACAGCAGCTGCAATGGCCTTCCCTTTCTCGGCTGCACGCTCCAAACGGGCGATGGCGTCATACAAGCATTTTGTAATGTCAAGCAGCGCAATCACCTCACCATTTTCGACAACAGGTAGGTGTCTAAACTTTCCTGTCAACAAGTGTCACAGTATTAGTTAGATGGCAAGATGAATTTAAAAATGTTATTCGGGCCAATCTACACCTTGAACCATCTTTTGGAGGGCTTCAACGGCAAGAGTATCGGAGAGAACAAACACGGGGTTCCTGGTCATAACCTTGGAAGCATGTGTTTCTTCTATGTTAAGGTCTCGGGCTATGACTCTTGTAATTATATCCTTGATTAACATATACTGTATGATTATGAAAGAAAAGGAGAATAAATTTGATGATGATGATGATGATGATACCTTGTCTGTGAGGATCCCACAGAGCAATGCATTAGAATCAGTGAGCAACAAAGCATCAACTCTTCTTGCAGCCATCCGCTGACAAATTTCTTTAATGCTCGTAGTGTCAGGTACTGTCACGGCTCTCGACAGACGCAGTCTCTTCACCGTCCTCTCCCCTGATAATCCCCTGTTTCTATCAAACACAATGCTTTAATAGTTTAATACTTATACTAAAACTATTGTTCTTCTTCAAATGGACTACCAAATATCCATCTTTTAGACCATAAACCTACCTCAATGCTTGATATGAAATTCATTTCCATAAAATAGAAATTAATCAAAACTTCAAGCACAAATAACACTCAAGGAATTATTTCATTGACCACTATCACAATCGAAATTGCAGCAGGTTCAATATCAAATGAAACATATTCCTAAATCGAAAATTTGATCAATTGTCATTTTGAGGAAAACACAATAGAGGAATTGAATGTATAGAAATAAAAAATTAGAGAAGATACATGGAGCGGGGAGTGCCGAGAGAGAGAGATTGAGATTTGCGGTGAGAGGGAGAGCCCAAGAAAGATCCGGCGCCTTCGGAGGCGGCGATGGATTTCTTCCGGCCTTGAGAGGGAGAATGCATAATCAAGGACGACAAGCTTCTCTTGGTGGAGGCTGATAATCCCCCTTGACTCGTCGTCATTTCCTCCGATTAACAATAACTCACCTCCTCCTATATTCATTCAATTCAAACCAATAATTTAAGGAAATCGGGACGCATGCATGCAAAATTGGATTGAAATTACCAGGTGTGAGCAAGCTGTATTAACCACCGTGAAATGGCGATTGCTTCGACCCAAAGGGGCAGGCAGGCTTGTTGGTGAATATTGTTCTTCTTTTATTTCTGTGTTTTTTTATGGGGAATTAGTTTGGTTGTTTTGTTTATGGGATTGGAAATTGTTGGGATGTGATGAGGAGATGGAGAGGGAATGAATGGAGAAGGAGAACTCAAGCCTTCAAATTATAATGATGTTTTCTTTGATTTGGGAGTTGCATCCATTGTTTTGTGTCTTCTTGGAAAGAAAGGAGAAGGATTTTCTTAAATTACAAAAAATGTTGGTATCTAAAACAAAATAGTGCGTTGAATTCTTGGAAAAATGTTGGACAATTTAATCTCAATTTCTGAAAGTTGGCTATAAATTTATGCAACAAAGTTGGCGGAGACCTTTTTATTTCGATTACTTATATGACTCTCAAATTTTGTCTTTTCTATAAAACATTTTTATTACACACAAATATGCAGGTTACATTGTTAAATAACACTTTTGTTTGCTCGTCTGACCATAGTTAAGCTTTTCCTTCGGATACGCAAATACAAAAATAAAATAAAAAAGAGAGTATAAAGTAAATAAGTAAAAGCAACAAAATAAAGTAAGTACAAAATATACTATTAAAAGAGATTAAATGTATTGAATTTTTTATAAAGAAAATGACTCAAGTATAACGAGATGAGTAGAAAAAATGACTCAACTATAATTAAACGAATGTAATATTGTATTTTGAATCAAACTAGATATTAACATATCATAAATATATATTACTCTTAAAGATGGTAATCGAGAGAGGTAAAGAAAGATTGGTTAGACATTTGATAGTAAAGTGTATAGATAAATATTCCAATGTTTTTGTTGTGTATTTGAAATGCTCTTCTCCCTAGTATTTATAGGGAGGTTTGAGTCTCTTGGAGTACACCAATAAATGAGTATTGGAACTACACCACAACTAGGAACACTACACTATTAAATATGTTCTAGGAACTCCACTGTAATGAATGAGGGGCGGCTAATTTATGATTCCTTTTTCCAACACTCCCCCTCAAGTTGAGCAACGGTATCTCCGATACTCAACTTGCCCAGAAATTCTTTGAAGACTTTAGGACTCAATGCCTTGGTTAGTATGTCTGCAAGTTGTTCCTCAGATCGGACGAATGGAAATTCGATGATGCCGCTTTCAATTTTTTCCTTGATGAAGTGACGATCAACTTCGACGTGTTTCGTTCTGTCATGCTGAACTGGATTCTCTGAAATGCTGATTGCCGCTTTATTGTCACAGAAAAGTTGACTTCTTCGTGAAGGGGGGAAGCCAATTTCTGTTAACAACCTCCTAAGCCAAAGTATCTCCATCAGACCACTTCTGATCCCTCGAAATTCTGCTTCTGCACTTGATAATGCTACAACTTTCTGCTTCTTGCTTCTCCAAGTGACTAGGTTTCCCCCAACAAAGGTAAAATACCCTCCAGTGGATTTTCTATCTAATGGATTGCTTGCCCAATCTGCATCGGTGTATCCATCAATCTCCAGATCTTTCTTCTTTTCTAAGAATACCCCATAGCTGGCTGTTCCCTTTAAATATCTCACAATTCTCATGACAGCATCCATATGGTCTTCCTGAGGTTGATGCATGAATTGACTGACAACTCCAACTGCGTATGTGATGTCGGGCCTGGTATGAGAAAGATAGATAAGTTTACCTACTAACCGTTGATATCTTTCACGGTCTGTAGGCTTAGCTCCATCCACAATCTTCAATCCATGATTGGGTATCATTGGCGTTTCAGCAGGCTTGCAGTCCAGTAGGCCCGTTTCTGCTAACATGTCAAGAACATACTTCTTCTGCCTTAGAAATATTCCGTGCTTGGATCTCAATACTTCAATTCCTAGGAAGTACTTTAAAGCTCCCAAGTCCTTCATTTCAAACTCCCTGAAAAGATTCTCCTTTAGATTTTGGATCTCCTCGGCATCATCTCCTGTTATGATCATGTCATCAACATAGATTATTAGACATGTCATTTTGTCGTTCCTCTTCTTTAGGAATAGTGTGTGATCTGAGTGGCTCTGTTTGAAGCCATGTTTGAACATTGCCTGGCAAAATCTTCCAAACCACACTCTGGGGGATTGCTTTAACCCATAAAGAGTCTTCCTCAATCTGCATACCTGTCCTTTTCCAAATTCTTCACAAAAACCTGGGGGGACCTCCATGTAGACTTCTTTGTCTTTCCCAAGTTCTCCGTGAAGGAAGGCATTTGTAACATCAAACTGGTATAATGGTCATTCCTTACATGCAACTACAGATAGAAGCGCTCTTACTGTATTTAGTTTGGCCACAGGGGAGAAAGTTTCTTCGTAGTCTACTCCATACACCTGAGTATATCCCTTAGCAACCAATCTTGCCTTGTATCTCTCGATTGAACCATCTGCACGTCTTTTTATGGTGAAGATCCACCGACATCCTACTGGTTTCTTTCCCGGAGGTAGAGTACACTTTTCCCACGTTTCATTTTTTATCAAGGCATCAATCTCCTTCTTCATGGCTTCCCTCCAGTGCTTGTGTTTCATTGCCTCTTCGAAGGACTGCGGAATCTTTTCTTCTTCATAAAGTGCAGCTTCGAACGCCCTAGCCATTTCGGTAAGGTGTCCCTGGGTGAGATTGGCAATGCTGTATCTCGATTTCCGCCCTTTCCAGTCTGGCGAATATCTCCGAGGAGGAATGCCTCTTGTACTTCTTTGGGGCAATTTGTCGTGCCCTGTCTCTTGTTCCGTCGGTGGCTCATTTGTATCACTTTTGTTTTCCCTGTCACTGTCAGTGGTTTCAAGTAGGGTACCAATATTGAGATCAGAAGCTTTTACCTCAGGATTCAACGACTGGTCAGATAGATTGGCAGTGTCCTGAGGCGGCATGTTATGTTCCTGTGGATTTGACTGCCCAGTGGTACTGCTAACTTCCTCTGTTGGATCGATTTCTATGACAAGATTTTGGTCTGATAGGGTAGTTTGGTTATTTTCCCCCTGAATATCCTCCCCCTGAATGGTTTCTCCCCACAGAGGTAGCCAATTTAGTGCGTCATTGCTTGGATTTTCCGTCTCTCTCTCCCCCTGACCACTAGATTGGCTATAGAAGTACTCACTCTCAACAAAGTCACAGTTCATAGTGACATACATGCGATCTGTTGACGGGTCATAACATCTATACCCTTTCTGATTTTTCCCGTACCCCAAGAAAACACATTTGACTGCACATGGTGAGAATTTATCGCGATCATGTTTGGGTATGTGAGCAAAGACAGTGCAACCAAAAACTTTGGGTTCAAGATTGAGAGAAGATGGAATTGAGTGTTTTGAAGAGAATATTTCTAAAGGGGTTTTGAAGTTTAGGATCCCCGTGGGAAGATGATTTAGAAGGTAAACGGATGTGGCTATGGCTTCAGGCCAGAAAGATTTCGGGATGTGGGACTCTATTAGAAGTGCACGGGTGATCTCAAGGATATACCGGTTTTTCCGCTCAGCCACCCCATTTTGTTCAGGCGTGTATGCACATGTTGTTTGGTGAATGAGACCTTTTTCGGCGAAGAAGGTTTTCATTCTAGAGTTCACATATTCTCTCCCATTATCAGATCTAAGGACTTGGATTTTGGTGTTGTATTGGGTTTGGACAAGGCTATAGAACTCAGTGAATTTTTCAAAGACTTCTGATTTTGATTTTAAAAAATAAATCCAAGTCATACGAGAAAAATCATCAACAAATAGCAAAAAATACCGAAATCCTTGACCCCCTGTAACCGGAGCAGGGCCCCAAACATCAGAATGAACTAAAGCAAACGGAGATTTTTCTCTAGTTTTGTTCAACTTGAAGGAATGTCTATGACTTTTGGCCAAAACACACGTTTCACAATTCAAAACAAGTGAAGAAGAAACAAGTTTGGGAAAGAGTAGACGGAGATATCCTATAGATGGGTGCCCTAACCGACGGTGTAAGAGCCAAACCTGTCTTTCATTCAGTCCATGAGTTAGCAGCGCAGTACTGTGTTGGGCAATCTCATCTACGTAGTACAGTCCATGTCGCTCAGTGCCACGCCCAACTATCGTTCCCGTCTTGATATCCTGTAACATGCAAAAACGAGGTTGCATTAGGAGTTTGCAGTTAAGTTCTTTCGTGACGTGACTCACTGACAACAATTTGTGGGACAAAGACGGAACATAGAGACAATTTGAGAGGCGAATGGTTGGTGATATAGATATAGTTCCCGACCCCTCTACTTGTGCTAACTCCCCACTAGCTGTTTGGACAAAAACTTTTGTGGGTTGAGAAATATCGAGGAAGTCCGATGCATCAAAGGACATGGTATCGGTTGCCCCACAGTCAAAAATCCAATGGTAGTCTTTAGGTCCTATGTTTGAGGAAGATGAGTACGCTAAAGCTTGGAATTTGTTTGTACAAGTAATGGAAGGCTGACATTCAAAATGTCGGGGTGTATTTCCATTTTTGTCGAAAGTTCGGGGTGTATTCTTGGAAATACGGACAAAAGAGGGTTTTTTATGCAATTTTTCGGTAAAATGGGGTATGTTTCGTAATATCGGAATTGGCTGGGGAAGAATTTGGGAGGAAATTTTGTGGTGGGGTTTATTTTGAGATTTTTCCATACTTGGGGGGTTAACTTGCAAAATGGAGGAAAAGTTTTTAAACTCCCCCAATTTCGACCACTCCTTGATCCAAGCTCCTCCCCTTTCATTCTTCTTCGCTTCATCCTCATTCCCCACCGCAGAGCCGCCGCCATTGACGCTCTTTTCGGAAGGCGGCGGTGGATCGACGCTGTTCGTCAGTGTGTTGGCCCCGTGCCTCTGCCGATTTTTCGTCCTTCCCCACCGCAAATCCGCCGATACTCCTTCACCCTCCCCGAGCTCTAGCGCCACCGCCGCTGGCTGCTGACTGAACACTTCGAGGAGTCGATCGGATGGTGAGCCGTTGCGGTGGTTACTCAGGCTGAAGATACCGCCAGCTTCTTCCATTGAGCCGTCAGGTTTGAATTCGCCGCCGTTGGTCTTCTTCGGAACAGTGGCTAGATTTAGAAATGAGGATTTTTTAGGAAGGCATGGGCTTGTGGCGGTTGCAGCAGTAGGATTAGACTCCAAGACAGAGTTCTTCGGCTGGTAGGAAATATGATTTTGATAAGGGTTGGCTTTATACAAATCAATTAGATTTGAGATTGTCCCGATCAATAGCTCGAGAGTGTGTATTTGGCTGACCTCCATTTGAGGTTTTTTGTTGATTTCCTGCTCTGATACCATCTTAAAGATGGTAATCGAGAGAGGTAAAGAAAGATTGGTTAGACATTTGATAGTAAAGTGTATAGATAAATATTCCAATGTTTTTGTTGTGTATTTGAAATGCTCTTCTCCCTAGTATTTATAGGGAGGTTTGAGTCTCTTGGAGTACACCAATAAATGAGTATTGGAACTACACCACAACTAGGAACACTACACTATTAAATATGTTCTAGGAACTCCACTGTAATGAATGAGGGGCGGCTAATTTATGATTCCTTTTTCCAACAATTACCATCACTATTACCATTGTATTTTGAATCAAACTAGATATTAACATATCATAAATATATATATTACCATCACTATTACCAGTAGAAAAATATTCCCCGTCTATAAAAAAATAATCTTAGCTTTGCAATTTGTCAATCTACAAGTTTCCTATGTATTTAGTCCAGAGCATTTGTCTTATCGGCAAGGAGCTTAGACATTATTGTTTGAGGTGCCGAGTTCGAGCCCTATTAACATTAGTTGTAAGTTCTTCCTTTTTATAGTATATGAGTTTATTTATAATTTCCTCCTTCGTATAGGAGTTAATTTTTTCCTTTGTATTTATGGAAGCTGCCCACAACGAGTTGGTGGGGGGTTGAGATGGCACAAAGGGAGCGGGAGCAGGAGCGGGAGCGGGGGCGGATGGAGTCGCGGCGCGACGGCGGTTGGCCGTCGACTTCTTCATTCCTTGCAGCCGGCGTTGGGAACTACTCGGGCCGCGTCGGGGCTACCCAAGTTAGCTCCGGCGAACTGGGTGGACACCTCATCGGAGCCAGCGTCGGATAGGGATACCGACCTCGACCGTTTGCTGGAGAAGCTAGAGGAGGATGCTACGTCTCCCCTATATTTCGGATGCCCACACACCTCCTGCCAAACATTGAGGTACTTGAACGGTTTGGAGTGTTGGGTTGGTAGGTCGCCAACGCGGCACTGATGATGTCGACCTCGCTTCGGCCACTCTCTGCCGACCGCTCTTCCTGGAGGTAATACCCCTGAAACTTTTGGATTTCTTCGTTTGCTCTGATATGGCATTGTGCACCATACTCTCGTTGTACTCGATTGTTCCAGCCGGCCGGTTTTCATTGTACCTGCGAAAGATGCGCCACCAAAAATGGTCCCCGGATTGGTTCGTGCCAATCTCCGAATCTTCGGAGATAGACAAAAACGCTTTGAATAATTGCTCCATCTCCCCCGGAGTGTACGGGGTGCGGACACCACGAGTAGGAAGAGTAGGAGTTTGAGTGCCGCCGCTCCCTCCCGCTCTAGGTACGGGTGGTTCGGGTGCCCACCCGTATTGCCCATCGAGGGCATCTTGGTCGTCGACCGGGTAAGGCCGGTAGCCACCCGGAGCTTGTGAACTTTGGGTTTGAGGAGGGGCCAAAAATTCCGTTTCCGGACTAGGAAATGGTTGTGAACAGAACCATTCGTGGTTCCAACCGTGGGAGCCGGAGGGTGATCGCCGGAGCCGGACATTTTTTGTTAAGAGTGAAAGAAAGATTGAGAATTGTAAGAATGGAAATGAGAGAATTTAGATGAGAATTGTGTAGTGTGGTGTGAAATTTTTTGTGTGGAAGTGGGGGTATTTATAGATGAATATGTGTATTTTTGGGGAAAAAATTGAAAAATAAATTAAAAGTGAGGAGAAAAGGATATAATTTTTTGAGAAGTGGGAAAATATTTTTTTTTATTTTTAATCAGATTTTTTAATTAAAATCTGATTTAAAAAAAAAAAAATTCCAACGGATTTGCCGTTGGCCAATCAGGAGCCGCTACGTCAACTGCTCGCTGGCACAGACGTGCTCATAGCTAAGAGCAGCGCCGCGCCAGCGGCAAGAGCGCAGCGGCGAGCAGCGTTCCGCCGTGCCGCTGGCACGGACGGACGGACGCCGTCCTTCTATCGCTGCGGATGCTCTAAAATTCCCAAGGATAAAAGCCAAAAGGTGAACCTGTCTTAAACTAAGAATGCAAAGCATCTTAGAACCCTAGATCCAAAGCAATCAAGATCCGTTGCCTCCAGCTAAAGACACAAAATCCCCCTTTTCAAAATCTTTAAAACGGCAGCAAACGCACCATAAAATCAAGTGATCAAACAGTAAACACAAATATCGTTTTCAAGAATTTGATCGAAGATGTTGGATTGGGGTCCGATTATAATCGGGTTGTTCCTCTTCGTTCTTCTGTCTCCGGGCATCCTATTTCAGATACCGGGCAATTCCAGACCCATCGAGTTCGGGAACTTCACCACCAACGGCAAGGCTGTGATGATCCACACTCTCATATTTTTCGGAGTTTTTACTATTCTTATTATGGCACTACGTCTTCATATATACATGGGCTAGCCCTATTTCTTTAATCCACATTTTTATTCATTTTTTTTGTAATCAAGTCTTGATTGCAATGTGGCATTGCTTTCTTTGAATTACATATGGTCGAGCATGTATCTTCACTAATCACTATCTACATTCTAATACCACTTGTTGAAATTCAAAATTCTATTTCCGGCAAGATCCACCTGATGCATGTGTTATTATGGGATATAAATGTAATTTCTTGAAAGATTCATCGTCAATTATTAAAAGTAGTAGTACTATATAGAATCATAATCACTGAATTATTTAAGTGCGTTTATTTAAAATAATAAAATCTAAATTACAATGCTGAAATGATGATTCAATAAGTCGACAAAGGTTAATATGATTCAAACAAAGCTGAAATTAATAAAGTCCAATTAAGCTCTTTATTTGTGATAAGATGGGCTTTGAGGAATGGAGTCTATTTTTCAAAATTGAGGCCTGGACTACAAATGATTGCACAAAAAAATTGACGAGCTCACTATGTATGGGCTTGAAAAGTTTCAAGACTATTTCGACAAAAAGTAGAAAAGAAAATAAATTTTGAAATAAAAAGAAAAGAAAAGAAATTAAACAAAGATCAAACACTTTAATTGCTAAACGCATAGTCGAAGGAAACCGCTCAAATTTCGTTTATCTAATTATATTTTCCTTGATAAAATTTTATTTGATCTTTTGGTCATATCGAACTGAAAACTAAAAAAGTGAAAAAATTAGTTTTAGATTGTCGACAATCAAGATAGATTAATAGACGTTGAAGTAAAGAAAATGATATGTCAAATACAAATTGGAAATACCGGATGATTCCATTGAAAGAGCTTCTTTATCTAATAGAAGTATAAAAAAAATACCAGTAGAAAATATTTATTTCAAATATTTCTCTCTCTTTTAACTTCCTCAAATACTTTAATGGCGAGGATGTCCATATTGTGTGGATGTCCTAATTAAGAAACACGTAAATTATCCTAAAAAATGTTAGTTATAATACTGAAGAATAATGATAAACTATAAAATATATTTCTGATATTTGTACACACCCTAACTTAACAAAAAAATATCTAGTAGTTAGGTTTATATCCTTAATTTAATCATAGAAATATTAAGAATATTGTGAAGTTAATATATTTGAACTTTAGAAAAGAAGTGGGATAAGAGCAAAGTTGATTCCAACAACATTAATGGATGTGGATGAGCAAAGCAGACTAATATGCACCACGACCAAGTCTTTTCTCATGTAATCAAGGTGGAGTTGAATTCCCATCTCCAATAAAATCATCGAATTAAGCCCTGATTTTGGTTAATTCAAAGTTGTTTGACATGTTTTACCCTTTATATTCAAAGTTGCTCATCCACTATCAAAATCATATCTTATCATCTCTAATTTGGATCATTCCAAACAAGCTATATTAATCTATTTAATTAATCCCATAATGGTAATAATAGTAATTATCGTTATGCCTTTTGTTTTATAAAAGACTATAAAAATGAGTTGGGAATATATAAAACAAAGACGAATCTAGTACGAGAATGGGGGAACTTTATGCATCAGATTTTGGGTGGATTGATAATGGCTATGTTAAAACTCTAAATTCTTGTCCCACATCGACTTGGTGATGATCATAGTTCCTCTATATAAGTGTGGATAACCCCTTCTTATAACCTCTTTTAAGGGGTGAGTGGCTCATTTCTAATATGGTATCAGAGTGGACCCAAATCGATGATGGAGTTTATTTCTTTATCTCTTCTCTTGTCTATCCACGTGATGGAAGTCCGATGTGTCATTCCGGCCCACACGTGAGGGGCGTGTTAAAACTCAAAAGGGACCTAGTACATACAATCGTGTCGATCTCGTAGCAAAAGTAATGTGATAAATGTAATAAAAGTAACAAGTGAAAAGTAGTAGTAGTAGTAGTAAAAAAATAAATGAGTGAGAGTAAGAGAGGGGGTAGGGGGTGGGGTGAGTGAAGAATCAATACGAGTATTATTTTAACGAATCATTAGAGATCGAACTGAAAAGTCAAGGTCTTATTCACCGACGAATAATTTGACGAATCAAAGTTTTAATTTAAGACGTTTTTTTTGTAGTAGTTGATTTGTAGGAGTGATGAGGTTCGGTTCAGTTAGCCGATGATCCCTCCAAATTTGAAGTTTTTCACGCCTCGTTCTTACTTAAAATTCAATAAAATTAGGCGATCATACACACGAGCCACTTCTAGCAGCCCACGACTCCACACATGCATCTTCAGCCCAAGCCACATCCGACTCCATACATCCGCCAGCCTCACGGGTCACGGCCCAAACGTCAAAATTGGTTATGATAATTCCCTTTATTTAGCTATGAAATCCGACTTTAGTACTAATAAAGTTTTCTACTACGCTGATATCTACGTAAGGTTAAACATATGTAGTAATCAAATAATATCATTATATCAATTAAAATCTTGATGAAATTTGTTATTTAAATTATAGTTGTAGTAATTTTTTAGTTAACTTCTAGATAATTTATCATTGTTTTACATTATGAAGGTCTATTTATAGATGATTATATATAATTGATGAAAATATGGTGATGAAAAGTACAAAAGTCACAACAAATTTCATCAAAATTTTAATAATACTCCATTCGCCCCATAGAAATAGGTCATTTAGGGTTGACACAGATTTTAATGCGTAATTGGTAAAGTAAGAGAGAATGAGAAAAAAAAGTTGAAATTGTGTAGTGGGTCTATAAATGGTAAAGTAAAAGAGAATGAGAAAAAAGATTTCCATAAATGGATATGGACTATTTCTACGAGACGAACGAAAAAGGAAATATGACCTATTTTTATGGGACGAAGGGAGTATGAGATAATTGAGAAATATACAAAAGGTATGATTTAATCTACTGATATTATAAGTTGTGGGATTGACCGGAAGAACTAAAAGTGACTACTACTCCATGATTTACTTAAATGATAATTTTCCTTTTTAGAATAATCGTTATATACATATGATACTAAGGTTCTAACATAATAATCTCGTAATGGAGAAGAATTGTTAACCGGTTTTCCAAGAAGTAACTAAACATAATTCTTGTTCTTGTCAACTCAAATATTTCTCCTAATTTTGACCAAGTTTATTAGAGGGTTTAGGGTTGGTTTCCCCACTCAAAATGCTCCAACCTGTTTGTCAAATAAAGTGTAACCAAATAATTTGACCAAGTTTATTAGTCACGACAAAAAAATGGTAGTAATTGTTTAATGTTTATTGTAGTGAGTCAAATAAAAATTACGATGGCATCCAACACGTCCAATCCTACCTCTCATCAATCAATCAATGAGTAGATCATGAATTGTGAGACGTGTTGAGATCCTATCGGTGGCTCTTATTTCCTTTTTTAGCCACGTTTCGATTTCTCATTGCTGGTGTTGAACTCATTTTATATTTATAAAGTTATTTATAAAGATTGTAGTTTTTCCACAGAAATTTGAACCCTGAATTTAAGGATTTATTTTGAGCTTTATCTTGGTATTACTGTTTTGGGTTGGATGAATATGTTCTCAAATAAAACAACCAAAACCTAAACAAGAATTGGTATAAGTTCAAGGAGTTACTAGAATTGAAGTTAAAATCCAATGAACTTCTTTTAATATCAAAATGGATATCCAAATATTGTGGGCCAAACTTTTAATTGAGTCAACAATATATTTGGTCTAAAAAATTAATACCTCAACGGTATATAAATATAACTGAAATTATTATATAAATCTTATATTTGGGGTATTTTTTTTTATCAACAATGGGCTACCTACACTTCTTAAGCTGTCCAGTTTATCTTGGAAATTAAAATTGAAACTTTTCGGTAAATAACATTTTAAACTTTAAATTACTTAGAATTTCCCGATAAATAGTATGCACAACGAACGTTGAAGAATTTGTGAAATTTGTTTTGGCTTTGAGGTGTTATATTATTATTTCTTTATATTTATACTACGGTACCTTTGACAGCAGTTTTCTATGCCATATGCAGTAATTTTACATAAAACGTAAAATATAAATGCAACAAAAATGGCAGTAGTTTTCTATTCCATATGCAGTTTTCAAATTTATCGTATGAATACTTCGTGACATGATAGTGATTCATCGGATTCTAAATATATTGTTAGCGCAAACATATCTTGATTACTTTAAAGTGAACATGAAAAGTGTGTGATTGCTCACAATGCTTGATGAAATTACCTATGTTGGTCTTTGGTCCCAGAAATAGAGGAATTGTGAGTATATACATACTGCATATTCATGGAAAGTTTAATGAATTTTATCTATATTTTGTGTATAAGGAAAAATTGCATGTCGCCCATCTACTTCTTTGCTATAATAAAGTAAAAATTTGAAAAGATTTTTGTGCACTAAGGTGTCGTTCAGTTGTCATGACTCATTATAATATGATTATACATTTAGGATGAAGTTGTGAGATTATTTTAGCTGAATGGGGTGGCTATGACTAATTATAATAAGACTATCCATTTATAATTAAGTTGTGAGATTAAATCCTATGAATCAAACACGATACGTATCCAACCATGAAATATAATCTTGTCAACCGAAATCTATAGATTTTGGGTTTTTGAGGTTAGGTAAAAGATTACTCCCAAGGTCTTGGATTCATCATTATTGCACCGAAGTCTTGACACCATATATACTCAATTGTATTAAGGGCACCAAAGTCGTAACTCCATATATACTCAACTGCAATAAGTGTGCTTATAATCATGCCAATCAAGACTTTCTATTTGATAGTGGTGACAAACTTTTCTAAAGGTAATAATCTGCATAAACATATTATTTTAGTTCAGATTTCCTTTTTCTAGTACATAAGAGCATGCACAATATCACCCAATGCAACAAGCCAACAACCAAACACCTTTAGAATGTATTGAAGTCACGTATGAGAGTAAAAATCATACTCCTGCTCCATTAAGTTGATGGTTATGTATATAGATGGGAGAGAATTAAATATTTTATTATACGATTGGATTAGGTTAGGTTGTATTAAATGAGAGTTACATATGAAGATAGACTTAAAGAGTTGGTACTCTTTCATGTCTTGATTAATTGTTTCTGTATTTATTTGTATTGTATTAAAGCTATCTATTTTGTCCCCTAAGTGGTGATCACCATCACTAGTGCGATGGACCTTTAAGGCCAAAAGTCCAGCTTTAAATATCATCATCGTCTTATTTGAAATATGAATATTCAGACGTGTATAAATAAATAAACAAACGTACTTTACTAGGAGAA
Source organism: Salvia splendens (assembly GCF_004379255.2). NCBI lineage: Eukaryota > Viridiplantae > Streptophyta > Magnoliopsida > Lamiales > Lamiaceae > Salvia > Salvia splendens. The sequence continues at coordinate 12,442,750 of NC_056040.1, forward strand.
CTTATGCTTTGCTATGATCAATGAAAACTATATGCAACACTTTCAAACACTCAACAAAAAAACTCGTGAAGGACAATTTTTAATACAATTAAGGTCACTAGTGTTTTTAAATATACCACCAACGCTTCAAAGCGTCCCAAAAAATAAAAGATTAAGTTGTCCTTAATTTAAGAACACTTTCTTTTGCGTCCTAAACTGTTGTTATTGTTTAAAATTTTCTTAAGCAAATAATTGTGTCTTGGTTTTTGTATCCGTATGTGTTTTTTTAGTGAAAATACGATCAATACAAAAGAAATGTTGTGAGGTTTTGAAGGTGAACTTGGGATATTTTTTAACAACAAAATATTATGATTTGTGTTTAAGTTTTTGATTGATTTAGTGAACAATAGTATACGAAATGAATGGACTGTTGTGAAGGACACAATGTCCCACCCAAAAGCATAACCCTAGTTTTTTTTTAATATGGTGAGACTCTGCGTCACCCTACGTTGTTTGATTCCAAATCAAAGCAAGTGCTCTCTGTCTCTCAGTGGCTATAAAACATGCATGGGACTAGATTGAGAACATCATGTGTAGAAGAAGGTTGGTTTGTCTACACATTCTGACAAAGAGAGAAAAAATGGGGAGAGGGAAAGTAGAGTTGAAGAGGATTGAGAATCCGACAAATAGGCAGGTCACATTCTCAAAGAGGAGAAATGGTCTGTTGAAGAAAGCTTTCGAACTCTCTGTGCTTTGCGATGCTGAGGTTGCTCTCATCATCTTCTCTCCTTCTGGAAAGGCTTACCAGTTTTCCAGTCATGAGTAGGTTTTCTTTTCTTCTTCATTCTCTATTTTTCAATTTAATTAACTTAATGACACGTGTCGTTTTGTGGATGCAGGATAAAAAGGACGATTACAAGGTACAAGATTGAATTAGGAATAGCTAAAACTGACGAACAAGGCATCACATCCATGGAGGTAATTTTTTATTTAATGCTTTAAATTACACATTTTTTGTCCCTATTTTGGTTTTGTACTGTGCAGGTGTGGAGAAATGAAATTGAGGAATTGAGTAGAACAATTGAGGCTCTAGAAGCAAGAGAGAAGTATGCATTCATACCATTATCATTTTGATTTAGCAAAACAAATTGATAACCACAATTTCAATAATCAACCTCTATCTTACTTTATAGACATTTTGCTGGAGAAAATCTCTCTGGATTAGGCATGAAAGAATTGAAGCAATTAGAGCGCCAATTAAGAGTTGGGGTCGAACGAATTCGCTCTAAGAAGGTATAATAATTAATGTTGAAATCAATTAGTATTTGGTTATTATTCAAAATTTTCATTTACCACTTTGATACTCCGTATATATTAGTATCTCATTAGTCAATGATGAACTTTTTATTAATAGTAGTATAATACATTATTCAACAGAGAAGAATCATAATGGAACACATAAACTATCTGAAGAAAAAGGTATGATTCTAAAACCTGTTGTATTACATTCACTAAATTAATGAGAAATAAAAATCATAAACGTATATCTTATGTCCAGCATAAAGATCTTCAAGAAGAAAACAGTAATCTCCAAAAGAAGGTGATTATTTTTTAATTAAAACAGCCACTACTTTAAAGATTTTGCTTCAGTTATTGTTGTAACATACTATTATTTTATCACCATTATTAATTATTATTAGTACTAACTAAAAGATTTTGTTTAATTATGTTCGAGGTTAAGCTTCACGAGCTTCAAGAAGCCAGCACAAGCTCAATCATTTTGGCATCAGATCCCACCAGAGCAATCCAATTTGGAGGTACGAATATTATATAGACGATATTTATACTCCATTTTCTTAACTTTTTCTCATATATTTGTACATAGAATAATATTATATTTGGGTAAGCGTGACAACACTGAAAATATAGTTTGCTTTTCAGAGATAGGGAACAGAATCTTATGAAAATAAATATTCAGTGATTACTTAGAATGTGACTTTGACGAGTCAGCACATATAAATATATAGTAGTACTCCTGTGTGACTAAATTCAATTTCTTTTGTTGACATATATAGGACTGAATAATACCAATGTTGTCACCAAGAATATCTCAACTGTTTAAGCTTTGTTCTACTTATTTTGGGAAGAAATGCTGATGCAATGAAGCGATGTGCCGGTTATCTTGTAAATCTACTATTTATATCATTTATCCAGCTTTATTAAACCATTTATTTTCCTATTTTAGAAGAACCAGTCTATTCAGCAGCTTTTGTAAATAATTCTATGGGAATTAAGTCGAAATGTGTTATTTTAGTCTGGACTCAGAAGTGTAGAATTCAGGAGTGTTATCATCAATTTGTGGATCTTGACTCGAACTTGTATATCCAACGATATATTATGATTTTGCTATTAATTGTATATCATATTTTACAATTTTTTTATTATGATTTTATATTAACAAAATTCATTTTTATTTTTTAACAACATAGTAACTCTTATTTTTGCTAATTTTAGCTGTCATAACAACAAAATGGAATTAATAAATAAATAAATAGTTACCAAGTGCAAGGTTGTTATGATTAATTTTTTTATTTTATTTTATTATTTATAAAAAAGGGCTCTATCAGCAGTTTTGGTGACTAGTCATTTTTTATTTAATAAATTAAAGGTTCAAACCAAAATAGTAAGAGTCCAACAACACCACAATTAAAAGAACAAAATTTAGCCAAGTCCAACGAAAAAATGCAAGACCAAAGAGCATACAAGGGTGTCCACAATAAGAAGACCTTGCTCAAGCCCAAGCCACAAAAACTTGTCTAGGGCAATCAAAAAAACTTGTCCACCCTAATAGTGGACAAGCCCAAACTACAAATCTAATTATTTTTCTAATTTTTGGTACATTTTAATTTAATTAGAATAAAAATTATCAGACTATAATAATTAGAAAAAAAACGCATAATTTAATTTTAAAAAATTAAAACCAAATCTTCGTTGTATTATAGAAAGAGGAAAATTATACAACGAAAATTATCGACATCACACAAACAACAACGCGAACGCATATCACGATGTGGCCCCTCCCCTACGTGCCCAGAGCTCTTCAACCAAATCAGCCTGCAGTGTCGTATGTGTTGTTTCCCTCCACATATCGGTGAACCGTTGGACCAAGTATTGATTAGTATGTGGTACATCCATCGGAAGTGTAGAATTTATGGTCTCTCAAATGGGATGGATCCTGTTTTCTCCTGAAAATTCTTCATTAGTTGTTTAACTAATATTTATTTATAAATCCAGATCCCAGGCTCACATAGGAATAGGCTGGATCCTATTTTCTCTTCGTCACATATGAATATCGACTTAAAAACAGAATTATGAACTGTATTCACATAGTATGTCCTAAATATGCAGACATTAAAACATAAAGAACGAGACAAATTAGGTATAGTTAGAATTTAGCATAATAGATTTTTTTTATGTTACCCTGTTTTGAAGTGCAGTATCTGCCTATATATGTTTCGTTGAGATCGTTGCAATTTGACAGATATAAGATGGAGGTGGGCTCATTTTTATATGGGCCTCGCAACTAATTCTGTTTGGGCTTAAAGTTAAAAATAGTAATGAAGTGCGCAATCGGAAAATACACATCAAACTCAATCTATTGAATAAATATAAATAGGATCAGCCCAACATCTTTACGCGCTAAAAAGCCTCTCGGGGAATCGCGACCACTTTAACAATACTAAAACCCGGCCTTGGTTAATAATTATAATTTGGTAGTAACACGGTTTGTGTTAAAATGACAATCCCTCTTAAAGTGACATCATACCACCATTCCTAGCCAATCATTTGTACACGTGGACGAATAATCAGCTGCCATGTGGTAATCATAGAAAACGCTCAAGGGTAAATTTTCTCGGTCTGCAATATCCAATTCGCTAGACTGCAATTTTTGCCTGTCTGCAATATCCAATATGCTAGACTGCAATCTATATACTATTGCAGTGTAGCGTTTATAATATTGCAGACTATGTGGTGTCACAATGTCACTTTAAGAGGTGTTGTTATTTTAACGCACCCCATACTTTATATATTTATATGTTTTTATTAAAATAAAATAGAACTTAAATTTCAAGAAAAACTATACTGAGTAAGATACGAAATGTCTTCTTGGATTGCGTAGCATGAATTTTCCAGCTTTGTCACAGTCTAGGAGATAGTCCTAAACTTTCTTAGATGAAAGGGATTAATCCACATATACCTGGAGATTTATTTCCTTTTATGGCTGAAATTAAATACAATAAGAAACAGGATGTGCGACATAATTTAAAATTTAAAATAACAAAATCAAGAGAAAGTGTATAGGAATGGAATCTCACATTCACATTCCTTTTTCTTTTTCCGTTTTTGTTCTAATCTCGTGCAACAAAATTATATTTCCTGAGTGGAGTTATAAAAATAAAACAAAACCAATTAGAAAGTCGATTGCAGATTTGAATATGGCCATACTCACCCATCAAATTCAATACTTTGAGGGAAGAAACCAAAACAATTAGTGTAGTTATTTGATATTGGTCGAAGCACCATATCTTTGTTCCAATAATTGCCTTATCTTAACGAATATACTTTCCATCTTAATAATTTTATTTTACTTTATATGCTGGACACCATCATTACAAGATTATATACATGACCAATCACCACATTCGCCCTTCCCAACCACCACATCACATAACACGCACTTTACAAATAAATCAATATTCAATATATACTATAACCAATCGATTCAGTTATGAAACTTTTTATTGAGCGATCGCTTAAAAATTAAATATGTTCTTCTTTTAAAATAATAATAATAATAAATACTACTCCATATGATCAACCTCAAATAAAATATTATAATTAAAATTAATAGCAGCCGGCACGACCTGCCGTGGTGCTCGTGCAATTGACCCTTTCTCTAACCTTTTGTGTATCTCAAAAGTTAGGTATATTTTCGGACCTAAGTCTATAAGTTCAAAATATTAAATTGAAATGAAAGCGTGTGCAGACGCTCTTTTATTCGATTCCATTTATTAGGATATACTTTTATGTAGCAAATGGGGCAACAGAGTAATGCAAATATGTTTGTAATATATTGGGGAATCTTTGTTTTCTTCTTGTCTTTAATGTTGATTGGCCAACCACTTAGGCATTTTAAAGCTACATTACACTCCAAATATAGTTTTATCTACAATATTAGAATCTAGTTATTTCGAAAAATGCAGTAGTTCGTTAACTGAAATGGTCATAATGATGTCGAAACTTTACAATAATTCTCTTAAAGTATAATAATACTGTTGTAACCTATCCTCACCCAACTTGATTACAGCTCTTCCTAGATGATTGCTAGTACTATTTATTATTAATAATGTTAATAGTATTTTTTTTCTTTTATAAGTAATATTTCCTTTTAATTTTTTTCTTATGTGATACTATCACTTCTTGCTAACTAAACAAGTTTTTACTATATATTGTTTTGTTTTATTTTATTATTTGATAGGAGTAGAAGTTAAAACGTACTTCATTTATCATGACTATAATAAACCTCAGAGTCATGCAAACAATTTATCCTCAATAAAATTTAAAAACTACAAATCTGTCCAATCTAAACCCTAAAACCAATTTGGAGGATATATTGCACTAAGAGATAGAAACCAGTACTTGTATATATAGACTACTAGAAGCACATATGAGGCTTATATAGGCTATCAAAATATTATTCCAATTGTAGGTATGGGATATAAAAATGACAGTAGTACTTGTCCAAAATGCTTAATTACTAATAAAAAATATAAACATTCAGTTGGATTGTTATATAGCTACCCAAAATAACTTGATACTATTAAAATGCAACTTTTCAGGAGAAAATTTGAAACTATTATGAAAGTGAAGATATATACATACACACATATATTACAAAAATCATACCTCTTGTAGTATTGCTCCATAAAAGTATGCTACAAAAGAAAATCAGGCTTTGATTATTCTTAGACAAGCATTTTGTCCATTTTTTTTGTAATTCTTGTTTTAGATTCTGATTAAGTCTATGACATAATGATGATGCTAATGATGATTTAACTATGGTACAAAGTTGGTTGTCCAAGCTGGCAAGTCACCTAATGTAGTTAATGGATTTTCTTTGAAATTTCCGGAGAAAGTGACATAATTTTTGTCATTGCAAAAATGTCATCAACCACTATATATGTTTTCATTTGAAGTCCTAATAATGATAAACCCTTTTCTTTGTATATATCTCTGATCAAAATCAGGCGAAGGCCAATATTTTCATCTGCCATATTTCTCGCCTTTTCCTTTTGATGATAACACACATACACACACACAACTAATTTCTCAAATTAATATCCTCTTTTTCAGTGTATATAATTAGGGTTTCTGGGGGGAAGAAGATCCCTTCTTCAAAAATCTAATTTCTGATGAGATGCAATGAACATGTTGCATCGGGATGCAGTGGAGGTAACAATTTAAGTATTAGAAATCACCCCAATTTTTTCTGCTTTATTTTCATTTTTTGTATTGATTATTTTGTTGGACGGTGACTGGCTAGTTATGGTGTTGGAACGACTCAATCAAATCAAATCTCCCAAGAATTTGGGTTCTTTAGTTTGATTGAGCCGTGCCAATATCATGTCTATTTTGCTCATGTTACCTCCGATGACTAAATTTAGGCAAATTTAATTTATAGTACTATGCAATATATATTATGTGCGTGCTTAATATATACTATTAGAAAATTGAGTGGAGAAAGCCATTTTTCGAATATGAAAACTGAAATATCAAATTACTGGTTTATATTTATCATTCTAAGAAAATACATATTTGTGAAACTTGTTTCTTGCATTTAATTTGGCTGCCCAAGAGTTTTCACTATTAATTTCACATTTTCAATTGTTTATTTGTATGTTATGTTTTATGTTTTCTTTTCTTGTTCATTGTTAGATATTGATAGTGATTAACAGTTTGGGAACATCAGTAATTATGTAATATGAGGGTGTCTTTTGTAATTAAAGCGCAAATTGTTGTGAAATTGTGTTCGGAAAGGTTTTATTAGACATTTTAATTGTTTATACTTGATTGTTTTAAAATGTATATATAGTTTTGTATTTAAATTTAATTTAGTAGTAGGTGTCGAAACGGGTACCCGCGGGTACCCGTACCCGGAAAACCGGGTACCCGTACCCGTTTGTAGCCAAAATCTTTGTCCCGTTACCCAACCCGCACAGTGACGGGTACCCGCCTTGTTGGGTACGGGTATCCCGTATCCGACAGGCGGGTACCCGTACCCGACCCGTTTAAAATATATTCATCACGTTGTCCTAAAAATCATTCAGATTTGAATTCGCCCAAACACTTATCCTACCTCATTCAAAACTGAAATTCAAAGTTAGCACCAACAACTTCTCACTAATAATATTACCCAATCAATCAATATATACATAACACCGAGGTTCATAACACATATTATAGTTTCCCATGATATATTCTTATATTAACAGAATAGTATCAATTGCGACAACCAACTCACCATGCACCAGCTTGATAAAAAATTAATTTATCAAATACTCATCCAGCACATAGGTTACGTGTTATAATTCTAAAACTCATCCCCAAATACTTGCCACCTAAATCTATATTTTAATGCATAAAGAGGTTGCATGAAAGAGTATGCAATATTTTGTAAACACCGAACAAAATCTTGTTTCAGTTTTAATAATTTCCAACGCAGTTTCTTAGGAATTGGGGCAGCAATCTGGAAGTTATTGACTTGAGCCCTTACCTTCTTCGCGGCAGGGGTCGGCGGCTGATGTGGGTGGTGGCGGGCGGCGGGTGCGGGTGGCAGCGCGGGTGTGAAGAGTAGACAATTTAGGGTAATGGACAAAAGACTTCAGAGTTAATCCTAAAACGTGTATTAATTAAAATTACGGTAATGGACAAAAGACTTAAACGGATATTAATTAAAATTTTTAATACAATATTTATATTTAAACGGGTATATAAGCGGGTATCGGGTATACCCGATACCCGCAAAAACCTGAAACTTAATACCCGTTCCCGCTTATGTCGGGTAGCGGGTACCCGAAACCCGACGGGTAACAGGTCGGGTGTGCGGGTACCCAATACCCGCTACCCGTTTCGACACCCCTACACTATAGATAAACAAAGAAGTAGAATATGTTTCCCCGGCCCTTCTCATTATGTTATCCTATGTGTATGTTCAATTGTTTATATACGGGTCTAATTGTATGCATATGACATGATATTTTTAAATGTTAATTGTGTTAAAACATAATGAATTGAATTTTATTAATAGGTAGCAAATCCAGACTATTATATTATGCTTTGTGTATTTCTTTCTGCATCTAGTTTTCCATGGCATACAAAAAAAATTAAATGTCTCATTTTATTGATTGGGGGAAGGCGTCGTGCTCCACGTAGAGTCTAGAGACAATCGGGCGTATGAATATATTTATCCAAAACATAAGTCAGAAATTGTGTTACGCTGTTTTAAATGCTAAGAATATCCTATTATGCCAATAGAATTAATTTCTCCCAGTCAGCTAAAATCTCGACTTTTAATTAAGATTCAGTGATTTCATTTAATAATATTGTATAGCTGTAGACCGTGTATGGGAAAGTATAAAATAGAAACCTTCCTGATTCCATCAATTAGAAATCAATTTAGTTCATAGATCTTGATTGATTTGAAATAGGATCGTGATGTATTTTCTGCAAAGTAATTAAGGCTTTTCTATGATCGATTTTTAAACATGAAAGTGTGTGTGTGTGTGATTTTTTTTGCTTTTTCACACATGAAATGATGAAATAATTATGTGTCTGTGTTTTGTTTCTCTAATTATGAACTTACAAGTTTCTTATAATTGAACCAAAAATGTGATATACGTATGGTGCTAATTAGTACTCCCTCTGTCCCATTTTCAGCGACACATTTTCTTTTTTTTATGTCTCACTCTAAATGACAAAAATCTAAATATATAAACATCACCCTCTCTACTTTTTCCCTCTCTCTTACTTTATTCTCTTCAATTTAATCACAAAACAACACTACATAAAATCATGTGCCGAATTAGAAATGCTCCACTTAGAGTAAGATGGATGGAGCATTACGTTAATAGGTGCTATATTTTGTTTCTCTAATTATATTCCTCCCGTTTTCTAAAAATATAAAGTTTTGGAACGACACGTTTTAATGCAAAATTGGTAAAATAAGAATAAGATAGAAAGAAAAAAGTGTGTTATTGGAAAATGAGTCTCATTTTATAGGGAGAAAGAACTTTTCTAAAATAGAATGTTTCTATTTTTAGGAAATTGTCCAAAAAGAGAAGAGTTTTTATTTTTAAGAAACGAAGAAAGTACTAAAAAGGTGATATATATTACGTCTAACATTTTTTAACTTTTCAGATCATTATTCGAAGTCAGGTATATCACAGCCAAGTTGCGTTGTTATATTCTTAATAATTGAGACACAACATTATAGTGTCCAATTGTCTTTGTTTCCTCTTCTTTGAGTTTAATTTATTTTTGCACTGTATATAACTGTTTTATATCAATACGCAAAATACAGTTCATTGCCACATACTCCATATAACTAGTTTTTGACTTTTCCTTAAACAAAACTAGGTATGTTTGTTAGACCTAACCCAACTTCTCACAAATAAGCAGAAAACAGAACTTCAAAATAATTCGATCTAGAAAAGAATTAAAATATATCATCCGAATAATGAAAGGATCTGTTAGGCTTTTCTTCCATACTAAACATTGATATATATGAATATGATGGTGTATATAAAGTACAAAGTGGATTTGCATAAAATTTAATAGTTTCCAAGTGCAATATTGGAATGACTTCTATCAATTTGGGTCTAATTTGTCAAGAAGCCAATTTGATCAATCATTTGGCTCATCGTGGGAATTTTTCATGCTCCATTTATTTAGGATCTTTTCGATCCAATGGTAAAATTAAGGAGCATAACACAAACATGTAAGGTCTTTGATTATCGCAATCGATTCAGAACGTAATTGGAAAAAAGGTGGATATCGAAGAACATTATGCCATTAGTATCTTTGTGAGTTGAATTGAAAAATCATACTCCCTCCGTCCCTAAAGAGTATGAAAATTTTGTTCGGCACGAGTTTTAATACATAATTGAAAAAGTAAGAGAGGGATAGAAAGAAAAAGATTTTAAAGTATTGTTAGTGGAGAATAGGTCTCACCTCATTAGAGAGAAATGGGTTTTCAAAATTAGAAACTTCATACTTTCAGGGACGAACTAAAAAGGAAATAGTTCATACTTTTCAGGGACAGAGGGAGTATACGAAAAGCAGTTGGATTGCTCATGCCTAAATCACTTGATCATGCACTTGCATTGGCTAGATTACAAGGGTCATTTTTTTAGAATAGGTGATTATGGTAATGTGGAAGAGATGGAGGAGTTAAGGATAGAAGATAAGGCGTTATATGATAGATCAAGATAAGGAGGAAACCCTTGATTACACACACATGCATGACATTTCCCAATCTTAGGCGTTACTCTGCTAAATTAGCTAAATTATCTTGCTTTTAAATTAGTACTTATTAGTTTTCAACTAACGCAACATAAGACATATTTAAATGATTGAAAATCGACAACAAATACTTGTGGTTTGGTTAGCTTTGTTTGTGTATTTGTGATTTTTTCTTCGTCTTAGTCTTTAACTTATTTAAATACTATTTGTTTATTTTTATTTATAATTGTTAGACACCACTTTTATAGTATTTATAGGATACAATAGCAAATATAATAGTATTATTTTGTTATTATTATTTTAAATAGATGTAATAATGAGTTACGAACTATAATTAGAGTCACTCTTATTTTTCTTTAGTAAATTACCCATATTTATATTGGGCTTTAGAATTGGGCTTTGGAGATTTAAGAGGATATGAAAAATCAAACAAGACTGAGAACTGATTAAATAATCCCAAACCAAAATTCATCATGAAGCCCATGTCCCTTGCAACATTATTCATTTCGCACTTTTACAACCTAAGAGTCTAGATGGATGTTCTGTTTTGGGTTCAAAACCCGCTTGTAATATTTTCGCATAATAATAATAGTAAATCATACAAGAGCACAGTAATGAATCAAATTCCAACTCATCATTGATGAATCTACTTTAGCACATCAGTTAGTCATATATAGTTGTATTTAAGTACAGGGTGATAGTAACCAACGGGTTCTAACGCGGTTGGTTGCGTGGAGCTGTGGTGACCTTGAGGTAACGGGTTCAAATTCCACCACCCGCTGGGAGACTTCCGGCCTTAATCCGCAAGCCCGGTCGAGTGGGATTAATCTGATTCCGCCGGAGGCGTATTCGAAATACCGGTGGTTAAAACCCAAAAAAAAGTACAGGGTATGGCTAAAAATATAGTTTTAGTTCATACGAGTAATATGAACTCGTATGAACTAAAACTATCTAAAAATGACTTCAGTGCTTGGTTATTTGGTTGGAGTGAATATTCGGTTTTTGGTTTGGTTTTTAGGTCAACCCGAACTGAAAAATTGATTTTTTTTAAAAAATGAACCGAACCAAACTGAATTATTTGAAAATAAAACCCTAAAAACCAAAATCGGAACAATTAAAACCGGACTGAACCGAAAATTCCAAATCTCATAAATATATTCAAAAAATTCAAAAACTATTTTTCTATAATTAACACAAAAAATATATTGTATCAACCAATTAACATATCCAAACAATTAAAATTTTTATAAAATCTAATATTACTACATTTGTTATAAATCAACACATAGTTTTGGTTTTTTCAGTTTTTTTTAATCCGAACCGAATCGAAAATTTGAAGAAATTAAACCAATCGAATTTTAAGTTTCCGCTTGATTTCGTTTAGATATTCGGGTTTCGGTTATTTTGCCCACCGAAATTCGGTTATGCATTTGGATTTTTTTTAACATTATAGTCTATTCTGAAAAAAATGTCTACGGTGCACAATATTTAGTAGGACTATAATTAAAATCCTCTCATGCAGTGGCGGATCCAGGTGGGGTCGAGCGGGGCCAACCGAACTCCATTTAGTTCCGCCCTTTGAAGTCACCGTCGACCACACGGTGCGCCGAAGCGGGAAAGAGAGTTGTCACTGTTCTTATATAGTAGGAAGTTTGAATAAATGTGAGGAAGAATTTGAAAAAACTGAAATGCAGAGAATGAAAATAGAGTTTCAGGCGAGAATAGGGAAAGAAGAAGATGAAACCGAAAAGGAAAAAATGACTCATTGTGGGACCCACACATTTGGTTATATGAATCACTTTTATATCTTTTGATTGCGTATTTTAATTTTCAATTTTGATAACTCATTTAATTAACTTTTGAGATCACTAATAAATGAATACTTCTACTAATTAAAGTAATTAATTAACTGTAATGGCTACTAATACTAAATTAATACCTATAACATTTAATACTGTAAGTATTTTTTTCAAAAATAATGGATTGGTAACTATATATACATATCTATCATATTTTAATAAAAAGTAATTAAAATAGATAATTTCAAAATATAAAAAGTTGTGCTAAATAATTTCATAACTTTTTAATTAATTATTAGACCATCAGGAGTAGTATTTTTTTTATCTAATTTTAATTAAATGTCAAATATCTATTTTCAATAACGAAATATTTATCCATTTTATTGTTTTTTGTCTAAAAGACTTATTATTAAATTATGAAATTTGACAATTTAAATTTTTGTAAATGAAGTTTAAAAAAAGGATGAATATTGTTTAAGGCGAATTGTGATTTCTAAGCTACTTATTTAGACAACATATTCAAGCATGAAAATGTATTTACGACGACAATGATATTTACAGCACGTTGTTTGATTACTTTAGTAGGGTTTATGAGGACGACGGCGAAGGCGAAGGAGGAAGCAACGAAAAGACGCCATAAAATTGGAAATAATAAAATATTGTTTACTATGTCCGACCCCCCGAATTCCAGTTTCTGGATCCGCCATTGCTCTCATGCGATATAGTATAACTATAATGCTCTTGCAAATTCCAAGTGTTTAATACGTAGGGCTGATTGATACATGGTTCAAGGAAACATATAAATTGTGTTTAACTTAAGAAGGAGAATTAAGATATAAAACATAAATCCATTATTATACTGTTTTTTTCTCCTAATAACTATTTCCGCATAATTGATACTCCTATTTACTCGACCTAGAACCAATAATAGATCAAGAAAAAGAGTTCCATGATTGATTATTTGATGTAATTTTGCTTTGATAGCTATCTTATCTTTCGGCAACTTTAATATTATGATTTTGAGGAAAGTGTTTAAAATCATGGAACCAAATCTTGTCACGAGAAATTGACAGTAGTAAAAGCATCTTACAACATGTAAATAAATTTCTCCACACCTATAATTTGTTCGATCCCGAACATTGTACCTACATTGTATTTTTTCTTTCTGTTAAAATAATAGATTAAGTTATAATGAATCTCGATTCCCTTCTATCCAATTAAAATTTTAAAATGAAAGAAAGAAAGATGAATATGAGTAGTAGTATTATTTTATGTGTGGGCTTTTTAATCCATCTTATTTGTTGGTTGCGCTTTGATAGGTTTGCTTCCAAAATATTATTATTAATAAAATGTGTTTTTTTATTAAGTTCACAACTTTGATCAGAAATGTTGCATGTCTACTCCTACTAATTAAGAATATTTTTGGCATCTTTATAGGGGATTAAGTAAAAAAGTAATTCCAAATACTCGAAAAGCATATAGTAAAACTGATTTACTTATTTTTATTTGAATAAATAAAAAATAAAAACGTTGTGGAATTTGCAGTGTCACGTCCGATGTATGTCTCTCTTTTCTTGGGGTTTTATTCCGTAAAGGCATCATCAGATATAAATAATTACATTTCAATGTTTGATTTATTTCGTGCATTGCATGGGATGAAAGCATAGTTTTGCTGGCTGTTCCTTGTGGGTCTTTTAACTTTTATTTGGCTCCACAAAGGTATCCTCATAAAAATAATTGTACCATGGTATGTCGGTCTATAGTCCTACAATTATGACATTCATGTTAATTTGCCAAGACTGTGTAGCATTAAATATATTCTTTAAATCCGGAATCTTATTTATGGAGTATAATAGGCGACATACATATACATATACATAATTATAATTGATAAATGATACCACAATCGTACGACTATATATGCAATTATATAATTATGATTGATTAATGATACCGTAATCGTATGACTATAGATGCAATTTTGTCTGTTGAGATGAATTACTAAATCAATAATTTATAAAAAAAAGGAGTAGATGCAAAATAAATTATTGACTACGAAGTGCACGTCAATATGTTAATATAAATAGCGGTCAATTTGTTAATATAAATAGCGATTGTATTACGTAGATACTCCATCTGTCTTTAGATATATAAACTTTGGAAGGGTACAGATCTTAGTGAACAATTGATAAACTAAGAGAAAAATAAAATAAAAAGTGATTGAAGTATGGTCAGTGGAGAATGAGCCTTACTTCATTAGAGAGAAAAAAGTTTCCTAAATAGAATGTTTATAATTTTAAGGGACGGACTAAAATAGAAATAATTCTTACCCGTATTTTTATGGACATAAGAAGTATTACTTATAAACATAACTTAACGAAATAACTTACTATACAATTAGGGATGTCAATCGGGCCGGCCCGTCGGGTTTCGGGCCAACCCTACTCGGGTTGCGGGTCAATCGGGTGAGGGCTAATCGGGTTGTGATTTCTTTCGGATTATAAAAGTTCAGCCCTAACCCTAAAAGCTCAGGTTTCGGGCTAGCCCAACGGGTTAATCGGGTTGCTTTAGATAATATTAACATTCGATCAATCCAATAAATAATAATTAAAATTAGTTATATTCATACAATGTAAAACATTTAATTATGATATATTTGAGATATATGCTTAAACTCAATCATAAACATGATCAAATACTAATATTTGAGATATTTCATGGAATTTTAATGCTAGTTTTAGAAATTTAAATATTTTTTAATGAATATGATGTTTTTAATTTATTAATCAATTATTATATTAATAAAAATTAAATATATAGTTTGTATATTTAATATAAATTTGAAAGTTATTTTTTTAGTTATCTATATTATAAAATTAATCTATTAAGTGTCGAATTAGGAGTAAAAAAATAGAATAATAGAAATTTTATCAGGTTTTCGGGCCAGCCCATCGAATTTTCAGGTCTGGCCCTAACGGGTTGCGAGTTAATCGGGTGCTGGCTAATCGGGTTTTAATTTTATCGGGCTAGAAATTTCCAGCCCTAATCCTATAAATTTGGCGGACTATTTGGGTCAACTCACGGGTTACGGGCTACATTGACATCCCTATATACAATTAAGCAAACGTATACATTTGATGACTTAAAATGAGAGACGTTATAGTACTCAGATGTCGTGATAAATCCAAATATCATTCGAATTAAATGTATTTGACTGTTGACTATTTAATAGTACTACTTACATTACATGCAGAGTCCAAGTGTGTTGATGATTATTTTCAAAATTTATGCGATTTTTCATCTCTTTGACAACTAGCATTTAGTTCACATAAATATCTACATTTCATATTAATTCTATATTCTAACATCTCACAAACAATTATATAGGATCATCAAAGTTCGATTTGATTCCATTGACCTTAACTTCAATAATATAAATGAAATAATAAATATGACTTCACTTTTATGCAATTTGTAAACTTAATTAATTACAGAAGTCCTAATTAGATAAAAATAATATAAAAAACAAATCAAAATTACTGACGTGGACTAAATTACAGCGTTGCGATTAGCAACACACGTTGGGTGTCCGATTTTGATCAACTTTTGTCTAAAACATATAATGCGCCACATCAACATTAACTTTTACAAATCAAAACAATGTTAGACGATTTTTTATGGTTGAAGAGAATCCAGTTGTTGTTGCATGACCCAGAGGAATGGAAAAGAAGTCATCATAGTTTCCACATTAACAAACCATCATTACCAAATTTAATGATCATGTTACCTTGTAGTGGTTTATGCCACCTAGACAATTCATGTAACTTCTTGATCATAATCTTTGGTAATACAAGAAATCACATGTAACAAAAAGCAGGTAGGACCTCAATAATTAAGAAGAACTAATGCCAAAGGACTTATGAAGGATATAAACAATTAAAAATTTAAGAAGCAAAAATCGTGTGCAGTTTAACTACCACGCAAGTTTTGGTTTAACTATTCATTCAAAAGCTTTTCACATGACAAAATGTTAGAACTAGTTCAAGGCTGCCCATACAACGAATTACTAAGCAATAAATGAGCATGTCTGCATGTGTGATCATTTAGAACTCAAAGTTGAAAGGGGTCCAAAAAAGTCTATTGTTATATTGATAATGTCGGTAATTCATATTCATTCTATGCAAGTATTGTTAAGACATATAAATGCTCCTTCGGCATCAGTACAATTTAATTAGGGGATATTGACACCTAATATTATGAAACTTTTAAAAAGTTGAGTTTTTCCCACGAACTTTGAAATTGGCAAATAATATCACGAGCTTTACCCCGAGTTTGTTATTTCCCACCAATGAAAAAATTCCGACAAATAATATCATGATACAGATTTTTTTTTCGTAATTTCTTGACAACAACTTCGAGAGTTTCAAGATTTTCAGTCATTGAGAATAGTTTTTCTTGAATCACACCCTCCAAATTTGTTCTTCAATCTATTAATATAGTAAGAATTTTTTCAATGGTGGGAAATAGCAAACACAGTGTAAAGTTCGTGATATTATTTGTCAATTTCAAAGTTCGTGGGAAAAATCCAACTTTTTGAAAGTTCCGTGATATTAGGTGCCAATATCCCTTTAATTAGACGTCTTAACATAGAAACAATTTTTAACTAAACTACTCAATACATTGCAAAGGTGATCGCAAGTGAGGGTGAAAGATGCATTTCATGGTTGTCTGAACTGTGGATAGTGCATTAGCGATACCGAAGGGCATAACTAGAAATTCAAAGTGCCCATAATGTGTTGGAAAAGCAATCTTGTAGGTCTCATATGTAGGCACTCGGATCTGGTGTCATGGATCTCATGAGTTTTGTTATCCGAATAGAAAAGGTTTGAAAATATGGTGTTACGAAACTAAGAACGAGGAGTATATATTTGGTACAAATATAACAGATATTAAGGATTTAAGATGTTGTTTATTTAGATAGACAAAATCACATGGATAGAGGAAGAGAGGGGATGGTAATTGAATGCATTAGTATGTCTGAATATACCTCAGTGATGCATCATGACCTATCATTGATTTAACACTATTCCTCCTGCATTTTCTTTACTATATTAATTTACTCATAGAATCTTAATCATATCATACAGTTACAGTCATTTCACTCCCCATATAATATTAATGAGTTTAATTTGGATCGGACAAAACAGTCATTCAATCCTTGCTTAAAGTTAATCTTGAAGATGAAGATAGAACAATCACCACAAAAGAATGGGCTAGGACAACAATTCTGGCACAATGTCAAATGGAGATGAAGTTGATGCTGCCGAAAAGGGATAAAGAGTTAGGAACGTATGAATAGGAAAAACATTTTCGTCTCGAGGCATTTGCAACGGTGCACCGGATCGCAGGGGCGGGCAGCGGATTGAGAGCATGTTCGCACGGCCTCTCGGCCAAATGGCCAATCACGGGAGCCTACTCGACACGAGTAAGTTGCATCGGTCATCGCCACGCCCACTAACAAGAATTTAGTGGCATTTTGATTTTGGTTTTTATTTTCTAATAGTGAAAATAAAGATCAAATATATATGTGGGGAAATTTAATGGGCTATGTCCCTTCCTGCTATAATACATTGGATCCGCACATTATGGGATGAAAGAATCAATAAATCTTACAATCTCATTTGTAGTTTGCTAAATATTAAAGCATAATGTATGTAAAACCTCTAACAGTACTGCATCTAGTACACCTGATTAGACATTAGAGCATCCACAATGGGGTGTCCTATAGCCCGTCCTATAGGGCATCCTATCCTCTACCACATCAACATTTCATCCTCCATCTCATTCACCTGCAGTGGGACGCCCTATAACCCGCCGTATAATTTTAACTCCTATTTTATATTTAATTTTTATATTTGCAAACATATCAATTAGCAAGAATAAACATAAAAACACCACAAATTAAAGGCAAATCTTATTGTTAGTATTTATTTTTTATATTTTATGCTTGCAAATATGGAAAATCGACGGAATTCATTATTGAATTTAGAGAGAATTTGAGATGGGGAAGAGAGTGGAGTGAAAGGTGTGAAATGAAGTAAAAAAATTGGTGATATACATAGAAGAAAATACAAAAAAAAATTAAAAATGAAAATGTGTGCATCGTCCTGACCTATCCTCCTTACCCCCCGCAATGGGGCGGAGGATAGGCCGGAGGATGCAAAAAATGGTTCATCATCCGCGGAGGATGCATAGGGCGCGGAGGAAGGAAATCGCATAGGGCGTGGAGCTGCAGTGGCGCCCTGAGGCGCGTCCGATGCATCGGACGGGCTTTAGGACGCCCCAATGTGGATGCTCTTACAATCATTATAAAAAAATATTAAATTAGGCATCTCACTTAATTTCTCTATCCAAACATTGTACAATCCTTATCTAATTAGCTGATAAGAAATCAATATGGTTTGAATCAGCCAATGATATTGACTGAAATGAATGATGGTATTCCATCTCCAACCGCACTTGTGCCTCCCAATTTAATTACTCCTATTGAGGCAATATAAAACATCTCCTTTTCATAAACAAACTAAATTTGATATTAATCATATTTTTAGTTTTCACTATTAATTTTTGTATTGTTCTATAAAGATTCTGTAAGATATTATATGCTCTAATTATGGATAATTTGGCTTTAATAGTTAACTACTACTCCATTACGTACTTAAATAATTGTGTAATAAATAAATAAAAATAATTGTAATCCCTAACTGAATTAGTGAATCATTGGATTTTTTTGGCTTTTGCATTATTATGTTGTAGGTGTTGCTAAGTTGTGAGAGAGAATTATAACATCAAAGACCTCTTTTCTTCAAATAGTGAGTTGATAATATTGATCGAAAAAGCTGTATCTATAATTGCCTTTTATCTTCAAAGTGTGTACATCCATTTCATATACTTAACTTTTAGCAAAAAGTCATGATATCTTTTCACTTATCTTACTTGAATCACAGCCAACAATGTCTAGTTCATAAGACGTCATTAGTGTTATGTATCACCTTGTACATATACCATCGATCATTTTATGTTTAGTGTTTTTATATAGTACCAAGTTATAAGAATATAATAAGAAATCACATTCTGTAAGCAAGATTTTGTATGTTAGTATAAATTTATTGTTGAGAAAACCGGGTAATTTTCTCTCAAATAGTGAAATGAACCGATTCAGTAATTTCAGAGTCAACCCAATGGGGTCTACTCGATAAAATTACTTCTCAAAATAAATTCTTTGGAAAGACTGGTGGGGACACTGTCCTCTCTTAAATACCAGACTCCCAACAGAATTTATCAGTTGGTGTACAAAACACTACTACCAAACCCGCAAATAATATTGAATACAATATCCCAACAGAAAATAAACCCAGAAATAAATGCGGAACAAAATAAATAATAAAGAAAGAACACACCCGAAACTTTGATAACGGAGTTCGGCCAAATTGCCTACGTCTCCGAGCACCCTCTGCAGAGCCCGCTTATATTTAGACTGAGAAGAGAATACAATATTTGAGGTACATTACAAATGAGGGAGGAATGCTCCTTTTATAGGAAGCCACTCTCCCCAACTCCCTAATACCCACCGATGTGGGACAAAGAAATTTTGGCAATTTCAACAAATCTCCACCTTGACAAAATTTCAAATCCCACCGAACACAAATCTTCTCCATCCAAACAGACGACTCGCGGTGCTTTCATATTGGCGCAGTCAAGCGCCAGCTCCAAATCGCAGAATATTAACCAAGTCCAAACAATGTTCAAACTTGGCCCTCGTCACCACCTTGGTCAACATATCTGCAGGATTCTCCAAAGTCGGAACCTTTCGGATGACAATTTCCTCTTCTTCGAGAATTTCCCGCACAAAATGATAGCGAACATCAATGTGCTTCGTCCTTGCATGAAAGACCTGATTCTTTGCTAAATGAATAGCACTCTGGCTGTCAGAATATACTTGAAGTTGTTTCTGACCAACACCCAATTCTTTCAGCAACCCATGAAGCCAAATTGCCTCCTTTACAGCTTCAGTAATGACCATGTACTCTGCCTCTGTCGTAGACAAAGCTACCGTTGACTGCAAGGTAGACTTCCAACTAACTGGCGCACTCGCTAAAGTGAACAAATAGCCAGTAGTAGATCTTCGCTTATCCAAATCACCAGCATAGTCGGAATCACAATATCCAACTGCAAAATGACCAAGTGATTGATCCTGCTCAAACAACAAACCAATATCTACAGTATCTTTGATATACCGCAGAATCCATTTCACAGCTTGCCAATGACCCTTTCCTGGATCATGCATGTATCTGCTCACAGTACCAACGGCCTGTGAAATGTCTGGTCTTGTACACACCATTGCATACATCAAGCTTCCAACTGCGTTAGCATAGGGAACCTTCGCCATATATTCTCGTTCATCTTCCGTATTTGGAGATAACTGAGAACTAAGTTTCAAATGAGGAACAAGTGGGGTACTTACAGGTTTTGAATCATCATTTATACCAAAACGCTGTAGTACTTTGGTCAAATACTGCTTCCGTGTCAGCCAAAGCTTGCCTCCCTCTCTATCCCTTGTAATCTCCATGCCGAGAATCCTTTTGGCTTCCCCCAAATCCTTCATCTCGAACTCTTTACTCAACTGAGCCTTCAATCTGTCAATTTCAACTTGGCTCTTTGATGCTATCAGCATATCATCAACGTATAAGAGTAGGTAGATGTAGGAACCATCTAGAAGTCTGCGCAAATACACACAGTGGTCGTATTTGCTTCTTATGTACATCTGATCCTTGATAAACTTGTCAAACCGTTTGTACCACTGTCTTGAAGACTGCTTCAATCCGTACAACGATTTGTTCAACTTGCAAACCCAATTTTCTTTACTAGCAACCTTGAATCCCTCCGGTTGGGTCATATAGATTTCCTCCTTCAGATCACCGTGTAAAAACGCGGTCTTCACATCAAGTTGAGCTAGCTCCAAATTCAACTGCGCTACCAAAGCCAACAAAATTCTAATGGAGGAATGTTTAACAACAGGAGAAAATACCTCATTGTAATCAATTCCCTCCTTCTGGGCGTAGCCTTTAGCTACCAATCTTGCTTTGTAGCGAACATCATCTTTGTTAGGAAATCCCTCTTTCTTTGCAAAACCTGAACTTTCAATAGCTTTCGAAAAGATACATGGAACATCACCAACAACTGGAAGCGCATATGCTACCATATCCGTAAATCGAGCAGGTTTCTTATTTTCCCGCCTCGTTCGCCTGACTGCAATTGGCTCTGATTGCTGCGAAGGTTCTTGGGGTGGAACCTCTTCATCATCTGACTCTTCTTCTTCCTTAGGAGAGTCATTTGTGGTGTTCGTAGTTGGGATCACAACTGTTTCTTCGAACTCCACCTGCTTCGGTGTATACTCCACCTGCTGCGAAGTATCACTACTATTTGGATTTACCTTATTCAACATGGAAGATTCATCAAAGGTAACATCCCTACTTACAATCGTCTTCTTAGACTCCAAACACCATAACCGATATCCTTTAACACCAGCACTGAAACCCATAAACAAAGTCTTCTTTGCACGTGAATCCAACTTTGATTCAGTCGCATGATAATATGCAATAGAACCAAAAATATGCAAAGAATCATAATCAGTTGCAGGTTTACTGAACCATACCTCTAAAGGAGTCTTGCCATCAATGGCAGAACATGGCAAACGATTGACAATGTGTTGAGCGTATGTGATGGCCTCAGCCCAAAATTTCCTGTCTAGCCTAGCATTAGACAGCATACAACGAACTTTCTCCACTAGTGTTGGATTCATACGCTCTGACACCCCATTCTGCTGTGGTGTATTTCTCACTGTGAATTGCCGAATTATGCCACACTCCTGTCATACATCTTGGAAAGGATCACTCTTGTATTCTCCACCGTTGTCAGATCGGAGAACCTTGATCTTCCTCCCCATCTGATTTTCAACTTGAGCTTTCCATTTCAGAAAAATCCCAAGGACTTCATTTTTGCTCTTCATAGTGTACACCCAAACTCTCCTGGAAAAATCATCAATAAAAGTGACAAAATAGTGTCTACCTCCAAGTGACGGAGTCTTGGCAGGTCCCCACACATCTGAGTGCACGTAATCCAGAATTCCCTTCGTATTATGGATTGCAGTGCCAAATTTCACTCTTCGCTGTTTTCCCAGAACAAAAATGCTCGCAAAACTCTAATTTGCAAGACTTCGTACCTTTCAACCTTGCTTGGCGAGAATTTGAAATGATCTCTCACCAGCATGTCCCAATCGCAAATGCCAAAGCTTCGTCGCCTCTGCATCCTTCTTGTTACTCGAAGTTGCAGTTGCTACTGTCCCAACAACTGTACTACCTTGGTAGTAATACAAATTGTTCTTACTCCCACCTTTCAGCATCACCAATGCTCCTGAAGTTGCTTTAAGAATTCCATCTCGCATCATCACAACTAGGCCTTTAGATTCTAGGGCCCCCAATGAGATGAGATTCTTCTTCAACTGGGGCACGTACCGCACATCCTTCAAAATTCTGGTGGATCCATCCTGATTCCGTAGCTTGATTGAGCCTATCCCGGCTGTCTTACATGGACTGTCATTCCCCATGTAAACAAGTCCGCCATTGAGTTCTTCGAAATCAAAGAACCACTCCCTGATTGGGACACATATGATAGGTGCAACCTGAATCCAATATCCACTCGTCTGGATGCGATGTTGAAGGTGAAACCGTCAAAGAACAATCTGACTCCGCATCATTTTTGCATTCAGCAACATTTGCATCTTGCGAAGCCTTTTCTTTCTTCTTCAACTTTGGACAGTCTTTCTTCCAATGTCCTTTCTCATAACAGAAAGCACACTCATCTTTGGCAGCTCGCTTTTTCGATTTGGACCTTCATCTTCTCTCCTTTGATCGGCCTTGTTGACGACCTCTTGCCACTAATACTTCATCTGTAACTGCTTTGCCTTTCATTTTATCTGTCTTACGCAATTCATGACTAAACAAAGCAGAACATACAGTATCTAAAGACACATTCTCTTTACCGTGGAGTAATGTGGTCTCCAGATGTTCAAATTCATCAGGTAGAGACGACAACAACATCAATGCCAGATCCTCATCCTCAAATTTCACATCTAAATTTAGCAGGTCTGCTACTAATTGGTTAAACAAAGTAATGTGTTCATTCATAGTGGTACCTGGTCGGTATTCAAATCGGAACAACATTTTCTGCATAAGGAGCTTATTCTGACCACTCTTCTTCAGAAATTTGTCCTCCAGTGTCTTCCATAATCTATGTGCAGAAGTCTCATTCTTGACAGCATACTTTTGTTCCCTGGACAGACACGACCGAATTGTTCCACAAGCTAACCGATTTATGGTACTCCAATCTTTATCATCTATATCTTCTGGTTTCTTTTCTTCAATGGCAATGTCAAGACCCTGCTGGAAAAGAGAGTCTAGAACCTCCCCCTGCCACATACCAAAATGGCCAGTACCGTCAAATATCTCCACCGTCAATTTCATATTTGACAGTGGAAACCTCGACCACGATGACGAAGAACTAGCCTTGTTTTCTTGATCATTACCCGCCATTACAGACTCAAAATAAAGTATTCAATATTACAAACAAATAGAACCAAGGACGAACCTTGGCTCTGATACCACTTGTTGAGAAAACCGGGTAATTTTCTCTCAAATAGTGAAATGAACCGATTCAGTAATTTCAGAGTTAACCCAATGGGGTCTACTCGATAAAATTACTTCTCAAAATAAATTCTTTGGAAAGACTGGTGGGGACACTGTCCTCTCTTAAATACCAGACTCCCAATAGAATTTATCAGTCGATGTACAAAACACTACTACCAAACCCGCAAATAATATTGAATACAATATCCCAACAGAAAATAAACCCAGAAATAAATGCGGAACAAAATAAATAATAAAGAAAGAACACACCCGAAACTTTGATAACGGAGTTCGGCCAAATTGCCTACGTCTCCGAGCACCCTCTGCAGAGCCCGCTTATATTTAGACGGAGAAGAGAATACAATATTTGAGGTACATTACAAATGAGGGAGGAGTGCTCCTTTTATAGGAAGCCACTCTCCCCAACTCCCTAATACCCACCGATGTGGGACAAAGAAATTTTGGCAATTTCAACATTTATAATAATGCTTCTTCTCTTTTAATGACAATCGCGTATTTGTCAACCAAATGTTGCCAATATTTAAGGGACGGAGAGAGTAATAAAATAGAGTAATTAATATAAAAATTTTAGTTTTTCCAAAAATAAAAAAAATAACTCATTTACCAAGCAGTAATGCCCGAATTGTGAAATGCATCGATTAGTTTTGGACGACTAAGCATTATTTTATTATTATTATTATTATTATTATAAATGAGGGCATCTTAATTTCCACCAAAATACAATAACTGCATTTGTAATTATTTCAAGGGCCGTGTAGTCAAATCCGATTGGTGGAATTGGGAGGTGGTCCTCTTTATAACAAAATCAGCACCATCTACTGAATTAACTTTTTTGCCTATAATTTCTGTATTTTTCTGCTCAAATATTTATGATGGACCACCAATTATATACCTGCAATATTCATTAGTTGCATTTAATATTTCCTAACCTGGCACACCTCAGCCAGATATTAAATGTTGTACTTCATCCCCACTTTGGAATATAAGGGCATTAGCAATGGGGCGCCCTAAGGCGCGCCCTAAGGCGCGCCCTATGGCGCGCCACGTCAGCAGTTTTATCCTCCTACCTCCCCACCTGCAGTGGGGCGCCCTAAGGCGCGCCCTAAGGCGCGCCCTATGGCGCGCCACATCATCATTTTATTTATTTGTTTAATTGATTTAAATGTTTTCAACTAACAATTAATAACGAGTAAATAAAAAGGTCGAAATAACAAACGGGGACACATTAATAAAAAAAGAAGTTACACCGTTCAACTTACAAAAAAAAAAACTAAGTCGGTGCAATTCCCAACTTCCGACGCAGTTCATCTATCAATGCCCGGAGGTATTCGGCTTCGTCGGGGTCGGTACACTTCTTGAGGGAGGACGATGAAATTGTGTAAATGTAAGTTTCGGAGGTATTATGTAAATGTAAGTTTCGAAAGTGAAATTGTGAAATGAAATGTAAAACGAATGAACTCTATTTATAAAACAACCAAACCGCGTGCCATCGTCCGCGACCTATCGTCCGTGTACGCCACAATGGGGAGGACGATGGCGCGCCCGATGCCTATCGTCCGCAGCCATCGTCCGTGTACGCCACAATGGGGCGGACGATGGCGCGGACGATAGGCATCGGGCGCGCCATCCTCCGCGCCCTTAGTATCGGCCGCGACGATCGTCCGCGACCTATCGTCCGTATCCGCAATGGGCGCGGACGATCGATGGCGCGGACGATGCGCGCCATCGGGCGTGCCATCGTCCGCCCATTGCGGATGGCCTAAACAGTTAAACTACTATTAAAATTAATACTATTATTACTCAAATTTCGATGTTTTGTACTACCTTCAAATACATAATTGTAAAAATTATAAACTTTTAAGTTTGGATTTTTCCACGATTGATGACTCCAATTACAGTAAATCAGACATGAACAACATTTCGAATTGGTAAAGATGGGAGAACCGGGGATGTGGAGTTGCTTGAAGAGTGATATTGTGTTGATGCTTTGTTAGGCTGTCCTTGTTTTTTTAAGATTAAAATTAAGAATATCAATCAATTATATTGATAATAAAAAATGATAATTAACCTGCACTTTTCTAGGCTTTCCTTTCCTGTCTGATTAGTTTACCCAGATTATCTGACTCTTCACATATGATTCGATTTCATCAGAATCGTCAATTGTGAGAAATCTTAAATCCGATCGAAGTTTATGATTTTATTAAATCAAGCTTTAAATTCTTTTAAAAAATCTGAAATTTGGATCATAGTTCCTAGTAACGAACAATAGCCCATATATAGTATTAGTAAGAGTTTTAGCTCATCTCGTTTCACAGCATTTTTAGAATGATATAGTAAAGGTTATCAATTTAAACTCCAAACTGTATCTGCATTATTATAATAGTATCTAAAAAGTTTAAGTTTTATACTCTATAAAAATATCATATCCATTTTCCATCCTTTATAATCTTGAGACTTGACGTCGGATGTTACTGATTAATTTTCAACTTTATTAATTTTAAATACCAAACTATTAATGACATCATTTTCATTTGGTGTCATACTACTTAAATGCATATAATTTGTAGCATGTAAGCAATACATATTTTAGAAAAACATAATATAAATTCAAGAATATATAGTTATAGCAGTTTTATATTTGCAACTATTGTACTCCATTTCATATGTTTTGGCAAAATTTTATGAAAAGAGCTGTATTCACATGGGCTCAAAGAGATGTCAGAATCACATTCCATTACAAATTTAAACCTGCTAATATACTTTATGGTTTTTATTTGGTGGAGTATATCTTTATTTTGATGTCAATGTCATTTTCAGAAACTGTTAGTTTATAGTAGTACTTGAAAAGTTTCTTTGAGATGGATGTAAAAAGTTAGTTGTAGCAAAAATTACAGAAAATATATACCTAAATATGTAATTTTCACATTATTTTAAAGTATCTTTATATGATCGTCCAATGCATTTAGAATTTCATTAGAATTCAATAAAATTGGATATATACCTTTTGTAACAAATAAGTTATATTAAAAAAATTACGTGAAATTGAAAATGTTGTGTTAAAATTATTAAAATATACTTTTAAAATAAAATTATTTGGATAAGATTATCACGCGAAATTATTTTTATCTACTACTATTAGATTTTCATATTATGTGTCTCATATTAGTTAATGGTTATTATCTTATACGATTACAATTATATATTTAATGCATACATTCAAAGAGAATTCTAATTTTAGTAAAAAAATGGGAATATGAACAGGAAATGAACGATCAAATATAGTTTTCACCTTTTCTGTTCCTAAAGGGATTCCAGATTCGAACCCATTTTTGTGTATTCAATCAGTGAAAATGACGCTTGGAAACTGAACGTATAACTTGTGAGTCGTGAATCTTGTGATCAAGTAGATAAAAATAATTCACATTTTTCATGAAAATTTATTAATTTATTGGTTCGTTAATTTTATATTTCATTTGTCCCGAGATAATTGAATAAGTATTCTTTTCGAACCGTCCTAAAGTAGTTGAGTTTTTTTTTGGTAAATGGAAAGAGAGAAATAAATTAAAAAAGAGTAAAATATGAGAGAAATATCAATTTTTGCTAAAAATTGATACGACTCAACTACCATAAGACAATAAAAAAGAAATACGACTCATCTATCTTGGGATAAAGTATAATTATTTGTTCTTCTCTCAATGTCCAATATTCACTATACATAAATGCATATATATACATATAATAATTGTTCAATTTTGCTAAATTAAATATGTATTCACTTTATAATCATGGTGTGATGAAAGATTGGTGTAAGTGAATGTGTCAGTAATGAAATGGGAAGTTGATAATAATGAGTGCGTGCCGGCTAAAAACAATTTCTTCTTGTTCCTTAGAGCATCCACAACCGTGCTCTTGCCAGCGGCACGGTTGTGGGCCCGGGCAATACTATTCATGTCTGCTCTCTGGTAATAGCACAACACCCACAACTGTGCTCTTCCGCAAGGACGAGCACAATTAATTTAATATTTAATTAAACATAAACATTTCTAAAATACAAAAATTCATTAAAAAACATAAATAATATTACAAATGACAAATAAAATAAAAAACGACATAATTAAAATCCTAAAAATTAAAAATTACATAATTAAAATACTAAAAATTAAAAAAACCACTACTTGTTGCCGAATTTCGCCCACATGTGTTTGATTAAGTCTTCTTGTAGCTGAATGTGGGTTCGGGTATCGCGCATTGTGTGCCTTGTCTCGATCCTCTGGCCAACCGTCGTATGCTCACCTCGGCGTGGGGGAGACCTCGCTGTTGAGCTTCCGGCTTCATCCTCGTCGTAGAAGCTAGCCGCCCTTGGCCTTTCGTCGGCTATAATCATGTTGTGTAAGATAATACACGTGAACTTGATGTCGGCGATATTATTCACGTACCACAGCCGAGCCGGGGCCTTCACAATGTTAAATCGGGCTTGAAGGACCCCGAAGGCTCTTTCAACGTCTTTCCGCGCAGACTCTTGACGCTGCGCAAAAAGAACCCGCCTCGGGTCGTGCGGGTTGTGGAGCGTCTTCACAAACGTCGACCACCTTGGGTAGATACCATCGGCGAGATAGTAACCGATGTGGTATGTATTTCCGTTGATGGTGAAGTCGATCGCCGGTGCTACACCATTCATCACATCATTGAAGAGTGGTGAAGAATAGAGCACGTTCAAGTCGTTGTTGGCTCCGGCAACGCCGAAATATGCATGCCAAATCCATAGGCGGTAGTCGGCGACCGCCTCAAGGATAAGTGTTGGGCCGCTGCCTTTGTGACCGCTTAAGTGTTGCCCCCTCCAAGCATTCGGGCAATTCTTCCACCTCCAATGCATGCAGTCAATGCTGCCAAGCATTCCGGGGAAGCCATGGACTAATTCGTGAAGACGCAGCAACCGTTGGCAATCATCGGTGCTGGGTGCCCGAAGGAATTCATCCCCGAAAGCTGAACGAACGCCCTCGCAAAAATTCTTTAGACAAAGGATTCCAGTGGACTCACCGATATGCAAATACTCGTCGAAGATGTCGGCCGTTTGCACGCGTGGATACGCTCGTTCCGAAGAGAGTCTGTGGGTCCGGTGGGGCGGGTTGAATCAGCGGCGGCGGGGGCGGCGGAAGAGGCGGCAGCGGCGGTGGAGGCGGCAGCGGCGGTGGCGGTGAGGGCAGCGGCGGCGGTAGCCGGCGATGGACGGGCCAAGCACTACACCAAAGCGGAGTCCATTGCTGTGGCGCGGGCATGGGATGCTGTCACATCGGACCCCATAGTGGGCACCGATCAGACAGAGGGGAGCTTTTAGAAGCGTGTCCTGTTGGCATACAACGAATTCAAACCTCGAGGCGCCAAACCGCGTGACGGGAACATCTCCGCAAAAAGTGGTCTATGATTCTGCATGCCACCAAGCGGTTCAACTCCATATACGAGAACAACCTGCTCAGTGCTGAGAGTGCCTGAAGCAAAGCCGACGTGAAGGAGCTGTCTATAGCCCAATTCAACATGAAGTTCACCATGTGGGAGGAGTATCTTGTTCTCGAGCACAGTCCGAAATTCCGGGTCATCTGTGCGCAAGAGCGGGCAGGAGCTCCTGGGGCGAAGCGTACTAGACATAACATAGCCGGGGACTACAGCAGTGGCAGCGGCTCGCAATCATTCGACCTCAACGACGAACAAACTGAAGACTCCGCTACACACTTTAGGCGCCCACGCCCTCCGGGACATCAGGCTTCTATCCGAAGCGCTAGAGTGGCTGGAAGTTCTTCCCGCCTATCGTCGGCCGCGTCGGGATCGCGCATCCCGCATCCCATGGCCCCTGGTCCCCACAAGGTTTTGAGGGAGAACCTAGATGTGCAGTTGTTGAAACAACTGCATGACAACTGCCGTTTCTACGAGACCGCAACCGACCCGGTCATCAAGGGTATATACCGGAAACTCATAGGGGAGATCCAGCGCCGGCTAGGCTTGTCTGATGAGGATTGTACTGGCGGGGTCGGCCGCGGAGAAGAGGAGGAGGAATCCGATTCCGCCACCGAGTAGACGGTGGCGGTTTTTTATTTGTATTGTTTTTAAATGTTTGTTGTATAATTTTAACGTTTCCAATAATACGAATATCCGGTCCCAACTACCTCGTTTTCTAATTATTTACATTCCGATAATTTTAATTGATTTAATATAGACGGAAAAAAAATAAAATGATAAGTGGCTAAAAATTTTGGCGCTATTGAAAGTGTCCACCTTATAGCGGCGGATAATTTTTTTTATGGGTGGGGATAAATAAACTGGGGTTGTGGATAAAAAAAATGGCTGGACTATTGAGGTTGTACGCCTATATTGGACACTCTTAATCATGGAGACATTTAATAATGGAGACATTTATACTCAATGTCACTAAAAATAGGATGAACATTCAATATTTATAGTATGTTTTTCACTCAATCTATTTTGATGTTGCAATGATTAATACCAGATATTCTCAGAATTTCTTAAATGGATAGGTGAACGGTATACTCTGCTTGAAGACCGAAAATATTTTATTACTTCCCATCATTGAACGTTTTGTCACATCACTTAACTATGGAATAGAACATGGACGTAGGCCCGGACCCACATGTATTATTTTTAATTCTCTACTCTTCCGCAAGAACACAATACTCACATTCATGCTCTTCCGCAAGAACATGCTCTTACACCATTCAAAGGTCTCACCATTTTATTATTCAATTTAAATACTTCAATTACTAAAAACATTTCCACAAATTAAAATGCATTCAAAATACCCGAAATACTATTACAAATTACTAAAAAATTAAAAATTACATAATTAAAATCCTAAAAAAATAAAAATTACATATTTAAATCCTAAAAATTGATATTGAGAGAGTTGTTTGATGTAGTGTGATTTTTTTGTGTTGAAATGAGTGTTTTTTTATTAAATCTGAATTTTTCAGAATTTTTCATATTTTTTTAAAGAAAATGATAAATCAACGGCCAACCAGCGCATGACACGTCGGCTGCTCGTGCTCTTGCCGTCGGCACCGCAGTGATCTTATGCAAGAGCACGTCCGTACCTACAACAAGAGCGCAGCGGCGAGCACGGCTAGCTCTTGTAGTGCCATAGCACGACGACTGCTCTCGCGGAAGAGCACCGTTGTGGACGTTCTTACAATATATTTCGTCATGTTAGCTATGGAAGTTTTTGTCTTTTGGCTATTAAAACTGAAAAACGACGTCATCCACAGCTGATATTGATTCAATCAAATTAATTGCAACTCAAATTCATTTCTAAAAATAAGACTAGTACTACTATTAAATAATATTTCATTGGTCTCCTGTATTATATGGATTTTAATGTGAAATCATTAAAGCATATGGGAGAGAAAAAAATTGTAATATTAGGAAATAGTGAGATCTTTATTAGTATATATATTAGTGTGACATGTTGTGAAATTTTTTTAATAATAAAAATAGACAAAGTTTGATAGATGAATCAAAATGATAAATTACGACTATTTTTGGAATAAATAAATAGAATATCCGAGTATAATACATAGGTCATAGGTGTAATACCTTGAACTGGTTTTGGCTGGAGATATGGTTAGCAATTCGAGCTTAGATTCCTTTTATTTTTAAAGAATAAAGTATAGAGATTGGGCACAAAATTCCTCCGTAGATAGATTTTTCCAATATCTGCAACTCTTTAGTGTATCCTACTGGCTTTTTATGGGGATGGGATCCCCTGCGGGCGCTGCTGCCCTCTCACATACAATTTTTTTAATAATAAATTTGAATTATCAAAAAAAAAAATTAATTTTTTTCTGAGGTGCAGTCCCTGTTGTGGTCCCCACCATAATAGGGGATCCCATCCCCTTTTTATGTATGTCTTTTAGAATAGCTCATGTTTTAATATATAATAAATAAAATAGAAGTGAGAATAAAACTTAGAATATTGCTATTGGAGTTGGAATCCATCAGAAAAAAAAAAGTTTCTAAAAATAGACGGATTATTTATATATTATATGGTATAGAACAAAATAAAAAGAGTTTTAATTTTTATATAACTTACCATTACTCCATCAAACAGAGTAATTAATTATGTATGATGCATCAAACATGTGACTACGCATGGTTTTATCTATGGGTATTGTTGTGAAAATAATTAAGCAGTTTTAATCTGATAAGAGAGTATTGCAGCTTAATATAAAAATAATTAGATGGATGAATAGAGGAGCACGTGAAGACACGTAAGATAACGCAGGAATATGAGCAGAGACGAAAATATATGCTTAAAATACGGTTGCCCATAACTGCCAAGTCCCTTGCATACTCACACCTTTTGTTATCCTGTTTAAGCTCGTTTTAACTTCCTAAATATTACAGTTCCAAACAGAGGGTTATGTGATGAGGGAAAATGTGTGCATATAGTATTAAGTAGTACTATTAACTTTGTTGCTCTTCATGAAATATAGTACTAGAAGTTAGAAATTTGGCTACAAAATTCGAATGAGAGATTTCGACTAATGACAAATTATCGGCAATAATATTAGTAGTGGTATACTATATCAAAATAAATATAGAATACTCCCTCTGTCCCACAAAGATTGTCTCATTTTGACTGGACACGAGTTTTAAGAAATATAATGAAAAGTGAGTTGAAAAAGTTAGTGGAATGTGAATCCTACTTTTATATATTAATTTTATTAATTAAATGTGAGTAGGAATAAGTTAGTGGAATATGAGGTCCACTACCAAAAATGGTAAAAAATGAAATTAGATAAATTTAATGGGATGGACCTATTGAGAAAAATGGGACAATCTTTGCTGGATGGAGGGGGTAATTTAAAAGGATCTAACTATTACCCAAAATGTCAATTTGGTAGTACTATACTTTATAGTATCTTTCAAAATATGAATGAGAACCAAAGAATTTTCAATATTCCTAGGTTTTTTACTCAACTTAGATTTTCGGTGAAATCAAATTGAAGTGGCTATTGTGTGCACGAAGTGGATGATTAATGGGAAAAATTGGTCAACTTGTTAAAATCAGATGTGTATGTCTGGTGAGTATTAGACCATCTCTAATCATATCCCGAAAATAAGTTTTGGTGTAGAAATTTCTCCAACCATACACCAAATTCAAACTCATTTTTTATAATTTTTTGTGAAACAATACCAAATATGGTGTTACTGCAAAAATCCTGTGAAACAAAAACTAAAAAATTGTGTAAATTTTGAATTTGGTGTAAATGGTTGCAATAAAAATTACTTTTTATTGTGACATACACTCAAAAATTAGTTTGAGTTTTATGTAAATGGTTGGAGATGCCCTTAGTGAGTATTTGCGACAGATGTGCAAATTAAGGTTTCAAGTCCGAGTATGTAAGTGTGTTAGATGAACTCGTGATTATGATATCGTTTAATTTAATTTGTCGAATATGTTGTCTATGTTGACATTTCAAGCTTCCAACCCAACTTCTATCTCATCAAAATTGTTTATCAGATAAAATTTATTAGAAACAAAATAAAATTCAAGAAATTATTAGAAACAAAATGAAATTTCTTGAATGTCTATCAAATTTCAAAAAGCTCGTGAGAAATCAATTCAAATTCGTTATTTTTAATATATCACCTACAACGTATAGGCAGAGTTTGTATTGTCAGTACCAATGTTTTAAAAACCGGACCGGCAAGCGAACTGGCGTCATTATTGGTTCACTGGTTCAACCGGTTCACTGGTCGAACCATTGGTTGAACCGGAATACTGTTTATATATATATTTATTTATTTAGTAGTAAATAATAAAATTTAATCAAATGTTTTATCAATAAATATTATAGTATTATACATTTAATAGTATTATTATTATAGAAAACAAGTCTTGTACTACTATATTAGAATATTTAATGACGTTAAGTTTAAATACAATAATAAATTATAATACACAATATTTAAAGCTAGTATTAAACTCTATGTATAATTATAAACTCCTATATTATAAAACATTAGTTATTGTAAAAGTATAATTAAAATATAAGAAATATATTAAAATTAACAATTTCTTAAAAGAATATATAAAATTAAAATGAATTATCTTAAAAGAATATAAAATTAAAAAGAATATATTTTTAGTGAATGATAGAATTTTATTATTTTTTTATCAACAAATATAATTAAATATATAAATTATACTAGTAGTAAGTTATTGTAAATAAAAAAATAAATATTTATGTATAAAAATAAATAAGTTCATAGTATTATTTTCAAAAAGTAATGCGGCAAAATAATATTATACACAAAGATATATGAATAAACATAAATTAAAAACATACATTTAGTAAATACTCCTAGTGTATAATCAAATAGTAGTAAACTTTTAATATAATTAATCACATATTCTTAATATACATATATACGTATTAAACACGAATTATTAGTTTATATAGATAAATATTTCGTGTTTAACATATGAAAATAATTTATGTTCATATTACTACCAAGAAGTCCTTGTGGTGTAGTGGTAGAATTGTTGGTAAGTTCATCGGGAGGTCTTGAGTTCGACCTCTATCAAGGCCAAAATTTTAGAATAAAATTTTGAAAAGCATTTGAACCGGTTTCCGGCCAGACCGGCCGGTTTCGGTGGTTCATGGCGGTTGAACATGTCGCTGGTTTTATAGTGCTAACCGGACCGGACCACTGACCGGTTCGCGGTCGAACCGGTCGAACCGGCCGGTCCGGTCCGGTTTTTAAAACATTGGTCAGTACCAAACTATAATTGCTACGAAAGGCACAAATGCGATACCACCTATAAATAACAACACATGTCCTAATTCACATAGTATTTTATTGTGAAATTTATCTGAAATCACCCAAACGTAACTTTATCTTAAATGAAAGCATATACTCTATAATTTTAGAATTTTTGTATAATGAACTCACATAAAGAAAATTTAATTTACTCGTCACATTTTTTTGATTATTCAACAAACTATACGATCACATTCGTTTATAAATACATTGAGTAGAATGTTGACATTGCATATAAGAGTGTCCACTATAAGGCGGACATTTCCAATAGCCCCGCCCTATTTTTTGTTCACAGCCAAAGTTTATTTGTCCGCGTCCACAAAAAAAATTGTCCGCCCCTATAGGTGGACACTTCCAATAGCCCCATTTTTTCATTTATTATAATTCAATTATAATTAAAATTATCGGACTATACGTAATTAGAAAAAAAGGCTATAAGTGAAGAAATTAAAATTAAACACTAAATTTTCGTCGTATTAAAGTACTGAAAAAATTATACAACGAAAATTTAATCTGTTGAAAATCACAATGGTGTTCACACTGCGCCACCTCCCCTACGTGCTCAAACTTCTTCAATCAAATCGTCCTGGAGTGTGGTATGTGTTGTACTCCTGCGCATATCAGTGAAACGTTGGAGCAAATATTCATTGCTCCGTGGTACGCCCATCTGGATCGGCGCGGAGGCAACACCGTTACTTGTACTTGCGCCATCTTCCGGTGCCCAGCGCTCTGCAGCAAATCCTTCATCTTCTATTATCATATTATGCAATATGATACATGCTAACATAATATTCGCGACATCATCTTCGAGCCAAACTCATGCCGGGCACCATATAATGGCCCATCGCGCTTGGAAGACACCAAAAGCTCGCTCAACAACCTTCCTAGCAGCCTCTTGTTTTCGCGCAACATATTGTTTCTTCGGTCCAACCGGTTGGCGAATTGTCTTGACGAATACGGGCCACCGAGGATATATCCCATCTGCCAAATAGTATCTCCCACTGTACTGCGTGCCATTGGCTACGAAGCTGATTTCTGGACCTTCCCCCGGCACTCATCAATGAAGAGAGGCGATGACTGAAGAACATTGATGTAGTTTTTCGAACCTACAACACTGAAATAAGCATGTCAGATCCGCAAACGATAGTCAACAACGGCTTCAAGAATCATTGATGGACCTTTGCTTTTGAAACCAGTAGTGAATTGGCCTTTCCACGCCACCGGGCAGTTTCTCCACTCCCAATGCATGCAATCGATGCTTCCTAACATTCCTGGGAAACCGTG
The DNA here is from genome assembly GCF_004379255.2 of Salvia splendens. Taxonomy (NCBI): domain Eukaryota; kingdom Viridiplantae; phylum Streptophyta; class Magnoliopsida; order Lamiales; family Lamiaceae; genus Salvia; species Salvia splendens. The sequence goes on from NC_056040.1 coordinate 12,478,991, forward strand.
AACCGAACCGTGCATATCTAGCAGTCTCTGGCACTCATCAGGGGTGGGCTTTCGTAGGAACTCCTGACCAAATATTTCTCGGATCCCCTTACAAAATTGCCTGAGAACCGTTAGGCTAGTCGTCTCACCCATCTGTAGGTATTCGTCGAACATATCAGCTGGTCCGGCATAGGCAAGCTGCCGGATTGCAGCGGTGCACTTCTGAAGAGTAGACAGCCCGATCCGGCCAGTGCAATCACTCCGGAGGGTGAAGCACCGGTACCGCTCCGCCAAATTCGTCACTATATGGTTGAAGAGTCGTTGCGACATTCTGAATCGCCGACGGAAAATCTCGGATAGATAACGGGGGTTATCCACAAAGTAGTCCGCCATTAGACGTGGTGCGCTCCGCTATGGTCTCGTTGGATGGTCCGCCGACGAGTAATCGCACGAGGGATCGCGGCCTCTGCCAGTTCCGCCGCGCGCGCCGCATCCTCCTCGTCGGCCTGGTGCTGCACCTCTTGAATCAGGGAATTTCATGCGTCGTTCCACAAATCGTCCATGTCAATCCATAAATTTTAGTGAGAGAAAGTATGAGTGAAGAGTTGGAATAATGTGAAAATAATGAAAGAAATGGGGTGTATTTATAGGTAAATTAAATTGAATTTAAAAAAAAAACAAAAAAATTCGCCCGACCCGGAACTGCCGCACCTCGCACCGCCCCACTATAGGCCGGCCCGCCTATCGCCTCGGGGCGGTCGGTCCGGCACGTCCTCGCACAAAACTCGCCGGAGGGCCTTCTGCCCCAAAAATGGCGTCCGCCTCGGGGCAGTTCGTTCCTCCACTATAGCAAGGCGGGGCGGAGGCGGGATGGGGCAGCTGGCGCGCCTCCCCTATAGTGGACACCCTAAAGAAGTGGAATGTGGTAGTTTGATTTTAAGACGGAGTGAGACTTCGATACTAATGGTCCAAATATATACTATGTGTCAATTGCTACTTCATTAGTTAATTACTTGAGAATTGAGATCATATCCTTATTTATCCCATGCTAATTCATTTCTTCTAAAATTTCTAAGTATTGTTTATGAGTTTGTTTTGCGATCATTTATTAAAATTGATTATATCTAGTTATGTTATACAGTGACGAAATTATAAATTTATACAAGTTGATGTTGTAATTTATAGTATATAGTTCTAAAAAATTTAATTTATACTATATATAATGGCTTTAAAACTTTTACTAGACATTAGAGATAACTATAATGAACAAAAGTTCAATAAATCTTCATTCTCAAATTCATGCAAATCATATAAAACCCAAATTCCTAACTATCTAATTCCAAAATCATTAAATCAAATTATAAAACACCAATCACCGTTGCAATCTTATTGAATAAATAAATAAATAAAATGTTGAGTCTAAATTCACAATCTTTAAATAATTGGCCATCTGATTAATTGAGAAATCAACATTTGCTTAGTTAGATTTTAATTAAGTTTAGGTTAGTTAATTCATCATATATTTGGCTAAATACATCATTTTTATGTTGAATAAATCATGGAGTAATGCTCGTAGTACTATATTTTAGAGCATCCACAACGGCGAGCATGACGGCACGGAGACGCTGTCCGCCGCTGGCACGGCGCTGCTCGATGCATCGAGCACGTCCGTGCCAGAGAGCAGGCGACGTGGCAGCGTGTGATTGGCCAACGGCATAGCCGTTGGCAATTTAAATTTATTTTTTTTAAAAAAATCAGATTTTAATTAAAAAATCCGATTAAAAATAAAAAATATATATTTTCCCACTTCCCAAATAATTATATCCGTTTTCTACCCACTTTTCATTTATTTTTCAATTTTTTCCCCCAAAAATACACATTTTCATCTATAAATACCCCCACTTCCACACCAAAAATTTACACCACACTACACAATTATCATCCAAATTCTCTCATTTCCATTCTCAATTCTCATCCAATCTTTCATTCACTCTTACTCTTACAATAAAACAATGTCCGGCCACGGCGATCACCCCTGGGCTCCCACTGTTGGAACCCCGATTGGTTCGGTTCACAACCGTTTCCTAGTTCGGAAACGGAATATTCGGCCCCTCCTCAAACCCAAGGTTCGGAAGTTCTAGATGGCTACCGGCCTTACCCGATCGATGACCAAGATGCCCCCGAAGGGCAATACGGGTGGACACCCGAGCCTAGAGCGAGGTCGAGCTGCCCCTCCCAAACTCGGACTTCTCCTACTCGCGGTGTCCGCACACCGTACACTCCAGCGGAGATGGAGCAATTGTTCAAAGCGTTCTTGTCAATCTCCGAAGATCCAGAGATTGGCATGAACCAATCCGGCGATCATTATTGGTGGCGCATCTGTCGCCGGTACAATGAAAACCGGCCGGCTGGAACAATCGAACGCAACGAGAGTATGGTGCGCAACGCCATATACAGAGCCAACGAAGAAATTCAAAAGTTCCAGGGGTATTATCTCCAGGAAGAACGGTCGGCGGGGAGTGGTTGGAGCGAGGTCGACATCATCAGTTCCGCCTTGTCGACCTACCAATCCATGAACTACAAGCCGTTCAAGTACCTCAACATTTGGCAGGAGACGCGGTCGCATCCGAAGTATAGGGGAGGCGTAACATCCTCCTCTAGCGGCTCCTCCAAACGGTCAAGGTCGGTATCCCTATCCGAAGCCGGCTCCGAAGACGTGGCTAGCCAACTTGGGTAGCCCCGACGCCGGCCCGAGCGGTTCCCAAAGCCGACCGCAAGGAAGGAAGAAGGCGGCGGCCAACCGCCGTCGCGCCGCGACTCCATCCGCCCCCGATCCCGAACCCGCTCCCTATGTGCCACCTCAACCCCCCACCAACTCGTTGTGGGGTGTTTTGGCCCAACTCAATTTGGCCGATAGGTCCAATATGACCCCCCCGAGCAACTTCGATCACATGTGGCGATGATACGGGGTCTCCAAAGAACATTGGGGGTATTGCCGGATGATGATTAGTCTTCACCGGGGGCATTTTTACGCTTAAATTGTGTCATTTTTATTTTTAGTAGTTTAATTATGTAATTTTCATTTTTTAGGATTTTAATTATGTAATTTTTATTTTTAGTATTTTAATTAAGTAATTTTCATTTTTTAGGATTTTAATTATGTAATTTTAAATTTTATTGTAATTTGTAATATTATTCCGGGTATTTTTAATGAATTTTAATTTTGTGAAAATATTTTTATTTAAATTGAATAATAGAATGGTGGGACTCTTGTGCTCGTCCTTGCGGAAGAGCACGGGTGTGAGTGTTGTGCTCTTGCCTAAAAGCAGACTGAAAAAGTGGGGCCGGGCCAACATCCGTACTTGATGGCAAGAGCAGGGATGTGGATGTTCTTAGTCTCGTACTATCCTAGAATAATTAATTTAATATATTTAGTCGCAGTTGAAATTTTTTGAATTTATTTTTAAAATGTTTAATGTAATTTTCATAAATTATACATATAAAATTCCAAAATACTGTTAATTAATCTATATTATCCCCCGTATTAAGTTATTCATATTTTTTTGAGAAATTAAAGAGCCATTTCAATTTTTTAATAAGAATTATAGTTTTATTTTTTGTTTTTTCTTTATTTACTTAACTAGCCAAACACCATGTTATATAATTTTGTGTAAATTTTCCGTTATTATTTAATTCGAAAATTATTATCTCAAATGTGGGGAGGCATATCCAGTACGGCTTTAAAAATTGTCGATACTAATTTGTAGAAAATAGAATTAAATGAAAGTTGAGTTAGGTGATTACCCCCAAACATCCGCCCACCTTTAAATTCCCCCTACCCCATTCCTCTTTCTAAATACTACATAACACACTCACCAAAGCTCAAATTCTACATTTCCGCTAGAGATTGATTTCTGCAAATGGGAGAGGTCTCTTTCTCTCTCCCCTCCCGCGCTTTCTCTTTCCCTGCTTTCAATGTCCTCCTCATTTATGTTTTCCCTTTTTTGAGCAGGAAGAGAAGAAACCGGAGGAGCCCAAGCCGGCGCCCGAGGAGCCGCCCAAGCCAGCCGTGGATGCCCCCAAGGAGCAGCCGCCGCCGCCCCCTCCGCAGGAAATCGTCCTCAAAGTTTACATGCATTGTGAGGGCTGCGCTCGGAAAGTCCGCCGCTGCCTCAAAGGATTCGATGGTAACTACATTAATTAATTAATTAGATCTTTCATTTTATTTGTTTAAAAATCTAATTTTTTTAATAGTGCATGCGAGTTGTTGATTGTTGTTTTGTAAAAATTTGCAGGAGTGGAGGATGTGATGACGGATTGTAGGACGAGTAAAGTGGTGGTGAAGGGAGAGAAAGCAGATCCGGTCAAGGTTTTGGAGAGGGTTCAGCGGAAGAGCCACCGCCAAGTGGAGCTCATCTCGCCAATTCCGCCGCCTCCTGCGCCCGAGGAAGCCAAGAAGCCTGAGGAGAAAGAGCCGCCCAAGCCTGAACTCATGAAAGAGGAGGTCTCATTAATTAATTACTTTTTTTTTTAATTTGGTGTTGATTAGTTGAGAATGTTGATTGGTAAATCATGTGATTTGTGTGCAGCCGCCTGTGATTACAGTGGTGTTGGGAGTGTACATGCATTGTGAGGCCTGTGCTCAAGAGCTCAAAAAGAGAATCCTAAGAATGAAAGGTGATTTTGATTTTTGCCAAATTCTCTTTTTTCAGAAAAGAGACTAATCAATTTGCCTCTTTTATCAATAGATATACTTTATGTTTCCCTTTTCATCTCTATTAGCCTTTCCCATCCTTATCTCCTTTTCCATCCATCTCTACTAAAGATTGGTTTCAAAAGAAAAAAAAATATATGTCCAAGATTCCCTTTGAATTAATCCCAAAGTCAATTCAGTTAATTAGATCTTGACATATATACAAAATTAATACTAGTAAAATAGAATTAAGGATGAAATTGCAGGAGTGGAGAGTGTAGAGCCAGACATGAAGAGCTCACAAGTGACAGTGAAAGGAGTGTTGGATGCGGAGAAGCTGACGGATTACGTGCACAAGAGAACCGGGAAGCACGCCACCGTCGTGAAAGTGGAACCGGAGGCGAAGAAAGAGGAGGAGAAGAAAGAAGAGAAGAAACCAGAGGAAGCGGAGAAGGAAGGCAAGAAAGAAGAAGGAGGAGAGAAAGAGAAGAAGGAAGAAGGCGGTGGAGAAGCGGCAGCAAAGACGGAGGCAGCTCCGGCGGTGGAGGGGGAAGAGACGAAGGTGGTGGAATTGAAGAAGAACGAGATGCAGATGCAGTACTATTACAACCCAAACGACTACTACTACTACAACTACGAGCAGCAGCAGGCGCCGCAGCAGAGATATATGCAGGAATACCAGCTTGAATATCCACCGCCGCAGATGTTTAGCGATGAGAATCCGAATGCAGCATGTAGTGTGATGTGATACAGGGGTATTATCGGGAATTCAACTTATAGTGGTGGCCACATGGGTATACTGTCCCATCTTAATATGTTGTTCTCTCTCTTCATGTGGCCATGTCTCTCTGCCCTCTAAATCTACATAACATACCCCCCTCCCTCTCTACAATTCTTACTTTTAACTTTCTTTAATCTTTATTACATACCCATCAATCAATACTACTACTACTACTATTACTACTATACAATATAATATACTTAAACAGTTTAACCTATGGCCTTTCTGCAGTTTTTTATGTAATTTTTGTCTTTCTTTTGAAACAACACTCATAATAAGACTATATGTTAATTAATTCAAGTACTGGCCAAATCATCATCTGTTAGAGCATCTCTAATGGCGGATGTCCGGTCGGACATCCGCGACGGGCGACCGGGACGTTCGCCATTGTAACGAAGCAACTAGGATACGGACGTCCCGTAAGGACGTCGGATGTCCTCGGACGTCCGGGTGACAGGCGGGCGGACATCCGCTATTGTGGCGTGGGTCGGACGTCCGGTATTAATTTTTTTAAAAAAAAACTCTATATATACGGCAAACAGATGCTCATGTTCGACTTCAGCACGATATTATCGAAGAGGTTTGGACGCGGAGGGGTTGACGTTGATGTGATTAATTTTTTTTTATTACTATGTAATTTTTTTTTCGAATCATGTATGTTTTTTTTAATGAAGTTGTTAATTTTTTCCGTTCGTATTCGTGTTGAAATTTTATTTCCGTAAACGTAAATTGCTTTATTTGTGAATTTATGATTTTTTTTAATGCGGGAAGTCCTAGTAGGAAGGGCGGATTGTGTAGGGGAAGTCCTAGTGACGTGGCAGTGGGATGGGAAGTCCTAGTGACGTGGCAGGAGTAATTTTTGGGAAGTTCTAGTGGATGTCTGAGTGGGACATCCGTGCATTGGAGATGCTCTAAACACCAACCTAGTCTTTTTACATGACTTTCTGTTGGTGGCCCTTTTCGCCTTTTTTATTTTATTTTTAAAAATAATAAACAATGGTTTCCGATTTAACTTGAATTTTCGATTTATCGTTTCTTTTAGACTTCAAGATAGACTAAAATGTCTTCACTGTATAAATTGGAAACTCAACTTTAAGTTGGGTACCCAATGTTTGAAATTTATTAATGAAGATCCAATCTTAACATTAATTTTGGTTTGGACCCAATTGTTTAAAATTCATTTATGAAGATCCTATCTACTAATTTTTAATACGAGATCAAGATTTAAATATTCTATTTATATTAAAACTCAAAATTGATTAAATAATTTTAAACTGGTGCCTGGACTGTTAGCTAACTCATTATATTGTCCAACTCTAATCTCGCCTATAAGATTAGGTAAATTTATATTGCTAAGATTGTTAAAATTGAGTATATTGCTACTCCATATTATAACGATTTGATCTAAATTGCAAGTAATTAACCCCAAAATTAAAATTGGGTATTGATAAACACAAATTAAGATTGATCATGTTGCAATGACAGATCCAGATGGGGTTGGGGTCACAACCAACTCTATCGTCTACCCACATCAAGACCCATGGTGCGACAGCTCTGCCCTAGCCTTTAGGAGTTTAGGTTCACTTTGATATTTCATCCCGATTCTGCTTTTAGATGCCAGCAACGTTGTCCGACTTCACAAGCTCTGTTTAAGGGATTATCATTGGAGGGTTGATGAATTTAAAAGCAAGGGGAAAACTAGGACAAAAGAGGATAAATTGTCATAAAATGAAACTGACTGGTAGATATAATGGGTGAATTTGTGAAGGTGAATTAATGCGGGGAAAACAATAGGAATTGAATGCCACACAATCCAAATATAGAACTGAATGGTGTGCGGTTGTTCTGTGTCATTGTGGCACGTCAAATATTTATCTCTAGTGACATATAGTGACAACATTTAGGTAGATTGAATTATCCGACGAGTCGGTTATATATAAAAAAAATAGGGAAACAATGGTTGGTAACCGATTTTAACTTATGTGCTACTTTATGTAAAGAGATAAGTATTTTGATAGTAAAATTGGTTAATTGCATAGTTAGAAATTAGGTGGAGTATCATGTGATTATACAATGGATGCATTGAACATTTATGAGATGGAGATATTTCATTTTAGAACATGGCACCTAAGTAGTTGATGATGGTGGGATATTCTGAAATGGGAGATGTCTCTCTTTCAAACTTTGGAGTTTCACTACGTTTGTTACGTCTGATATGCTGCACTTACCTTGTCATTATGTAATTTTGCGCAAGTGGAGAAGCAATTATGAGCTTTGGACTATATTTTAATTGTTTTGGGTAGATTTTACATAAATAATTATGAGTTTGAAGAAAAGCTAGACTCCATTTCACCTCCTCCAGTAAATAATCAATTAGGCTATGTTTGGCAACATAACATATAGTTGGTGAATATTATCACCCATTGTATATTGACTATGTTTGGTAACATTAAATTAAGAAGGTAGATCTGGAATCAAAATTTACAAATAAGGTGTATCATTTGAAATACTTGCTTCGTATAATTGCACTTAATATGGTCACAATGTTATTGATTGTCAACTTTTTGACGAAATCGTTAAATATGGATCAAAACATATTATTTCGGATCAGAAGCTATCACACTTAATGTTTAGAATAAATTTTTTTTCGAACATTTTGTTTTTCAGACAAATTTAAACTTTAAAATGATACAAGTACTAATTAGTAGTTATGTACTGAGTTTATTTATAGGGTGCTCGGTTTAATAGATCGGATATGATTAATTAATATAGATGTAGTGAATGGTTGTTGGTGCGTAGACACGTGCAATGAGCGACTCATATTTCTAAAGTGAGTGGAAACATTAATAAAATGAAACACACTAGAATCAGAGGGATTACAAGAATATACAAAGTATTACTACATGAGAGTTTAATAGATTTGATAGATGTCATTCATTTCAATTTTCAGTAAGAAGTTATATTCTTTTCTAGTGTTCATCTCATAAGAATATTAAGGTTAAGCGTGCTTATACTGTGAGTTTGTTACAGTTATGAAATGAGTGACTAATGAGAAGTTTTTTTAGAAAGTGTATGAATGAGGACAAAACATGTTAGAAAATACTTATTGCAGCAAAAATGGTGATTCCGTCGCCTTGGCGGCCCCCACACTCCAGCCTGATCTCATGTGAGGGGGTTCAATCAGGGTACGCAGTAGCCAGTTAAGGGGGAGGCCTTAACCCACTGGCTGCCAGAAACCCATCTCCCAAGACCTCACACTTGTGCCTGAGAGATGGAAGCAACTACACGACAGCAGTGGAATTCGAACCCAGGCTCATTGCAGCAAGATCTGCCCCTCCGTTAAGAATACTTATTTATTATGTGAGGACGATCGTCAATATGAAAGTTGGGCCGTTACAACTTCAACACTTAATCTCAAGAAGGACCATATTGCAATAGTCCTAATTTATTAATCTTAGTCTCTCTCAATGAAAGAGTTAACTTCGATGAGTAACCGAACTTCCCATAAGGTATAAAGTTTTATCTAACAAAATTCCACCACTTTTTATAAAATTAAATTTGTCATAGCTAATTTTTCAATTTCAGTAGGTGTGATGTGTATACTAAAGCATACAAACAAGGAATAATGTACGTGAATTACTCCCCCGTCCCCGATTAATTATCACTCTTTGACCGAGCACGTGTTTTAAGAAATGTCAAGAAAAGTTGATTGAAAAAATTAGTGGAATGTGAGACCCACTTTTTTAAATTGGATTTATAATAAAATGTGAGTGTAGTCAGTTAGTGGATTGTGAGACCTACTTACTATTTGTGGTAAAAATAAAGTGTGATAATTATTGAGGAACAGACCGAAATAGAAAATAGTGACAATTAATTTGGGGATTGAGGGAGTATAATATAGGTACGAGGGAGATCGGGATCGAGATGTAGAGGATCACCAATCGCAAATTTATTGGCCAACTTTATCAATTGATTACCTCTGATTCATAAACCATTCAATATTCTTTTTGAACTAATGTGACATAATATATAGATTCAACAATTCATTTACTCAATGATTTCTCATGCCATTATTAATGGGGTACATAACTTATTCTTGTACCACAGCATGTGCGCTCATATTTATGCATCCCATCCAACTTGCTATGGAATCTTACTGTACCACTTTTAATCTAAGCAGTCGCATTTTAGATTATTTAAATTCGTATAACTATTTTTTTGTTTAAAATTTGACCTATTGGTCTAGCATCTTGAATTTTTGTAATTTGTGTGATCATAATTAACATAATACTCCGGTCAAAGAAAATTCGTGGTATATATTGATTTCTTTAATTACAAAGTACTACTATCACATTGGCACAAATTATTAATTAATTATTCCTAATTTTAATACTCTTGAGAAGGTACTGCATCTTTTAATTATCGTCACATGCACTTAATCTTATCATATACTACTAGTAAAGATGGAATGAGCCCCCATTCTGGGTCCCACATGGGAATATTGATTTATTGATTTATTGATTTAAAGGAATCCAATCATTTTTATTTAGACACTTTTTGTAATAATAGAAGAGAGATTTGGACCAAATTCTTGTCACTAGGTAATGCAATGCATAGTTAGGAATGAGATATCCTGACATTTATTACAGGATTTATTATATTATAATGAGAGGCTGCATCCGTAGCCGTTACATCTCCCGCCAAGATTTGCAACCTTTCTAATTTGGACTATCTCTTGGGAGAATCTAAGGCCATCAACTGCGCGGCGCGCCACCGTCCCGCGTTTCGTCGCGGAGAGACAGAACGTTCGCGCGACGCGTTGCGACACACCGGCCCATCTCGCGCCAGTCACGATCACGTCCCGCGACCCGTCCTTGCGAGACAAGAGACGGGATGTCTCGCCACGCGCCATGGCGATGTGGCGCGCCCCTGCGCCATGCGTGACGCCCACTCGTCGGCCCGCGAGTGGGCATCGTCACGCACTGACGCAATAAATCTTTTAAAAAAAATTGAATTTTAAAATAAAAATTGTAAACGGTAATATTACCGTTTATATCCGTTTTTTAATTAATTTTTTTACTCTATAAATACTCCTAATTCATCCTCATTTCACACTCAACTACACATCTATTCTTCCTAAATCAAGCCAGGCGGCCTCGGGATCGGGCTCGGAGGGAGGCTCGAACTCCCTTATGGCCATGTACATGACCGCCACAATGGCGGACACTTCCCACTTCTCGCCCGCCCAATACCAAGCCTTGTGGAACGGAATTGTGTATATGGCAGCACAACTTGGCCTTCTGCCTCCTATTGCACCTCCACCGCCTTCGGGGGATGATTTGCCGGCGGAATAGTTTTTTATTTTTTTTAAATTTGTATTTTAAATTATGCAACGTTTAATTTTTTAGGATTTTAATTGTGTGTTTTTTATATTTTAAAATTTTAAGTTGTAAATTTTTTTTATGTTGTGTGTTTTTTAATGAAGTGTGTTTTTTTTAATAGAATTGGGTTGGAAATAAAAATAAAAATGAAATTGAATTAATAGTAATTTAAGGGACGGTTTAAGGGACGGAGGGTTCCAGGTTCCGTCCCTTAGTTAAGGGATGGAGTAAAAAAGTACAGTGGGGCCCTCAAATAGTAGTTTAAGGGACGGTTAAGGGATGACCTACTGTAGTTTATCGCTTCTTCTATTATTACCAATATTTTTTTTGACAACAGATTTTGTTAATTGATTTAATAAGAACGATTTAATAACGTTCTTTAGAGCATCCGTAACGGAAGACGTCGGACCGGCTTATCGGACGTCCGCCATTAGGCGTGCGAGGGGCGGACGCAGACGTCAGCTGCGGACACCGCGGATCCGCAGCTTTCCGACGACGTACGTCGTGACGTCCGCAATTGCGGTGCCACGACGGACGTCCCGATTTTTTTATTTTTTTAACCATATATATATATATTTAAATAATTATGTATGTTTTTTTTACTATTTAAATAAAATCGTTGCATTTTCCTCATATTCGTGTCGAAATTTTAATTCCATAAATTACATATTTGTGAATTTGTGAATTTTTATTATTGTGGATGTTCTCCAGGAGGTGCTTGTGGATGTCCGTCATTGTGCAGTGGGATATCCTTATGACGTGCCAGTGCAGTGGGAAGTCCTTATGACGTGGTAGGATGTATTTTTTGGAAGTCCGCCGGGAAGTCCACTGTGGATGCTCTTACGTCACCCACTACGGTGTTTCCCTATGATGAAGTGGTGACACATCATTAACTACTTCAATTTCTACATTCTAAAAAAAATGGAAAATGAAAAAAAATTAGTTAGAGGAATGTTTAACAAAATGATCAACAAATTTTTAAAAAAAAAAATCAAACGCATGTATGCTCGTCCAATCTCATAGTCGCCCAATCACATAGACACCTTTCACTCGCCCGATATGTAGTTGCTGGGGCGAGTGGCTCTCCCCCGTCCGTGTGTGGATGAACCGTTTTTTATTACCTATGTAATTTTTCACATAAAACTTTACGTTATTTTTAGAATTGATCTACACTCATATGATTTGAATAGTAAAATAGTACCATTCCGTTAAACATTAGTAGTTCACGTTATTTACAAATTCACATAAACTATTACTCCATGTTGTAAAAAAGTTATTAAGAAATTCTCCAAACGTACTGATGCCCCAATTTTCCACATGAGAAAAGGAATCTTATGTCAAAATTAATTAAAATAAAAGCATATATGATTCCGTTTATCTAAATTTAATTTTCTTCAATTCTCACATTGCACACATCTGATTTATTGTACTCCTATTCTTTTCTCTTTTAGTAAAGGAAACTAACTTTACCAACCTCACCAAATTAAAAATTTGATACTTTTAAAGGGTAATTATTTCGAAACGACTCATGATTGCCGACATGATTTCTTTATTTTGTTGGTTTGTATTGTCTAATTATACATGGTGATTCGAAACCCAAATCATTTGAGGAATTAATCAGTACGAAAATAAACCTATTAATTACTTTCTGCTTTTAATTTAGAGCATCCACAATAGCAGCGAGCGGACAGGCTAGCCGATCTCAGGCGCTCGCCGGTTCGCTCGCCGAACCATTGTAACCGGCGAGCGCCATTTAGGCGAAAAAATCGGCGAGCGCACGCCGATTCGCGAGCGCTGGGCGATGCGCTCGCCGGTTCGCTCGCCGCCATTGCAGGCTCCGGACCGGTGAGCGATCAGCGAGCGAATTTTTTTTTAAATTTTCGAAACACTATATATACGTCCATTGCACGTCATTTTCATTTCCACCACTTGTTTTAACGAGTACTCTATCTATCTTAATTTCTGTACAAGATCAACAACGTGAAATGGAGAATAACAACGAAGGTACGCCAACGCTCTTTGCATGCAGAGCAGTGGCCAAACGGAGGATGACTGCAGGAGGATAGCGGAGAAAGCCTTCCCCCAGCCCAGGTTGTATAAGGAGTTCACCTACTGGAACTGCTATGAGGTGCTGAACGACTCCGAGAAGTTCCGGGCATGTGTCGACGCTGGCTAGCCGAAGAAGCAACGTCTGAACTATACCGGTGATTACAACGGTAGCAGCGGTGGTTCCCACGACCTCCCCGAGGGTGCTCAGGAGCTCCCGTCCCCTCCATCGCGAACTCGCCCGGTTGGTCAAAGGCGGGCGCAACGGGAGGTGAGGGGCGCTGGGGGGTCCCAGGAGGTCCAGTCGGCATCCCCACTTGGCCAGTCGACGAAGGATCTCAAATCCTTCACGCGTCAACAAACGCGTGCATAGATGGTCAAGATCTTAGCCGATTGGAAGGCGGCAGAGGACCCCGAGGAGAAGAGCTTTCTTCACGCATTGCTCGTGAGCATGCGTGACGATTTGAAGACCGGGGGGGCAAGGGGGGGTACCGGCGGCGATGGAGGCGGCGGCGACGGTGGCGAGGGGGCGACGGAGACGAGGAGTGAGGCGGAGGTCGGTTTTTTTTTAAAATAATGTAATTTTTTTAATTAATGTATTTTTTTAATGTACTTTTTTTAAAATTAATGTATTTTTTAATGTACTTTTTAATTTAAATAATATTATTGAATTTTCCCGTATCTGTGTCGTAAATTTAATTCTGTATTTTGTGTGATTGTCAATTATTTGTTTTATATAATTAGGAGTGATGTGGCTAGGCTATTGCTGGGCTATTTACTTGTCCTGATGATGTGGTAGGAGGATTTTTAGTGCTGATTATGTGGCAAGAGGAGTTTGTGGCTGGGCTATGGCTGTGCGAAAGCCATTGTGGATGCTCTTACGTACACCCACGTCCACTTGACGTGGATATTTGGTCCGACACCAAAATGTCTTTATTTAAGCATGAGGTCATCCACAACGTTGTCACTAAACCGTCCCTTAAATTACTATTCGCGAGCCCCACTATACTTTTTTACTCCATCCCTTAAGTAAGGGACGGAACATGCAAAACTCTGTCCCTTAACCGTCCCTTAAATTACTATTAATTCAATTTCATTTTTTATTTTTATTTCCAACCAAATTCAATAAAAAAAACACACTTCATTAAAAATAAAATAAAATTACAACATAAAATAAAAATACAACTTAAAATTCAAAAAAATAAAAAAACACATAATTAAAATCCTAAAAAATAAAAATGACATAATTTAAAATACAATTTTATAGAAAATAAAAAAAACTACTCCGCCGGCGAATCTTTCCCTGGAGGCGGTGGAGGTGCACTGAAGCCGTGAGGAGGCGGAATGCCAAGTTGTGCTGCCATAAACGCAACTCCGTTAAGCTTGGCTTGGTATTAGGCGACGTAAAGCGGGAAGTGTCCGCCATTGTGGCGGTCATGTACATGGCCATAAGGGAGTTGGGGGGTCCCTCCGAGCTCGCCTGGCTTGATTCGGCTCTGCCCCTCCTCTCTCTAGCCGCCTTCGCTGCATTTCTCCCTTGCAGCCGATGGCCCCCACGGGAGGATCCCCCCGGCATCGTCTGCCGGGGTCTCAACCTCCTGCGAGGCAAATTCTTGTGGCCTGCTGCCCGAACCGCCCTCACCAGACGAGTATTGGCCACTCGTCGTGTGCTTCGTGCGCTTCCACGTCGAGCCCTTGCTGGACCGCACACCTCCGGCCCACCTTTCCTCGTCCTTGACAACCTCCCAAACATCTACATATTTGAATTGTTTGCCGGTGTCGTCGAAGTAGACCCGCAAACCCGACCTAAGAATGTCGGCTCCCCGTGGCTCCGCTTTGGTAATGAGCCGCTTCATTCTTGTGGATGGTACAGAATCGTTTGACCTCTCTGTCGACTCGGTCAAAGTAAGCGCAGAGCATCTTATATGTGCGGCAGCGGGTCCTTTTCGACTTAATCTCGTGGTAGGCCTCAGTGACCTTTTCCTAGAAGCACTTCCGGGGTTGTTGATTCCCGACGATGGGACCTTACGAGACGCTGATCCATACGTTGTACACCTCCAGCATTTCTTTGGGGTCGTACGGATGCCGGCCTAGATCCTCCTCGTCCGCCTCGGCCTCGGCCTTGGAGCTTCCCCTGCCTCGGCCTTCTTCCGGAGTGGGTTGAACCGGATAATCCTCCCGAATATGGGATAATCCTTGCGAATACCGTGGGGCGGAGGGACGGGCGTATGCATCAACATTGGGTGGTTGGTACCCCCCCGGCGTCGACAAACCCTGGGTGCCCGGCGTCGACGAACCGGAACCACCACCGAGGATATTGTACATGCCCCCAGTCTCCGAACGCGTTGATGTCGAACCCGCCGGAGCCGCCACCGCCAGAGTTCCCTTCGCCGGACATTTTGTGATGAGAGGATAGATGAAAATTGGAGAGGAAATGGAGATGATTTTGGAAGAATAGATGTGTACTTGTGTGTGAAATGAGGATGAATTAGGAGTATTTATAGAGTAAAAAAAGGAAAAATGGCTATTAACGGTAATATTACCGTTTCACATTTTTAATTTTTAATTTTTTATTTAATTCGATTTTTTAAAAAAAATGAATTATTGCGTCAGCGTGACGATGCCCACTCGCGGGACGGCGAGTGGGCATCATGCATGGCCTGGGAGTGCGCCACGTCGCCTCGGCGCGTGGCGAGTCGTCTCGCGTTTCGTCACGGCGGAACGGGACGGGTGATGGGCTGGGGACGAGACGGGGCGCGGCAACGCGTCACACCGTCGTCCCGTCCCTGAGTGACGGGATACGGGCCACCCGCGTGACGCGTTGCGGGTGGCCTGAATAGCAAAGAAAAGAATAGAATCAGTATACTTTGTCACTTATTTCGGGTGGCCTGAATAGCAAAGAAAAGAATAGAATCAGTATACTTTGTCACTTATTTCGGATTGTTAATAAGTCTTCAACAACATATTACATAGTTATGCTTAATTATAAAAAAAATAAAAATAATCTGATTAAATTGGTATATCTATTGCTATATCTTTCTCAATCTATACAAAACTGTTTATTATAATGCTAGAATTACACTAATTAGAATAAAATGATCAGTCTAAATCATTTTTATTTATTTTATCAGCTACTATGTATGCGTTTGATTTTCTAGACATACTATAGAATGATTTAGGCCATCCACAACGCTGTCTCTATACCGTCTCTTAAACCGTCTCTTAACTACTATTTGAGCACTATTTGAGGGCCCCACTGTCCTTTTTTCCTCCATCTCTTAACTAAGAGACGGAACCTGCAACGCTCCGTCTCTTAACCGTCTCTTAATTACTATTCATTCAATTTAATTTATAAATTTTTTTTAAAACCCAATTCAATTTAAACAAACACACTTTATTAAAATTAAAACAACAATACAACTTAACATTAAAAAAACGAAGACATAATTAAAATTCTAAAAAATAAAAATGACATAATTTAATCTTCTCCGCCAAAATTTTCCCAAAAGTGCTCAATTAGATCCTCTTGGAGTTGGGTGTGGGCGCTAGAGTCGCGTGTCCTTGCCCGAATAGCCAACCGTTCTTGTATAGATGGATGCGCTCCACTTTGCGGCGGACTAACCGTGCGGCGGCTTCCTCCCGGTTCCGATTGATGTACTTCCGGGAGCGTCGTGGGGGTGGTGCGGCTTCCTCCGCCTCTCGTCGTCGATCTTCTTCGAGTGATTGTTCCATTAATTGACGCATTTGCTCAAAAGGATCCATTTGTTTGAGTTGATTGAAGATGAAAATTGGAGTGATAGAGAGGATTTGAGAGGAATAGATGTGTGTTTGTGTTTGAAATGAGTATGAAATAGAATTATTTATAGAGTAAAAAAATTAAAAAAATTTAAAAATGAAAATAAAAGTTTAACAGTAATATTACCGTTTGAAAAAAAATTTAATTAAAAATCGATTTTTTTTAAAAAATGAATTATTGCGTCATCAGTGACGACGCCCACTCGCGGGCCAGCGAGTGGGCGTCACGCACGCATGGGGACGTGCCACGTGTCCCTGGCGCGTGACGAGCCATCTCGTCTCGTGTCTCGCCGAGACGAGCTACGCGACGAGACGGGCGCGAGATAGAGACGAGATGGGCGCTGCAATGCATCTCGCGGGGGTCTCGTCTCTCCGAGACGAGACGCGAGCCCGGCGCGAGACGCGTTGTGGATGGTCTTAATGGTGTGCTATGGAATCGGAAGAAGTATAGTGTGCTTGACAGAATTGACCTCTCTACAGATACGACGGATGGTACGGCGCACCCAGCCTCTCCACTGTGATTGCTCTAATCTCATTGATCATGTGATAATTTTTTGCCTTTTATTTGTAATATTATCATGGAGTATTATTTTGTGAATAAGATGGAAATTATTTTCAAAGTGGCCATAAAATATCAGGTTGGGATATGGTATGCATCCACTTAAATACATACTAGTATAACTGTAGCGCGTGATAATCAAGGTTAAATGCGAAATTAACTATTTTGAAGCTGTCATTACGGTAGCTGTATTTGAAGTTTACGTTGGAGTATCAGGTTGGACCATTTAATTTTAAAAATCAATTTTGTTAATCAATAAGAATGAATTAAGTTCCAAATCTCAATACTATAATAAAATATGTACAAAACTCTATTTTTTTCACAATGGAGTAAACACCATACGTTGTACTACTATTGAAATGCAAAAGGATTTGACCAAGATTCCAAAATAATTGTTCTGTTTTTCATTTTTATTTTTGTTACCTCAGGAATTGGAGATACATAGGATGCGTGAAATTCATATCCTAGCTTGGTCGCTTGATTTTATATTTTTATTTGCAATTCGTATTAAAACAAAACTAAAAAGTAAAAACAATAGTCGTAAGATTAGTTTATTACTAGTAAGTGGAAAGGGTAATCCTTTAATGTCATGGACGTGGGTGTTGTCAGTTTTATCTTTTATTATGACTAGCCTTCCAATTTTGAATTCATCTCATTCCGTACGTTTTTCAGCTTTCCACCAAAAAACTTCTTAGTACTATTATTAAAGTACTGGAAAAATTATACAACGAAATAATAATCTATTGAACATCACGATGGTGTTCACACTGCGCCATCTCGTTGGATGGTCCGACGACGAGTAATCGCACGAGGGATCGCGGCCTCCGCGATCTCCGCCGCGCGCGCCGCATCCTCCGCGTCGGCGTCGTTCTGCACCTCTTGAATCAGAGAATTCCACGCCTCGTTCCATAAATCGTCCATTTTAAATATCAATGGAATTCACAAATTTTAGTGAGAGAAAGTATGAGTGAAGAATTGGAATGGTGTAAAAATAATGAGTAAAATGGAATATATTTATAGGTAATTAAATTGAATTTAAAAAAAAAAAACAAAAAATCGTCCGCCCCGCCGCCCGGCGACTGGTGCGTCCTCGCACATTTCTCGGCAGAAAGCCTTCTGCCCCTTTCTTTTGTCCGCTTCAGGGCGGACGTCCCGCCCATTATAGACCACGCCGCCTTTGCCCCCTCCAGGGCAGCCGGCACGCCTATGCCTATATTATAGACTTATTGTGGAGACTCTTAATCTAATACAGAATAAATAGAGAAATAATATTACATCTGCATTATTTAATCACATGGATCTTAGTATTCATGTTCGAAATGATTTCACAATAGTTAATTAAATGCGGTAGTACGTTTCCTCGGAATGTGTAAATGATGTTTCCAATGAATTAAATAAATAAACGGAAAAGCTAGGTGATCACATTACGAACAACCATAATCTGGTTTAAATGCAAAAAAAACCGATTTATTTATTATTTCCGGTTTAATAACAACTTAAGTTACTTTTCTGTCCTTTGTAGTAAAAATGCCGCCCCTTCCTTAAATGGCGCCTAATTTTTTGTTTTTCCCTCTCTCCCACTTCCTGCTTTATTCAGTTTTCTCCCATTTCCTTCTCTCCAAAATTACAACTATTAATTATTTCTACATTCCCAACTCAACTATCAATATTTATTCTCTCTCTCTCATTTCATTGTTTTTTCATTTTATCCCTCTCTCCAATTTCCTTCTCCACACAAATAGTTACGGCCCATATTTATTCACAGTGAAAAATTAATTTTAAATCATTTTTTTTTGCAAAATTCTACTCTTTAATTTAGTTCTATCATTAGAATATAATCTAATAACTAGCGTATCTTAGTCTATAATTTGTTTACACTAGCATAATAAGTAAATATCATTACTTTAAATTATAAATTAATTATGATAGTATTTAGTTTTGAAAAAATTTACAACTTTATTAAGAAGTATATATTTTAAACTAAATTTCGGTGAGGTATAAATCATTAATGCAGTAACAATAAAATCCATTATCTTAGCCTATGAAAAATAATTAAGTATTTTAATTATTGAAATGTGAATTAGATAATAAGATAATATAGTTATAATGATTAAGTATTTTTCTTTTGTGTTATCTTTTTATATTTTTAATTTTTTTAATTCTTTAGTTTGTTCTTTTTTCATTAATTATCCAAAAATATATTATGTGAATATTTTTTAATTTACTTTTAGAGATGAGTATTTTTATAGTAAGGAAATATGAGTATTAATCATTATCTCTTCCTTAAGTATGTTTACAAGTGGTCAATTTTATATTTGTGATTTTTAAAATTACTTTATAATTAAATAATTGGATACAAATAATTATTCACAATTTATTTTTTTATACTTTCATGTATCTGATTAATTATGATTTGTTATTTTCAAGTAAACATATACAGTTGTAGATAAGGAAATCACTTAATAAAAATCAAATAGTCGGAAGATGTAACTAATAACTTAGGTATATATAAATGTGGTTGATTTTATAATTTTAAGAACTAATACAAATAAAATAGCCGGATGTGAATGACTATTTTTAATATATTATTATTAACTAATAAATATATAGTATAAGTAATTATATTCCGTAATTTTGACTCAATATGTCGAGTACACAAAATGTTAATCGACAATTTTAATAAACTAGTTGAATAGTAATATTAATAAATTAATTATATATATGTTGTTGACTTTATAATTTATAATTATAAGATTGTCTAATAATAAAATAATTTAATGTAAATCACTATTTACAATATTTTTTCAACTATATCATACACTCCCTAATTTTAATTAGCTTTCATAATTTTTAAGTCAAGATGTCGAGTACAAAAGAAAATATACATGGTTATTGTCGATTAGCGGATAATAGTAGTACTAATAAGGTAAGTATATATACATACTTTGCAAAATAGATAGATTTATTAATGATTTAATCATATATTTTGTTAATGCGCTAGGGATTTTTATATCGTAAAATTCAACAAGGGATTTATTTTCATCCAACCTTTTGACTTATTGGAGCAATTGTAGTGAATTAATGTTTGATTAAATATTTTTAAAATTTATTTCGGTTATATATTATGACAGAAAAATAATTAAATCAAGCACTGAGTTATTCTTATTTAACTACGTATTTTATTTGTAAAAGTAATTCCATGACATTAATGTTTGATCAAATAATTTTTAATGTGCTTGGGATTTTTAATATTGTAAAACAAATTGATTAATTACTGAATTATTGTCATCTAATTATTTGGTTTGTGAGAAAAAATACTTATGACATCTTAGTCTTTGTTTAGATCTAATGTTGCAAAATAGATAGATCAATTAGTGATTTGATTAAATGATTTGTTAATGTGCTCGAGAACTAATACTGCAAAATTCAATCATTGATTTATTTTCATCCAAACTTTTGACTTATAACATTATTGTTTGATTAAATTATTTGGGAGAGACTAATAATAATTAAGTATATATGGTTGGTTTAGCAATTTATAACTTTAATAATTATTTGATAATATATTGCTGCGTATTAAAGTAAATCGATCTAAAAACTCTAACATTTATGAAGAAAATATTATTTAATATATCTTTAAAATATTATATAGATGAGTTAAAATTGTGTGATTATTTTTTACATCGAGGTTTGATTGTAACGTTGCGAAAGTTAAGAATCAAGAAATTACTGGTTTAAGTTATGAAAATTATTTTTGTGATGAAATGAGCTATGGAAATTATCGGCATCTTATTTCATATTTTTATGATGAAATGAGTTATAAAAATTATTATTAGTATATGAATATTTTCTCCCAAAAAATCGGCTAAACTTTATGGAAATTCTCAAGTATATGAATATTTTAACTTCTAGTAGTAGTATAGCAAATATTATTTCAGAATATTGCTATATGGTGGTTGCTATGGGAGTAATAGCAACATTATTTCAAATTATTGTAAATTAACGATTTGTCATACGGTTGTTTCTACAATACTTATATTCAAGATTTGTGTATTGATTTTTTACTTTTTTTTGAACTATAAAATGTAATTAATGCATGTAACTTTAATTCAAATTTGAAAATGAAAAGAATGCAGATTACAAAAAATAAAAAAATAGGCTGAAGAATAATAAAGTATTTTTAATTTATCCACTAACTGCAATTAATATTTTATTATATAATTAACACTCAAATTTACTTTTGTGCGATTGTCCATAACGTGGTTGTTTAACATCACTCTTAAATAAACCTTTCAATCGATTTGAACCTAAGCTTCTCATTCTTTTATAGTAATTCTAATATTATTAAATCGAAAAAAGTGGATTCAAATTTATAAAGTTAAATTCCAAATAACATGGCACATAACACGTGGCACACAAAAATCGCCAGCAAAATAGGTGGCCATCAATGTTTTAAATTTTGATTTTTGAAAACTTCTGATATAAATGGTTTAAATCCGGCAATGGCAATGCTACACATTATCGCCACTAAAAAAGTTCAACTTTTTCTTTGTTTATTTTATTTTATATGTAAAAATAAATTTCCGAAGCACATTAGTTGCATTAGTACTCCAGAATGACTTGTTGAAAATATTGTGGAACAGTGAATTGGTCTTAAATGATTAATTCGAATCTGTTGTTAAGATTATTATTCTATTTACAACCGACTCAACTGTAAAATAAGATAACCTAGTAAATATTTTACAGAGAGGCAAATTTATTTTTGTTGATAGTTTGGGTAAAGAATAAAGCTATGCGACCACATTATGGCCAGCCATAAATTAATTAAATAATAAAAAAATTGATTTTTTTTTCTTCAAATTTTTAGTTTAATAGTACTTGATTTTACTTTTATATCATCTTGATTATATGTTGCTCAACATGTTAGTGTTGCTCTTTCGTAGTTTTTGCTCAACTTATTACTACTGTCATTTTTTGATTGTTGCTCAACGTATACAGTAATTCGTGATATTAATGTGTTTTACGTAATGGAATTCAAAGATAAGTATCAACTCACAAGTCCATTCACACACATATAAGTTTATATCAGTAATTCCAATTTTTTTATACATTTAAATGGACTAAATTAACTCTTTATGACCGACCACATTATGACCATTTAGCATCACTCTCGGGTAGAACAGGAAAGGCAGGAGGACAAATAACTATCGCTCAAATTAGCTAAATTAATTATACACTCATTGATGCTCGAGTCAGTAAATTACACATTAATAAGAGAAATTTAGTAGAGAAAAGGACATAAACGTAGTAGCCACAAGTTACGATGAGCTTTGGATTTCTCTCATTCCACCACCCACGTGATTCCTTTTTCCAGAATTGCAGTTTTCAAGAATTTGGCAGATTTTATTGATGAACCAAATTGGATCCTAGTTCCACTCTACATTCAAATTCAATTTGGTATGATTAGCACAGTAAAATTAAACTCACGAACAAATTCAAGTGATTCGACATTTATAGTACTAGTAGTGAAAGTAATCAAGTATGCACTAGTAGTAATATTTTAAAGTAATTAATAATGTGACAATCAAGAATTTTAGTGAATAATTATGCCATGCTGATTCTCTCACAGTTTGAGTTTAATAGAGAAGGTAGGAACAAATGATAGATATAACTCCACACAAAATCCTCCAAAACCTGAGTTTAAATAAGCACAATAATAAGTTTTTAGTTGATTAAATCAAAGTGAGGGAGAGATTTGTTTCTTGGAGTGCCAGAGTGATCTAGCTCTCACAATATCAGCATGACTTCCTTCCATCCGAAGCAGAGATGTGCACTCTAAGTGTTGTGCATCATCATCATCATCATCTTCTTCTTCTTGTTTAGTGATAGGTTTGATGGTTGTTAAGGACTCAAGCACATTGCTCTGACGACATTCGCGTCTGTACTCTAGAGTTATGTTCTTCATCTTATAATCTTCCAGCACATTTACAGGCATACTCTGCACATATGTATAATAATTCCATCACTAATCTTATAAGCTTTGCCTTCAAATCTCATGCGTATAAATGGCAAATAATTATAATACCTCCAAAATCCATCCAATGTACTTAACGTTGTTGACGTGCTGATTGGCATCCATGTCGCTCCATCGAGGCTCCACAACATAAATATAGGCAATTAATTAATGTTAACATTACATGAATTAATGATGAGAAATGAGTTAGTAATTTAGTACTTCCTCCGTCCGATAACAATAGAGTCATTTTGTTATTTTGGTACGTTTCATGGTAATATATTCATTTCCTTTTTTTAGTAAAAGTCAACGCATTTTTTCACATCTACTTTACTCTCTCTTCACCTCTCTACCTTTTTCATTTTTCACTTTATTCTCCCTTTACTTAACTCACCTAATACAATTTTTCTTAATCTCCGTACCGAAAAGAAACGCCTTCATTACTATGGAACGGAGGGAGTAGTAACTTACAGCCAGGCCGGTGCGAATTCGATTAGCAATTTGATCACTAAGCTTGTGGATGCTTTGGGTGTCCATGTTTTCTGTTGCAATAGCTGCCCTATCAAGGTAAAAGGGCTGCAGCTCTTGCCTCACTTCATCTGGGATTTTACTCAGTCTTCTTGTTTCTCTATTCATTATTGCCCATGTGCTGCATATATGCATCCAATCAAATTTATTTAGTCATATCTTATTGAAATCGTGTTTGGTCAATGGACTTTGAGTCTTTGACCAATAAAAAATGTGACGAGACATTTAATTTTGTAAAATTAAATACAATAGCGACGATCTACTTTCGGAGTGGATGGCCGTGATATATTCCTTTTCTCCAAACCGATTCTCGGTGAGTGAGAAATTATGAATTAAAGTTTGTCACAATTGTGAGCTATAAATGAGCTACGAGATAAAACCAATGGATTAATTAAAAAAGTTAATTATCCCACATTGGTGGAGAGATCCTTATTAAATATGTATTTAATAAGATGAATTATTACTTGTAATAATTATCGTGAACTAAGATGAATGGTAGAGCGCGCTATGTGCACCATGTCTTGTGACCCGTGCTCAGTGCACCGTGTCCCATGACCCGTGCCCCGTCTGCTGGGTGCCATGTGTCAAAAGGTCCACGATGGACCCGATGCATAGCGGGTGCCAAAAGGTCCCTGATGGACCCCGACGCATAGTGTGTCAAAAGGTCCACGATGAATACCATTGTGTAGCGTGTCCAGATGCATCATGTCTCTCCAGCTCTCGTAACGGCTTGTAACCCCGGCGGTTACAGTCAAGTCATCATGGCACACATAATGGCCGTTGACTCCATCAATGTCCCATGAGTGGATTTGGCCTATAAATAGACATGCATCCATTGCATTCTCTACACAATAATATTGCATATCATTTTGCATAGCTCTCTTCTTCTCTCTGCATAGTCTTCCGTCGAAGCTCTGCCATCACCATCATCCAGTTCGCCGGAGCTTGTTATGTTTGCGGTGCAGCAACGAACAAGACGAAGCCGTTTTATCTTTGGGACGACACGCCAATCCGATAGCACTACCGGGACGTATCTCGTCTTGCGGAAAGATGACTTCTCAACTCGGCTTACATCTTTACGGTCTATAGTTTTGATTATTATTTCAATTCAATTTATTGTACTTTTATATTCATTCTTTATTTGGGCTGTATTACGCCCGGTTAGTATATCTTTGTATCACAGTAATAATAAAACAAAAACCAATTATCTCAACAAATGTGAATTGATTACTAGTAGTACCTTGTTGCTCTTGTAATAATTTTCTGGGATTTGTAGTCTCTGATAATCCAGTCACGCCGCATTCCGTTTTTGCCCGCCGCATCTACCCACGTGTCTATCTCTACCACATCACCCCTGCACCAAATATACACTTCTATTTCAATCCAGCTACTTAATTACCATCAACTATGAGTACTTCACATTCATACAATGTTTACCAACTTAAAAGAACACCATATTTAAGATTCTTCATAGACACTAGTACACTTTATCGAACTTAAGTTCTGAGCTATAATATTTGATTTTCCCTGTCCATTTTGCATTATTTCTTATTAACTCCAATATCTTAAGCACTAGAAGCCCTATTATTCGTTTCAAACTCCAATATCGCATCTAAATGGAAAGTTGTAGTAGTATATATGCAGTAACGGGCGCAAGATTTTGATACTGGGGGACGGGGTTCGAAATTACTAGTATTTCTTTTATAAAAAAATAGTTTCATCTTTCCATTTTCACATGTCCAGCAAAATTAGTTTCATACTAAAAATGGAAAGACATTCTTAAGTTATTACAAACTTTACCTATTGCAAATTAAAACTCGTGTTGTTCACTGATGAAAATATTTTTTATAGACGGGGGAGTGTTAACGATTAATGTTGTATATTTTTAGTGTCAACGACATCATAAATTATAGAGCTACGAGATAGAGATGGATGATGAGAGATAAATAATTTAAGGATGAGCAATATAAATTAAAGATACATTATTTATAATCTTACAATAACAATATTCATATAAATAAAAAACAAATAAAAGTTACATAAAATTTCTAGTGGGAGAAAATTTAAAATGTATAAATAAAGTACTAGTATTTGTGTGGAGTAAAGGCCAAAACTGGTCTTGGTCCTGAACATATGCCAATTTTACGATTTTGGTCCTATACTTTATTTTTTAAATTTTTGCATCGTGAACATTTCAACTCGGATCACAATTGGTTCTACACTAACAATTCCGTCAATTTTTAAACGGTTTTAACCCGGTTTTGACCGATTTTGATGGTTATAACAGTCTCATTCGGGTTAAAATCGTTTAAAAATCGGTCAAAATCAGGTTAAAACCGTTTAAAAATTGATGGAATTGTTAGTGTAGGACCATTGTGATCCGAGTTGAAATGTTCAGGATGTAAAAATTCAAAAGATAAAATATATGACCAAAATCATAAAATATGTATATGTTCAGAACCAGTTTTGACCTTTACTCTTTATAATATAATAAAACCTCAAATTACTGGGGGTTCCAAGGATCCCATCATTCAACTTAGGTCCGCCTGAGCATATATAAAGTTAATGGATTTATTGTATACTCCATAAAATTAATTTAACTTAATTTTTTTCAATTATTACTGTACATTTTTTTTGAAATCATATAGTAGTATAGTAATATACATCTATAAAATGTATACTCAATATATATGACATGTTACTAGTAAATGACCAAAAGAGAGATACCATGAGCTATATTTGTCGATTTGAGCGTGGATGCGGGTGACGACCCAAATAAGTTTCCTAAGGCTCATTTCCCGGGTCGCTCCAAACCCGCCTCCAGCCACTCCAGATTTTGCTACATGATTCAATGCTGTTTCCTGCAACCACATTACATAATCGACCCAACTTAATAATCGTAAACACAATTAATAAACAAAAGTAGAAGGTGTATGGCAGAGATAATAAAATGGAAATCCATTTTGCAGTATATATATATATATATAACTATTCAAACTCCAAAAAATTAACAGTCCTTAAAATGAAAATCAACTTTGCTAATTATGAAATGTTAAAATAATTTGGGAATGACCTGGAGAAGATTCATGAGGGTTTCCATGGTGGCAGTTTGATCAGGTCCAATCTCATAAGACCTAATTACATATGCCTGTCTGAATACAAATCGTTCCTCCGCAAATCTCCCCAACAGAAATTCATGGTTCATCAAATTCGTGTCCCTCTCTACGCACACTCCATTCACTTTCTTCCCGTTTATCGTCTCCACATTCGTGTTGGTGCTAGAATTTAGCACCAACTGCAGATTTCTCCTCCTCGGCCTCAACTTCCATCCGCCACCAAAACCCTCGTGTTTTTCTAAGCTGATGAACGAATCTCGGTTGAAGGGCACCGCGGCGTTTTGCAGCAATGCCATAACTGTCACTGATTCACTAGTGTATCAGATTTTTGATTTTGAAGCTTGAGATGTTGCATGTCAATTAGGTTTAGTGAATTTATTTGAATTTTAGTTGGTAATCTAATTAATGGAAATTAGAGCTGGAAAGAAGGAGATGGGCAGCTAAAGATTGACTTGAAATATTCAAAGGAGGGAGTAAATAAGCAGCTCAACCACTTGTTTAAGAGTGGGAGAGAAAATGGAGGCCATCTCGGAAATAGTATAGCATACGATGCTACAAACTATTAAAATTTTTAATTTTGCAATTACCAAATAAACTACATATTTTCCTTATGTATATAAAATCCAGATAGTATATTGTTGACTTAAAACAATATTGAGGGTTGTATTGTAGAGACAAGGTTTTTTTCCTCAAACAAGAATTCCTTCAATATTTCAAGTTTCAAAAGGTGTTTTAGTATATTTATGTTATTTGGGGACTATAGGTTGTGGAATAAATTAATAATTCTATATAAATATTATTATTAATCTAAATTGGGTATATGAGTAAAATCGTGGTTATGATATACTTTCCAGGCTTAGTGGGCTCAGGCCCATTTTTTCCTTCTTTTTATGGAATGGGCCAATATTTTAAACGCGTAGGAATTCAAACTATATACTATATGGAAACAATATTATTTGGGTGTCTTATTACTTTTTCATCTATCTATATAATCATTCGAATGCATGACAATATTATTAGGTAATATACGAGATCTGTAAAAAACAAAAATCATTAAGTAGGAAATTTAATAAAATGAAATTAATAAGTATTCACACAAAACACCATCATACTAAGAGCCTTAGAACACCCACAACCGTGCTCTTGCCAACGAGCACGGTTGTGGGTCCGGCGCCACTATTTCTGCCTGCTCTTAGGCAAGAGCACAATACCCACAAATGTGCTCTTCCGCAAGGACGAGCACAAGGGTCTCACCATTCTATTATTTAATTTAAATAAAAACATTTCCATAATATTAAAATTCATTTAAAAAATGAAATAATATTACAAATTACAAATAAAATAAAAAAACATAATTAAAATCCTAAAATATAAAAATTACATAATTAAAATCCTAAAAATTAAAAATTACATAATTAAAATACTAAAAATTAAAAATTACATCACTAAAGCTAAGAATATCCTCGTGGGAAACTATTCATCCGGCGGCACTACCCCCAATTATTTTTAGAGGCCCAATATCATGGCCTCTTGCGATCGAAGTTGCGAGGGGGTCATAGTTGACCTATCGGCCATATTGAGTTGGGCCAAAATCCCCCACAACGAGTTGGTGGGGGTGGAGGTGGCGCATAGGGCACGGGAACTGGAGCGGGTTCGGGAGCATCGCCGGATGGAGTTGCGGCCCGACGGCGGTTGGCGGCCGCCTTCTTCCTTCCTTGCGGTCGGCGTTGGGAACCGCCCGGGCCGGCGTCGGGGCTACCCAAGTTAGCTCCGGCGAGTTGGCTAACCACGTCTTCGGAGCCGGCGTCGGATAGGGATACCAACCTTGACCGTTTGGAGGAGCCGCTAGAGGAGGATGTTACGCCTCCCCTATACTTCGGATGCGACCGCGTCTCCTGCCAAATGTTGAGGTACTTGAACGCCTTGTAGTTCATGGATTGGTAGGTCGACAAGGCGGAACTGATGATGTCGACCTCGCTCCGGCCGCTCCCCGCTGACCGCTTTCCTGGAGGTAATACCCCTCGAACTTTTGGATTTCTTCGTTGGCTCTATAGATGGCGTTGCGCTCGATTGTTCCCTCCGGTCGGTTTTCATTGTACCGGCGACAAATGCGCCACCAAATGTGATCACCGGATTGGTTCGTGCCAACCTCTGGATCTTCGAAGATTGACAAGAACGCCTTGAACAATTGTTCCATCTCCGCCGGAGTGTACGGTATGCGGACACCGCGAGTAGGAGGAGTCGGAGTTTGGGAGGGGGCAGTCGACCTCGCTCTAGGCTCGGGTGTCCACCCGTATAGCCCTTCGGGGGCATCTCGGTCGTTGATTGGGTAAGGCCGGTAGCCACCTGAAACGCCCGAACTTTGGATTTGAGGAGGGGCCGAATATTCTGTTTCCGGATTAGGAAACGGTTGTGAACCGAACCAATCGGGGTTCCAACCGTGGGAGCCCAGAGGATGATCGCCTTGTCCGGACATTGTTATGTTTTATGAATGGAAGAAAATTTGAGAATGGAGATGAGAGAATGTAGATGAGAATGAAAATGAGAGAATGTATACGAGAATTGTGTATTGTGGTGTGAATTTTTTGGTGTGAAAGTGGGGGCATTTATAGATGAAAATGTGTATTTTGGGGGGAAATTTTTTTTAAAAAAAATTAAAAATGGGTAGAAAATGGATATATTTTTTTGGGAAGTGGGAAAATATTTTTTTTTATTTTTAATCATTTTTTTAATTAAAAACTGATTTTTTAAATTAATTAAATGCAACGGCTATGCCGTTGTCCAATCACGTCCGGCCACGTCACCTGCTCGCTGGCACGGACGTGCTCGATGCACCGAGCAGCGCCGTGACAGCGGCGGACGACGTCTTCCGTATCGCTGGCACGGAAGGACGGCGCCGTCCGTCCACCGTTGCAGATGCTCTTATAACTTATAAGCATAAAAATTTCCAAATTAGATATATAAAATATTACTATTATAGTTAATTAAAGAACTTGTATTGCCAACTACATGATAGAAAAAGTTTTAGTTGGAACTTGGACCAAATAAAAAGTGAATATATATATATATATATAGAGATGTATTTATTTCCTTTTTGTATCTTTTGTTCTATTGTTCTTTTTAATCTCAGCCCCACGATTTTGTCATCCGAAGGTTAGATTGATGCTACGTGTCATTTAATAATATAGATTTTTAGTTGAATAATGCACACCGACTAATAATGCACCATTATAGTGTAATAATGCAGATTTTCAGTTGAATAATGCACACCGACTAATAATGCACCATTATAGTGTAATAATGCAGATCATCACAACCATCCAATTCAAGGATCCAAGGGTTGTGATTAAAAAGAAGCTTGGACTGAAAAGCTGCGAAGGACCTTAGAGCATCCACAACGGTGGCGTCCGTCGCCACGGCGGTCCGCGACGCTGGCACGGACGCCACCCGCCGCCGCTGCGCTCGCGCCGCTGGCACGGCGCTGCTTGATGCATTGAGCAGCGCCGTGCCAGCGAGCAGCTCACGTGGCGCGCCCTCATTCGTCAACGGCATAGCCGTTGTGTTTAAATTAAATTTTTTTAAAAAATCGGTTTTTAATTAAAAAAACCGATAAAAAAAAATTCACTTCCCAAAAAAATTATATCTGTTTATAACCGTTTTTTCCCACTTTTATTTAAATTTTTTTTTACCCCAAAAATAAACACTTTCATCTATAAATACCCTCAATTTCACTCCAAAAAATTCACATCAAACTACACAATTCTCATCATCATTCTCTCATCTCCATTCTCATCTTCAATCTCTCATATCCATTTTCATCTTCATTCTCTCACACCCTACAACACCACTACGTCCGGTCACGACGATAACTCAAGCGGCTCCCACGGTTGGAACCCCGAATGGTTCGGTTCACAACCGTTTTCTAGTCCGGAAACGGACTATTCGGCCCCTCCTCTCACCCAAGATTCGGGCGTTCCGGGTGGCTACCGGCCATACCCGGTCGACGACCAAGGTTGCTCCGATGGGCGATACGGGTGGACACCGGAGCCTAAGCCTCCCGTCCCTTCCCAAACTCCGACTCCTCCATCTCGCGCCGGTGTCCGCACACCGTACTCACCGGCGGAGATGGATAGATTGTTCAAGGCGTACTTGGAAATATCCGAAGATGCGGTGGTTGGCACGAACCAATCCGGCGATCACTTTTGGTGGCGCGTCTCTCGGCGGTACAATGCAAACCGGCCGCCGGAAACGATCGAGCGCAACGAGAGTATGGTGCGCAACTGCATCGGCCGAGCCAACGACAAAATTGGCAAGTTCAATGGCTATTTCCTCCAGGAGTCGCGGAATGCCGGGAGCGGCCGGAGCGAGGTGGACATCATCACTGCGGCGCTGAGCACCTACCAATCCATGAACGGTAAGTCGTTCAAGTACCTAAATGTTTGGCAGGAAACGAGGACACACCGAAGTATCTGGGAGGCGTAACATCCTCCTCTAGCGGCTCTTCCAAGCGGTCACGGTCGGCATCCCTATCTGACGCCAGCGAAGAAGTGGCTAGCCAACTCGCCGAAGCTAACTTGGGTAGCCCCGACGCCGGACCAAGCGGTTCCCGACGCCGACCGCAAGGAAGGAAGAAGGCGGCGGCTGAACGCCGTCGCGCCGCGACTCCATCTGCCCCCGCTCCCGAACCCGCACCCTATGTTTTACCTCCACCCCGAACAACTCGTTGTGGGCCCTTTTGGCCCAACTCAATATGGCCGATAGGTCATCTTTGACCCCCACGCAACTTCAAACGCACGAGACCATGATATTGGGTCTCCAAAAATAATTGGGGTTGGTGCCGCCGGATGCGTAGTCTTCCTCGGGTAATATTAGCCAATAATTGTGTAATTTTTAATTTTTAGGATTTTAACTATGTAATTTTTAATTTTTAGTATTTTAATTATGTAATTTTTAATTTTTAGGATTTTAATTATGTAATTTTTAATTTTTAGGATTTTAATTATGTCTTTTTTATTTTATTTGTAATTTGTAATATTTATTGTGGTTTTTTAATGAATTTTATTATTATGGAAATGTTTTTGTGTAATTGAATTTTAAATTAATTGTGCTCGTCCTTGCAGAAGAGCACATCTGTGGGTGTTGTGCTCTTGCCAGAGAGCAGGCACAAAAAGTGGGGTCGGGCCCACAACCGTGCCGCTGGCAAGAGCACGGTTGTGGATGCTCTTAACACACCCATATATATATATATATATATAGATATATAGTCTAGACATTTGAAGCCCAATAAAATTATAGGCGCCTCTCAAAGTCTCAATTGTAGCAGAGTGTATTTATCGACTGATTATATGCGTTGTTCCACCATATTTGTAGCGTCATTTTACCAAGTAGCCCTCACTCAAAAGTACTTGGGCATAATGATGTCACAAATGAAGTGAAATACTATTGAGTCTATATATAAACACGCTATGAGTACTTTGATGCATGCATCCCTTCTAATTAAACTTATCAATTCTTAAGTATAATTAATTAATTTTTAATTATGATCTAAAAGGGATGGATACGTACACTAAAAATGTACTCCTTCCATTCTTAAAAATTGACTAGTTGTATATGACATGATTTAATTTGCAATTGATAAAGTAAGATAAAGATCAGAAAATGTAAGAGATGGAGGGGGAAAAGATAGTACAAGTAGTGTTAATGGATTGTAGGGTCTATGTTATTAGTTGTTTAAAACTTTCCTTATTTAGACTTTGTCTAATTTTTGGGATGATCCAAATAAAAAAAACTAGTCTTTTTTTGGGAAAGGGAGTATAAATCTCCTCAAATTATTGGAGGAAACAAACTACAACGTGTCATTTAATTTACCTTCTAGAAATACTCATTATACTACTATACTAAATAGAACGTGTCATTTAATTTACCTTCTAGAAATACTCATTATATTACTATACTAAATAGAACTTTATTTACCCACCAATCTTTATAGGAATATTTAGATATTCCGATTAGATACTAGAGGATCTAGTCGTAGTTTTTAGTGTATTGAACTCCAACGCGTGGAATGGCCTCAAGCAATTGTTGCTCTCTAATTCGCAAACCTTAAAAGTTTGGTGCCTACAAAATATAAAACAATATGCTTTTCTCCCCAACTTCAATTTTTAAGTCTAACTGAATCTTGCTTTAATTATAACAGAACAAACAAATGAAAAATTAAACCTAGGATGAGATTGCTGACCAATGAAATGGATCATCGTTACGGACGTGGAATCACTAGAAACAGCGGCCAATCACAATTCATGCTCGATAATACTATGAAATACTAGCTAGTATTGCCTTGTCTCTTAAAGTGTGTTTATAAAATCACTAGTTATTGGGTAGTGATCATTTCCAATTATAAGCAAAGTAACTAATTATAGAAAAAGACCCTTAAACAATTAGATTCACTTCCTCAATTAACAATTATTTTTGATAGAGTGTCAATTTAGAATCTAGAATATCAGATCTTGAAAGGAAATATCAGATCTGAGGCGAAGCCGGATATCAATTTTCTTGTGTCTAAACAAATAGTTGAAAATCAAGCCAATCAACAGAGTGAACTTAAAATAATCATATTCTATTTAGCTATATCTGTGAATAATATTATTATAAAAGACTGCATTTGTTAATGTGTATGTATTTAATTGGGATCAGACCATTTATTCGCTTAAGAAAGCTAAAAAAAGTGAAAGAAATAAAGATTAAAGTACGGCCATATATGTTAATTAGGACAAAGATGTAAAAAAGAAGATCCCACCAGATGTTCCTAAGATTGTGCATTATTTGTTTATTCAGGAGTAGTAGGTAAGAAGGTCTAATTTTACAAAGGAAATATCAACTACTAGTATCGAATTATGTACATATTTCACTTCAATAATAAAATGTGAATTTTTTTAAGTATAGGTACACAAGATTCTCGAAGGATTTAGGCCTTATTTGCTTCGAGGGCAAACAGCCTTGGCCTCAACCAAAACAATATCAATTTAAACGCCGCTTACAATCCTCTATCTTAATTTTGGTGTCCCATTTATTGAGATTTCATACTTGATTCGTTGTCTCACATAAAAAAAAATCAAACTAAAAAAAAATTAATTTAGATATCTAATAGTAAATCATTTTTATCAATATATTGGTGTTGGGAATAGTACAAAGAATTAGTTGATATCTCTTTCGTTTATAGAGCCGTTGTATATATAACTTAGTACTAGAGCATGCTCCATGTTCAAACCGAATGTGTTCATGTTCCGATATTAACAAATTACAAAAGACTCACATGTAAGAGAATGTGCTAAAATATGCACATGTAATTTATCCCTTGTTGAAAATATATCCTCTTATAACCAATGGCTTGGGATGAAATCTTACAAATGTTGAATATTGGTCTCTCATTCGCAAATAATTGTATGGCTCAAGATTATACTTTAGTCCTAGTAAAATATAACACCACTAACAACTTTTTAATTACTATTTAATTTCAATATTTTATGATTTGGTTTGCTTTTATATTCATTGACTAGGAATCTCAATCATTAGTCCAATAATGATTTGTAATTATTTTTCTATATTTAGTTTTCGTATAAAAGTTAAAAAACGATTACTGTTCCAAATTTTGAAATTTTCAATTTTACAATAAATATATACTGATATTCATTATATAAATACACACACTAAATTGAGGTAGGCATATATATATATATATATATAAATTATAACACACACTAAAACTATGTTGCAAATAATTAAATACTATGTGACTAGTGGTGGAGAAATCCTAGAATTGGATTGGTATCAATGCGCACCAATTAGATGTGGAAGAATGAATGTAGCACCAGATTTTGCATGACTCATCACGACCCTCTACCTCTATATATATATACATCGATTTTTGTACAAGAAAACATACATAATCTCATCTGCCCAAAATTAATAGAGCCTAGCTAGTTAATTGTGATGGCTTACAAAAAATGTAATGTGATTGTTGTAGCAATGATGGTAATGGTGTTTGTAGTGTTGGCTCCAAAAATTGTGGAGTGTGCAATAGGCATAGATCTAAATCCTTGCACACTGCCGGAATGCATCGCTGCCTGTAAGAAAGTGTTGAAGGCAAAGTATGCCAGTGCTACCTGCGCAACCGGTCCTAAGGGCAAGTACTGCATCTGTCTGGGCTAGTGTACTCCATGTATGTGTGCGTGCGCGCGCATGTATTTCTATGGTTATCGTTTTCTTTTTTTGTGGTGTATGTTATGTGTGAGGTGTTTTGAGTCGTGGAGTTGGCAAAGTACCGCTCAAATAATGTCGTAGATCTTACGACATAAGTAGTGTCTGTTTTAATTGTACCAAGTAACTATATAATGTTTCTGTTTCAGTAAAACATGTGTTTACCTATTGATTGTGCTTCCTCAGTTCCTTGTTTAGTTTAAAGCCAAAATTCTCGACTAAAGCCAAAATTCTCAAAAGTGTGAATTGAAGGATATTTTAAAACATAGACAAGAATATAAATAAATTGGCCATGATGAATAAAAAAAGGATCAGACTGGGCCTGATTTATTAAAGACGGATACTTTATTTTTAGTTACACTATATTTTTTTTATCAGTATAGTGTAATAAGCGTAGGTGGAAAACCCATCTTCATGCAAAGGCTTATAAGCTTTAGATCACATTTACATAAATATGGATGATCAGAATTTAATGTAGTTAACTAATGAGCTGGATAAAGTTGATATGCATATTTTAGAAGTTATGATGTCATCTATATTCTAGACCACAGGTGCACGATGTAATAGGAGTAGTATATGGTTTTACAGCTAAAAAGCAAATATCAAACTTGAAGAATTAATACAGTATGATAAAAGCGGGAATTAATCTTAGGCCATGTTTGGTTGCTAAGATTCTGTCCGGGAAAGTAATCAGATTCTTTAAATTTTAAATTCTTATGTTTGTTTTGGTTTTTAATCAAACTGGTAAAATAATCAGAATCCCGAGTAAAGGAAAGTTAGTCAACTCTCCGGGATTCTAAATCCTAACTTTTTTCTTAGGTATTCTTTTTCCCAGTTTTAGGATTCTTACATATGTAATGCAACATATTATTATTACTATTATTATTACTATTATTAATTAATTAATTACAATATTTTAAAAATATGAATTATACTTAATTTCATCATAATAAATAACTATAATTAAAAGTATCATAGTTATAACTATATTATTATAATATTGATATATATTTGTTATAATAATAATAATAATAATCAATAATTTATTAAATAATTAAAATATAATTATATAATATAAATCAAATAATAATAAATAATAATAAATTATATAAATTAATGGTTAATCAAATCATAGTGAAATTTTAAATTATAAAATTTATTTAATTATAAAATTCATAATAATAATAATATTTATTATTATTATTATTTATGATTATAATACTCCATGCAACTATATTTAAATTATATTATTATATATTATGATGGATAATCCATATTTAAATTATCCATCGTAATCATAAATATAATATTATAATTATTATCATTTTTAATTAATAATTTATTAAAATTTTTGTATTACTATTTATTTTATAAATAAAAAATAATAAGTATTTTTTTAGTTTGGTGTTTAAGTCAAATATAAAATTTAAAATCTTGATATTTTCCGAACACAAGAAAGTAAGGTTATTAGGAATCATATTCCCGGGATTCATTTTCCCAATAATCATTTTCCTTGCCAACTTTACTTTCCCATCAACCAAACATGGCCTTAGAGATTTTATTAATCGACTACACATTAAATCCAACTAATACATTATTTTGATTCAAGTTATGTTATGACTATCACTAATGTAGCTCAGACCTTCTCTTAAAGTATCTAAAATGTGAATAATACACTACGTTTTTGTTTCATTATTATCACGCAATTCCTAAAAGATATGTCAGATTCCAAATCTCATACTTAATCTTAATTATCTTGAGTTAATTGTTTATAATCAAATATTACATTCAACACTTGAGATCATATCAATAATTACTTAAATAACTGAAAGAATTATTAAGCACAAAAACAGTCAAAACAAAAAAGATATGATCATTAAATATAGTATGGACCAAATAAACATTCTATTCAACTACCCTCTGGCCTTAGAACTCTAGCTATCTGGTTATTCATAGATAAATAAATCATAGTAATAACAACTACACAACACCAATGCTTAGTTCAAACATACTCGTTTCAAATTAATCAAGATGTTTCCTTTATTATGAATCCGTCCCATTAAATATGTAACATTCGGGAATCGATATGAGTTTTTATGTAACGTTATTTTGTGTGTTAATGAAGAGAGAGTAAAGTAAGAGAGATTGAAAAAAAATGTGAACCGAAATCCAACCTGATTGGGTAATGAGTAATGAGTGTGTCAGCTCCACCTTAAGCTATCTACTCTTGAAGTCTCATTTCCACTGTTTCCTTTATTATGAATCCGTCCCATTAAATATGTAACATTCGGGAATCAATATGAGCTTTTATGTAACGTTATTTCGTGTGTTAATGAAGAGAGAGTAAAGTAAGAGAGATTGAAAAAAAAAATGTGAACCGAAATCCAACCTAATTGGGTAATGAGTAATGAGTGTGTCAGCTCCACCTTAAGCTATCTACTCTTGAAGTCTCATTTCCACTGTTTCCTTTATTATGAATCTGTCCCATTAAATATGTAACATTCGGGAATCGATATGAGTTTTTATGTAACATTATTTTGTGTGTTAATAAAGAGAGAGTAAGAGCATCTCCAATGGCGGACGTCCGGTCGGACATCCGCGACGTGCGACCGGGACGTCTGCCATTGTGGCGTTTCAACTCGGATACGGACGTCCCGTAAGGACGTCGGATGTCCTCGGACGTTGCGGCGACGGGCGGGCGGGCGGACGTCCGCCATTGTGGCGTGGGTCGGACGTCCGGTATTTAAATTTTTTTTAAAACTCAATATATACGGCTCGTTGAATTTCATTTCATTCGCACCACTTGTGTTAACAAGTTTCTCTCTCTACATTTCTATTTTCAAGTATATCTACAATGGCTAGTGACAGTGATAGCGAGGATGAATTGGAGGTCGCTGTGGAAGGTGCGATAGATAGGCTGCTACACCAGAGGGAGCAGCGGCGACAGCAGGCGGCGGTACATCGGCCGATCCGTCGTCGAACTATAATACCCCGTGACCACATTGCTGCACATATTCGGTTGTATCAGGACTACTTCGCTTCGCAGCCGCGTTTTGGGGATGCCTTATTCCGGCGACGTTTTAGGATGCATCGTCCGCTGTTTATGCATATCGTGGGCGCTTTAGAGAGAAGATACCTGTATTTTAGGATCAGGGAGGATACAACTGGCAAACCTGGACTCACGCCATTACAGAAGTGCACTGTCGCAATCAGACAGCTGGCGTACGGAGGATCGGCCGACATGTTCGACGAGTACCTCCACATTGGCGAGTCGACAGCCGTCGAGTGTCTGCAGAATTTTTGCGCGGGCGTGAGAGCGATATTCGGTGAGCGGTATCTTCGGAGTCCGAGCCCCGAAGACTGCCCGAGTCTGATAGATATGCATGGGTCGGTGCACGGGTACCCTGGGATGTTGGGCAGCACAGATTGTATGCATTGGGAGTGGAAGAACTGCCCCGCCGCCTGGAAGGGGATGTACACTACTGGCTTCAAAGCCAAGCATCCCACGATGATCCTTGAAGCTGTAGCTGACTACCGGCTGTGGATATGGCATGCTTATTTTGGAGTCGCCGGGTCGAACAACGACATCAACGTTCTCCAATCGTCGCCCATGTTCAATGCTCAATGCAATGGCGTTGGTCCCGCCATCAGTTTCATCGCCAACGACAACCAGCACAATATGAGATACTATTTGGCGGATGGGATATACCCAAACTGGCCCGTCTTTGTGAAGACAATCATGCATCCGCTCGGACAAAAGAAGTCATACTTTGCGAGCCGTCAGGAAGCAGCGCGCAAGGATGTGGAGCGGACATTTGGTGTGCTCCAGAGTCGATGGGCCGTAGTCAAGGGTCCTGCACGGCAGTGGTATATTCCCAACATCGGCGATGCCATGTACGCATGTATCATAATGCACAACATGATTGTCGAAAATGAAGCTGCGGAACTGACTCAGTGGACCAATGAAGATGATACGGGTGCAGGTCCAAGTCACGGCGTGGCCACCGCGAATGTGAATATGGGGTACCTCATGGAGAGGTCGAGCGGATGCGTGCATTTGCCGACATGCGGCAAACAGATGCCCATGTTCGACTTCAGAATGATATTATCGAAGAGGTTTGGACGCGGAAGGGTTGACGTTGATGTTAGTACTTTTTTTTGTTTTATTACTATGTAATTTTTTTTTCAAATCATGTATGTTTTTTTTAAATGAAGTTGTTAATTTTTCCCGTTCGTATTCGTGTTGAAATTTTATTTCCGTAAACGTAAATTCCTTTATTTGTGAATTTGTGATTTTTTTTATTGCGGGAAGTCCAAGTGGGAAGGGCGATGGGAAGGGTGGATTGTGAAGGGAATGTCCTAGTGACGTGGCAGTGGGATGAGAAGTCCTAGTGACGTGGTAGTGGGATGGGAAGTCCTAGTGACGTGGCAGAAGGTGTTTTTGGGAAGTCCTAGTGGATGTCCGAGTGAGACATCCGCCCACTGGAGATGCTCTAAAGTAAGAGCATCCACAATAGCGCCTAGCGCACCGCCTAGTCTATTGCAGCCGCCCAGCGATTTTCGCGAAAAAAAACCGCCTAGCGCTCGGCGGTTCCGTGGCACTAGGCGGTGCGCTAGGCGATCCGCTAGGCGCTATTGCAGCGTTCGGATCGCCTAGCACGAATTTTTAATTTTTTTTCCGAAACACTATATATACGCGACTTGCCCGTCATTTTCATTCGCACCACTTGTATTAACGAGTACTCTCTCTATCTTAATTTCTGTACAAGATCAACACCTAGAAATGAGTAACGCCGGTGGTAGTGGTGGGGATGCTGAGGAGTACGAGCGTATAATAAACGAAGCGCTAGAGGCCTATACGAACCGTGAGATTGATCAATGGATGCAGAGGGCCTTGCAAACGGAGGCTCATATTCGACTCCAAAAGGATTTAATTGAAGAGTTATGGGCGCGGAGGACTGCACGACGTTAGTTTTTTTTAATTATGTAATTTTTTTAATTAATGTACTTTTTAAAATTTATTAATATTAGTGAATTTTCTCGTTTTTGTGTCGTAAATTTAATTCCGTATATTGTGTGATTGTTAATTATTTCATTTTGTACATATTTGTTAATAGTGATGTGGATAGTATGTGGCTAGGCTATGGCTGGGCTATTGCTGGGCTATTTGCTTGTTTTGATGATGTGGCAGGAGGATTGTTAGTGCTGATGATGTGGCAGTGGCTAGGCTATGGCTGGGCTATTGCTGGGCTATTCCTATTGTGGATGGCCTAAGAGAGATTGAAAAAAAAATGTGAACCGAAATCCAACCTGATTGGGTAATGAGTAAGAGATATTTCGGAAAAAAGGTTTAAATTTACAGACCTTTCGAAAAAAGGGATTTCATTCGCTGACCTTTCGAAAAATGGGACGGTGACATGCGAATTTTTCGAAAAAAGGGATTTTCGAACTTTTATGTATTTTATCTTCTTTTTTGTTATTATTTCTTTCACAATATTTATAAACGGACCAAATTACCCATAAGATTTTCACTACATTTTTTATTTTTATTTTTATTTTTATTTTTATTTTATTTTTATTCCAATTCTAGTTCTACAAATCACCTCCAATCAATCACCGCCTCCACCCTCATCCTCCCCTTCCCCCTTCACCACCTCCACCACAAAACTAACCGTGGTTGTTGAGGCATCCGTATCCCACCACTGTATCCCCTTGGATCAATCTGTTCTATTCACCAGATTATTCCAATTGCTTTGGAGAACCATAATACCTGAAGTTCTCTTCCTCTACAATTGCAATAGATACTCAATGCTATCGCCTCCATCTTCATCTATCGTCGCCACATCCCCAAGAGAATCTGATTCCACCATGTGTAGCTCTGCTTCCATCAACACCCACATCAGCCTCGGCCTGAACCTGTCGTGAATGGCCACCCGATTCTTTGTGACATCCATCCGTGATTCCGTGTGAGATACTACTTCGAGAACAGGAATTGCAGCGGTAGAATTGGATCTGGAAATCCAGGTTCTGGGTTTGGGTTTTGAGGAGGAAAATTGGGGGCGTCGAACAGAGTGATGATTGATTTTCGGGGAAGAGATGGATCTTGATTGGGGATTCTTGTCGGCCTTCTTTGGCTGATTGTTGCTACCATTCTGGTTTTGTGTTGATCAGAATGAGCTGAGATTGGTTTGATGAGTGAATTCTGGTGTTGATAGGAATGAAATTAAATCAAAATTTTGGTTATATTCTTTTTTTTCCTCTCTAATTATTCATTAATTTGCCAATTTTGATATGGGTTAGGGGGAAGGAGGGCGGGGTGGCGATCATTTGCTGAATTAAGTGATAATAAATTGGAGTAAAAATATTAAAAATTGTGGTGAGAATATTAAGGGATAATTCGGTCAATTTGTAATTATTGGGAGAGAAACAATAAAAAAAAAGAAGAAGAAATACTTATTGGGAGAGAAACAATAAAAAAAAAGAAGAAGAAATAGATAAAAATTTGGAAATCTCCTTTACCAAAAAATTCGCATGCCACGATCCTATGTTTCGAAAGGTCAGCGAATTTAATCCCTTTTTTCGAAACGCCTGCGAATTTAATCCCTTTTTCGAAATCCCTCAATGAGTAATGAGTGTGTCAGCTCCACTTAGCTATCTACTCTCGAAGTCTCAGTTCCACTATTCTCATCTCTCTCTACTCTAATTTACAGCGCCGCCGCCTCAACCAGCTTTCTCATCTCAGTTTGATACATATGAATCCTAATTAGCCCCAATCACATGTCGAGGTATATCTCTTGAAAAATAGATTGGGGATTTGGTAATTTATATAGAGTTGAAAGAAGTAGGAGAGCATAGGCGCAACAAATAGAGGTTTGATCGATCTTTTATTCATCGAAGCCTTTGCGAATTGGACCAACTACTTATATTAACCTGGTTCGGGGTTATATTTGCAGGTCATAAAACTGATGAATGATTTGAAGCTTTTGGGGCAAATAGCGAACCCGTATTGAGTCTTAATTGTCGATTATAATAAAACAGAGGTATTGTGCTAGAATCTGGAATTGGATATCTACTCTAGTTTGTAATTTGCTAATTTTTGTGATTTAGCATTTTTTGTGTTTTGCAACATTATATGGGTGTTGAAGAAATGTAGTTTGTGTGGTTGATTTTTGATAATAACGAGAAAATGAGAACTGTGTGATGTTGGCATATTGTATCACAGGCCCAGTGAAAGTCGAGTGATATTTAGTGTGATTTGTAGTGAAGTTAGTTCTCAGTTTTATGTGATCATGAGCCATGCCTTTGTTCCAATTTGTTAGTTGACTGGATAGATACATCATATGCCTTTTTTTTCTTCTTCTTACTTAGCAGAATGGTTGACAGGGTTCATATATCTCAAGATATCCAGATATCCTGTGTTAACTTGACTACAAATGGGGAGTGTTGAAAGAGGAAAGCTCAGGTTTTGCATTGATAGAGGGGGCACGTTTACTGATGTCTATGCTGAATTTCCGGGTAGGTCTGAAGGCCGAGTGATGAAATTGCTATCTGTTGATCCTGCTAATTATGATGATGCCCCGGTAGAAGGAATTAGGAGGATTTTGGAAGAATTCACTGGAGAGAAGGTTCCCAGAAGTTCTAAAGTTCCCACTAACAAAATTGAATGGGTGAGGATGGGAACAACTGTGGCAACAAATGCCCTTTTAGAGAGAAAAGGCGAAAGAATTGCCCTGTGTGTGA
This sequence comes from Salvia splendens, assembly GCF_004379255.2. NCBI lineage: Eukaryota > Viridiplantae > Streptophyta > Magnoliopsida > Lamiales > Lamiaceae > Salvia > Salvia splendens. Next base: position 12,521,878 of record NC_056040.1, read on the forward strand.
CTCGAGGCTTCAGGGATCTGCTGCGGATTGGTAACCAGGCTCGACCAAATATCTTTGACCTAACTGTGTCAAAGCCATCAAATCTTTATGAGGAGATTGTGGAAATTGATGAGAGAGTCGAGCTTGTTAGTGATGAGGCGAATGTATCAGATTCTTCTGATTCAATAGTTCAGGGTGTTTCGGGGCAGCTTGTAAGGGTTGTGAAGCCACTTAACGAGGAAGCTTTAAGACCATTGCTTAAAGGATTACTGAATAAAGGGATCAGCTGCTTGGCCGTAGTACTAATGCATTCTTACACTTATCCTAATCATGAAACATCAGTGGCAAAGTTGGCAATGAGCATGGGATTCAAACAAGTGTCTTTGTCTTCGGCTTTGACGCCCATGGTTCGAGCTGTTCCTCGAGGTTTCACAGCGTGTGTGGACGCTTACCTGACTCCCGTTATTAAAGAATATTTGAGAGGATTTGTATCTAAGTTTGATGAAGGAACAGGTGAATTGAATGTTCTCTTTATGCAGTCAGATGGCGGATTGGCACCAGAGAGTAGGTTTTCAGGCCACAAGGCTGTTTTATCAGGCCCAGCAGGAGGAGTAGTTGGGTACTCCCAGACAATTTTTGGGATTGAGACGAACAAGCCCCTTATTGGTTTTGACATGGGTGGCACGTCTACTGATGTGAGCCGTTATGCTGGTAGCTACGAACATGTGATAGAAACCCAAATCTCTGGGGCAATAATTCAAGCACCTCAGCTTGAGATCAACACTGTTGCTGCTGGAGGTGGGTCGAAGCTGAAGTTCCAATTTGGAGCTTTCAAGGTTGGTCCAGAATCAGTTGCTGCCCATCCAGGACCTGTTTGTTACCGCAAGGGAGGGGAATTGGCTGTTACTGATGCAAATCTCATCCTGGGATATGTCATTCCGGATTATTTTCCATCTATCTTTGGCCCCACCGAGGATCAGCCATTAGATGTCAATGCAACTAAAACTGAATTTGAAAATCTTGCCAAGCAAATCAACATCTACAGAAGGAATCAGGATCCGGAAGCAAAGGATATGACGGTTGAGGAAATTGCTCAGGGATTTGTTAATGTTGCCAATGAAACAATGTGCCGGCCTATTCGACAATTGACTGAGATGAAGGGTCATGAGACAAAAAACCATGCTCTTGCTTGCTTCGGAGGGGCCGGACCCCAACATGCCTGTGCTATCGCTAGATCATTGGGTATGAAAGAGGTACTTATTCATAGATTTTGCGGCATTTTAAGTGCATATGGGATGGGAATGGCAGATGTTGTGGAGGAAGAACAGGGACCGTATTCTGCTGTTTATGGACCGGAATCTGTGTTGGAGGCCTCAAATCGAGAAGCAGCTCTATTAAATCGGGTAAAGCGGAAGCTCCAATTACAAGGATTTCAAGAGGAGAATATTAGAACTGAAACATATTTAAACCTGAGATATGAGGGAACAGACACTGCAATTATGGTAAAGAGACCTATAGACGATGGTGGATCTAAAGGAGATTATGCTTTTGAATTTAAAAGATTATTTCAGCAAGAGTATGGTTTTAAACTTGAGAGCAGGAATATCATGATATGTGATGTGAGAGTTCGTGGTATTGGAGTCACTAACATACTTAAGCCTCGAGCTCTACCGCCTGGTTCAGTAACCGCAAAAAGTGTAGCTCAGTACAATGTTTATTTTGGAAACGGTTGGCACAACACACCGTTATTCAAGCTGGAAGATTTGGCATGTGGTTGTGTCATATCTGGTCCTGCCATAATTATGAACGGCAATAGCACTGTAATAGTTGAACCTAGTTGTAAGGCTGTTATTACAAAATACGGGAACATCAAAATCGAGATTGAGTCGATTCAGAAAGTCGTGGAGGTATCCAAAGAAGTGGCAGATGTTGTGCAACTCTCGATATTCAACCACAGATTCATGGGAATAGCTGAGCAGATGGGGCGCACCTTACAGAGGACTTCAATATCGACCAATATTAAAGAAAGACTGGATTTCTCATGTGCTCTTTTTGGTCCTGATGCCGGGCTAGTTGCAAATGCTCCGCATGTTCCTGTGCATTTGGGAGCTATGTCGAGCACAGTAAAATGGCAGATGAAATATTGGGGTGACAATTTAAAAGAGGGCGACGTTCTGGTTACTAATCATCCTTGTGCTGGAGGTAGCCATCTGCCGGATATAACTGTTGTTACGCCGGTTTTTGATAAGGGGGAACTGGTTTTCTTTGTTGCCAGCAGAGGGCACCATGCGGAGATCGGAGGTATTACTCCTGGAAGCATGCCTCCATTCTCAAAGTCCATATGGGAGGAAGGAGCTGCAATAAAAGCATTCAAACTTGTTAAAGAGGGGATTTTTCAAGAAGAAGGGATCAGCCAGCTTCTCCTATTTCCATCTTTTGAACAATCGGGTCATAAAATACCCGGGACGCGCAGGCTTCAGGATAACTTATCCGATCTCCATGCACAAATTGCTGCAAACCAAAGAGGAATTTCACTTATAAAGGAGCTTATCGAGCAATATGGTCTGGAGACTGTGCAGTCTTACATGAACCATGTCCAAGTTAATGCAGAAGGCGCGGTTAGAGAGATGCTCAAGTCTGTTGCCGCTAAAGTCTCTGACTCGGCTAAAGTTGAAGGAGATTCTTTGATCATCGAAGAGGAAGATTCCATGGATGATGGCTCTGTTATACATTTGAAACTCACTATTGATCAAAAGAGAGGAGAAGCATTTTTCGATTTCTCAGGGACAAGCCCAGAGGTATACGGGAACTGGAATGCCCCGGAGGCGGTTACAGCTGCTGCTGTGATTTACTGTCTGCGCTGTTTGGTGGATGTCGACATCCCTCTCAATCAGGGGTGCTTGGCCCCAGTGAAAATATACATCCCTCCCGGTTCTTTTCTTTCCCCGAGTGATAAGGCTGCAGTGGTTGGTGGTAATGTTCTAACATCTCAAAGAATAACAGACGTTGTTCTAACAGCTTTCCAGGCCTGTGCTTGCTCGCAGGGTTGCATGAACAATCTCACATTTGGGGACAACACATTTGGCTACTACGAGACAATCGGAGGTGGATGTGGCGCTGGGCCTGGCTGGGACGGTACTAGTGGTGTTCAATGCCACATGACTAACACTCGTATGACTGATCCCGAGATTTTTGAGCAGAGATATCCGGTTCTGCTGCATAGGTTCGGGTTGAGGGAGAACAGTGGAGGTGCCGGGATTCATAGAGGAGGCGATGGGATTGTTAGGGAGATAGAATTCAGACAGCCTGTTGTAGTGAGCATTCTTTCTGAGAGACGAGTGCATGCCCCGAGGGGACTCAAGGGGGGGAAAGATGGGGCTCGTGGAGCCAACTACCTCGTTACGAAAGACAAACGCAAGGTATACCTCGGAGGGAAGAACACAGTGGAGGTGCAGGCTGGGGAAATTCTTCAGATTTTAACTCCAGGAGGTGGGGGCTGGGGTGGTTCCTCCTAGTATGCTTCAAACTGAGGGAATTACCATGCAAGGTATGGTGTTCGGAAATGTGGCCGTTGCCATTTTTATTTTTCTTTTGTATAATTTGTTACAGCAAGTGCTCGGTTGAAAACTTTAGGAAATAATGTATTCCTTGTATCTTAGCTATGGAAATGTTTTCTATTCGAATAAAGTTGAATATTTTGGGAAGATTGTGCTGGCCCTTGCATCAATATTGCTATGACCTAGGTAGCTTTATCAATATTGCATTACTTGTTATTTTAATTGTGGGAGACAATTATGGAGTTGTTTGATTTCAGATTGCGTTATTCTTCTATAGCCACCTCCGTGTATCAGAATGTAGGAACAGCAATTTTATCAAATTTATGCCATCACATTTCTTGTAACAGAGTGCTGTACAAAATTTTTTAAAAAAACAGAGTTTTGGCTCTGAATATAATGAATTTGAGCATTTACATTATTCACTTATTTTTTGGAGTAATTTCATTATTCATTTCTCTAACTATTTCTTATTTAATTTATGAATAAAAATATAACAACACAAATGGAAGAAAAAATACAACTAAAAGTCTCAATTTGGCTTTAGATTTAGCCAAAAACCGGTAGGGCTTCGTATTATTAGTATATTGTAGGAGTAACTTGATTCGCATTTGGTTGGTCCCCCGTTTCCCTCATCTCCTCATTTTCCTTGTCCTTCACCGATTTTTTTCCCGTTTAAAACAATTTTATAACTTCATTTACTATAAAATAATAATATAAGCAATAATAAACCTAACTTATCGAATTTTGCAAATCTAACAATAGTATATAAAAATAATTTACGTCAATTTAGAATCCTTCCAGATGTATATTAGTAGCATAACTAGCCAACAAAACAACCCTAAGAAGGGGTTTAGAGATGGCGGCAGATAAAAAATTTCAGCTAAAATTTCATAAATTCGGCGCCAAATACACCCGCCTTTTCCCCAATTTTGCTCTTAAAATTCCCAACATCTGCGCGCCAAACCGTCACTTCTCTTTCCTCTGAATTCATCTGCTCTCAATTTCAGTGTTCACAGCCGCTCGGACTTGCAGGTTTTTAAGGTTTGTGAAACCTTGAGGGCATCCATGGCTACAGAAAAGGAACGAGTCGATGTCGGTGGGTGCGAGAACCAAGAGAAAGACGCGAAACCTAATGATGTTGAAGATGAAGCCCTGAAGGTAGACGCTGACGAAGGGGATGAAGAGAAAGGAGGAGAAGAAGGCGAAGGTGAGGCGAAAGTAGAGGAAGAGAGCGAGGGAGGGATGGACGAGGAAGAAGCAGAGGGGGAGGGGAAGGGGAAGGGCGAAGATGAAAGTGATCAAGGAGAGAAAATGGAGGAGGAAGAGAGTGAGAAAAAGGATGAGAATTTGAAGAAGAGATCGAGAAAGGATAAAAAAGGTGAGGCTATGGAGTTGGAATCGCCGAGAAGTGAGAGGCCAACGAGGGAGAGGAAAACGGTGGAGAGATTCATCGTGGGGGAGAGTCCGAGGGCCTCGGCTAGCAAGACTCTGTCAATTGAAAAGGTACCACCACTATTTTTTTTAATTTATATGGAGTTGTAAACACAGTTTATAGCTTATAGTAATTTATATTGGCGTTATCTAAAGAGGTTAATTTGATGGGTTTGATCTGAATACATCTGATTTTATTGGCATGGGGTTGAAGATAGAATATTGTGTAAATCAAGAATTTTGTCTCCATGTTGATATGAATGTCACTTTGCTATGTGTAATCTATAATGTTTTTTCTTGGGAAAGTGAGATTGAAACAGAAGTATATATATGCTCTATTTATTCATTGCTTTATTGGTATGGACATATATGTTTATGTTCTGAAAACATATGGCGTTGCTATTTGGGTGAATAATCATGTTTTTGGATTGGCTTCCTTGTATGAAAGAAGAAACTTGTGCTGTCATTTCATGGTTTTAATCTCTTGTTGTTGTTGTTGTTGTTGTTGTTTTTAATAAAAGTGTGGACTTCTTAAGTATGATCCTGGTTATAATTTGATGTAACACAAATGATCAATTGTGGTGCATTTGCATATTGGGTTTTATTTAAACTCTGACCAATCTCTGTTTATTATGGTGACAGGGTAAAGGCACACAGCTTAAGGACATCCCAAATGGTATGATAATATTTTTGGTACTTTAACTCAATTTTTGTTTGGAGAATCACACAACAAAGTTGGATAAGATGTCTGTTTGTTTCTTAATTTATTCTTTCAATACGCATGATTCTGTTTCAGCAGCTGCTTTAATTAGTTGGTAAGGTATTTATTGGTGCTGACTACTGTATAATTCTAGGAGGATTGGGATTTTCTATCAATTACTGCTAATATGTGTTACACGGGATTTATACTATAGTTTAAATTTATTACTGGCCCATAGTTAACCTGAATACGTTTATCCTTCTTGACCTTTGCATTGCTGGTGTCTCTTGATACATTACTGCTGAGATTCATGCTCTGAGAAAATGAGCCTCTTTCATGTCATTTCAGTGGCATTCAAGTTGTCTAAGAGGAAAACTGATGAGACCCTACAGCTTCTCCACACTGTTCTTTTTGGCAAGAAATCTAAGGTCTATTTCAACCTAAACTTTTCAAATGAGGATTTTTTTTATGTTTGATTCTTAGCATTTTTTATCAATCTTTTATCCTAATGCTTCTTTTTCTATGTTATGTTCAGGTTCACACCCTTAAGAAAAATATAGGCCTCTTTTCTGGTTTTGTATGGGTTGAGAATGAGGTAACCTTGTTTTCATCTTTTCTTCTTGAGTTCTGTCTGTCAACACTCATGGTTATGTTTAAAATATTTCTTTTTTCCTGCTGAAGTATTTTTTACTTTTGATCAAAGCCTACAAAAGAAAAGTTTAATGCAAGCTGATTAGTTTGGAGTGTGCACACTTAAAGACTTATAATTTCTTTCTCTTAATTGATTCCAGCTGTTTGTTGAGTATTCTTGTGAATACCCATTCTATTCTACTGAACCATAGAGCATTTGTGTACAAGATGAAAGACACTTCTAAGGTATCAACATGCAACAATAATTCTAATATTGTTCACTGTTTGATTCTTGGAAGCTTGCTGTTCTAGTAAGAAGAGGAGGAACTCTTGAGAATAATATGTTATGTTAATCTGATTAACCTCATTCATTGTATATGAGGATTTGTGTGGTTTAAATGCATTTGGTGGCTTGAAAACTGCATGACATACTAGTAGCATAAAATTGACTAGTGCAGTAGTAAAGTACTACTTACTCGATATTTCACATCTTATAGATTTTGAGGAGTTTATGAAGAATTCATATTTTTATTACATAGTAATATTATAGGGGATATAGCTCGAGAACAATAACAGTGTCTTTTATATGCTGCACTTTATTTTGGTGGTTTTCCGTTTTTCATATTTCACCACCTACAACTGAAATGACAAAATATAACGTCTAAACAAAGCATTTTCCCTACACTAATCGAAGCATATGTTCAGAATATTGGATGATGGGGGTGAGTTTGGTTGTTGTGCTACTGTGGCAGCTTTTCCAATTTTTTATGTTCTGCTCTAATTCTAATCAGCAACTATTCTGTAGTTTTTAAAGTGCTTTTGCCCCTTGATAAGAGTTAATTAATTTTACCATTGTTTTAATCAGGAAAAGCAGAGGACAAAAGTCAAGGAGAAATTGGAAAAATGTGTTAGAGGAAAGTTACTGGATTTATGTGATGTTCTTAACATCACTGTGAACAAAACCTCTACAAAGAAGGTAATATATCTTACATTATCTGGTTATGGAATTTCTGCAACATCCTTGTCTTACTGAACACTTTATTTCAGGAGGAACTTACAACAGTGTTGGTGGACTTCTTGGAATCTCCACATGCTACAACAGATAGCTTGCTTGCTGACAAGGAGAAGGTAAATCTGTCGTAGTTCTATGTTGTATAAATATTACACTAGTTTTATCCATATGATTAACCATTTTAGCCATTAACTGAATTTTTTTTACTTGACAACACATCTTCAGAAGGGTAAGAAGCGGAAGAGTAGGGGATCAACGAACAAAAGTCCCAGTTCTTCTAATGCAACTGCTGGACAATCAAAAAAGGTGGGGCTTTCTCTCTCTACTCAGCAGAGCTATCTTGATCCATAAATATGAAATATAAAGCTAAAGATTGAACATTTGAACTAAGCATAAATCGTTTCAGGCTTAGTGTCATTCAAGGCAGTCTTATTAAAATATACTAAGGCAGTGCTAGGTTCAAATTTCTAAATGGCAATATCAATATGTTGATTTTTTGGGCTATGGAGAGGCATATGAAATTTGAAATGATTCCCTTTTCGTACCTAATCATGAAAGATGCTAATTATTTTGATCTTTCATTACTTATCTTTAATATGCCTGAAACTTTAGAATATATATATGTGAAACCATCTGAACTTAGTGGATCCTCTAATACTAGTTACTCAAAATACCTTGCCAATTTTTGTTGCGTTATTCTATAGCCACCTAACTGTATCAGAATCCAATTTCAGTATGCATACTGTTTTATAGCTGCAGCTGTACAATGGCTCTCTTTTTTGGCATGCTGTATCTGTATCTGTGCATTCCTCTATGAAATGGAGTTATTTAACAGCAATTTGTTGAACTTCATGCCATGCCATGCCATGCCATTTTTCTAGTAAAAGGGAGTACAAGTTTTAGATGCCTATAGTTTTATGTTTACCTTGTTGCTTTTCTTTATACTAGTAAATTTCTTCATGTTATTTTCTGTGGGGGTTGAGAAATTGTCATACCCAAAGATTTGACGTTTGAGCCATTGGCTTGGCATGCTAGTAATAATTTGTATTAGTTGACTGCACTGTATCCTTCTGAATATACCTCAATTTGCAGTTAATCATTGCTCTTATCTGACATGTAGAAACAAAAGTTGGATTCTAAATCTGGGAAGATGTCAAAGCCTTCTATAGAAGAAGAGCAAGACAGTGATGATGACAAAAGTAAATCTTCACAAATTGAAGATGATCATGATGATGACAGCATAGTTGGTGAAGCAGAAAGTGGACAGGAAGAGCATCACTCGGAAGAAGGAACGGATGATGATGAAGATGAACTTGAGAAGTATATGGTTGTCGAGAAAAGTTCCTCTAAGAAAAGTGCAAAGAAAGATACTGAGAAGACTGAGTTGAAGTCTAAGTCTGTTGGAAAAGGAAGCCATGTAACACCGTCTAACACTGGTAAACCTACCAAAAAACTTTCCAGTCCAGCATCAAAGAAAGAACCTGCAGCTGAACCAAACCGTAAAGCAAAGACACCTTCAAGCAAGAAGAAAAAGGATGATGAGGAAAGCGAGGAGGACAATGAAGTCCCGACCAAGAGTGCATCCGCAAGCAAGAAAAAGCCAAGCAAGCCATCAGACAAGGAACAAGGTATTATTTGTCAATAATGAACTTGAGTTTTTAGTCATGCTTCATACAGAAAATCTTCCTAATGTCCCCTATTAGTATGTTGTAACACATTTAATTGTAATGCTATGTTTGATGTAAATCTTTGTTTCTTCTTTACATTTCTTTCTCCTTTACTTAATGTTGAGTGTTTCCAATATGGCAGGGAAAGGGAAAGGGAAAGGGAAAGGTACAAAAGCGGCTGAAAAACAGCCTAGCAGAGGAGAGATGCATTCTGTGGTGGCGAATATACTGAAGGAAGTTGATTTTAACACAGTAAGTACAACCCTAGTCATAATATCCCATTGCTAATGTTTGGTTGTTATTTACAGTTTTCAATGCTTTCTAAAATGCAGGCAACATTATCTGACATTCTACGACAACTCGGTATGTCTCATCCCTATTTGGTCATTTGTTACCACTATTTTTCCACTCACTTTTTCGTCAGTTAATCGTTACTTATGTTGGTAACAACCAGGGGAGCACTTTGGAGTAGATCTGATGCATAGGAAAACAGAGGTGAAAGAAATCATTACTGAAGTAATAGAAAGCATGTCTGATGATGAAGCGGAAGAGGAGGCTGGCTCTGGGGATGAAACAGGAAAGGATGGAGACGACGAATGATGAGCATCAATATCTCCAAGGCTGGTGGTGTACAAGTTAATGTAGTTTGATCACCTATTTATAAACCATTGATTGTTGGACCTTGCGCATAGCAGTAGCTTAAATTATAACTTAGGAGCTAAATGCTAATGCTGAAATCATAACCTTTTGCTCTCTTTTTTTTTTGGCTTATATAGGTAGCGTTTGTTGCGTATTTTTTGATAATCACATTAGTTGTATTTAAATTTGTAAAATTGAGACATTTCAGATAAACTATATACTGATATTTGAAAGTGCGTGATTTGTATAAATTTGCAATTCATTGGTTGAAGATTGTATGTCATCTCTTATTACAACCATTGAAATTTTGCTGTTTATTTACTTTTATTTTGAATCACACCAGCCATTGGGTATACTTGTAATAAATTAAACATGCGTTTACTAGAAATGGTTACCTTACAGCACAACAGAATAACCCCATAACAACATTTTATTATAAATTGATAAAGGATACATATAAATGGAATGACAGAAATAATTTTAACAAATGCACTTTGTGACCACATTTCTAAATGAATGTGACCACAATTTGAAGTCCTTGATCAGTTGATGGCGCAATAATCACACAACCTTCATCAACCACTGAGTTGATCCAACACGAGGCATAAATGGGCGTGTTTCCTTCATTAAAACATATGTTGTCCAATTCAAGTTCATCCCATGCTCTTGTAAAACTCACTCCTTTTTCACCCTGATCTAGTTTTGAACACTCTAAGAGCTCTTGTGTCGAGCAAACTTCAACCCTTTCATCCTCAGGGGGCAACTGGACAAGCAGGGACAAGTTTGGAGGCAGTTTGTGGCCGGTCTCGTGCTCGGCCTCTTTGACGCAGAAGGCAGCAAGATTCTTGTGGGTGGTGTTGTCTGAATTGAGAATATTAGTTGAGATGTTGAAGATGAGACTCTCGGCAGCATGTTTGGTTGTGTTGGATCCACATCCACTTAGTAGAGATGTAGATGAGGGAAGTGGGCCATGATTTGGGGAATTTCACTTGATGGAAATATGCTGCTGGTGTGGAGAGTGGCCCATTTCTTGATGATGGTTGTTAGGGTAAAAGGATCACCAAGGAGGATGCTGCAGCTTATCCCAATTGAGTATCCCCCACATGTGAAGTTTATTACCTTAAATTTACACAATTCTTGACTTAAATTTTTTTTTGTGGGAGGTAATATATGCTTAGTTTTGGTTCAACTAGTAAATTGTAGATTGATTTGTATAACATGTAGTAGTGGATGTGTCGTGTGAATTTGTATCAAAATAATAATTTAATACTACTAGTGATTAAATAGCGCATGGCATAATTATGCATTTAAAATGGAATTTTTATTAATGTTGTAAAATAGAGAAATTGGTGAAAAATGAAACAATTTAGAACTTTATTATGAACAGAAACAGCTACTCATATTCATGGCATAGTATTAATACACATTAAAGGCTATGACCTCATTTACTACTACTATCTATCATTTCAAAAAAAAAAACTAGTATCTATATTCTTTAATTAATGCATAGAACTTGCAATGAAACTAATGATTATGGTTAGAATTACTAGCGTTAATTGAAGCGATATAATTATAATCATAATAATTAGGTCTTAATTGCAATATTGAATTGACCAAGTCGTGAATTTTTCCATAATGAAATGTAAAAGTTACCTGAACATAAAAGAGGGGAGAAAATTGAGGGGTATGGCGAAGAACATCCTCCTAGAAAACGAGCTCCGTCTCGTCTTCTCTCTCGACAAAAGCAGCCAACGGCATCTCCGCCTTGGTCTCGACCATTCGAGTGCCGGAATCATTGCACACGATCTCCAAATCAGCGTCGCACCAGCGCAGTCTGCCGGCGAGCAAGGGGTAGTCCTGCAGGGCTCTTCCGAGAGACTCCTTAATCTGGCCGGCAACGAGCCATCCAGAGTCCTCGGAGGAGGCCTTGTTGTAGCAGAGGAGCAGGTGGAAGCGCCGCTGCAGCACCGCCGTGGACCCCACATTCTGTGAAACCGTGATTCTGTGCGATTGCCGTGGATCTGTTGCCTTTGTTGGAACCACTGTTTGAATTGCTTCCACGAGCACTTTGCCGCCATTAACCACCCGATTTGCCATTTTTGTTTTTTCGAATTGAGTGGCAATAGCCTTATATATAAGGTTCAAGGTTGGATTGTTTTTTTTATGTTATAAAATCATATCGACGTTTTATGTTTTAAATTTTAATGAATATGATACGAGTATATCTACACAATATCCTCATATCTCTATTATTCCATATATTATTGATTTCTATATCTTTTCTATTTCTTGATCACTAAGTTAGGTTATTAGGGAGTATTATAAATATGAGTCTTTGTTATTCATGAAAGAAATATAATTATCTTTATCGTTCCGTCTTTTATTTTTCTGCAATTTACTTTTCCGTCTTTGTTCATCGGTTGCTCGACGGAGACTCCTCCGCGAACGGACCTTCAATATCCGGCGAATTCTCTCCAATTATCATTGATACGGGTTTCTCCGTATCATCGGGTGCTTTCATTTAATGAAAGCACCAATTGTTAAGGATGAAGTTCCTTAACTTGTAGATTTTGCGTTCCTTAACTAGATTTTGCGTCGAACGTTGCGGGAGCTTTTGCCCGTCGATCAATCCGGCGTCAAAATTAGAGTTTTGTGCGTTTTGCAGGTTTAAAAGGAAAGAGAGTAAGAGAAAATAAAATAGAAGGATAATTGATATTTCTTGAATGAATGTGAAGAATACAATGCCTCCTATTTATAAGACTACCTTGACTTAGAGCATCTCCAATGGCGGACGTCCGGTCGGACGTCCGCGACAGGCGACCGGGACGTCCGTCATTGTGGCGTCGAAGGTCGGATACGGACGTCCCGTGAGGACGTCGGGTGTCCTCAGACGTGCGAGCGACGGGCGGGCGGACGTCCGCCATTGTGGAGTGGGTCGGACGTCCGGGTCGGACGTCCGATAATAATTATTTTTTTTAAAAACTCTATATATACGGCTCGTTGAACTTCATTTCATTCGCACCACTTGTGTTAACAAGTTTCTCTCTTTATTTACTACAAATTTCATTTCTACTTAATGGAGAACGATAGGAACTCCCCTGCCACGAGCGAGTCGCAGACTCCGGCGTTTCCCATCGACCTGGAGGGAAACGTTAGCGGAAATGCGACAACAGTTCCGACAATGTCGGGGATGTGTGGAATGGGTGGGATGATGTCCCCTTATATGTACAATTGGATGGGTGGGATGGGTGGTATGATGCCCAGGGCTGCGGGGATGGGGGACATGACCCCAAATATGATGATGCCGGGGATGGGGATGGGGATGGGGGGCATGACCCCAAATATGATGATGCCGGGGCCGGGGATGGGATGGGGGCATGACCCCAAATATGATGGGGATGGGTGGGATATTGCCGGAGATGATGGCGGGGATGATGCCGGGGGGAGGGGGTGGCAGGGGCCCACAAGCGGACGATGTCTATCGGTCAGTTATCGATATGCTGTCTACTGATACCCCCTCCACTTATGTTCCGGAGACTCAGTTCACCAGCTTGGAAACTTTCTCTTTAGAGGAGTTGGGGCTATCTCCAGTCAGGGAGATTCTAGGAGGGGGGAAGGGACGTGGCAAGGGCAAGGGGAAAGCCCCAGGCTCTTCCTCGCGAATGGTGGCAGAGGAGGAGGATGGGGATGAGACGGGAAAGAGGACGGTATGGAGCTCGTGGGAAAATGTCGCGCTTGCGAAGGCTTGGGTTTCAGTAGTCGAGGATCCCTATGTCGGTGCCAACCAACATATTGACAGACTGTGGTATCGCATCGCTGAAGCCTACCACACACACAAACCGGCTGGGGCGAAGCGTCGCGTTCCCGAACAGTGCCGGAAACAGTGGGAGCGGTTGAGGCCTAAGCTTAGTCGATTTGCGGGCCTCTACCAAAACAATCTCCGCCAGGCAAGCAGCGGTATGTCCGAGGAGGATGTCCGGAACCGTGCCTTTGCTCAGTACCCCGACAGAGCCTTGAAGTTCAAACAATTCGATCAGTGGGAGGCCTTTCTCGTGGTGAAGGATTCCCCAAAGTTTTGTGGGGGAGTCGAATCGGGCTGGGCGAAGCGGACGAAGATCAACGCTTCTGGTGAATACAGCAACAGTGCTGGTTCGCACGAGCTCCCAAAAGCCGACGAAGTGTCCCCGCTACCTCAATCAGACTCTCACCGACGTCGTCGCCCGGTTGGGCAAAAGGCTGCGCAGCGGAGGGCTAGGGGAAGCAGCAGCGGGTCGTTCGAGGTCCAATCGGAGGCCCCTGCTCCCCAGAAGATATCGACCGACTCGCCCGCGCGCTGTTAACGACTAGCTTGGTCCGGACCATGCATAGGTGGCATAGCACGACCGATCCGGTGTACAAGAGGATGTTGAAGGATGTCATCGATGGATGTCGGCGCGATTTGGGGATGCCACCCATTGGAGATGATGGCGCCGAGATTAGCGGCGGGGACGACGGGGCCGGCACGGGCCACGGGGCTGGCACGGGCGACGGGGGCTGCACGGGCGACGAGGACAGCGCGGAGTGAGCCGGGGATATTGGACTATGTATTTTTCTTTTTTTGAATGACTATGTATTTTGTTTTTTTTCTAACTACGTTTTTTTATGTTGTATGACTATGTATTTTTGCCCGTATTTTGCTTTCCCGTATTCCGTGTCAAAATTATAATTCCGTTTTTACGTAATTACATTATTGTGATTTTTTTTATTGCGGGAAGTCCTAGTGGGAAGGGCGATGGGAATGGTGGATTGTGCAGGGGATGTCCTAGTGACGTGGCAGTGGGATGGAAAGTCCTAGTGACGTGACAGGAGATGTTTTTGGGATGTCCTAGTGGAAGTCCGAGTGGGACATCCGCCCACTGGAGATGCTTTTAGAGAACAAGAAAATAAAGATCTTAATAATATAATCTATACTAAACTAAATAAGAGAGATTTGGGGATATTCGTAGAGATATTATGGTATCAGAATATTACTCCGTATGTGAATTTATAAGTGAAGTAGCAATCGGTTGGTTGGTTAAAGGAATGTAAATATAGCTTTCAACTAGTATAAGAAAACTTATGGTTAGAATTAATAGGGTAGGAAGTAGTTGTTTAATCCAGATTGTCTTAATCCCTAGAATTGACCTCGAACCGAATACCATTTGGCCGATCTCTCTCCCATGTGTATTTTTGGTATTTTTTGAAAGGGTAGTGATGTACATACATAAATTGTCCATTACATTGATTACAATGCCTTTATGGAGTATGTTTTAATTAGACTCTTCAACTTTCATGTGCTTTATAATTGTCCATTCATATAACTATCTTCTTGTTAATCAAATTATTTTCTACTTGTCGACCAAGCTTAAAAGTTTGTTTACATGAATCTATTTCTACTTATGTAAGTATCATGCTTTAGATTATTTCCTTTATGTATTTTTCTACCATTTTCAAATCAGAAAAAAATATAGTATATATCTATTTAATTAATACTTTCATATAAAAATATATTTTAGTTCCAAAAATAAGATTGAATATAGTAATTTTATTATATAGTAGCTTGGAAAATTTATCGTCTAATTATTATTAATGCTGGTGCATAAAATACTCCCCCTCCCAAAAAAATGGACGAACATTTGAAATTATACGAGTTTTAATGAATGAAATGTTGTTAGTGGAGAATGAGAAGCGAAATTTTATTTTTCTTAAATAGAATTAATCTATTTTTAAGGAATATTTTAAAATGACCAATGTGATCTATATTTAAGCTATAGACCGAGAAGTAGTACTACTAATTATTTGTTGGCACTAACTTTTAGGGGCTTCATTCGGAAATAAAATAAAAACGCGAAATTGTTACTTATAGATGTCGATGATTAGTTTTAGAAGTTGGCAATGGCACATACTTCAAAGTCAGAGTTACATTATGCAAAAAGTCCCACCTTTTCTGTTTATACGACTCCACATGAAAAATAACCTATTTAGGCCATCCATAATAGGAATAGCTCAGCAATAGCTCAGCAATAGCTCAGCCATAGCCTAGTCACTGCCACATCATCAGCATTAAAAATCCTCCTGCCACATCATAAATAGCCCAGCCATAGCCTAGCCACATCATAAATAGTCCAGCCACATCAATAGCCACATCACTAATAACAATTATATAAAATGACATAATTAACAATCACACAATATACGGAATTTAATTTACGAGACATATACAGGAAACATTAATAATACGATTAAAAATTTAAAAAGTACAATAATTTAAAAATATTACAATAATTAAAAAAAAGTACAATAATTAAAAAAAAAGTACAATAATTCACTCCTCGTCGCCGTCGTCGTCTCCTCCGTCGCTGTCGCCACCATCGCCTCTACTCCCGGCAGCTTCCCTCCGTGCCGCCTCCAAATCCTCCTGCATGCTCAGGAGCAATGTTTGAAGCAAACTCTTCTCCACGGGGTCCACCGCCGCCCGCCATTCGGCCATCGTCTTGACCATCTGAGCGCGCGTTTGTTGACGCGCGAAGAATTTGAGATCCGCTGTGGATTGGCCAAGGGGGATGCCGACTGGACCTCCTGTGAACCCCCGGCGACCCCCATCGCCTCTCGTTGAGCCCGCCTGTGCCCAATCGGGCGAGTACGGCGAGCAAACGAACGAGGGGTCGGGACCTCCTGGGCCGTCTCAGGGAGGTCGTGGGAACCACCGCTACTGCTGCTGAAATCACCGGAATAGTTCAGCCGTTGCTTCTTCGGCCAGCCAGAGTCGACACCTACTCGGAACTTCTCGGAGTCGTTCAGCACAAGATAGCAGTTCCAGTAGGTGAAGTCCTTGTACACCCCCTTCAGGGGAAGGCTTTCTCCGCTATCCTCCTGCAGTCGTCCTCAGTTTGCCCACTGCTCATCATGCGGAGGGCGTTGGTGTACAAGCCCGAAAATCGGGAGACCGCAACCCTGATTCGGTCCCACGCCTTCCGGCAATCCTCCCCATTGCGTGGCCTCCCCTCCGGGCAAAACCTCTGGTAGGCTGCTGCTATCTTGCCCCACAAGTTGACGATCCTCTGGTTGTTCGAAACGAGAGGATCGTCGCAAACACTCACCCACGCCTTGGACAGCGCGACGTTCTCCGCGTCCGTCCACCTCCTCCGTACCGCGTTGTCGTCCTCACCCGGCTGCGAGGACTCGCCGACCCTTTTCCCCTTGCCTTTCTTCTTTGGGGCGCCCCGACCCCGCCCTGCGCCCCCCGTTTGAACGGGAGCATCCGGAATACCTGAAAGATCTATCCCCAAGTCATCGAAGGAGAAAGTGTCAAACTGGGCCAGAGGCGTAGCCTCCGTTGGCGTCGATGTGTGCTACGAACCAGTCGAAAAATCAACACTGGGGCGATAGACGTCCCCCGGCGTCCCCTGTGTCGCCGGTACCCCCCGGGCATCATCTGCATTCCGGGTGCCCACCCCGGCATCTGGACACTGAGTGCCCACCCCGACATCGCCGGAAACGCCCCCGGTGGACTCCCCCCCGCTGGTATCCCGGGCATCATCTGCTGCCACGGGTACATGTTGTAGTATGGGTGCATCTGACTCGGGTGCATCTGACTCCATCCACCTCCCACGGGGATCGGGGGAGTTTGAGATCCGCTACTCCCTGAAGTAGGCTCGTTGTTGAGATCCATTTACCGTTGTTGATCTTGTACAGAAATTTAGATAGAGAGAGTACTCGTTAAGACAAGTGGTGCGAATGAAAATGACAGGCAAGTCGCGTATATATAGTGTTTCGGAATAAAAAAAAATTAAAAATTCGCGCTAGGCGGTGCACTAGGCGATCCGGACGCTGCAATAACGCCTAGCGGATCGCCTAGCGCACCGCCTAGCGCCGCAGAACCGCCGAGCGCTAGGCGGTTTTTTTCCGCGAAATCGGCTAGGCGGCTGCAATAGTTCGCCTAGCGCACTGCCTAGCGCCAGCTGGCGCTAGGCGCTATTGTGGATGATCTTAGTGTCCTATTTTTCTCAGGTTCATTGCCCAATAGTGCATTAAAATAATTATACTATACAAATATGTTACTTTAGGACATTAAAATAATTACAATATATAGCAAAAAGGACACGTTGAAAAATACAAACAGAAACAATGCTTGATTGAATTTATTTAAGGTTTATCAAATAGTGCACTTTGATGTTTGATCAAATTGAAATTTTAATACGACTTATGAAACGTTTCACTATGGACAAAACTTTTCTATATTTACAAGATTGTGATATATTTTTTGGAATATTTGAAAAATATCATGGCATTTAGAAAGACAATTGTTGTACTATTTAATTCACAATTTTTTATTGACTTCTGATTGCAAACTTATATTGTTAATGTTTTAAGTGGCAAACTCTGCCAACTCACCAATGCTGTGTATTAAAAATGTCAACACATAAAATCAGCATAGTATATTGAAATTTGAACAAAATTATGTGTTGACATTTTCAATATACAATGTTGATGAGTTAGCAGAGTTAACTATAAAAGAAGTTAAATTGATAATACCTGTGAATATATGATTGTCATATTATTTTTGATTTTAAACATTATCATGGAATAATTGCAATAAGTTAAAAACATAGTACTATAATTTTATATTTGTGAAATAAATGACAGTTATTATTTACAAAACAGTGTCAAATTTGCTGGTATTTGAATTTATTTGCCACGTTATTTGTTAAATTATGAAAAATGGAAGTATCGAATTGAACTAGAAGTATAAGTAATTCATTATTGAAGCATTTAAATTTGAAGTACCAAATAAAAACTATACATTACACAAATTTGCACTAAATTTGATGCAAAGCGTTAGGTGTTGTAATAAACCAACTTGGTTGAGGAAATGCATTCATTCTACAACATTATAATATGACCCCACGATCCTCCAACTGCTTGCACCACTACATTTATGTACAACTTCAATTGTGTACGTATCTATGCACTTAACTATGAAAAAAATCAAATAAGGGGAAGTTACACCTAATATATTTATCGAAAATTTAAAAGAAACCTCCTCATTGTTCTCTACCGAATAATCCAGAGATTGCCACCACTAGAGTTGTCAACTCGGCTAGACCGACCCAGCCAAGCACGGCCAGGCTCGAGCCACTAGCGAAAGAAGTGGGCGTGAGCTGGGTCATATGATGAAATGAGCTCCTATTGGGCCATTTGTCAAATCGAGGCCCAAGGCCATAAGAACCAAGACTAAATTGGAAAGAATGTTTATTTTTATGAGATAGAATTGAGTATTAAATAAATATTAATGTGATATTTCATACTATAAATTTAAAATCATTTGATAAACATATATGAATTCTAAGTGAAAATATAAAATCACATAAAATAGTCTAAATGGTTCCAAATAATCTGCGATACACTTGAATTCCCTCACATACACAGCCACATAAACAACAAGAAATAATCGCATTTTCATTTGAACATAATTTCATATTTAATCTTTAATCAGTTTCTTTGATCTGGCAACTTGCAGCCTGCACAACTAATACACTACCAAGTCATGGGCTTCATTATCATATAGCAAAACAAGTTATAGATTTCCTATGGGCTTCATTATGGACTTCCTTATCCATCCATGACTAGTATCAATATCATGTAAATTTGAAAATGTATTAAATTCACTTTAGGCAAGAAACTAGTTAAGTGGGAGCATCAGATTTAGAATATGAGATGTCAATAGCATACCTAACAATCATGATTTTCAAGATATATATTATGGCAATTGGCAGGCAGAGAGTTAGGTTCTCATCATCAGATAGGCAGCCCAGTAGTCCCCTGCAATGAGGTTGAATTTTATGAAGATATGAATAAAATTCAGTACTCTACAATATTGTTATGTGTGCAAAAATATTGAGTTTTTATAAGCAATCAATGTCTAATTAACTCAAATTGTCTGGAGAAGAAGTGAGAGAGAGTACTAGTATCATTTTTCACTAGCACATGCTTTTGTCTTCCCATATAACCTTATCCATCAGTACTAGTATCATTTTTTACTTCTAAGCATTTTAAGGTGAAAACAAACATCAAAGTTTTTTATGATGATTCAAAGACAATCCATGTGACACCACAAGTGCCTGTGTTTATTTGGTTTATGTGGGCAGATGAGGTCTACATTGCAAGAGTAGTTGGGAACAATGGCATTCAAAATCTTGATTTCTTGCTAAATGTTTATAGACAAATTCATGTGATGATGATCCATTTGCTTGAGTCTCCTAACTTTCGTATCCACCACATATCCATCACTTTGCCAACCAATCTCAATATCTTAAGGGATGCAATATTTCTTTTCCACCTATATATACAAACACTTTACTCAACTTCAACTCATCAACTAACCTTGAACAGATTCCTTACCTTTCTTACTTTGGATTTCTTCCATAACTACTCTCTTCATCTCATCCTAACTTGAAAAAAAGTTCAAACAATGGCCATTCGTCAGATTCTAAGACGGTCTTTGTCCAATGAAAGAAGGTCGGCTGAAGTTCCAAAAGGGCATGTTGCCGTCTATGTTGGTCATAATGAAAAGAAGCGCTTTGTGGTTCCAGTTTCGTACTTGAACCATCCTTCCTTTCAAGAATTGCTCTTTCAAGCCGAGGAAGAATTTGGGTTCAATCACCCGATGGGTGGCCTCACTATCCCTTGCAGCGAGGACTTATTTGTAGATTTCATCTCTGGTTTGAGCAGAAGATGATTTGTAGCAATAGTGTTTTAGGAGTAGAATTTTGTAGATTAGAATATATATCCACTGAGAATACATTAGAGTGTACACCAAACATATTATTGAGAAACTTCAGTTTCCTTCATTCATTTTGCTCTCTGAAACAACCAAAATCTTCTGATAAATTTGGATGCTGTTATGTGTTTTAAAACAATAATGAAAGTCATGTGATTCAACATATTTCTAGTGATGGACCTACTCAAAATTTATAACTAGCTCTATCAATCTTTGACTGAATAGATTTCAAGTAGCTACGGACATTATACCAAGGCTTATAATTACATATCCTTTTTTTTATTTATCTACAGAAAATATGAACAAAGATAAAGTCTTATTTGGTGATGCTTTTCACTCCTTCAAGTTGCTAAAGAAGATAGATATTTGAGAATTGCTAGTAACAGTAGTCAAATTTTCTAACTAAATATATTTACTCATTTAAAATAGTGTTTCAATAAGTAATCAATGTGTAACTCAAACTGCTTGGGGGAATAAGTGAGATAAGGGCCATAAAAACACATGCATTTGTCTTTTGCATATCAGCTTCTCTCTTAGTCTTATCATTATCTCAAAACCTTCAACTTTGACAGATAAGAACGCGTTCATTATCAAATTACCGAGCATTTTAGGTGAAAATAGGCATCAAAGTTTGTTATGCGAGGGCCCGCGTTGTTACTTGCAGTGTTGGTAGACTACATAGTTATACATCACATATTCTTGTTGCAATAAAATCTTGATGATGATTCAAAGACATTTCCATGTGACTCCTCATGTGCTTGTGCTTCTCAACTTACAATTGCAGGCCATTTCATATCCACTTGTTATGTTATCCACTTACCCATCATAAGAATACATGAAAAAAAAATCTTTCTTGATCATCTATATATACACAACACACTCCCTTATTGCAACCATCAACAAAAGCTTTCCTTCTCATTCAAACAAATATTTTCTTTCATCTCAGAAGTGTTCGAATTTGTACAGCAATGGCCATCCGACAGATGCTGAGACGTTCCTTGTCTAGTGAGAGAAGGTCAGCTGAAGTCCCAAAGGGGCATGTTGCTGTTTATATCGGCGAGAATGAAAAGAGGCGCTTTGTCATTCCAGTGTCGTACTTGAACCATTCCTCGTTTCAAGAATTGCTGTTTCAAGCTGAGGAAGCATTTGGTTTCCATCACCCTATGGGCGGCATCACCATCCCTTGCAGCGAGGACTTATTCATTGATGTCGTCTCTAGCTTGAGAAAAACATGATTAATGTACATGATATGTTTAGGAGAATCACCATTTTGTAGATTAGCATCTCTTAGAAATTGTAGACATTGGACAATGACATACTAAAAATGAAGATGAAATTTATTGAACCATTTTTCAGATTGCCAATTATCAATATGTGCTTGGTCCTTGGATACATTTGCTGTTATTTCTAGACACGTGATATCCCTGAAAAATCTCATCATCTGTCATGAAAAATTTTCCAATAAATTGTCAATAGCCTTAATCCATCAAAGAAAAGTTTTCTTACAGCTTCAAAATTTATTTTCTAGTATAAAATCTGTTGTTTTAGCTGCCTTTTAGTGAAATAATAACGTTGTTGAAAAACCAGTAATCAATAGCTAGTACTATATGAAAAAATTGTGAATGATAGGTATATATGTTGTGACTATGCCATATCTTCAACCTTAGACTGAGATATCTCAACCTGTTTAGACTTGACATCTTATTATAAATAATTGAAAACATGAGCACATGAGAAATCACATGGGATTGTCTTTGAATCATCATCAAGATTTTGAAGCAAACAAAATTTGTGATGTAGAAGGATGCAGCCAACCAACCCTACCCTCACATACAAACTATGATGTCCATTTTTCTCAATTTTAAAAGTTGAATTCTTTTTTATCTGCATTAATCTTATCGCTTACTGTCTGTATACAACATTTTGCAAAGAAGAATAGTTCAGAAATTTTTACAGAACATAATTTCTTATTTGTCATGATAGATGGATCTAAAAAATTATGTATCTTAAGCATTGACTTATTAACCGCAGCTACTTTATTTCTATTCAGTCAAGATTGAGAGAGTTATAAATGTTGAATGAGTCCATTCTGTAGTCTAACAATCAGTAGTGTTAAAGAAAATGATTGTGTTAAAACATATATAAACTTGTCTAGATTTGATTGAGGCAAATGCTGATGAATTTAATGACATAACAGCATCCAAACTTATTTAGTTTCTGTTGAAAGTTTATCAGAAGATTTGGTTGTATAAAAGAGCCATATGAATTAAGGAAACAGAAGTTTCTCAATATAATATGTTTCAGTGTACTTTCTAATGTATACATTTTCTAGTCTACAAAATTCTACTCCTAAAACACCATCGCTGTAAATCATCTCGTGCTCAAACCGGAGATGAAATCTACAAATAAGTCCTCACTGCAAGGGATGGTGAGGCCACCCATCGGGTGATTGAACCCGGACTCTTCCTCAGCTTGAAACAGAAATTCTTGAAACGAAGGATGGTTCAAATATGCGACTGGAATCACAAAGCGCTTCATTTCATTATGACCAACATAGAAGGCAACATGCCCTTTTGGAACTTCAGCCGACCTTCTTTCATTGGACAAAGACCGTCTTAGAATCTGGCGAATGGCCATTTTTTGAAGCCTTTTTCAATTTAAAATGAGATTTGGAGAGAAGTTATGAAAGAAATCAAGAAAGGTAAAGAATATGCTGTAGACTTGTTGATGGGTTGAAACTGAGAAAGTGTTGTATATATAGATGGAAGAGAAATAATACAACCCTATGGAACTGAGATTGGTTAGAAAATTAATGGATATGTCGTGGGTATGAGAGTTGGGAACCACAAACCAATGGATCATCACATGGACTGGTCTCTAAATCACACAAACATATTTCACAAGAAATCAAGATTTTAATGACATTGTTACCAACAAACTAGTGCAATGTAGACCTCATCTGCCCCCACATAAACCAAACTGTAGAGTAAAATATGTCATCCTGATAAATTAAGTCATATTAGAACATTAATAATAACATGATTCTGTTTTTTTGTTTGTTGAGAACATAATGCAGATTTAAGGAAAAAATATATATGTGAAGTACTGTTCAATAATTGGACCATAATATTGATATGCTTACAAACAGCACAACCATATAATTTGTGAAAGTTTGGTATAATTAACTTGTAGTACAAATTTTCATCAACCAAAATTTCTGATTGATGGACCATTTTAGAAGCTTTGTTCACAAACCACTCAACCAGACGAATTACTAATCTGGCATTCATTTTTTTTATGTCTATAAAATTTAATTTGTAGGGGACTTCATTAGTTCATTTATAAATTATAGGTGTGACATATTTTATTATACTATTTGGTTAATGTGGGGCAGATGACGATGCCTACATTGCAAGAGTTAGTTGGGAACAATGGCATTCAAAATCTTGATTTCTTGCTAATTATGTTTATAGACAAATCCATGTGATGATGATCCATTTGCTTGTACTCCCAACTCTCATACCCACCGCATATCCCCAATCAATTTCCAAAGGGATGCAATATTTCTTTTCTATATATACAACAGTTTTCTCAACTTCCATCCATCAACAAGCCTTTAAATTCCTTACTTTCTTAATTAATTTGAAATTCTTTCATAACTACTCCACTCTTCTATTTCTAACTTCAGAAAACATTCAAACAATGGCCATTCGCCAGATTCTAAGGCGGTCGTTGTCCAATGAAAGAAGGTCGGCTGAAGTTCCAAAAGGGCACGTTGCCGTCTATGTTGGTGATAACGAAAAGAAGCGCTTTGTGATTCCAGTCTCATACTTGAACCATCCTTCGTTTCAAGAATTGCTCTTTCAAGCTGAGGAAGAATTCGGGTTCAATCACCCGATGGGTGGCCTCACCATTCCTTGCAGCGAGGACATATTCGTAGATTTCATCTCTGGTTTGAGCAGAAGATGAATTGTAGCAATAATGTTTTAGGAGTAGAATTTTGCAGATTAGAAAATGTATCCTCTGAGAATATATTAGAATGTACACCAAACAAATTATTGAGAAACTTTTGTTTCCTTAATTCTTATGGCTCTCTCAAACAACCAAAGTCTTTTGATAAACTTGCAGCAGAAACTAAATAAGGTTGATGTTGTTATTTTATTAAAATAATAATAACAGTAGTCAAATTTTCCAAGTAGATATATTTACGTATCTAAAATAGAGTTTCCATAAGTAATAAATGTCTAACTCAAACTTTTTGGGGAATAAGTGAGATAGTAGCTAGGGGGCCATAAAAACACATGCATTTGTCATTTGCATATCAGCTTCTCTCTTAGTCTTATCATTTTCTCAAAACCTTCAACATTTTGACAGATATGAACGCGTTCATTGTCAAATTATTGAGCATTTTAGGTGAAAATAGGCATCAAAGAGTGTTATGCGAGGACCCGTGTTGCTTACTTGTTAATTACTACATCAGATATTCTTGTGATGATTCAAAGACAATTCCATGTAGGGGTGTGATCCATTGCCACGGGCGGACGCAGAAATAAACATGAGTAGGGGCTAAATTTCAAAATTTTATACAAAAATAAATTTTCATGTAATTTAAAATATTATTAGGGGATTTTAAATACCAATATGTTCAAAATATGAATAAATTTTAAAATTTTATAATAGAAAAAAAATTGGATTCATTAGGGGCTAATGCCCTCCCCTCTTACATGTGGGTCCACCAATGTCCATTCCTAACTTTTCTTAAATTGCTAACTTGATAACTCATCAATGCAATGTATTAAAGATGTCAACACGATGATACTGAAATGTCAACATAAACTTAAATTGATATTTTAATACATTATATTGACATTGATATTTAAACATCAACAATGTTTATTAAAATGTCAACACAAATATGTGTTGACATTTTAATGTGACCGTGTTGACATTTTTAATACACTACGTTGATTAGTTAACAAGTTAGCAATTTAAGAAAAGTTAGCATTTTAGTGAACCACATGAAAGTTAACAATTCAAGAAAAGTTAGCATTTTAACGCACCCCATTCCATGTGACTCCTCATGTGCTTGTGTTTCTCGACTTACTATTTGCAACCCCTATTGCATATCCACTTACCTATTATAAACTGTTTAGTCTTTACATCTTATTATAAAAAACAAAAAACATGAGCACATGAGAAACCACATGGAATTGTCTTTGAATCATCATCAAAATTTTGAAGCAAACAAGAATTTGTGATGTCCATTTTCACCTAATTTTCTCAATTTTTAAGAAGTTGAATTCTTTTTATCTGCATTAATCTTTTCTTAGTGAATATCTGTTAAAGAAATTTTTACAGACATAATTTCTTAATTAATGATTTTATTATTTTACTATCAATTCTACTACTCCAATCGATCTCTTTTAGTAATTTTTAGAGCTTCAAAACATCAGCAAAGAGAATGTATTATTATGAACACTTCTTATATTATTACCAATTATCACTAATTTTTCAAGAACTTGATTATTTTCATGATGTCATAACTGAAGAAGAATAAGTTGGGTATACTTATCTGCCTAAGTGGAATGCAGATGGATTTTCAGATATAACAGCATCCAAACTTGTATATTTAATTTCTGTTGAAAGTTTATCAGAAGATTTGGTTGTTTCAGAGAGCCATATGAATTCAGGAAACAATAGTTTCTCAATAATATGTTTCAGTATACATTCTAATAATGTATTCTCAGTGGATACATTTTCTAATCTACAAAATTCTACTCCTAAAACACCATTGCTATAAATCATCTCGTGCTCAAATCGGAGATTAAATCTACAAATAAGTCCTCGCTGCAAGGGATGGTGAGGCCACCCATTGGGTGATTGAACCCGAACTCTTCCTCAGCTTGAAAGAGCAATTCTTGAAACGAAGGATGGTTCAAGTACGAGACTGAAATCACATAGCGCTTCTTTTCAGAATGACCAACATAGACGGCAACATGACCTTTTGGAACTTCAGCCGACTTTCTTTCATTGGACAAAGACCGTCTTAGAATCTGGCGAATGGCCATTGTTTGAAGTTTTTTTGAAGTTGGGATGAGATGAGGAGATTATTTATGAAAGAAATTCAAATAAGAAAGCTTATGAATCTGTTCAAGGCTTGTTGATGGGTTGAAGTTGAGGAAGTGTTGTATATATAGGTGGAAAAGAAATATTGCATCTCTTTGGAAATAGAGATTAGTTATAAAACTAATGAATATGAGAGTGGGGAAACACAAGCAAATGGATCATCACATGGATTTGTCTACGAACATATTTAGCAAGAAATCAAGACTTTGATAGTCAATGTTCCCAACTAACAATTGCAATGTTAACTTCATCTGTCCCACATAAACCAAATATTAATAAAATCTGTCACACATATTTATTGATTCCTACATATTCAATTAGGACCTTTCTTCGGATCAGAGAGGCATCAAAATTTGTTATGTGGCCATGGCTTGTTGCCAAAATAGTTGGTAGGCTAACAATGTGTCACACCACATATCTCAAGACAAATCCATGTGATTGTGATTTTCAACTTAGGCATCATACCCCATTTTCATATCTACTTGTTATCTTCTCATCATATTTTACTACAAACCATTTTTTAAAAGTCTATATATACACAAAACACATTTCTTCATTCAACCAGTATCAGCTCTTTCACCATATAAACTTTAAATTCTCATTCCCACAAAAAAAAGTTGCTCATTTCAGCACGGTTTTGTACAAGAATGGCCGTGCGACAAATGCTGAGACGGTCTTTATCTAGCGAGAGAAGTCAGCTTCATCAAGAAATGAGGTCTCAAAGGGCCATGTTGCTGTCTATGTAGGGGAGAGTGAGAAGAAGCGTTTTGTTATTCCGTTATCATATTTGAACTACCCTTCGTTTCAAGAATTGCTGTTTCAAGCTGAGGAAGAATTCGGATTCCATCACCCCATGGGCGGCCTCACTATCCCCTGCAATGAGGACTTATTCATTGACGTCGTCTCTGCCTTCAGCAGGACATGATGATATAACAGAAATGTTTTAGGAAAAAGCACATTTTTGTAGATCAACCTTTAGAAATGTATGTAGTGACAAGATATGAATATACTTATCCATTTTCAGATGCAAAACTATGTCTCTGTGGATTTCTTGAAATTGCGAATTCTTAAACATGCAATAGACATGAAAGAAGTTTAGATGCTATTATCACTCAGACTCATCTGCATTTGTATATGCTCTAACATCGAGTTTTTAGACTCTTACAAAATCATATGATTCCTCAGATTTCCAATAACGAAATCAGGCACATTATTGTAACTATATAAATCTTGATTGTGGTCTTATGAAAAAGTAGAAAATCATCAGTAACAAAGCAAATATATCCACTTGTAATGTTAGCCACTTCCCCAAAGGGCCACTTTGCTGTTTATATTGGTGAGAAAAGATGGCTTATTCATTGATGATGAGATGGTCTTTGAATCACTCTTCGTTTCAAGAACTCCTGTCTCAAGCTGAGAAGGAATTCGGGTTCTATCACCCTACGGTAGGCTTCACCATCCCCTGCAGCAAGAACTTATTCATTGAAATTGTCACCAGAAGGTAATGATACATGAACCAAAAAGTTCTGTATATTTAAGCATTAGTTCAATCCATCACCAGAAATTAGATAATCACATGATTCTGTATTCTGACAATAAATAGTTCTAAGAACATGACATCGATTAAATATATACAAATGCGTCATGATTTGATAAGGAAAATACATATGAATTTTAGGATATAACAGCATCCAAACTTATTTAGTTTTTGTTTCAAGTTTATCGGTAGATTTTGATTGTTTAAGATAGCCAAATGAATTAAGGAAACAGAAGTTTCTCAATAATATGTTGTGTATATTGTAATGCAATCTCAGTGGTTACATTTTCTAATCTACAAAACTCTACTCCTAAAACATCATTTCTATAAATCATCTTGTGCTCAAACCAGAGATGAAATCTACAAATAAATCCTCGCTGCAAGGGATGGTGAGGCCGCCCATCGGGTGATTGAAACCGAACTCTTCCTCAGCTTGAAACAACAATTCTTGAAACGAAGGATGGTTCAAGTATGCAACTGGAATCACAAAGCGCTTCTTTTCATTATCACCGACATAGATGGCAACATGCCCTTTCGGAACTTCAGCAGACCTTCTTTCATTGGACAAAGACCGTCTTAGAATCTGGCGAATGGCCATTGTTTGAAGCGTTTTCAGATTAGAATGATATGAGAGTTTATGAAAGAAATCAAGAAAGGTAAAGAATATGTTCAAGGCTTGTTGATGGACTGAAGTTGAGGAAAGTGTTGTATATATAGGTGGAAAAGAAATATTACATCCCAATGGAAACTGAGATTGGTTAGCAAATTAATGGATATGTTGTGGGTATGAGAGTTGGGTAACACAGACCAATGGATCTTCACATGGACTTGTCTCTAACCACACTAACATATTTCGCAAGAAATCAAGATATTGAATGCTATTGTTATCATCAAACTAGTGCAATGTAGACCTCTTCTGCCCCCACATAAACCAAATTTTATATCATCCTTACAAATTATAATGACATGATTCTGTTTTTTTGTTTGTTGAAAACATAATGCAGATTTAAGGAAAAAATATATATGTGAAGTAGTACTGTTCAAAAGTTGGACCACAATAATGATATGTTTACAAACAGCACAACCATATGAATTTTTAGAGTCTGGTATGCTTGAATACAAATTTTCATCAACCTAAATTTCTTATTGATGGACCATTTTAGAAGCTGTGTTCACAAACCACTTAACCAGATGAATTACTAATCCGGCATTCATTTTTTTATTGTCTATAAAATTGACTTCTGTAGGACTTCATTTACAAGTTATAGGTGTGAAATATTTTATTATACTATTTGGTTTATGTGGTGGCAGATGATCAGGTCTACATTGCAAAAGTTGGTTGGGAACAATGGCATTCAAAATCTTGATTTCTTGCTAAATGTGTTTGTGGACAAATCCATGTGATGATGATCTATTTGCTTGCGTTTCATAACTCTCGTATCCACCACACATCCATTATTTTGCTGACCAGTCTTGATATCTAAAGGGATGCAATGGTTCTTTTCCTATATATATTCAACACTTTTTTCAACTTCAACCCAACAACAACAGATTCCTAACCTTTCTTCTTTTAAATTCCATTCATAACTACTCTCCTCATCTCATCCTAACTTAAAAAAATGGCCATTCGTCAGATTCTAAGACGGTCTTTGTCCAATGAAAGAAGGTCGGCTGAAGTTCCAAAAGGGCATGTTGCTGTCTATGTTGGTGATAATGAAAAGAAGCGCTTTGTGATTCCAGTCTCATACTTGAACCATCCTTCGTTTCAAGAAATGCTCTTTCAAGCTGAGGAAGAGTTCGGGTTCAATCACCCGATGGGTGGCCTCACCATCCCTTGCAGCGAGGACTTATTTGTAGATTTCATCTCTTGTTTGAGCACAAGATGATTCATAGCAATAGTGTTTTAGGAGTAGAATTTTGCAGGTTAGAAAATGTATCCTCTGAGAATACATTAGAATGTACACCAAACATATTATTGAGAAACTTTTGTTTCCTTAATTCTTATGGCTCTCTCAAACAACCAAAGTCTCTCTATAAACTTGTAGCAGAATCTATATAATGTTGGATGTTGTTATGTGTGTTAAGACAATAATGAAAATCATGTGATTCAACAGAGTTCTAGTGATGGACTAACTCAAAACCTGTAGCTAGATTTATCAATCTTGACTGAATAGAATTCAAGTAGCTACGAACAAAGATAAAATCTTGTTTGGTGATTCTTTCCATTCCTTCAAGCTGGCTAAAGAAGATAGAAATTAGAGAATTGCTAGTAACAGTAGTCATTTTTCTAAGTAAATATATTTACTCATCTGAGGTAGTGTTTCTATAAGTAATCAATGTCTAACTCAAACTGTTTGGGGGGAATAAGTGAGATAGTAAGGGCCATAAAAACGCATGCATTTGTCTTTTGCATATCAGCTTCTCTCTTAGTCTTATCATTTTCTCAAAACCTTCAACATTTTGACAGATAAGAACGCGTTCATTGTCAAATTATTGAGCATTTTAGGTGAAAATAGGCATCAAAGAGTGTTATGCGAGGGCCCGTGTTGCTATTTGCTAATGTTGGTAGACTACATCTACATCACATATTCTTGTTGCTTTAAAATCTTGATGATGATTCAAAGACAATTCCATGTGACTCTTCATGTGCTTGTGTTTCTCGACTTACAGTTTCCAGGCCTATTGCGTATTCTCTTGTTATGTTGTCCATTTACCTATATTATAAATAATCGACAACATGAGAAACCACGTAGAATTTTTTTTGAAGCATCATCAAGATTTTGAATCAAACAAGAAACTGTGATGTAGAAGAATACAGCCTACCAACACCCTACCCTCACGTACAAACTATGATGTCAATTTTGAGGATAATTACATGTTCCATACAAAATAACCGTGTTTGAAATAATTAATAGAAAGTTTTAATTTAAAACTTTTTGTACAAATTTGAAACATTGATGAAACTTTTTGTATGTATGATGTAATTGGAAGTAACGATATTAGTAGGGACTTAACGAAATATATTATATTAGAACACTAAGTAAACTTTTTGTATGAAATATGTAAACTTAATACTTTTTGTAAGAAATTAAAACAAAGGTAAAACATTTTGGATGGAACATGTAATTACCCCATTTTCACCTAATTTTCTCAATTTTTTAAAAGTTGTATTCTTTTTATATGACAAATTCTTACTCCTATTTCTTAATGAAGAAATGTTTAGAAATTTTTACGATATAATTTATTAGTTAATTACTCCCTCCGTCCCCAAAGAATATGCACTTAGGTTTCGGCACTGGTTTTAATGTAAAATTGGTAAAGTAAGAGAAAGGTAGAGAGAAAAAGTAATTTAATTATTGTTAGTGGAGATCGAGTCACACCTCATTAAAAAAAACTTTCCAAAATTAGAAAGTGTATATTCTTGTGAGACGAACTAATTAAAAAGGAAAGAATGCATATTCTTGTGAGATGGGGGGAGTATAATTTTACTAGCAATTCTATTACTCCAATCGATTTTTAGTGCTTCAAAACATCAGCAAAGAGAATGTGTAGTTATGAACACTTCTTATATTATTATGTTAAAGCTACCAATTATCACTAATTTTTCATGAGGTCATAATTGAAGAAGATTAAGTTGAGTGTGTACTTATCTGCCTAAGTGGCAGCATCCAACCTTATTTAGTTTCTGTTGCAAGTTTATCAGAAGATTTGGTTGTTTCAGAGAGCCATATGAAACAAGGAAATTATGGTTTCTCAATAATATGTTTCAGTGTACATTCTAATGTATTCTCAATGTATACATTATCTAATCTACAAAGTTCTACTCCTAAAGCACCACTGCTATAAATCATCTCGTGCTCAAACCAGAGATAAAATCTACAAACAAGTCCTCGCTGCAAGGGATAGTGAGGCCACCCATGGGATGATTGAACCCGAACTCTTCCTCAGCTTCAAACAGCAATTCTTGAAACGAAGGATGGTTCAAGTACGAGACTGGAATCACAAAGCGCTTCTTTTCATTATGACCAACATAGACGGCAACATGCCCTTTTGGAACTTCAGCCGACCTTCTTTCATTGGACAAAGAACGTCTTAGAATCTGGCGAATGGCCATTTTTTGAAGCTTTTTTGAAGTTAGGATGAGATGAGGAGAGTAGTAATGAAAGAAACTCAGAATAAGATACGGCTGGAATATGTTCAATGCTCGTTGATATTGATGATTGGAGTTGAGGAAAAGTGTTGTATATATAGGTTGAAAAGAAATGTTGCATCTCTTTGGAAATAGAGATTGGTTATGAAAATAATAATTACGAGAGTTGGGAAACACAAGCAAATGGATCATCACATGGATTTGTGTATGAACATATTTAGCAAGAAATCAAGACTCTGATTGTCAATGTTCCCAACTAACAATTGCAATGTTAACTTCATCTGTCCCACATAAACCAAATATTATAATAAAATTTGTCATACATATAAATTAAGTCCTACAGATTCAATTATGATCTTTCTTCGGACAAGAGAGGCATCAAAATTCATTATGTGGCCATGGCTTGTTGCCAATATAGTTGGTAGGTTAACAGTGTGTCACACCACCTATCTCAAGACAAATCCATGTGATTGTGATTTTCAACTTAGGCATCATACCCCATTTTCATATCTACTTGTTATCTTCTCATCATATTTTACTACAAACCATTTTTTAAAAGTCTATATATACACAAAATACATTTCTTCATTTAACCACTAACAACTCTTTCTCCATATGAACTTAAGATTCTCTCTCCCACCAAAATAGTTGCTCATTTCAGCTCGATTTGTACAAGAATGGCCATGCGACAAATGCTGAGACGGTCTTTATCTAGCGAGAGAAGATCAGCTTCATCAAGAAACAAGGTCTCAAAGGGCCATGCTGCTGTCTATGTAGGGGAGAGTGAGAAGAAGCGTTTTGTTATTCCATTGTCGCATTTGAACCACCCCTCATTTCTGTTTCAAGCTGAGGAAGAATTCGGGTTCATTCATCCCATGGGCGGCCTCACCATCCCCTGCAGCGAGGACTTATTCATTGACGTCGTCTCTGCCTTCAGCAGGACATGATGATATAACATAAATGTTTTAGGAGAAGCACATTTTTGTAGATCAGCCTTTAGAGATGTATATAATGACAAGATGTGAACATACTTAACCATTTTCAGATGCAAGACTCTGGTGTTATATCTTGACAGGATTAGCTTAAAAATCTACTGTCAGTGGATTTTTTGAAATTTCAAATTCTTAACTTGCAATAGACATGAAAGAAGTTTATATGCTATTATCTCTCAGACTTATTTGCAATGTCCAAAACGTCATTGTATATGTTCTAACATTGTGTTTTTTAGACCCTTACAATATCTTTTTCTTTACTACTATCGAATGTTGGAATACAGAATCATATGATTCCTCATATTTTCAATAATAAAATCAACTCTACAAATCTTGATTGTGATCTTATAAAAAGTAGAAAATT
The DNA here is from genome assembly GCF_004379255.2 of Salvia splendens. Classification (NCBI taxonomy): domain Eukaryota; kingdom Viridiplantae; phylum Streptophyta; class Magnoliopsida; order Lamiales; family Lamiaceae; genus Salvia; species Salvia splendens. Next base: position 12,555,460 of record NC_056040.1, read on the forward strand.
CATCACTAACAAAGCAAGTATATCCACTTGTAGTAAACACAGCATATCTCCTTATTGCAACCATCAGCAACAGCTTTCCATAATACTATTAGCTTTTCTTTTGAGCTAGTTTTTTGTTTCATTTCAGCAGAGTTCGACTTTGTACAAAATGGCTTTCCGACAGATGATGAGACGACGGTCTTTTTCTAGTGAGAGAAGATCAGCTGAAGTCCCAAGGGCCATCTTGCTGTTTATAGTTTATATTAGTGAGAACGAAAAGAGACGCTTTGTCATTCTATTGCCGTACTTGAATCACTCTTTGTTTCAAGACAAGCTGAGAAAGGATTCGGGTTCTATCACCCTATGGGAAGTTTCACCATCCCCTGCAGCGAGGACTTATTCGTTAAAGTCTCTGGCTTGGCAAAACATGTACAAAATATGTTCACGAGAATCACCATTTTGTAGATTAGCATCTTAGAAATGCAGTCAATGACAAACTACAAATTTAAATGAAATTTAGTAAGCCATTTTCAGATTGCCAAAATCATTATGTGCTTGTATACATTAGCTGTTATTTCTAGAAAAAATATATCCTTCTGAATCTTTAAGCATTAGTTCTATCTGCCACCAGAAACTAGATAACCACATGATTCTGCATTCTGACAATCAGTATTCTAAATAAAATGACTGATAAAACTTGTACAAATGTGTCATGATTTTATAAGGCAAATGCAGATGAATTTTAAGATATAACAGCATATAAACTTATTTAGTCTGTGTTGCAAGTTTATCAGAAGATTAAGTTGTTTAAAAGAGCCATATGAATTAAGGAAACAAAAGTTTCTCAATAATATGTTTCAGTTTACACTCTAATGTATTCTCAGTGGATAAATTTTCTAATCTACAAAATTCTACTCCTAAAACACCATTTCTATAAATTATCTTGTACTCAAACCGGAGATGAAATCTACAAATAAGTCCTCACTGCAAGGGATGGTGAGGCCACCCATCGGGTGATTGAACCCGAACTCTTCCTCAGCTTGAAAGAGCAATTCTTGAAACGAAGGATGGTTTAAGTACGAGACTGGAATCACAAAGCGCTTCTTTTCATTATGACCAACATAGACGGCGACATGACCTTTTGGAACTTCAGCCGACCTTCTTTCATTGGACAAAGACCGTCTTAGAATCTGGCGAATGGCCATTGTTTGAAACTTTTTTCAATTTAGAATGAGATGAGGAGAAAAGTTATGAAAGAAATCAAGAAAGCTAAAGAATATGTTGTTGATGGGTTGAAATTGAGAAAGTGTTGTATATATAGATGGAAAAGAAATACTATTACATGATAACATTCCTATGGAAACTAGATTGGTTAGAAAATTAATGGATATGTTGTGGGTATGAGAGTTGGGAAACACAATCAAATGGATTATCACATGGACTTGTCTCTAAACCACACAAACATATTTCTCAAGAAATCAAGATTTTGAATGCCATTGTTATCAACAAACTAGTACAATGTAGACCTCATCAGCCCCCACATAAACCAAATTATAGAATAAAATATGTCATCCTTATAAATTAAGTCACATTAGGACATTAATAATCACATGATTCTGTTTTTTGTTTGTTGAGAACATAATGCAAATTTAAGAAAAAATATATATGTGAAGTACTGTTCAAATATTGGACCATAATAATGATATGTTTACAAACAGCACACAACCGTATGAATTATGAGTCTGGTATAACTAACTTGTACAAATTTTCATCAACCTAAATTTCTGATTGATGGTTGTTATTGTTTGGATATCAATTTCTGATTGTCAATGTAAACAACCTATATTTCAAAGATTGGACCATTTTGGAGGCTGTGTTCACAAACCACTCAACCAGATGAATTACTAATCCAACATTCAAATTTATTATGTCTATAAAATTTATTTTGTAGGACTTCATTTATAGGTGTGACATAAGTATTTTATACTACTACTACTACTACTACTTATTTGGTTTATATATGGGGCAGATGATGAGGTCTACATTGCAAGAGTTAGTTGGGAACAATGACATTCAAAATCTTGATTTCTTGCTAAATATGTTTGTAGACAAATACATGTGATCGATGATGATCCATTTGCTTGTACTCCTAACTCTAATACCCACCACATATCCATTAGTTTGCTAACCAATCAATTTCCAAAGGGATGCAATATTTCTTTTCTATATATACAACACTTTTATTCTCAACTTCTATCCATCAACAAGCCTTCAGATTCCTCATCTCTCTTAGTTAATTTGAAATTCTTTCATAACTACTCTCCTCATCTCATCCTAACTTCAAAAAAGCTTCAAAAAATGGCCATTCGTCAGATTCTAAGACGGTCTTTGTCCAATGAAAGAAGGTCGGCTGAAGTTCCAAAAGGGCATGTTGCTGTCTATGTTGGTCATAATGAAAAGAAGCGCTTTGTAATTCCAGTCTCATACTTGAACCATCCTTCGTTTCAAGAATTGCTCTTTCAAGCTGAGGAAGAGTTCGGGTTCAATCACCCGATGGGTGGCCTCACCATCCCTTGCAGCGAGGACTTATTCGTAGATTTCATCTCTGGTTTGAGCACGAGATGATTTATAGCAATGGTGTTTTAGGAGTAGAATTTTGTAGATTAGAAAATGTATCCACTGAGAATACTTTAGAATGTATACTGAAACATATTATTGAGAAACTATTGTTTCCTGAATTCATATATATGGATCTCTGAAACAACCAAATCTTCTGATAAACTTGCAACAGAAACTAAATCAGTTTGGATGCTGTTATATTTGAAAATTCATCTGCATTCCACTTAGGCAGATAGGTATACACTCAACTTAATCTTCTTCAATTATGACCTCGTGAAAATAATTAAGCTATTGAAAAATCAGTGTTAATTGGCAACTTTAACAGAATAGTAAGAAGTGTTCATAATAATACACTCTCTTTGCTGACGTTTTGGAGCACTAAAAATTACTAAAGTTTCATAATAATACATTCTATCATAAAATTGATCCCACCTAGAGAAAAAAAAATTTGCCTTAAATAAAAAGTTTCTATGTTTAGGGGCGGACCAAAAAAGGAGTTTTTATTTTTAAGGGACGGAGGGAGTATTACTTATAAAACTCTATTTCACATGAGTAAATATATTTACTTAGAAATTTTGACTACTGTTTCTAGCAATTCTCTCATTTCTATCTTCTTTAGCCAGCTTGAAGGGTATCACCAAATAAGACTTTTATCTTTGTTTGTATTTTCTGTAATGATGGATGAATCATAAAAAGGATATGTAATTTTAAGCCTTATAGTGGAATGTAATAGCTACAAATTTTGAGTAAGTCCCTCACTAGAACTATGTTGAATCACATGATTTTCATTATTGTTTTTAAAAACACAAGAGATTTCAGAAAAAAAGGAGTCAATTCGGAAGCCTATCGTAATTATGGATTAAATTTGTTGATCTTTTGAGCTATAAGATCGTGATGCAAAATTTTCGAAATAAAGGATTTTTGAAATTTTTTCCTATTTTTTCTTATTGTTTCTCTTACAATATTTATGAATTGGCAGAATTTCCCTAGTATTCACCACAATTTTATACTCTCTCCGTCCCTTTGTAGCTGTGCACGGTAGCTGAGTCATTTTCTTTTTTGGAAAAAGTACTTTACTCTTTCTTATTTTACTCTCTTCATCTCTCTACTTTTTTCGTTTCTATTTTATACTTCTTTTACTTTACTCATTTAAAACAATTTTTCTTAAATCACATGTTTCTTTACTTTACTCATTTAAAACAATTTTTCTTAAATCACACGTCGAAAAGAAATGCATTTACTATAGAGGGAACAACGGAGGGAGTATTCATTTTTACTCCAATTATATTTCATCCACCGTCACTCCACCCTCAGTCTCCTCCACCCCCTCCTCCCCGTCGCCGCTCCACTCTTCAATAATAAAGTAGTACTCCCTCCGTCCTACATAATTTGGGACACTTTGACCGGGCACGAGTTTTAAGAAATGTAATGAAAAATGAGTTGAAAAAGTTAGTGGAATGTGAGTCCTACTTTTATATATTAGTTTTATAATTAAATGTGAGTATGAATGAGTTAGTGGAATGTGGGGTCCACTACCAAAAATAGTAAAAGTTAAATGAGTCAAATTATGTGGGACGACTTAAAATGGAAAACTGGGTCAAATTATGTGGGACGGAGGGAGTAATTCCGAAATTGCTAGGCTTGTAAAACAAATATTCCTAGATTATGACTTTATAAAGAAACCTTCCAGAAGGATAAAATCGCATGTACCGATAATAGCAAACCAGCATAATGAAATCAAGGGGTTTTTTCTATTTTTGTTCTAAACCACAACTATCATTCCTCGTTTGTACTGGAATTTTTTTTTGGTTCCGGATTTGGGAGAGACGCATGACCCTCATGCGTCTCCTTTTAATGAGACGCATGACAATTATGCGTCTTTCATAAAGACGCATGAGGGTCATGCGTCTCTCTTTTTTTCCGTTTTATTTTAACGACGCATGAGGGTCATGCGTCTTAGAAAGAGACGCATCTCCCTCATGCGTCTTTTATATTTTTTAAATTTCACCAACGACGCATGAGCGTCATGCGTCTTAGGAAGAGACGCATGAGGCTCGTGCGTCTCCAATTTCGAATTAAAGCAGCAGCGAAGGCAGTAGCCTCCTCATTCACGCAAACAGAAAGAGAACTGGCCGAATTTGGCGATTTTTTCCTTTGTCATTCGGCTAAGAAGACGATTTCCACTCGTGTTCCGGTAATTTTCGTTCAATCCTTCAACCTTCCTTCCTTAATTGTTGTTAATTTGCATAGTTTGTTTAGATTTCCCCTAATGTTTGTAAATTAGGGTTTATAACAAATAGCTCCATTTTGGTCGATTTTTTTGTTGTTTAGTTAATTGTAATGGATTTTAGTGGGTAAATTCATTGTATTGTATATTATTGGTTGTGTTGTGATTTTAATTGTGTTGTAATTTGGTTAAAATAAGTGATTTTGTAATGTAATTTGGTTTAAATAAGTGATTTTGTAATTTTAATTGTGTTGTAATAGCTCCAATTAGGGTTTAATTGTAATGGATTTTAGTGGGTAAATTCATTGTGTTGTGATTTTGGTTGTAATTTGGTTAAAATAAGTGAAGACTAACCGGAACAAAAAAATAAGATTAGGTGTGTACAAGTGAATTATCAGGCCTTCTAAAAACTGTTCTATAACCTAACACATTGCACTTGCAACCCTCTATCACTTGTTGTTCTCTTGTTATATTATGTTATTTGTACATGCCATTGTGAGTTTGTAATTGTTGTTTTGTGAATATGTACTTAGATTAGATGGAGACTTCAAGTTCTAGCGGACATTTATTGTATGGACCCGAAGACCCGTCGGTCTTAAATATGCAAAAAAAATCACATTTCAAATAAACTTATGAAAGAGGGAACAACCCAAGTATTTAAAGTCCGAAGGACTGAAAGTAAGACTTGGGACGTCGAAATTCACGAGAATGTTAGATATTGGCTTGACGTCTTTGGTTTCAAAGGCGTGATCGATTGTGGGAAGCCCATGAAGGTGGACAATGAGCTGATCACGGTGTTGATTGAGCGTTGGAGGCCGGAGACGCACACTTTCCATCTACCGATCGGTGAGGCGACGATCACCTTGGAAGATGTGCAAGCCATTTGGGGCTTGAGGGCGGAGGGTCGCGTCTTCACAGGGCGTGACTATCATGACAACTTTCCTGATTGGACCAACAAGTGCCGCGATCTGTTGGGATGGATACCAGATACTTCCACAGAGACAAAGCAAGGCGGTTTGCTGATGACCGCGCTGATCAACCAGACAAGGATGCCTCTGGGTGATGACCTACCTACGTACGTATACATCTAAAGGGCACGTATCCACGCCCTAATTTTATTAGGAGGTCTCATTCTACCGGACACCACAGGGTGTAAGGTGCCATTTATGTGGTTGAATGGGCTTGGGGATCCGGAAGAGGTGAAGACTATTAGTTGGGGAAGTGCGACATTGGCTTACCTTTATCATTATTTGTGCGAGGCTTCCATGGATAAGAGAAAAGAGTTGGGCGGGCCCATGATCCTTCTGCAGCTATGGGCGTGGGAAAGAATGCCCACATTGAGGCCTGCGTTCATAGGACCAGTTGTGCACGAGCCATATACACCATGTGGCGCTAGGTATATATCTAAATATTTATTTATTAATGCATATTGGGTTATTTTCTTACATAAATTTTATGTATAGGTGGAAAGGAACAACGCAGATAGGAAATGCTCCCATCCACCAAACACAATCTCTAAAGCCCTTCTCCGTGCATACCATGCCTTCTTATAACTGATTACCACATGAAATTTGTCATGAACAAAATTTCTTACGGCTGCGGCACTGAACTCGGCATTTTTTAGCAACTGATGGCGAATACACAAAGCAATCATTGGTGATGAAAAGTTAGCATGTCCTCTATCATTACGATGGCCTTCACAACTATGGCGTCCCCGCCACTTCCTAATCTCCCACATATCATCATGGGCCATGTGTGTAACAGAAACTTACCATCGACATTCATTCGCTTTTTCAGCGTCGGTCTCGCTGATAATAGCTGTCCCATCTTCTGTCCTCCCTGCTGGATATTTGCACACGGCATGCCACCTTCTTAATTTGCTCTCAACCACCCTAAATTGCCGGTGTTGCCTCAGACTCCACATAGTAATAGCAGTCTTCACATGCAGCTTGCTATCAAATTTTGTTCCCCCATTAATCCGATATGGGTGTTTTTCATCCCAGTACATGGTACTGCGTTCATTACCAACTTCAGGTGCCTCAGAAGGACCACTCGGCAGTTTGCGAAAATAGTTCAACCCAGTGTGCACGTATTATGGAAGTGGTTGTTCACCTTGCACGACGGGTTTATACACTACCTCCTCATCACTAGAGTCAGCACCGGAATCATCACTTAAAATATCATCAGACGATGATGACGACAATTCTGGATCATCAAGGTCTCCTCGTACAACATGAACATCAGCATGCTCTTCTACAGTCTCTTGAGTATTCAATCCAACATCAGCAGCATCTGCAACATCTGTTTGCTCATTCATACCGCAATCCATGCTCAAAGGTTCAAACCTCGTAGATGATCCAACACCATGATCAACAATTGGTGGGATGAAGACATTTCCAACGGACGAATACTCAACAAATAATTCAATATGCCGAGTAGAATTTAGAGCCGAATTGAACATAAAAAACACACTTTGATCACTGTCAACCGCAGTACATACATAACTCGTACCGGTACCCAAGAAACAATGCCTCCAAGATATTTCGATGAAGTGTTGGTTTGAATCTATTCTTATCTTAGCACATATCATTGTAACTAATTCAGATAATGAAACACATGAATCCAATACGATGGAAGCTCTCGCACGAGGAGGATCATAACAAATGCTCACTTGAGGAAGTTGATATATTCTACCACCCCAATATAAACTCACAAATACTTGCATGATTTCTGCAAAAATATATATACAAACCAACAACAATTAAAGACAATTTTTTTCAATAAACCCTAATATAGTAAGTACACAATAAATTTATCACAAACCCTAATAATATGCAAATAAACAACAAATACGGGAGCAATGCTGAAAGATTGAAGGAAACTTACCTAAATATGAAGGGAATCGCCAAGAAATCGCCAAGGAAATCACAAGTTTTGTCTTCCCCTCTTTCTCTCGCGTATTCTGCCTATTCTGCCTTGGGCACTGATTTAAGCAAGTTAGAGATGCATGACGCTCATGCGTCTCTCCCTAAGACGCATGACGCTCATGCGTCGTTGGTGAAATTTAAAAAATATAAAAGACGCATGAGGGAGATGCGTCTCTTTTTAAGACGCATGACCCTCATGCGTTGTTAAAATAAAACGGAAAAAAAGAGAGACGCATGACCCTCATGCGTCTTTATGAAAGACGCATAATTGTCATGCGTCTCATTAAAAGGAGACGCATGAGGGTCATGCGTCTCTCCTAAATTCGTAACAAAAAAAAAAGTCCAGTACAAACGAGGAATGATAGTTGTGGTTTAGAACAAAAATAGAAAAAACCCTCAAATCAAGAGTTTCATTTACAAAAATTTTCATTTATTTCAAAGTCCTTAAAAATGAAATCGTAGATGATGCCTGGTCATTTCATGTTCGATTGATTAAGGGGCAGGAGGAGAGTTGAGGCAACGAAGGGGGAGGAGGAGGAGGATGAGTGTGAAGGCGGCGGTGATTTGCCGTGATTTACAAAATTGTGGCGAAAATATTCAGGGTAATTTGATCGATTCATTATTATTGAGAGAGAAATAATAAGAATAGAAAATATATAAAAATTTGAAAATCTCTTATTTCAAAAAATTCGCATGCCAAGAGCCCACAATCTCATATTTGAAAAGGTCAACAAATTTAATCTCAAATCTGAAAGGCTTACGAATTGAGTCCTTTTTTTCCGAAATCTCCGACTTTAAACACATAACAGCATCCAACATATTTTAGTTTCTGCTGAAAGTTAATAAAAAGACTTTGGTTGTTTGAGAGAGGCATAAGAATTAAGGAAACAAAAGTTTAATACTTATATTTGAGTGTACATTCATGTATTTTCAGTGGATATATTTCTAAAAATCTACAAAATTCTACTCCTAAAACACCACTGCTATAAATCATCTCGTGCTCAAACTAGAGATGAAATCTACAAACAAGTCCTCGCTGCAAGGGATGGTGAGGCCACCCATGGAATGATTGAACCCGAACTCTTCCTCGGCTTGAAAGAGCAATTCTTGAAACGAAGGATGGTTCAAATATGAGACTGGAATCACAAAGCGCTTCTTTTCATTATCACCAACATAGACGGCAACATGCCCTTTTGGAACTTCAGCCGACTTTCTTTCATTGGACAGAGACCGTCTTAGAATCTGGCGAATGGCCATTGTTTGAAACTTTTTTGAAGTTGGGATGAGATGAGGAGAGTAGTTATGAAAGAAATTGAAAATAAGAAAGGTAATGAATCTGTTCAAGGCCTGTTGATGGGTTAAAGTTGAGGGAAGTGTTGTATATATATAGGTGGAAAATAAATATTGCATCTCTCTTTGAAAATAGAGATTGGTTAGCAAAATAATGGATATGAGAGTTGGGAAACACAAGCAAATGGATCATCACATGGATTTGTCTATGAACATATTTAGCAAGAAATGAAGACCTTGATTGTCATTGTCCCCAACTAACAATTGCAATTAAGTCCTTCCGATTTAATTATGAGTTTATGACCTTTGTTCGGACCAGAGAGGCATCAAAATTCATTATGTTGTTGCCAATATAGTTGGTAAGGTAACAATGTGTCACACCACATATCTCAAGACAAATCCATGTGATTCATCATGTGCTTGTGTTTTCAACTTAGGCATTATGCCCCCATTTGTATATCTACTTGTTATTCTCTTTCCATTTCAATACACACCATTTCTCAAAACTCTATATATACACAATACTCATTTCTTCATTCAACCAATATCAACTCTTTCACCATATGAACTTAAGATTCTCTCTCCCACCAAAATAGTTGCTCATTTCAGCTCGATTTGTACAAGAATGGCCATGCGACAAATGCTGAGACGGTCTTTATCTAGCGAGAGAAGATCAGCTTCATCAAGAAATGAGGTTTCAAAGGGCCATGTTGCTGTCTATGTAGGGGAGAGTGATAAGAAGCGTTTTGTTATTCCATTGTCGTATTTGAACCACCCTTCATTTCAAGAATTGCTGTTTCAAGCTGAGGAAGAATTCGGGTTCAATCATCCCATGGGCGGCGTCACCATCCCCTGCAATGAGGACTTATTCATTGACGTCGTCTCTGCCTTCAGCAGGACATGATGATATAACAGAAATGTTTTAGGAGAAGCACATTTTTGTAGATCAACCTTTAGAAATGTATGTAATGACAAGATATGAATATACTTAGCCATTTTCAGATGAAAAACTATGTTGTATTTCTTGGCAGGAATAGCTCAAAAATCTATGTCTTTGTGGATTTCTTAAAATTCCAAATTCTTAAACTTGCAATAGACATGAAACAAGTTTAGATGCTATTATCTCTCAGACGCATCCGCATTTTTCCAAAACGTCGCTGTATATGTTCTAACATTGTGTTTTTAGACTCTTAAGCATCTTCTTTACTATACTATTGAATGTTGGAATACAGAATCATGTGATTCCTCGTATTTCCAATGATGAAATCGACACATTATTCTAACTCTAAAAATCTTGATGGCGGTCTTATGAAAAAGTAAAAAATCATCAGTAACAAAGCAAATATATCCACTTGTAGTATTAGCCACTGCCCAAATTCCAGAAAAAAGTTCATTTTTGATCAACTATATATATACACAACATTTTTACTTATTGCAACCATCAGCAGCTTTCCATAATATTATCAGCTTTTCTTTCGAACATGTTATTTCGTTTCATTTCAGCAGAGTTCGACAGATAACGAGACGGTCTTTGTCTAGTGAGAGAAGATCAGCTAAGTCCTAAAGGGCCATCTTGTTGTTTACATCGATGAGAATGGAAAGAGATGTGTTGTCATTCCATTGTCGGACTTGAATCACTCTTCGTAAGAATTGCTGTCTCAAGCTGAGAAAGAATTCGGGTTCTATCATCCTATGGGAGGCCTCACCATCCTCTGCAGCAGGGAATTATTCATTAAAGTTGTCTCTGGCTTGAGCAAAACATGATTAATGTACAAATATGTTTAGGAGAATCACCATTTTGTAGATCACATGATTCTGCACTCTGACAATCGATGGTTCTAAAGAAAATGTCTGTGATAACACATATGCAAACGTATCATGATTTGATAAGGCAAATGCAGATGAAACAGCATCCAAACTTATTTAGTTTTTGTTGCAAGTTTATCAGTAGATTTTGATTGTTTAAGAGAGCAATATGAATTAAGGAGTTTCTCAATAATATGTTTCAGTGAACATTCTTATGTATTCTCAATGTGTACATTTTCTAGTCTACAAAATTGTACTCCTAAAACACCATTGCTATGAATCATCTCATGCTCAAACCAGAGATGAAATCTACAAATAAGTCCTCGCTGCAGGGGATGGTGAGGCCGCCCATCGGGTGATTGAACCCGAACTCTTCCTCAGCTTGAAACAACAATTCTTGAAACGAAGGATGGTTCAAGTATGCAACTGGAATCACAAAGCGCTTCTTTTCATTATCACCAACATACACAGCAACATGCCCTTTTGGAACTTCGGTTGACCTTCTTTCATTGGAGAAAGATCGTCTCAGAATTTGGCGAATGGCCATTGTTTGATACTTTTGTCAACTTAGATTGAGAAGACTGGTTATGAGAAAAAATCAGAATCAAGAAAGCTAAAGAAGTTTTTGAAAGCTTGTTGATTGGTGAAGTTGTGAAATGTGTAGTATATATAGGTGCACAATAAATGTTGAAGAATACAAATTGATGAGCAAAAACCACAGATGAATAAGTGGTGCCTATAAAACTTGGAAAACACAACCACATGAATCTGTCCATCAATTTTGAAGTAGATATGCCACATTTGATCAAATCAACAGCTCATGTGATATGTTTTCTCTGACTATTTGATTTCTGTGTGGGGCATTTGAAAGGGCCATGTAGACTTGGATGGCCTCATTCAATGCTTTCAATTTCTCAAAAATCTTCATTTTATTGCTTAATCATTCATGGACAAATCCATGTGATTACTCATGTGCTTGTGTTTTTCCAAATTTCATAGCCAACACTAGTCAATTTTTCTATGATCCAAAGGGATGCATTATTTCTTCTGCACCTATATATACAACACATTTCTCAAGTCCAACCATCCACAAGCCTTCAATAAATTATTTATTTCCTACATAACAACTACTCTTCTCATTTGTAGATTTCATCTCTGGCTTGAGCAGAAGATGATATGTAGCAATGAAGTTTAGGAGTAGAGTTTGTAGATTAGAAAATGATCCACATAGAATACATTAGATTGTACACAAACATATTATTGAGAAATTTTTGTTTCCTTAATTTCAAATGGCTCTCTTAAACAATCAAAATCTTGTTCTAAACTTGCAACATAAATGAAATAAGTTTGGATGCTGTTATATCAGCAATTTATTTACATATGCCTCAATCAAATTAAGACAAGTTTGTATATAAACATTAAGTCGAAAGTCTAGTAGAAAATGATACTAATAAGAGGGAAAAAGATACGTAAAATTAGACAAATGCTTGTGCTTTTAAGGCCCCTACTCTCACTTATTCCACAAACAGACTTTAGATTGCTGATACAAACTAGATTTTAGATTAGTTGTTTATTTACTTAGAAAATTTGACTACTAATCGTCTCCTTTCTATCTATCTTGTTTAGCAACTTTGAGCAAAACATCTCTACAGATTTTACAGGTCATATCTAAGTTTTTTGTTGAGTTTAGTTTTTAGATAAAATGTTTCTCCTTTAAAATTCTGCTCCTAGAACTCACTGCTACATATCATCTCATGCTCGAGCCAGACATGGTTCAAGTATGCGACCGAAATCACAAATGAAGTGCTTCTTCTCGTTATCACCATCATAGACGACAATGTGCCCTTTTGGAACTTCATCCGGCCTTGTTTATTGGACAAAGACTGTTGTTTGAACCTTTTCTCGGGTTAGAATGAGAAAAAGTGTTGTATATATAAGTGCACAAGAAATGTTGCATACCTTTGGTAATCATAGAAATTTTGACAAAGTGTTGGCAATGAAATTTGGAAAAACACAACACAAACACATGAGAAATCACATGGATTCGTCCATTAATGATTGAGCGATAAAATGAAGATTTTTGGGATTGAAAGCACTGTTTGTTCCAATCCAATTCTACATGGCCCCCTCTCAAAATGCTTCACAAAAATAAATAGTTGCAGAAAACATATCACATAAGCTGTTGATTACTTCAAATGTGGACCATTCTGTTTTTTGTTTGTTGAGAAAATATATATGTGTGAAGAGTGAAGTACAGTTCGAAAATTGGACAATAAGAATGATATGTTTACAAACAGCACACAACCATATGAATTATGAGTCTGGTATAACTAACTTGTACAAATTGTTAACTGTTTGGATATCAATTTCTGATTGTCGATGTAAACAACCTATATTTCAAAGATTGGACCATTTTGGAAGCTGTGTTCACAAACCACTCAACCAGATGAATTACTAATTCGACATTCAATTTTTTTATGTCTATAAAATTTAATTTGTAGGACTTCATTTATAGGTGTGACATAAGTATTTTATTATACTCCCTTATTTGGTTTATATGTGGGGAAAATGATGAGGAACAATGGCATTCAAAATCTTGATTTCTTGCTAAATATGTTTGTAGACAAATACATGTGATCGATGATGATCCATTTGCTTGTACTCCTAACTCTAATACCCACCACATATCCATTAGTTTGCTAACCAATCAATTTCCAAAGGGATGCAATATTTCTTTTCTATACATACAACACTTTTATTCTCAACTTCTATCCATCAACAAACAAGCTTTCAAATTCCTTAATTTCTTAATTATTTTGAAATTCTTTCATAACTACTCCACTCTTCTCTTTCTAACTTCAGAAAACATTCACACAATGGCCGTTCGCCAGATTCTAAGACGGTCGTTGTCCAATGAAAGAAGGTCGGCTGAAGTTCCAAAAGGGCACGTTGCCGTCTATGTTGGTGATAACGAAAAGAAGCGCTTTGTGATTCCAGTCTCATACTTGAACCATCCTTCATTTCAAGAACTGCTGTTTCAAGCTGAGGAAGAATTTGGGTTCAATCACCCGATGGGCGGCCTAACCATCCCCTGCAGCGAGGACTTATTTGTAGATTTCATATCTGGTTTCAGCAGAAGATGATTTATAGCAATAGTGTTTTAGGAGTGGAATTTTGTAGATTGGAAAAATGTGTCTTTAGAGTTCATGTAAATGAAACACATCACTGAGAACCTTTTATCACCTTAATCTTTTGAGTTCACCAAGAATGAGTTTTTTTCTTTTAGTTTTCAAGTTCTTAAACCAAATATATGATTCTAGTGCATAAATGCGTTTGCAACTAGGAAAACTTGCAGATAACCTTGCTACTGATACTGGATCCAAATCCCATGGAACTAAGTAAGATAGTTATCATTAAACTAGGATATGTAGTTAAATTGGTAGAGCATTCAACTATTTAGAATGATGTATATAGGGTCATCATCTCCAATTTTGTACTAGTATAATTTTGTACTAGTATATAGAGTATATGTCAAATTTTGGTCCTAAACATATGATCAAAATGTGAATTTGGTCTAAAATATTCACTTTTTGAAAAACAGGTTCATAACAAATGAAATCCTTGTCGGATGGGTCTTTTTTCAACGGTTCCGTCAAAAAACTAAAGGTCATGCCAAGCGTTAACCGTTAGTTTTTTGACGGAACCATAAAAAAATGACTACTTCGGCGACATTTTCATTTGTTATGGACTAGGTTTTCAAAAAGTGAATGATTTGGACCAAATTCGTATTTTAATTATATGTTAAGGATCAAAATTGACCTTTACTCTAGTATATATATCCTAAATATTTTATTTTTATTCTATCAACTGTTTTCTTTATAAAATTATTTAAGTAATTTATAAACTGGATGGCATTTATATATAGTGGATGTAGCTCAACTGGTAGAGCATTCAGTTATTTAGAGTGATATAGGATTCAAATCCCATATCTTTTATTTTATTTATAAATCATTCTTATTTGTTGTGTAATCATTTTTATAATTTCTAAAATAAATGGATATTAACATTTCAATTGAATGTATGCTATCCTGGAAATAAATATTTTTCTGGAGCATATTCCCGGATAGAATTTTGTTGTTGACATTGCATACACAAAATTGTATTTATTGTCTGATTGGTATTGAATATTTTAGCATTGCCAAGAAAAAAATATTAGCATGGGCCACGCATTGGGCTCTAATTTCAATCTCTATTCAAATCTAACTTTTAATCTAAAGCCCGCATAAATTAAACAAGAATTCATAATAGTGAAGGCCTGCAACCATCATCTTTCAATTTCTCATTGAGATTGAGAATCCGCTTGATTTCTCAATTGAAGATGAAAGAGGATTTAGTAAACCTACTGCTATGAAGAGAAAGAGGAGCCAACCAGACGACACCATGGACATCGTCTGGCAAACTCCCGCCAATCCTCCTCAACGCCAAGACTACCTTTTCCGCGACGGTAATTCACTTCAATTCTTATCCCACGCCCAAAACCCCCACTTTTTTCTTCAATCAAATGCACTCATTTGCTTTCTGTAATTCAACAGGAGTAAGATATGTCAGGCCCTACTATTTCGAGTTCATTTCGCATGTGAGTCTGCTGCAAACGTTGGTGTTTGGTTTACTCTTTACCATTGCTCACTACTTATTCAACTGCAAGCTGGATTGAATGTGTGCAGGCAAAGAATAGATGGGCGGGGAAGACGATTGTCGATTTGTTTGCGGATGAATTTAAAGGCCGACCTCGCGATTACTATGTAACTAACTTTTATTTTTTTGTTCAGGTTTCATTTGGCTGCTTTGCGCTAACTTCCCTCTTAATTACCAAATTTTCTAATATGTATGATTCGATTCGGGCAAGACATGATTGGAATTTGGAAATAGTCTACCTAATTTGTTGATGTTGTGTTTGTCTTGTCACTAATGTGAACTTCACTTCATTATACTCTTTTATATGGTACTCGAATGTAAATTGAGCCAAAAAATACTTTAAATCTTTTTTTTCCTAGAGTTGGTTTGCAATGATTCTTGGATTTGTAGGGTTCCACCCTCACTCCCGGGCTGTTGATCTCCATGTGGGATATAAAAGATTGTGTGCATTTAATCTTTCTATTGGTTTGTAATGCTTTGTTATTATTGCCATACTTATCAAATAAATTATTATTTTGAATAACCCTGAGTTTGCAAACTGCTTTACATTAATTCTCGAGAATGGGATATGTGGATCATGTAACATTCACGTGTTTGCGCAAGTAAGTGGTTTATGCCATAAGTCGATGACAGGTGTCTGCAGTGAAAACTGGACGCATACAAGTTGATGGTCAGAAAATTCCTATATCATATGTAGTTCAGCCATCCCAAAAAATAAGCCATTTTCTGCATAGGTAATAATTTTGAGCCTTTTACTCATAGACATTTAGTTAATTTTGTGGTTTAATATTTGGAATCATTAATACTCTGTAACCTTTTTTTTATCATTTACTATGGCCATTTCGCCTTCTTTCTGTTTCTGTTAACTTTCTGTTTCTGTTATGTTGAAATTGTACTTAGACAGAGTAATTAATATTCTGACGGCTGTAGGCATGAACCACCAGTTATGGCTATGGATATCCAGATTATCCATACAGAACCAGATGTTGTAACTGTTTACAAGCCTGCAACAACTCCTGTAAGTGACTTCTACTGATAAGTTGGTTTCCATTTACTGGCTTTCATTCCCTGGCTGAGTTGGGTAGTAATATGATAAGTTGGTGGCAATAATAGGGCCCTTTTAGATATGTAAGCGGATGTTAGTTGATAGCTGTAGGCTCTAATGATGTGGTTTGATTCTCATTGATGAAATGATTAACAAGTGTCTCATATAGTGATCCGGAGGGTTGAAAACTGCGAAAAAGACTCATATTTGGTTCCCTTCTAGCTCTTTTCAGACTCATTTCTCTAAATATTTCACGCTCAAATCCTTGTTTTCAGAAACTCAGTTATATTTAAGTGCTGTGATTGAGCATGACTAGATCATTGATATTTTTTGGGTTTCTGATTAGTTCATAATGGCTATTCTTTTTATGTTTTTGATCAAGTGGGTTGTACATTTTGTTATATTATTGTACTTGTAGATTAGTTATTGGACTTTCATACAATTATCCTTTATCATGTCTGTGCAAGAGTTAGTTAGTTGGAGTCACTTTCTCATATTTTACAATCTGAATGATCCTTTGACTGAAATGGAACTCATTGCTATTTAGGTGCATCCATGTGGACAATATCGGAAGAACACAGTTGTTGGTATTCTTCAAGCAGAGCATGACCTGGCACCCCTATTCCGTATCCTACTTTTCATTGATTGGACTAATCAATGTTATCAATCCCGTATGGCGGCTTATGGCGGTTTGCCTAAAAACCGCCACAGGGATATGGCGTATTAGTATGGCGGATATGGCAGTCAAAAATTAAATAAATAAAATAATACTTACATATTTATATATAATTCAAAAATAAAAAAATATTAAAAATATAACATCTAAAACACTTTAAACAATTAATAAAGCATAATATACCACTCTAACCACCATGTTTCTTGCATAATGCCATATTGCTAAATGCAGTACACACGCAATGTTGTCAAATGTCGGATATGGCGGTGCTATGGCAGCGACATGGTGCTATGGCGTTTCCACCACCGAACGCCATGCCATAGCGCCATGGCGCCGCCATATCCGCTATTTGATAACATTGGGACTAATATGGAGAATTTTAGTAGTTTATCTACACGACTACACCCATGAAATTGCTAGTTGCTACACCATTTGTTTTTCTCTCTCTCCTACTTCATCTGCAAGTTTAGATTCTTCTTGGCATCCTTGACATTCAAATACCAGCAATTCATCGATTAGATCGCTTGGTCTCTGGACTTCTTATCATAGCTAGAAGTGCTTCCAAGGCCGATAGTTTCAGACAACAGGTTTGCAAATTTGGGCTTATATCATGTATATAGTATATTGAGAATAAATTAGTTAGTCTCTGTCTTAATTTGCGTTTTTATTGAATGCCGTACGATTTAAAGCTTAAACCTTCAGAGTGGAAAGTCTTTCAAAAAAATTAAACAATTTACCTGATACAGTGATACTTCTTGCCACTTGTGGCCTTTATATGTTATTGATAACCACATTAATTCTAACATGTCAATGAAGAGAGCAGTTTACTGTTTTAGTGTTTTATAACCCAAACAATATGTATACCACTACCACATGATGCAAATGATTTGAATGATCACATTCTGATGCGTGCTACTCTTGCATCTATTTTCCTTTAGATTGAATCAGGAGAAGTCAAGAAACAGTATATTGCAAGAGTGACAGGAGTTTTTCCCGAGGATGAGGTACTTAACTGCATGTTCTTATTGACTTGTAAATTATAATTTTCCTTGTTAAATAAATCTAAATCTTTCAAAAGATTTAATATGTCATACATGTATCATAAGTTATAATATGACATACATGATATGTTTTAATGTGCAGCAAGTTGCTGATGTCAATGTCAACTATAATGCCCGAGAAGGAAGGAGTACGGTTGAGGTAATAATTAAGTATTCTTCATCCTTGTTTATGGTTTTGAAGTTGTATATTGATCTTTGTTTGATAAAATTTAGCTCACCGCAAATGCACGAGTGCAATTGTGTGTACAGTAGACAACAAGGTTGTATCAACGTAGATTGAAGAAATCAAACAACAGATTACTGCTATCAAATTGCCTTTTGCTATCTAGACTATGGAACTAGGTTTGTGAATAAATTCCAAAGCAATAGTAAGGTGTCAATTAAAATCTATCTAACAAAAGGCTTAGGGAAAATCAAATAGGAGAAAGTTATTCTAGGGATTAGATTTCGATGGATACATCAAGCTCAAACTTTCTAAACTACATGGTATAGTACTATCTTTTTTTCTTGTTTTTTGTTTGCTCGTCTTATTACATTTATCTGGTAGCATATCTAAAATTGTATATGTGCCAAATGCACCAACTTTTATATTACTTTGTAGTTTTAGCACCTGGAAGCATCATGCCTTTGAGACTTATGCAGGTAGAAAATGGTCCAACTGGGAAGAGTTCTGCGAAAGGGAAGTCTGCTTGTACCAAATTTACTAGAGTTAGTACCAATGGAACACAAAGCATTGTTTTATGTGAGCCAATCACCGGCAGGACACATCAGGTAAAAAGACTAATACTGCCAACGGAAGTGTCTCTCATTTTAAATTAGTGAAAGAGTCTCTCATTTTAACATCTCTGATAATTGAAAGAAGTAATTTTTTAAAAAATTACATATGCATGCTAAATTTTTTTCATATTAAGGTTTTTATTAATGATCGACATGGGCAGTAACTTTAAAGGTTGAAAAACATATTCGCTTTTTTCATTTTCCTATCACAATATTTATATTGTAACATCAAAGTTCCTCTCTTTCAGATACGTGTTCATCTGCAGTATCTGGGGCATCCCATAGCTAATGACTTTCTCTATCTATCGGAAAGTGTTCCTCATCGTTCTATTGGAGGATTGAGTGCTGATAGAGCTGCAGCAAACCCAGGACTTCTCTTAAAGGTCAATCATTGTGAGATTAATGAGTCTGGTTCTGAAGATGAGTGCGCTGAAGATTTCAACATCGATCCTATGTGTACCAACTGCCCAGATTTGCCACCCAAAGGGTGAGAAACCGTTCTTGAATGGTGCAATGATGTTTTTCTATAAGCTCTGACATTTCACTGTTTTAAATATTTTATTGCCTCTTTGAGTGATCTTTTTTACACAAGAACACAACAAACAAGTATCTGACTTAACAACGACTGGTCATGATGTGTTTTTTTGCATTATGCATATGATATAGGTTATGGATCTCTTTCAAAACAAAAGCTAGTGCATCAATCTGACTAATGCTATATCTTAGTTGATTTTCTTTTTCTATGATATTCATTGCATTACAACACAATGGATTGACAGGTCTCGTAGATGCTATACAATATATCTTACTATTCTTAATTGTTGAAAGTGCTCGCTCCCTTTACTTGGTTGAATGACTTAACTGCTCTTGCTGAAAGAAGTCTATGTTCCTTGATTTTTTAATGCACTGGATCTTATTACATGGCTGGGCAATCAATTGACGACTACTGTTTTTAAAATGCAGATATGATATACATGAAGCAGGTCTATGGCTGCATTGTATTAGATACTCGGGCCCTGATTGGACGTACGAGTGTCCATATCCAAAATGGGCATCTCTTAGTTAGTTCTTTTTGTTTGTTTTTCTTTACATATTTGCAGTTGATAGAATGATTCAGTTAATGAAGGAACTGTCAACCTTAATGTAGAACTTCTGTATCTTTATACAAGCTCCATATATAGATATCCAAGATATAAATCATTCAGATGCTTGAAACATTTCATTCATTCTGCCTGTGGAAAGTTAACAATGAGATGGGTTAGAATTTTCGAACACTATACTTTTGGGTGTCCCAACTCTCTCTTGTTATATTTGACAGATCACAGTTATGATTGACATGGTAAAACAGATTAGTTAATTGATGAAACAGGTTTATTCACTCACTGCTCATATAAGTGTGGCATAAGCATATGTTCACTTGTCTCCATCCATTCTGCATAGTACTGAGTGGATTGATCTTCTCTTCATTTTACATGTTTCTATCTACTCCACGAATTCAAAATACTGGGAAACCCCTGAAAACAGTTAAAGACCGTGGTGTTTAGTGACTTTTGATTTATTTCAGTTTACTCGATTGGTTTTTCTTATTTTGTCCTGTCTAACACTATTCTCACTTCGTGAGTTCTCATGAGTTTCATGTACGTATTCTTTTAATCCTTCATTATGAAATTCCGATGAACTTTACCAGCCAGTGTCACAGGTTTTGCTGATCATAATGTAGTGGATTACAGAGTCCAGTGAAGATAAAAGGAGCTTGTATGCGAAGCTCATCAACTAAAGCAAGGTATGGCCCATATTTCTCAGATATAACCTAGAGATGCATTGATTACAGATGCAAGTTGCTTTCCTAAGAAAAGAATATCCAACTCCAAAAGCATTGGTCTACTCATTTTACTTGTTCTTACAGATATAGAAGATTCCTGTTTTAAATCTGGGTGGATCCTCTATAGTTGAGCAATATCTTCACTTATGTCTAGATACTTACCTATTCCTATTTAGATTGTGGGTCTATCTTGAACTTCAATTATAACTACTTTCTAGTCACTGAACACCCACACAGAATCTCAATCTATTTTCCTCTGTTTTCTTGGTGCTATAGTTGATCAGGTGTAGCTACTATATAATCTAACCTTTTAAAAAAAACTTATTTTGAATTTTCAAAACTTAGGACATTTTTATAAATCAAGGTGGTAGCTTTGAGTGTAAGGCCATCCACAACTGTGTTTTTTATTCATATCTTAACCGACTCTTATCTACATTATTCATGACCTCACACCACTTTTTACCTCTTCTCTTATTCAAGAGACAACACATGCAACCATTCATCTCTTAACCATCTCTTCTTTTAACTATTCATGGTTTCCACTAATTCTTTTTTATATCAATTTAAAATGCAATTAATTGAAAAACTTCATTTAAAAAATCAAAAAGTACATTATAAATTCTTAAAAAGTAAAAATTGCATGATTAAAATCCTAAATTAAATATTACTCCCTATGTCCCAAGGAAGATGACTCCTTCCTTGAGCGGCACATGATTTTATGCAATTTTATTTTGTGTGTTAGGTGGAGAGAATAAAGTAAGAGAGAGGAAATAAAGTAGAGATAAAATAGTTTCCAATTTTAGTAATGGATGAGACAAACTAAAACGGAAAGTGGGTTATCTTCGGTAGGACGGAGAGAGTACTTAATTAAAATTCTAAAACTTATAAAGTATACATAATAAGACATCTTAATAAATTAATAATTGCGGCGACGACGACACTCCTTGAGACGAGTCACTTGCAGCAGTGTCTCGCGATGTCTCATCTCGGCGAGCACAGTTGCGAATGCTCTAACTAATCTTGGTTTTAAATTGATCAAATCCCCTTTACAAACATTTGATGTCAGTATCCTTGAAACCGAATGTACCAGTAAGAATTTACAAGTACTTCTCATATTTCAAAAATAGTGTTGTCAATTCGAGTGCTAATCCTCACTAGGCAGAAAAATAGAATATTCTTTTTAACTTGTTGAGTGTCTTAAAAAAAGATACTGAACAGACCCCCCGCAACGAGATTAATGTTACTCCATTTCATATAGAAATTTTAGCTTCAATGATATTTCTTTGCAAAACAAAGCAGTTTATCTAATGTCATTGAAAAAGTATTTTTGCCCTTTTGTGATTTCGTTTACAGTAAAGGTCTAAATTAAACTCTAAATTGCCACATGTTTTTTCTTAATTTAGTACATACTAGTTTTTTGGTTGTTTCTATTATATGTTGGTGTCCGTACGCGAGTGCATCACAATCCACAATATTTCCTGTTTCGAAGTTTTTATAGTGTAAAATTTTTTTTGTTCTTTCTATGATCACACTATTTAACGACAGTTTTCTCAATTCTGAAAATCAATTTTGCAGTCGTTAGTCGTGCGGATGTTTAGACTGGTCACGCAAATGTATATAAAGTAAAAGTCAAAAAAGGAGTTGAAAATTGAAACCCAAATTGGAATAGCATGCTTGTAACTTTCAGGCGTCAGATTTATACCAAATTCCTCAGCAATTGGACTCGCAACAGATTCAGTTATTTTTAAATTATGTCATGACAAAATATGAAAAATGAAGTTGCACAACCACGTTCAAGGCCAAAACTGTGGGGACAATTCTAACTGTTAATTCTTGGCCTTTTCAAATCTTTACTACACGAGAATAAAAGATAGAGATAATTATGCAGCATTTGATTAAGTGAAGCATACATTACACTTGACCTTAACAAATGAGAAACACCTAAGTAGAAAGCAACCTAATTAACATAAATCAAATCCAAAAGTCATAACAATCTAGAAATGAAATAAAGCAATGTGGCCCTTATGCCACTTCAAGACCATACTAACACTAGCTAATTCAACACACATATTTTCTGATTCGTTATTCCGGGCTGCAGGTTTTATCCCCTCCAACGATAATGCCTCCGTCCGCGCCTAAAGGAATAATCTCCAAAGTCATTCCTCCCACCTTAACAACATCAATGATCTGTTCCTTCAATTCACTAATCTTCTCTATTTTAACCTCTACTACTTCAGGCACTTGCACGCCTCCTTCCTTCGCGTTTTTGTACATCAGATAAAGCACCATTTGAATCACCCCGAAGCTGAATCCCAGAACATTAGGAATCTATACAAGGTAAAGCAATTAGGGTTTCATGTATCATAATTTGAGCTGTTGATCATCTTTGTTAAAAGACTTACAGCAATGTTATAGTCTTTGCGTAGCAACCCAAAGAAAAACCACATGACCGCGCTTAGGGTTAAGAAGAACGAGAGAAGAAACGGCATGTACTCCACGCTCTTCATTCTTATCACTTGTCTCTGCAAATCACCAAAACCCTAATTAGACTATCTTTCATGATAACTATTATTATATCACTGCATATATGTGTAGGTGCTTACCACAACGCCTAGAGGCGCGACGAACACACAGAGGGAGAAAACAAGGCAAATCCATCCAACAATACTGCCGCGGTTTGATTCATTGGCAAAGAATTGAGTTAGGAATAGAACTAGTCCGAATCCCACCACGTTCAACGAGAGAATCAGTTTCACGGTTTGAATCTGATTAAGATGAAGTTCATTAGGTTCAAATAAAATGGAAGATGAAGGTGCATTAATAGTTTTGTCTAATAAGTAGTATTACCCTAGTGTCTTTGGAGGCGAAAACAAGGTAGAAGCAGATGTATGCAGACTGAATGAAGCAGCCGACCGAGTTGATGGTGATGAGGAGGGTGGTGTCGGGCTTCAGAAACGCGTAGTACATCCACAACATAGCGCTGAACAATCCCACGATGTACGGGAGGGATTGGAAGCCTGCAGTTGATCTTTTCTTGTAGATTTGGTAGAATGTGGGACTGCAAATTAACACTAATTTGTCATTATATAAGTTTATAGGATATGATAATCATGAAGAGAAAATTCTTGGATTTGAAGCTCACATTGGAGCAAGGAAGACCATGAACGACACAATGTTCCCTGAGGATAAAAAAATTCAAGAAAATATTCATTGTTTATATATGTGACGATGATATAAATGAGTTGCATGTTTCTGCATGGTAGTTTATAATACGTACCTAAAAGGCCAAAAACAAAAGCCAAATCAGCCATTTCTTCCAGATGATGGGATCACTGTATAGCCTTAGAATAAAATGAGTGATGAGGTGAGTGAGAATGGTTGTGGGAAGGATCATTTATATAGATGAAGGATTGAAGGTGGGAGGGTGAATTTCAACTTGTTTTCATCTTTACAGTTGTTCAAGACTCAAAAAACAATCTATAGTGCTGGGTTTAATCACTACCTGAATTTCTTTTTTTCACCCACTCAATGCTCCATTTAACCTAACTAGTGTTACCACCCGTGCTATGCACGGACCAAATGATTTTCAAAAAATAAGAAAATATATTTAAACGAAATTAAATCAATTAAAAAATATATAGAAAAAAATGTAAAAATTATTGCAAATCAAGAATAGAAACTATTTAAATTTTGTATTCATAAGATTATAAAGATTTAAAAAACATACTTCTACTTCTATATCTATCAATTTATCAATCCACTGTAACGAAAGGACATAAGGAAAAAAAATAGAAATAGAATAGGATACACAAACAAAAGATTGAGAAATACTAAATACCAAAGTAAATAAATAAAATTATTTGAAAAAAGTAAATAGTTCATTATAAATTCGATCAACAAAACAAATGAACCATTTCATATTTAGCATATGATTTATATGATTATAATTTCTAATATTTAGCATACGATTTATACAACTATTCATATCATTATAAACAATATAAAAAAAAGATGTACTTATCTCAAAATACGATAAATGAACCATTTCATACTTAGCATACGATTTATACAATCTTAATATCTAATATGAGTATAGTAATGTTAAATAAAAGAAATAAAAAAAAAGAGATGGGTAGATGAAATAAAATAAGATATATGAATAAAGGAAAATGTACTACTAAATTAAAAAGAAATATGATCCTCTCGAACTAATCTAAAAAAAAGATTTCCGCAT
Organism: Salvia splendens; assembly: GCF_004379255.2. NCBI lineage: Eukaryota > Viridiplantae > Streptophyta > Magnoliopsida > Lamiales > Lamiaceae > Salvia > Salvia splendens. The sequence continues at coordinate 12,580,618 of NC_056040.1, forward strand.
CTCACACAATTTAATACGAAGTACATTTTTAATTTGTGAAAAAAAATCATACAACACTTATTAATCTAAGACTTGAAATAAATAAATAGTTCATAAGTTTTGGGGACGAAAACATACATTTTCATATGTAGAAACAACACTTAGAATTAACACAACAATAAAAAAATTCATAAGTTTGAAACACTTCTGTATACACTATATTAACAGTAAAATCATTACTGCTACCAATTTCATCTTTACAAACTAAAATCTAAAACTTCATATTCAATGCTAACAAAAATATTATGTTAGCCCAACTAAATTATTATGAACTGGATCAAATTCATTATTATAGAGTAGGCTAAATGAAATGAAGTGGAAAGCCCAACAATTGAAAATAAAATAAAGAAAAACGGCACAAACCTTTTCACCCAAATAGATTACGTTAGCATTAAAATCAAATTTAAATTAAGAAAACTTTAATAATTGTCTCTAAATAAAAGAAAAAAAAAGATTAATGATCATTAATCATATTAGTACAAACATATTTTGAGTACAATCAAATAGATTAATTGTCTCTGTCCCGTGCATAGCACGGCCAAAAACACAATCACACACTCATCTCTGTCGCCCTAAACCAAAGTCAAATAACACACTTACAGAATCCCAAAATCCCTAATCCAAAATGCCTTAACAATCAGAGAACACCAAAATCTACTCCTCACGGGCAAAAATCAAATCAAGAACACCAATGCCGACATCTAGTTGCCCAGCACAATCGCCGATAGAGAATTTAAATCGGCAAAACCCATCAAAAGCAACGATCCACCACAAATTCTATTGATCGGCAAAAATGAGACAGATCGGTGTTCAAAGAGACGGCGAAGAAGAAAGAGAAGAATTGGAGAAGAAGGATTCACAGAAATCCAACAGCGTACGAAGAAGAAGGATAATTCAAAGGCTTCTTTAATAAATCAAAGAATTTCAAACCAAGGTAAGACATAGATTCATATTTTGGCTGATTTTAGTTGAGCAATCAATGAAAGTTTCAAAATTAAATTAATTATCCGAAAAAACAGATCGATTATGATTCAGAAAATGTGATGTCTATAGACATCAGTAGGAATTCTCAAAATAAGCAAGATGATATTGTAAAAAACTACATGTTTCCGCCACTGGCCAGCATCAGGTAATGGTTGTTTCTTCCCTGTGTCCCTAACAATCTTGGCCTGAGTTTTTGCAGTGATGACCTTTAATATTTCCTGATGGAATGCAGATTGGTGAAAAAATACATCTAATATGGTGTTATTTGTTTTCATTTGAGCAGTTAGTATGCAAATAGTGTCTATTTAGAAGTGGTATTTATAGAGAACCGAAACTTCCTTTGTAAGTTAATTTGGACATTGGTTTTCTAAAATTTTAAAATAAATCTGAACCATTTCAGATATTGGCCTTTACGTCTAGTAAGTGGTCTTTGGTTTTTTTTTTGTCTTGATTCTGTTTTGTTGCACTTTTATTCTTTATTCATTATCCTTCTTTTTTTATTATTTTTTTATTCTTTATCCATCTCCAATTCTTTATTCATTTTGTAGATTTATAGAATTTTCTTAAATACATTTTCATGTATGCCATCTCTTTTTTGATATGACAATATTTTAAAATTTTAAAATATTTCATGTTTGCATGCACTGCAGAAGAAAATATACATTTTTTGGAAATATTTCAATCTCAGTCTTACCAAGATTCAATAATATACTGCACTTGTCTCAAGATTTAATTTTTCTTCTTTTTCTTAATTTTTTTTATTCTTTATTCATCTCTTTAACCTCTCTTCAAAAATATTAGTGCTTTATAAATTGCTGGGAGGAGGACCAAATCAACAATATTAGGATATACTGGATAAGTGAAATAGGTAGAGAGTAAAATCTATAAAAACCATTTAGTATTGTATATATTCCTATATTAGGTAGTAGTATAACATAACTACCAACTGACAGAAAAAAAAGTGGCAGTGGCATTCAGTGTTGAAGCAGAATGTAAACCACATATTATTTCACACTTTCAGATTATTTAAAGATTTAATACAGGATTTAGCAATGAGCTTATGCTCATATTTCGTGTGATTGTTGTGCTTAAATTCGTACTTATACTTGTTCTCCACATAGGTCTTACATTTGCTAAGGAAATTAAACTTAGATAAAATCAGTTAAAACTTTATGGGAGATATAGTACTGAAGGTGCAATTACTTAGTCTAGAACTTGTACTGTAAAGATGACTTAGGGCAGGTGAGGAAATTGGTATGCATAACATAAGCCTTGAGGTACACCTCAAGTAATATCTGAAAATGGTAAAAAGATTAGCATCTTAATAAAACTCCACACAGTGCTGGTCTAAAACTGATTAATAGTCTCTAAGGTATTAACCTATAATATGATTTTTTAATGCTTTATATCATTACATAAATCTATGGGAGTATCCTTTGACCTTATCTAAGCAAATGATTATGTCATATTCTGCAGAGTCATAACCTTTCAAAACAGGAAGAAAGATGAGAGCGCAGGAAGGGTAGACTGATCTTGATAAGCATGACCAGAGGTCATTTGCAGCAATGACATTGAGAAGGCTAGAACATGTGTATGTATTAATTAAAAGAGTATGTTCAGTAGGTAAAAGAGTATTCTGCTGCCCTATACATAAAAAAAGAAAAAGAAAAGATATTCCTATGTTTGAAACACATTGTTGTCTCCTTACAATTTCGACAACATACTTTGCTTTCTCAAACTAAACATACCTTACTATCATGAAAATACAAATTCTAAAATGTAATCATTCTTGTCACTAGAATATCCATAAAAAATTTGGACACGTCTGACCTTGGTGATAGAGTTAGAGAAACTGGGATGAAGATTGTCGAGGAAGGTTATGAAAGGTGTCATTCTTGATTTACTATTTCCTATTTTAAACAAACAAATATAGGAGGATCAGTAACTCATGAAAAGAGCTGACAAACTACTAAAATAACTTCAATTTAGGAAAATGCAGATAAAGAATGGAAGCACAACAACTGGCAGCACGATTAAGGAATCAAAGAATGCAAACAAATGTTAGATAAGGTAAAAATAACTGTTCTTTAGTCAGCTAAGAAGTGCTCGCATAATAAACGACTATTCACAGCAACAAAAAATGTAAAAATAACTTGAACATAGCCAAGAACATAAACAAATAACTAAAAAGAGGTGATTTTGTAAGAGAAACTGGTGCTAACTGAATTTTCACTTGTTGATATTACTGATTTGTGGAATACGAATGAGTGTTGAGTGAGATTTGTGGAGTTGCTAAGGTATTTATAGGAAACAATACTAAGCATGTTGTTTAATAAACCAATGCAGTTTCCCAATAAGACACAATGATGAGCGAGTATTTCCACATATCAAAACAAAAAAAAATCTTAAATATTATTTTCTGTAATTAATAATAAAAACGTTTTTAAAATATTTCTCACTCATTTTATGCATAATATATGTACAGGATCAAAATTAGAATATGACTTTGTAAGGTTAGGCTCATTTAATTTCATAAGGTTATAAACATACAACTCAGGACAATTTTATTATTTGTATTTCTAACCTATTCTTCTAATATATATACATGTGGCATGTCGGTGAAATAAAAGTCAGCCTAAAACCCTATTAGAACACAATAGCCGCCACTCTCTGCAGCAAAAAGGAGCCACTCTCTGCAGCAAAAAGGAGAGAGAAAGCAGTCAGATAAAAAAGCTAAGATACACGATTATTACAATCTTCCACAGGTGACATGGCATGCATGGAAGTTGAAGCAACTATATTTCATGATCAGCAAACTACAGGAACTAATAATAAGAAGATACAAAAGGTATTATATTCTTTCATTAATATTACAAACCAAATAACTTCTGATTCTATCAATCATGCCTGCATTCCAGGTTTAAAACTTAAATTTCTTATAATTAATCATACTTCAGTAGTAGTCTTAGAGGCAGGTTTAAAATAGATTTCATGGCCTTTCAATTGATTAGGGTTTAGGGTTATTAAGCAATAAACATAAGACTTAGATGCATTATTAGTCTTTCATTTCACTATGCTGAAAAATAGGTTATAAAGTCCAATATTTAGATGCATCAAAACATTAGTATTTGGTTTCCAAAAACAAAAATGAACTTGTGATTTTAATCATTCATATTGTATCAAATAATTGCAATTTTAGAAATCAATTAGAAGTTTAAAAAAATATTAAATAAAGTAAATTCATGCCTATTGTTTGTTCTGCTTTTAATTTACCGAACAGTTTAAGCACATTTTAATACCGATTTATATAAAAATAGTTCACTAATTATATTGCTAACCTGTTTAAATATATTTTTCCATTTATGTATCAGGTTGCATAGGAAAGAGAAGATTAAGTACCAATTTCAAGAGAGCCATTTATTGCAGAACAATTTTCGTAGTAGGTATGCAGACAAAATAAATATCATACAGCAAATGAGCTCTGCCACATAGACTAAATGAATTTTCATTTCAGGTTGGGTTGTTTGGAAGAGAAAAAGATCAGAGGAGAAAAAAGCACAAATCTCGATTTGTAATTGTTGGTTCATATAAATATTGTATTCTTAGTGTAATTGTGATGTATAATGTGCCATAGTTTAGAAAACAGGTAAAAAATAGGCCAAGAAAGTGAAAATAGGTTTGCAACACAAAATATGATTTTTTTTTTACTTTCCAACTTGCCCCACATGTTCACGCGCCCCCTACCAAAAGTGTAACTACAAAATCTGCAGCAACTGGTCTAAAACATAAGCTTAAAAAAACTGACACTTTATATATTGATAGATTTGGGTAGTTCATGCCCTATTTTGTATACAATTCGATTTTATTGTCTCTGCTGATCAACTTAAAATAAATAAACAAATGTGAAATTAAAGAGTTCTTAGTTAATTTCCTTAGCTTTCCTCACTACTAGCTACCACATGTAGTATCTTCTCACACAAAATTTTGTATTCTGATTACAGTTTTTTTCTGCAAATATTAATTAGTATATACTAACTAAATGTGTTTTGAGGACATAATATGTCTATATTCTAAAGAGAGAGGGAGAGAGAAGATGTTGAAGAGAAAGCGAAGACAAAGGGACCCAAATGTGATGAATCTGATGTGTCAACCACCATTAATCCAATTGGGCATAAGGGTTACAACTCATACAATTAGAGTTTATGGGTACTGTTTGACTCATTCATGCTCCACCCTTTTATTTCCTGCCCTATTCAGTAATTATCTTATGCTGTACAGCCACACAACCAATCATATCCTGCCAAGTCATCACCACTTGTTACATTTAACTGACGTGATGCACTTGCCCATCTTATATTCTCTCTTTTTTCTTCACTTGATTCCTTTGTTACATTTAACTGACGTTTCTTTTGTGCTGCACTTTCCCATCTAACTCACTTCATTCCATTAGCCAATCCCTCATTTTGTATAATAAGTACTAGTACAAATTAGTACTCCCTCCGTCCCCTAATAGGAGTCGTTGTTTGACCGGGCACGAGTTTTAAGAAATGTAAAGAAAAGTTGGTTGAAAAAGTTAGTGGAATGTGGGACCCACTTTTTTTATATTGATTTTATAATAAAATGTGAGTGGAGTGAGTTAGTGGAATGTGAGACCTACTAACATTTATGGTAAAAATAAAGAGTGACTCTTAATGGGGACGGCCCAAAAAGGAAATTAGCGACTCTTATTCGGGGACGGAGGGAGTATATAAAAGCTGATAACAGATTAAGACTCCAATTATTGGGTGGAATTAGTCGCCTCAAATTGCGCTTTCTTAATTACTAGGTACTTCTATTGAATTAGATTCAAGGTAAATAAAATAGGTAGAGTTAGATTTAAGTTCCTTATTTAATGTACTAGGCCTGCAGTTTAGATAGATCCACTGGCTCTAGCCCAATGAAAATTCCTAATTCATTGGGTTTTGATGAGTCCATTTATTTCAAGATAAATACTATATGGAGTAGTCTACATACACACATAAAGTTAATTCAAATTTGGTTCATTTTAAAGGCAGTATGTTTTGCGGCATTATCGTCCACGTGTACACAAGTCAACAAATTTGCGGTGCATCAACACGATACGCAATTAGACTTGGACTTCAAATTGTCATTATATGTAATGATAACTTAATTATTACCACCAGCTTATCGATTTTATTCTTTTTGGTTTTGGGACCAGTTTAATGATTTTGATGTAATCATCGCCATGAGTATTTTTGAATATATACATATATGGAAGGTGTCACGTTCTTTAAATAAGAAAAAATAACTTTGATAAAATTTACTCATTTTTCGGGGTTAATACATAAGTGGGGTAATTTATATTCACCTAGACGATGTAATTCACTTTGTCGTTTCCATAGCAGTTGACTGAAGAGACAAGGAAAAGTACCACAATAAAGAAAAAAGTTTTAATTAACCAACGCTTTTTACAAAAGATTGGATTACATCACTGCACTAAAAACATTGCAAATAAAATATTAAAAGTACCTAAACTTTAGGCGAAAGTTATTTCTGAGTAAAAAACTCATGACTAAAGTTTGACTATATAAGTTTTATTTTTTTTATTTTATTATAATATAATATTAAAATAAAAGAGAACTAGTTGTGATATTTAGGATGGCATAACACACTGAATTTTGCAACTAATAAAATACACAGATTATAATCAGTAATCGGCAACGCTAACGCAACTCAGATTTGTCTTCCATTTTCAAGTTAATTCAGAGTTATATATTGAAATCTCTTGATTTTGTGCATGATAAATTGATATTTCAAAAACTATTTTTTTTATTTTCCCAACTTCTTCCAGTATAGTAATTTTTTTATCATGATATTATTAACACAGACGTAAATTAATAGATACTCCTACAATGGTGGCGGCAGACATGAATGAAGACGTGCCTTAACATGGGACAGGGACATCAATTATATCAAGGCTGATGTCATTCAAACATATTTGTCCTAATTATAAACCCCAACTTTTCACAGCAAAAGTTGAAATTTCGATAGAATCGAATCTTTGTTATCCTTCCAATTCTAAGATCAAGATGATATATCAGCATATATTATCTTGTAAATTTTCAATTATTATTTGGATGTTCTCTTTACAATACAATACAGATCCGGTAAGAGTTAATGGTACCAAAAATGACATTTAAACATACTCGTAAATTCGATACAATAACTCTTTTTCGCTTTTTTTCATTTGATGCAAATCATATATATTTATTTTTTCCATGCTTTTAAATTTTTACGGGAGTTTTTCGTATATATATACTAAATAAATCCATTAATTTTGCAATGCAGTTGGTCCCACTATTTTTTACAAATTGGAAACTGAGCTGACCTATTATAAGAGAATATTAATTTTGTTATGATTAATAATTACTTGAAAACGATTGATTAAATTGAAAAGATCGGAATTTCATTCGAAAATTGAAAAACATGGAATAAAATTGATACAATTAGTAAATAGTATTAGAAATAATTTGAGATGTATTTGATCATTAATCCTATTTTGCGATACGAAAACAATGAGCTTTTACAGGGGTAGCATTGAATCCAGACACCTTTTCAAATATATAGAGATAGATATAACCTCTTTGGCCGCTACTGATGAGATGACACATTACGTACATAATAAGTATGAAACAGCTATGTATAATTATCCCAAAAAACAACGTAAATGGACAGTAAATTAAATATTGGGCTTTTTTGCTGTCAATCACGAGCTTGAGAAAGCAATACATGCGCACAAACAGTGCAGAAATTGGGTTTTTTGCACACAAATACAGGCTTTGATATATGTGTGTGTCTTGGATACAACAAACTATAACATGCAATTAATTATTTTTGCAATTTAACTTCAATTTTCCATCTCAAGTAATTAAGGGATTAATTCACATTTCAAAGTAAAAGCTCGTCTAATGTTGAACAGTTATTTATTTTTATTTTTTTTGTCTATAGCAGACAATAAAATGTGCGCTAATTGCGTACACAATCTAACCACGTTACGTCTACTATAAATACACGTGGCACAAACTGATAAGAAATTTACTACAAGATGGAGTATTTACGACAACAACATTGCATAAAGCAATATATGAATAATTAAATTGATGAAGAAAGAGGAGTATGTATAAAAACAAAGGCATCCATTTTTCATTCCAGAATATTGAGAACAAGTCGATGTACATCATGTTCCATCAACAAATATACTAGTATTTAATACACATAAATTGGCAAAGTTAATTTAAAAAGCATAGTAACTAAATTAGATGATCACACGCAGCTGGATGCCATGCAAATTTGTACAAATTCAAATCAAGCTTGAGTTTGCGGCGTTGCTTCCACTCCATTCTTGTCTGAATTCAGAAGTGAACTCAATTTGTAAACTTCAACGATTTTGTGAATACTGTTCTTCTCTTCCTCCATAACACTTATTGGCTTTTGAACTTCTGGGAGCTTATGATCCATGATTTTATCTACGTTTCTGTACCTCGCGTAGAGCGCCATTTGAAGCAAGCCGAAGATGAAGCCTAGCACATTTGGAATCTGTGTAGACGGACAAAGAAAAAACATGAATACGTAGATACTATGTATTTTTATACAAATGCATGTGTATCTGAGATTCTGAGTGGACCCCATATTCCGCTAGTATGATATAGAACATGTACATGTCTAATAGATTTTTTTATCAAAATCTAGTGCATGGATGTTACGTACCGCAATGTTATAATCTTTTAGCAAAAGGCCATAGAAAAACCACATAACTGCGCTAATTGTAAGGAAAAATGAGAGAAGAAACGGCATATGCTCCACGTTCTTGGTTCTCACGACTTGTCTCTGCAAACAATTATCGTATAAACTTATAATACTAAAAATATAAAATACAATACATAATGTTACAATTTTTTTGTAAATCCCTACTCACCAAGATGCATAGAGGGGCGATGAACACGCACAAAGAAAACACGAGACATATCCATCCGACTACGATGGGACGTTGAGATGGTCTCATTAGGAAGTGAGTGACACAAAATATACCCATCCCACTTAAAATAACCAAACCTAGGAACTTCATAGTTGTTACCTGCGTATAAATACAACATAATATTATTTTAAAACAAACTATACATTGAAAGTTACCTTCTATTAGTGATTTATTACCTTGGACTTCTTTGAGGCGTAATAGAAATAGAAGACAATGTAAAAGGTCTCGATGAAACAGCCAACTGAGTTAATGGTGATTATGAAAGTAGCGTTTCCTTTGAGAAGTGCGTAGTAAATCCACAATACTGCACTGAACAAAGCAACCACGTACGGAATCGATTGAAATCCTTCGCTTGATTTTTTCTTGTAGATTTGGTAAAAAGTTGGTCTGGGAAAATAGAGTTGAAATTGTGAGATATAGATATCCATGTTTAATTTGTAAAATTTAATTAGTACATGAAGTAATTTGTTACTTACAATGGAGCGAGAAACACACAGAACGAGATGATGTTCCCTGCGCATAAAGAATTAGATGTTAGAGAATTTCATATAGTATTAATTGTTCCAAGAAAATATTATGAATATCGATCTTAACTAATGATTAGGTTAAAGTAGTTAGTTAGGTTGCATAAATTGACGTACACATGCATGAAAACTAAGCTATGGTGGATATACTAAAGTATTATCCTCTAAAAAGTGCACCAAAAAATGTTTGTTTCGAGCACGTACTTTTTATGCATGATTGAAACTGATGATTACCATGCAGATTCGCATCAGATTTTGTTCATTTTTTTTGATCGAGCACTAAATATATTTATATGTGTGTGCATAATAGAATTATTTAGATAAAATCAGAACTCAAAAAAGTTTACCAAGTAGTCCAAATGCAAGAGCCCAATGTCCAGAGAAATCAGCCATATCGCTCTAGCAAATTTAGAGATTGAAATAATACTCTATCTCAGTTGTTATGGCTAACATTTGGTTGGTATGTGCCTATTTATTCACAAAAGAAAGGGGCACTTTTGCAATAATGTGAATTAAATGGGCACTTTTGCATGATAAATTCTACAAAAAAGATACGAAGGTAACCTTTTTTCTCTTTCAATCTTTCATACTTCGCTAACGAATTATACATGCTGCCCAATTTTGTATAGATTTTTTAAAAATTAGATCTAGCTATAACGTATGAATTACTTGCGTTGAAATTTTTAAAAAATAAGAACAATTTATAATGTAAAAGAAAGCGTCCCTAAATTAATAACAAATTAATTTAATCTTTTATTTTTTTAGTAAGCTTTCATTTGCGTCCTCTAATTTTAGTTGGGACACCAATAATAAGAACGTTTTTTGAAACGTTGATGGTATATTTAGAAACATAAATTAGCGTCCTTAACTGCATTAAAAATGTCATTAACGATTTTTTTTTGTTGTAGTATCGAATGCATTGCATTTCTCCTTACAATGGATTAAATGAGTTTGTATCAATTAAGAATGAAATTTATACATATATGATCATACTTTTATTTATTATTGAAAGTCAAATTATGTACATTAAAGGGGTGTATTTGCGTAATTAATGCAAATTAGCTATTTATATAAACGAGCCGAAATAACATTTTTTGGAGGGAAAAAGCTCATACCTTTTTTTTGGAAACTTTGCAGGGGGATACTACTATATTATTGATGCATATAATTGAGGGAGGCAAAAAAGGAATTCAAGCTTTATAGTATTTTATTAACATTTATCTCAGTACGTACTCCAATTGAGCAATAATTCAAATCTAACATGGAACAAATAGCTATTATTTAATGCCACTTGGGAATCAATTACAGGATGGGGCCATTATTTCGACTCTATTTTTGAAGATATGTAGAGATGAAATAAAATGAATGAAGATATGATTTAGTAGGCTTATCTTGTCTTGGTGGTTTATGTCATGTTTGGATCAGCTCTCTTTACAAAATTAAAATGCTGCCTCTCCTGAGGCTTGATTGATTTCCAATCACTTCTCCTTTTCTATTTTATGTGGTTATTTTTAATTATTATTCTTCCTGGGAATAATAAATAAAATGAATCTGCTAATATATACAGAGAAAAGGGGTTCTCGACTTTATATTTCTTTTTCTTTTCCCGCTTTATATGGGCTGTGTTAAAAGTTCTTGATCAAATTCAATCATGCCAAACTCTATTGCAAATGTGCCTTTAAATTTGTGTGGTGGCTTAGAAAAGAATACTTGTACTATTATTATGTGCTGGCCTCAATTAATAACAACCTAATAAGTGGAATTAAACCATTATTTTATTATATTGCTATATTATATATGGATACATGATGTTTTACGAAGAGAACTAATTAACTTTATTTTTCAATAAGTTTATTTGCGAAGCTATCAAGGTGAGATTAACTAGTCTAATTATATTCATTAGTTTGCCATGCTTCTTTTCATTTACCAGTGCATGATTGTGGTACAGAATCTCGAATACTAAACAATAAATTAACATTATAATGAATCATGCACATAATAAAAGAATATGTGAATCTTTCACCTTTAAAATGATTGGCACATACTATTATAAATATGTGATATTTGTGATTGGATTAGGTCGGTGTGGCCTTCCTGCATGCATGCTAAGTACTCGCAAAGTTCACAGCCCTAACTAATTAATGTTTCAGACTATACAAGTGGATAGATAAGATTAGGATTTTTAAAAAAGTAGTACTACTAAACATACTTTTGTATCCCGATTTAATTAATTAACGATGCATTACTATCGGTTCTATTTAATTAACTACACCCTCAAGTGTCACTAAATTCATCGACAAGATGCATGCCTCAATTAGTGACATCTATAAATAATGAAACTAGCTAGAACATAATTTTATTGTAGAGTTAGTGATCTATTAAGAAATGAAAAGGCAAGCGCGTCCAAAATTTGTTGTGAGATAATCAACATAAGTAAAGTTTAAATTTCCGCATAAGATTAAAAAATAGAAAATCTTAAAAGGGAACCATCAATACATGAATTAAAGTACAGCGTTAATTACATACAATTAAAACAGAAATTAAGTAGTACCAAATTAATCTGACAAATATCATATAGTAGCCTTCGTGCAATTTTTCTATTAGTATTTGTTTACTATGTTAGATAAGATCACTAGCTAGGCACTTTAGCTCAATTAATTAAACGGAACGGCATATTCACTAATAAAGTTCATAAAATTATTTATCTTTTAATTATAGATTAGCTAATGCATGCACTTTCTAATCTTCGATGCTTTATATAATCGATAGCAGTAATCAAGCGATCTCGAAATGTGATACAAAAATGATTAGAGGGAACATCTTTTTAGGTCCACGGACTTTGCCAAAATATCATTTTAGGTCCGTGAGCTTTGAAAATATCATTTTAGGTATGTTAACTACAAGTTAATATCATTTTAGGTATTTTTTTAAATATTTTCAAGATTTTTTTGCCAAAAATGCTCTTAATGCCTTGAGGGGCAATTATGTCAATTTAGTTTGATGGGTGGTCTGACGCTGCTACAATAAGATCAGCCTTTTAAGTGCTTTGACATACTTATGCATTTTGTCATACCGATGAGAGAAGAGAGGGAGGTATTTCCTCTATTTACTCAAATAATTCATCCATGTCTCTTTCTTTCTCACATTTCCCCCCATTCCTTCTCCTCCCCTCTTTCTCTCTAATTCGGAATATCTTCTAAAATTTCTACATGTCGACCACTTCTACAAATAGTTACGCTTTAAATATGTTAATTGTTTGTGCCGTGAACGGGCAACCCTTAAAATCGCCGCAGATTCAAGGAGGCATTCACACAGAATGTTATATTTTGTTTGCGAGAAGAAAGGAAAGAATGGTGGGTGCTCATTTTCCGGTGGTACTATGAAGTGACGTCTCTGACGCAAAGTTGCAGCGGTGAAGGAATTGTCAAAATTGCCCTTTGAAGGCCTTAAGGGCATTTTCGTCTGAAAAAAGTTCAAAATACTTCAAATGATATTAACTTATAGTTGACGGACCTAAAATGATATTTTTAAAGTTCACAGACCTAAAATAATACTTTGGCAAAGTTCGTGGACCTAAAAATATGTTCCCTCAAATGATTAACATAATTTGGGGATGCTTCTACAGATTTGACCCAGATAAGTTAAACGATATTCAAATTTGAATCAAAACATACTCAACCATCAGCGATTATAAAGATATTCCCAAAAACTAGCTAGGATACAAATTTAATACTATTTTAGATCGTGCACAATTCTTGAGTAGTAACACTATCCACTACAAAAAATTCGTTGATTACCAGCGGAATTTACTAGCGGATGATGTTTGACGCTATTAGTAGCGGATTAGTAACGGAATATCCGCTAGAAGATTTAGTGGCAGAATTAGTTGCGAAGTCCTGACGGATTTTGGCGCCACTATCACTTCAGTTAATTACTGTCGAAGATAGTAGCGGATCAGTGACCACTATTAATTAGTAGCGGATGCATCCGCTAGTAATATTTTTTTCTTTATTTTAAAAATTGATATTGAATAAATAATAATATAGTAGTGGAAAACGTCCGCTGGTAATATTTATTTTTAAAATAAAAAATTCCAAAATTGAGAAGAGGGAATTAATCAGCCGCTAATCCAGGCTAGGGTTTAATTAAGATTAACAACTACTACTAATACTAGTACTATTATTCACTAACATCTACCCACTCTCCCACGTTTTTTACACTCACGCCTCAAGGATCTCACACACGTCGTCGTCGCCCCCCTCTTGCTGCCGCCGCCGGTTCCCCTCGTCTATCCCGCTGCCCCATCACTCTCCCCCCACCCTCTCTCGCTATATATTGTCAATTTTCTGAATGTTTTTTTGGGCTCTCCCCAAGTTCTTCAATTGGTATATGATGATTTAGCGAATTTTTGATGGGAATAAATGCAAGTAATAAATGAAGATCACAACACTGAAAATTACGTGGTTCGATTTACTGAGGTAAATCTACGTCCACGGGAAGAATAGAGGGCAAATTTGTATTGCTTGGTCTAGCTTACAGATTACAATACTGATTTGCTATATGAGATTCAGGATCTAGAGAACTTAACCCTGGTCTATCTGATCTAAGTTCTATTTATACATTCGAACTAAGATCGTGGTTTGCAGCCCTGGTAGGGGGGTTGATAACTGCTTAATACCACTAAATAGATCGTGGGTGTAATGGAGGTCGTGGAGATCCTGCATGGGTCCACTATCTCCTTGTTCGGTCGAATACTGAGACCGAACTGCTGAACTTTGCCGATCAGCTTTTGCCGATCTGAGAGTTGAGCTCGATTGGTCGGCTTTTACCGAGCTATAGGCTGTGACCGAACTCTTTGGTTGTGCCGAACTGACTTTGCCGATCAGCTTTTGCCGATCTGAGAGTTGAGCTCGATTGGTCGGCTTTTACCGAGCTATAGGCTGTGACCGAACTCTTTGGTTGTGCCGAACTGATACTCTTTCTTGGGTTTTGGGCTGATGGGCCGTCACTGCTATTGGGCTCGCAATTATTGTGTAGTTGTTTAGTTCGTATCCCATCACCACCCCCCCCGAAAAGCGAAGTGAATCACTTCGGCATTTTGGATAAGTGTAAGGGGGAGGCTGACGTCAGGGGACGTGCTCTGCACGTGTCTGCATTAAATGTGACAGCAAATCCGGCCAGAGAATCCAGAAAAAGTGGGATTTGAAACGGTGCGACGAATTTGAAAAATATTTCCTTTCTTCATCATTGGAACAGTTTTGCAATTATTTCTTCTGCATTCTCTCTCTTTTTCGTAAAATTTTCTTCCGCTTCTTCAAGAATTTCTTCAGAGACTTTCGACCATCAAAGAGTAAGAATCATGTCTTCTTCTTCTGAAACTGTTTCTGAATCAGGTAGTGGTAGGAAGGGGGGGTAAGGGATCTTCTGGCCGGAAAAAGTCCGGGGAGAAGACGGTAGAATATTTTCACAGCATTTTGAGTAAGGATACTGTGATATCCTTACACAGAAAATATTTTCTTCCTGGGGGGTTAGTGGTGATTCCCGACGACACTCATAGGGCTAACTCGCCGCCGGAGGGTTATGCCACCGTTTACGAAGCCTGCTTAGAATGCGGGCTTCGTTTCCCTCTTCCCCCCGCCTTTGTAGAGCTTCTTGAATTTTTCCAACTTCCTTTAGGTCAGGTGACTCCAAATTCTTGGAGGCACTTATCGGCCTTTGCTGCCGAGCTGCGTAGACTAGAAAAGGATCTGTCTCTGAGGGCAATCCTTAATTTCTTTCAGTTTAAGAGAAAGGGATCCTGGTTTTACTTGATCCCTTTACAGCCCTTTAGAGCCTTCTGTAAAACCAAATGGCCGATGTGGAAAAATCGCTTCTTTTTTTACAATAGGACAGCGGCTCCGGACTTTTCCTGGAGAGGGCCGAAGTCCGTAATTCCTCATCCTCGGGTAGAACCGTTGGACGAGCTCGAGGGCGGGCTCAATAAGATTCCCATGATTAGGAAACAGTATTTGGAATCTGAGCTCGTCAAGGGTGACTTCGTGTTCGACTCCTCGTCTTCGGACGAAGAGACTGAGGGTGAGGATTTCTTTTTTATGCTTTACTGCTTTAGCGGCGAAAACTAACTTTGTTTTCTTGCTTTTTGGCAGTGAACATGCTAAGCAGGCTTGGTCGCAAATCCTCCGAATCAAAGGAGCCGGAGAAACAGAAAAACACTGCCGAGAAGAATCCGAAGAGGCAGAAGACCTCTTCGAGTCAGTCTTCGGATCCAAAAAAGCCGGGATCGACCTCGGCAAAGGGGAAGGCGAAGACTCAGAAACCCCCAAAAGCGCCAGAGAGAGACATTGTCCAGGGGGGTTATGGATCAGGAGTGGTTACGGCCACTTCGGAACATATCTCTGAGCCCTTTTTATGGCCAAAGGACTTTGTAGAGGTGAATTTTCTTCTTGATTTTCTGGCTTTGCTTCTTTCCTATATTTTTTTGTGGCCCCTCTGTTGACTTTTTCCTTTTTCCATTTTCAGAGGAACAATATGCTCTGCAAACTCGTCACAGTTGAACTCTCTAAAGCGTCCAGCGATTATGATGAGATGCAGAGGAATTTGAATGCTGCTCGTCACCAGGCCGAACAGGCTCGGGCAGACTTTGAGAGGGCAAGGGCCGCTATGATCTCGGCTCAGGATGAAGCCCAGCGTGCCAAAGACCAGCTCATCATCTAGAGAGAGCGGTCGAAACAGAGGGAGGCGGAGGCCGTGGTTGCTCAGGGGGAGGCTCTCCGTGTTTACACGGAGAAACTCTTTTTGAGCAATCAATTTTCGGCCCTTATCGGTGATCTGCTGAAATTGATGACTGATAATGTTGAGCAGGAACCCGAAGTCGTCTTGCCGCTGTATGGCCGAGAGATTGCAGCGCGTCTCCAGAGTCTGCCGCTCCTTGAGGAGCTTGCGTCTTCATCGGTCCTGCTTTCTGCTGAACGAGTCCGTAATTGCCGTGCTGACCGTGACGAGAACATGGAGGCCATCTTTGCCTCCTTGGGGCCTGTTTCACCCGCTTCAATTTTCAAAGAAGAGGGTGAGCAGGAAAATGAGGCCGGCAAGGAGACCGAGCAGAAGGATCAGCAGACCGGCGACGGGCACGCCGAGCAAGAGGTGCAGCAGATCGGCGATGGGGGCGCCGAGCAGGAGGGAGGGAGGAGGGAGGCCGAGGCTGAGACCGAGGTCGACAAGGAGAAAGAAGCTGAAACCCACAGGGAAGCCGGAGACGAAACTGGCGAAGTATGATTTCGTCTCCCTTCTCTTAGTTTAGTTTCTTTCTTTCTATTTGTAAAATGGCCTTGAAGCCCTCCTTGTGTAAATTTTTTCTTGTGAATGAAAAAAATTCTTCTTTCTACACTCGTGTCTTCCTTATAGCTCTTCTTAATCTCTTTTACTCCTATTGTGGTTTACTGCCTGCTCGGTAAACTGAAATGCCGAACTGACATAGCTGCTTCGTATTCTTAACTCTAAGGAGCTGGAGGTACTTCACTGGAAGCGGCTATACTCTTTGGCTTTAAATGAAGCTGAGAAAAAAGCTATAGATGACCAGATGAAGTATGATGAACTCTTGGCTCGTTTAGTGGAGCTGGAGTCCAACAATAAGGACTTAGAGTCCATAAAGAAAGATCTGGAGGCCGAGCTGAATACTGTCACCGCTGAGAGGACTGCATATGAAGATTTCATCTGCGGGCGCGGGGGAATGACTATATCTGAAGTTCAGAATCAAGTTGATGAACAGTGGGAGAAGCTTCATGTACTCCGGAAGAACAATGTGCTGGAGAGCTCGGCTTGCCAACAAGTTGTGAAATCATTGCGGCGCTTGGCTTCTCTGTACGACATCATTCTTTCCCGGCGTCCCTCAATCGAGAGATTCCTTAGCCGTTTCCCGCTAACAGATGCTCACACTCCAACTCAAACCTCTAATCCACTTACTCAAATTTCTACTCCAAATCAGCAACGGACTCAGGAGCAACCGGAAACGTCAAGACAAGAACGCCCTGAAGTTCGTAGAGGAGTTGTGAATATGAGTGAGCAAGATCAGCGAATGCTTCGTGAAGAGACTCTTCGCCGCCGAGGTGCTAGAACTTCCCGGACTCAGGGAAGAGGCGGTAGGTCGATCAGAGCATCTCGCCCACCTACTTATTCTTCATCTGCTCGGAACGCCCGAACTCAGCATCATGAGGATTTTTCGGATAGGTGGCTCAACTTTAGCAATCGTAGACAGTAGAATAGTCCTTTGTAATGGTGTAACGCATTCTCGTAGGGCAGCGGAATTGTATGCCCAACAAGACTTAGTAAATGAAATTTCGCTTCTATCACTGCGTATTTACAGTTCAGCGATTTTTTATTTCATTTATTGTACTCGTCCTCGGTCTTATGAAGTAAACTCTTCTTTGACCGGACTGAGTTAGTGTCCTTATTTGGCGAGTTTTATCGCTTGGATTGGACTTTCCCTAGTTAACCGGAGTGGTTTTCGGCTTATTGCAGTTCGTTTCAGACGAATTGCTTGTTTCTTAAGCTGAATTGTGGAATCTTGTATCTTCCTTAGAAGCTTGGACTCACAATTGTCTTTAATACATGCTCTAAAAAAAGGGGATCAGCCTTTAAGGAGCAATATACCTCAGTAACATTTATAAGAGACAAAACGCACATAGAGAGACAAATAAAAAGGACGAAAAAGATTTTAACCTTTTAAAAAACGACAAGTAAAAAGAACAATAAAAATATGAAAGCACATAACCCTAGGACCGAACTAGACACAAGACTGACCGGACCTTGTCTCTTACAAATAGAACTTCTTGAGGTTGGAAATATGCCATGTTCGGGGTACTTGTTCTCCTGACATGTGGGTTAATTTATAAGACCCTTTTCCCAGGACTTCTGACACCCGATACGGACCTTCCCATGTGGGTTCAAGTTTGCCCAGCTTTTCTGCTCGGCTTACTTCATTGTCTCTCAATACGAGATCTCCCACTTGAAACTGCAGCTTTTTCACCCTTTGGTTATAATACCGGGTTACTTGCTCCTTGTACTTGGCTTCTTTTATGAAGGCCAATTCTCTTCTTTCTTCGGCAAGATCTAGTTCGGCTCTCAGTCCGTCGCCATTCAGTTCTGTTGAGAAATTAAGGGTTCGGGGGCTGGGTATGCCGATCTCAACCGGAATTACGGCTTCAGTGCCGTACACTAGACTGTACGGAGTTTCACCGTTGGAGGTTTTTGGTGTAGTTCGGTAAGACCATAGGACTTGAGGAAGATTTTCTACCCATTGTCCTTTGGCTTGTTCTAACCGAGTTTTTAATCCTTTCACCAAAGTACGGTTTGTTACTTCCGTTTGTCCGTTTGCTTGTGGGTGAGAGACTGAAGTGAACCGCTGTTGAATATTCAACTCTTGGCACCAATTCTTGAATGTTTTGTCAGTAAACTGAGTCCCATTATCTGAAATGAGGATATGGGGTATGCCAAATCGGCAAACTATGTTCTTCCAGACAAAATCTAATGCCTTTGAGCTTGTTATCGTAGCTAATGGTTCAGCCTCCACCCACTTTGTGAAGTAATCCACGGCAACGATCAAGAATTTCATTTGCCAGGGAGCTTGTGGTAGTGGTCCTACTATGTCTATGCCCCATTGCATAAAAGGCCAAGGGCTTTGCATAGCACATAGATCAGTCTGCGGCGTCCTTGGGATATTTGCATGGATTTGGCATTTCGTACATTTCTTAACTAGCTGTACTGCTTCTTGTACCAAAGTTGGCCAATAATATCCCCATCTCAGAACTTTTTTAGCTAATGCTCTAGCTCCGATGTGGCTACCGCAAGATCCTTCATGAACTTCTCTAAGGATGTAATCCGTCTCTTCTGGTCCTACACATCGCAATAACGGTTGAAGGTAGGACTTTCTATATAGGACTCCTTCATGAAGTTCATACCGACGTGCTCGGCATGTGATTTTCCTTGCTTCTCTCTTATCCTCGGGCAGTTGTCCTTGATCTAGATACTTTAATATTGGCGTCATCCAGTTTGGTGAACTGGTTACTGAGTGTACTTCAGCTTCATCAATGCTTCTGTGCGGTAATTCCTCCACCTTTGAGCTCGGATATGAGGCCAACTTACTTAAAGTATCTGCTCGGCTATTTCCCGCTCTGGGAATGTGGATTATCCGAAAATAAGAGAAATTTCGGCTAATACTTTGCGCTTTGTCCAAGTATTTTTTCATCCTTTCACCACGGGCTTCACTTGTACCCAGCATGTGATTCACTATGACTTGTGAATCACAATGAATTTTGAGAGATTTGACAAGTAGATGTTGCGCTAACTGAAGTCCGGCAAGAAGGGCTTCGTATTCGGCTTCGTTATTAGTGGTTGGGAATAAGAACCGAAGTGAATAAGTTACTTCGTGTCCGTCGGGAGCGATAAGTAGAATACCAGCTCCACTTCCTGTCTTATTCGAAGCTCCATCTACGAATCCAATCCAATAGTCCGGCGGCTCTACTTCGGGTTTCTGGGGCTGTGTTAGTTCATCATTGGTAGGATTTTTCTGTTCGGCAATAATAGGGATTGCCTGATCGAACTTTGCCTCTACAAGAAAATCTGCCAAGGCTTGTCCCTTGATGGCTTTCCGAGGTAGATATTCTATTGAATGTTCTCCCAACTCTATGGCCCACTTGGCAATTCTGCCTGATGCTTCTGGCTTAGTCAAAACTTGCCGAAGTGGAAGATCGGTTAAGACGCATACTTTGTGAGCATAGAAATATGGCCGCAGTCTCCTTGCTGCATTTACTAATGCCAGAGCAATTTTTTCCAGAGGTTGATACCTTGTTTCGGGACCTCTTAATGCTCGGCTTGTAAAGTAGATAGGACGCTGTTTTAGGCCTTCTTCTCGTACAAGCACCGCGCTAATGGTTTGATCTGATGCTGCTAAATATAAGAATATCACTTCGGCATCTGTTGGAGCAGAGAGAGTAGGAAGTTCGGTTAAATAACTTTTGAGTTCGTCAAAAGCCTTTTTCTGTTCGGCTCCCCACTCAAACTTTGGTGCCTTCTTCAAAACATTGAAGAACGACATTTGCTTTTCGGCTGCTTGGGAAAGGAATCTATTCAGTGCGGCTAGACATCCAGTTAGCCTTTGCACATCATGTATGGACTTCGGCATTGCCATGTTCTGAACAACTTGAACCTTTAGGGGATTTGCCTTGAGTCCTTCCTTTGAAACCCAACAACCCAGAAATTTTCCCGAATCTACCAAAAAGGTACATTTTTGGGGATTGAGCTTGAGGTTGGCTTTTTTGAGCACGTCGAGAGTGGATTTGAGATTGTTTTCGTACTCCGAAGTGCTTCTGCTTTTAACAACTATGTCGTCAACATATACTTCAACCTCTTTTCCGATCAGGTGCCGAAATAGCTTATCTACCATCCTTTGATATGTGGCTCCGGCATTCTTTAAACCAAATGGCATCTTTTTATAAGCAAAAATACCGAAGTCAGTAATGAAAGTTGTTTTTGAAGCATCATTCTCATCCATTAAAACTTGGTGGTATCCTTTATACAAATCAAGAAAACAGAAAATTTCGAAGCCTATCAGAGCTTCTACTTTTTTATCTATGTTGGGAAGGGGGTAGCAATCTTTAGGACAGTGCTTATTTAGATCCGTAAAATCTATGCACATCCGCCATCCTCCTTCTTTTTTCTTGATCATCACAGGATTGGCCACCCAAGAAGGATATTTTACTTCAAATAATACATCCGCTTTCAGTAATTGGCGGACTTCGTCATGGATGACTTGATTTCTTTCTGCCGCAAAGAGTCTTTGCTTCTGTTTTATAGGCAGGACTGAAGGATCAATATTTAACCGATGTGTAATTACCTCGGGAGACACTCCAGTCATGTCCAACGGAGACCACGCAAAGACATCTTTGTACTCTTTGAGGAGCTGGATGGTCTTTTCCCGGAGTAGAGGTGTTCCCGCGAAACCGATCTTGACCGTTCTGGATGGATCATCTTCGTATAACTGAACTTTCATCGAGTTCGGCTCCGGTGTGACTTCGTTCATTTCGCCTGCCTCTGACTCCGGCTGCTGTGATTGCTATGCTTGATGGTGCCGATCTGATTGTTCGGCACTTTTAAGCGCAATCTGCAAACATTCTTTTGCTCTCTTTTGATCACCTCGGATGACTGCTATCCCTCCTTTAGTGGGGATCTTGATTGTGAGGTGATAAGTAGAGCAAATGGCCCGAACTGTGTTGAGCCAGTCTCTTCCCAGTATAATGTTATACGGGGATCGAGCTTTTACCACAAAAAACTCGATCACCGTACTGGAGCTAGTAGGCGCTCTTCCTACCGTAATCGGAAGGCTGATAATTCCTTCAGGGCGGGTGTCCTCCTGGGCGAAACTTTTCAGAGGAATTGGGGCCGGACTGAGCCGAGCTGGATCCACTTCCAGTTTATCAAAACATTCTTTAAAAAGAATGCTAACCGACGCTCCTGTATCCACAAACACTCTGTGGATCAGTTTGTTTGCCACTCCAGCTTGAATGACAATAGCGTCTTGATGAGGAGAAATGGCCGGGACGGGATCTGCATCTGAAAATGTAATTACTTCCTCCTTCTTCAGCCTTTTATGTGTTGGCTCCTCTCGATTGAAGCCTCTGCGCTCTGATTTTAGAGACGATTTAGTCTTCCCGGCTGGGAGAGCGTCAATAGTCTGGATTACTCCATCATATTGCGGCTCGTCATCGTCTTCGGGATCCTGTTGCCTTTTAGGATCCTGAGGAGCGCAGTTCGCACTTCTCTGTTTCTTATTCTTTTTCGGCGGCTTGCTTTGGTATTTTTTTAACGTCCCTGCTTTCACAAGAACATCAATGTCTGCTGCCAAATTTCGGCACTCCTCGGTATCGTGACCGTGGTCTTGATGGAAGGAGCAATATTTATCCTGACTTCGGCGCGTGGCCGATTTCGTCATCGGCTTTGGTTTTTCGAACATATCAGAATGCAGTTCGAAAATTTCCGCTCTCGACTTGTTCAATGGTACGAACTGAGCGGGTGGTTTCTCAGGATTGAGACGTGGTCCCAATCTGTCTTGTACCGGTGCCCTTTGAATTCTTTCAAAAGGAGTTCGGCGAGGATGTCCCTGATCGCTATGATCGGGCTTCCTCTTGTCTCCTCTGGAAGAGCTGTCTAAAGACCGTTTTCGACGGTCTGCCTCATCAGCACGAGAAAACTGGTCCGCAATGTCCCACATCTCTTGAGCTGTTTGCGGACTGCATTCAACGAGCTTTCTGTAGAGAGCTCCTGGCAGAATTCCATTTTGGAATGCCGAAATGACAAGTAGATCATTGAGATCATCTACTTGTAGGCATTCCTTGTGGAATCTTGTCATGAAGTCGCTAATCTTTTCATCGCGACCTTGACGTATAGAGAGCAGCTGAGCCGAAGTGATTCGGGTTTCAGCTTTCTGGAAGAACCTCCTATGAAAAGCATCCATTAGATCTCTGTAAGATCTAATGCTGCCTTGAGGGAGGCTATCAAACCACCTTCTTGCGTTCCCGATGAGCAGCTCGGGAAACAGCTTACACATATGAACCTCATTGAGACCTTGGTTCGCCATATTATACTGATAGCGTCCCAGGAAATCATGAGGATCCACTAACCCGTCATAAGTCACTGACGGAGTTCGGTAATTCTGTGGCAACGGAGTTCTGGTGATATCATCCGAAAATGGAGTCTTCAGCGCTCCATACATAGCGAATCCGACATCTCTACGGTATGGTGGAGATGGAGTTCTCCTGTGATTTCGGTAACAAGGAGGAGAAGGAACATATCGGTGGTGAGGATTCTTTCTCCTGGAAGATACGACACTACTGCGGTAGTGACTTTCATGTCTGGAGGGGGAGGGAGAATCCGCCGTTTTCTTCTCCGGCTTCTGGCTCTTTTGCAGGAATGTTAAGAACTCATCCTGCTTCTCAGCCTAGAACAACTTGACAGCCTCATTCAACTCGAGCTGCTGGGGAGGCTCGATGCGATGACTTTTTGAGTGGTTTGTTCTTTCACCGTGAGAACTGGAGGCAGATTTCTCCCGAGGCTGTTTTCCAGACCTACGGGCTGGACTAGCTTCCTCACGTTCATCACGGACGGAAGTATGGGTATTATGTGATCTGGTACGCATTTTTTGGTGGAAAAGGATCAAAAACTCGCTTTTATCACAGTTTTGGTTCTCTGTTTCCCACAGACGGCGCCAGTGATGATTTAGCGAATTTTTGATGGGAATAAATGCAAGTAATAAATGAAGATCACAACACTGAAAATTACGTGGTTCGATTTACTGAGGTAAATCTACGTCCACGGGAAGAATAGAGGGCAAATTTGTATTGCTTGGTCTAGCTTACAGATTACAATACTGATTTGCTATATGAGATTCAGGATCTAGAGAACTTAACCCTGGTCTATCTGATCTAAGTTCTATTTATACATTCGAACTAAGATCGTGGTTTGCAGCCCTGGTAGGGGGGTTGATAACTGCTTAATACCACTAAATAGATCGTGGGTGTAATGGAGGTCGTGGAGATCCTGCATGGGTCCACTATCTCCTTGTTCGGTCGAATACTGAGACCGAACTGCTGAACTTTGCCGATCAGCTTTTGCCGATCTGAGAGTTGAGCTCGATTGGTCGGCTTTTACCGAGCTATAGGCTGTGACCGAACTCTTTGGTTGTGCCGAACTGACTTTGCCGATCAGCTTTTGCCGATCTGAGAGTTGAGCTCGATTGGTCGGCTTTTACCGAGCTATAGGCTGTGACCGAACTCTTTGGTTGTGCCGAACTGATACTCTTTCTTGGGTTTTGGGCTGATGGGCCGTCACTGCTATTGGGCTCGCAATTATTGTGTAGTTGTTTAGTTCGTATCCCATCAGTATAAATCATGTATATGTATATGTTTTTTTTCATTATCTTGTTTTTCAATTTGCAGGAACTCAAATATTTGAAAGTTCAATTGATGTAATGTTGCTCTCTGGAAATCTACTAGTATTTTAGAATTCACACGACTGTTGTTGCTCATATTGTGTTTGAAGAATTAATGTAAGTTTTTGATACATTGATTTTGAGTAATTTTTCAATATTACTATATGGGATTGAAAGAAGTAGTTCAAGCACAGTGAGTAGTGTATAAAATATATTATGATGTATCTTCCTAACAACAATATCAGTAAACTAAGTTAGCATCAAAGTCCAATTCTACACCTAACAAATTTTTAAAATGATAGACCAGTTTTGAACATCAGCTCCTCCAGAAAGGCTAGTTATCTGTTCTTAGACAGTCATGTGTATAAGTTATTCACAATGGGAAGTAGACGTTTGGTCAAATATCTATCTTTGGTTACACATGATTACTTTAATGTTATTAGTGGAGTAGTATATCCATCATTAGTTATTTTGCATTTGTATTTTACTGCTTAACCATTATATTCTTGTTGGTATGGCATACTGCTGTGTCTTTCCCAGCCTATGCTAGTAGCCCGTAGGCCTTCAAATATTGGCAGGATTGGCCATTTCCAACCTCTATAAGTGACAATACTCATTGTCATCATCACGTTTCATGGAGCTACCATAATGAACATATTATTTGCTTTTACTGGGATTTAGTATACTTAAAACTACCAATTAATATTCATTGTTTACATCCTTGTAGTATGTCCACCATAAGTATGTGCAGTGTGATGGTGCATCAAGAAAAAAGGGGATACTACCTGTGAAATTTGTCAACAGGTTTGCTTCTTTATTAAATAATTTGTCATCTATCATTCTATGTATGTTTAACACAAGGTTCCAGATTTTCAAGCCAAGTTATACAGCACCACCCTCTCTTTGAGTGGGATCCCCATGAACTTAAGGTATCACTTCATTCTTATACACGCTAGTTTTAGATAAAGGAAGGCTGCTTTGTTGTTTATGTCATATTGAATTGATTCCTTTGTGGAATACAGCTGTATGTTTATAAATATATATACTATATATCTATACATTGAATTGATTATTCATATATTTATTTTATTCGTATTAACTAGGTGAAGGTAAAAGAGGCTGCTGCGACTCAGGTCAAGAATGCCAAGTTATGGGAGGCAGCCTCGACAAAAAGAGGAGGATGGTTGGAAAAATAGACCTCGGACCAAGCCTTGTGGGTAATTCCTCCACACACACTACTAGAGGGATGAGTCAACAAGTGGACCTAGAAGAACAGAAAATCAATGTTGAGCCGAGAAGAGAATGAAACTAGAACCATTCTTTGTCCAGTCTCGTCTGAAGAATTATGAGTTTGACCTCTATTTTGTAATTCATTGTATAATCTAAAGTATGACAATATTGAACTTCATGTCATTTGCAAAATATATATCTACGGAGTTTTATTTTTGTCTACAAAGAATTGTTGATATTTATTTGTAGATATATGGTTTGTTATCAACAGGTTGTAAGATAAGCAAAATAATTGATCCATAACATAAATTTTGATGTAGTAGCGGAATAGCAAAATATATAGATATAAATAAAAAACTTCAGTAGTGAAATATATTCTTTGCTATTCTACTGCTAATAAACTTCTGCTACTAATCTGCTAGTACTATATCCGTTGCTGAACTTGATTGATTTTCGTTTCTAATTTGATTTCAACATATAGTAGCGGATTCATCTGTCGGAAATCCGTTGCTAAATATTAGTAGCAGATTTTGTTCGTTACCACCATTTTGGCAGCGAGGTTTTTAGCGACGGAGTCTATCCGCTGCTAATCCGCTACTAATAAATTTTAGCAACGGAATTAAGGCATTTAGTAGCGGAAATGTCTGCTGCTAAATCGCGAGATTTTTGTAGTGATCTACAACCATTAAACACTAATAAAGTGAACATTTACATTATTCATTTATATTTCACGATCTATATTTTTTCTTATTCTTCCTTATTTATAATTTTCTGTTAAATTAATGTAAGAATGAATAATGGAGTACTAAAATTTTATTAAAACAGTGAAAATTAGTACATAATTAAACTCTAAAATAAATAAAAAATAATAAAAAATACGGGAAATGTGTATTCATGGATAAAATCTAAGACTAAAGAAACAATAAATTAAAATATTTTTTAATATTCAAAATTAAAATAAGACACATGGTGGGTTCTTATTGGGCAGGAAAATGTGTGCTCTACGTGACCTTGGCATTCGAGCACAACATGCTCAACGACCCTAAACACCGGTAAGGCACACATGCGTGTGCTTAAGAGGGTGAGTAATTACAATAAAAGTCATAAACACTCTAACAATATGATTAATCTTTATTTTGTTTGAATTTATATGGCATCTTGTTACGGACGTCCTCCGTAACGTGACCGGCTATCTATCTTCTCGGACGGATAGGGTGATCAATCCTTCGACAAGCTCGAAGGAAGGCTCACGGATTTGCTGAGTCACAGACGTTCTCCGATCAGCAGCAAATAGGGAACAATAATTATACTAGATACTCAAGACAAGTTTAGGGAAAATATTATATTGATTGAATGAATAAAGTGATAACAATAACTCCTATTTATAATGCTACTAACTTAATGAACAAGAAAACAAAGATATAGAAAAAGATATGCAAATCCCTAATATATCTAAACTAAATATTAATAGTATAAGACTCGTATCAACTCCCCCACTGTTAAAATCCACCTTGTCCTCAAGGTGGGAACCACGAACCAAGGACGAGAGTTGAAAGCAAAAGCTTTAGCTAGACGTCTCCCCCTAGATCAAACACATATCGAGCAGCTGAATGTCTCCATTCATCACCTTTGTCAAAAGTCAACAAAGGAGACCCAATGTTGTCGGCAAAATTCCATGCCAAAACGAAAAGCTTGTTCACGCCTCCCAGAATGCCCAAGCATGGCATGTCATTACTCGGAGGGATCAACCTTGCATCTTTGTCGAGCGATGTTGATCGATGATTCATAAAGCACCAGTTGTTACGGACGTCCTCCGTAACGTGACCGGCTATCTATCTTCTCGGACGGATAGGGTGATCAATCCTTCGACAAGCTCGAAGGAAGGCTCACGGATTTGCTGAGTCACAGACGTTCTCCGATCAGCAGCAAATAGGGAACAATAATTATACTAGATACTCAAGACAAGTTTAGGGAAAATATTATATTGATTGAATGAATAAAGTGATAACAATAACTCCTATTTATAATGCTACTAACTTAATGAACAAGAAAACAAAGATATAGAAAAAGATATGCAAATCCCTAATATATCTAAACTAAATATTAATAGTATAAGACTCGTATCACATCTCTGGCTTGGATGGCTTCCTATGGTTCTTCTACAACCATGAATGATGTAAAATATGATGTGGATTGTGGAATGATGATGAATGATTGTATTTCGAGCCCTATGAGTTATTATAATACTATGAAGGAGTTTGAGATAAAATAGGATTTAATTTGAAGATACTAAAATCACGTAAAAATGTATAAAATATCGTCACTATGTACGAGCATGTATGGTACGGGCACACAGTCTGTGTATATGCTGCTAGAAGGCCGCCAAGTGAGACACGGTACGTGTGTTAAGCTTTGGGCTTCACATGGGTCATGCAGGAGTCTCTGCTCTCAATGACTTTTTCATCGTGCCTGAGACAAGGTATGTCTCTCCAAATTTCCTTACATATGGTTCGTGTCTCTTTCTCTTCAAGAGAGATTCACGTGAACATCTTACACACCTCAATTGAAATATTGTAGCAAAAGTTATGAAAATTTAAAAGTAAATTGTTTCCTGCAAAGAAAATACTTGCACGAAGTATTGCCTCCAGTTTTTATACCCTCCATATTTTGTATTGCTCATTAAATAATTAATTAATTGAAATTTAACAAGTTCAAATGTAAGGCCTAATTAAGACAAAGATAAATCAAGTTTATCAACAGCTCAAGACTCGTCGTTACGGCCTACGACAAAATGTGATTAAGTAAAGAAAATAAAGTTTTTAGGTCGTGGGTTGGGGGCGTGATACTCTTTGTAATTAGATACTCCCTCCGTCCCGGACTACTCGCACATTTCCTTTTCGGCACGGAGATTAAGGAATGAGTGTATAGCAAAGTCAACAATTGCGGCTGTAGGTGATAATTTTTACTAAAAATGGAAAGAGTGCAAATAACTTGGGACGCCCAGAAAGGAAATAAGTGCAAGTAGTCCGGAACGGAGAGAGTACTTGTCTAAGGTAATGATTGATTGTTTGTAACCCTACGGAATAATAGAGATTGTTGGCGGATCCACAGCCACGTAAACTTGAGCGTTGAATAATTGCCTTTTCTTTAAATCGCCTTTTTCAGTTGTATCACAATTTGTTTCGCTATAATTTTGATTGCGGTAACCTCCAATAGTTTATTACTTTATTAGCATTTGAATAACGTGATTTTTCATGCCCGGATCACATCGATCGACCTACATATATATATATATATGGTCCAATTTATGTGATTTGATTTTATTTAATTTAATTTATAAATTTGTTTGTCGATCGGTCAAACTTATATATTCGTTTTATACTCATTAGTCTGTTCCACTAAATTTTACATTTCATTTTAAAAATTTTTAGTAATGAATCCCGTGCACCACTTCATTATAAATTTATAATCATATTTTATACTATAAAAATCAGAATTACAATTTATTTCCTCCACATTGTTACTTTCGCATTGCGGTTCTAATGAATTTTATTATTGTCATTAGTCTTTGGACATTAATATAAACTTTTACATTATTTCAAGACATTTTTACCCTTTCTTCAATTTTTTGCATCAAGGTACTATAAGCAGTTATTTAGAAAATACTTCAAATGATATTAAATGCATTTATGGGATACCTTCTTTATAATTTTGATTTTCAACAATTTTTTTACTTTTTCCTTCTTCGTTCTTTTCTTATTTTTCATATGAACCGACATTATATGCCATGTCAAAAATTAAATTAGAAATCAAAATAAAACTAAGCCGTTATTTTTGACAGTGGCAACATTCAATTAAATGTCGTCACGTGAGATGTGATAGGTACATTACATAAATATGGCGGTGCACTATAGCTTCACAAATTTTACTTTTGAAAAATGTCAGTGGTATTCAATGGATTTGATCAGTCTTTGGAGCAAAGGATTATCAAAGGATCTACTAAATTTTTCCGCTTGTAAAGAAGGTTAATTGAGGAATAGTGATATATATATATATATATGGATGTTGTTTCATTTGCAAGATTATATCTCAAGATTAAATATAAATTTTATTTCTCACAACTTAATCCTAAATGGATAATTATGTAATAAGTATTTAGTAATAGCCACATCATCCAATTAAAATAATTTCATAATTTAATTATAAATGGATATCTCATAGTATATAATTAGTCATGGCAACCGAGCATACATATTAGTATCAAATATTAAAAGCTATGGACGAACCGATTTCGATAGTGGAATATTATAGGAATTCTTATTTGATTGAACTAAAATACATATTCCGTATATATATTAGCACTGCAAAATATCAGATGAAAAGAAACATGAGATATTTTATATGGCGGCAGCCAGCAAAAAATACCTAACATGCTGGAAGCATTAAGACTTTGATTTATACTTGTTATTAGTTACAAATTAAAGGGCCATAATCGCCTTTAATCACAAAATATTAGCAATTTGCATTTTGATTAATTAGGCTGCGCTCACCAGAATTGGTAGTGCTTTGTTTGGCCTCCATAACGATCATCACCAATTTCGACCGTAACAGTAATTAATTTCTAAGTCCTCATCATTTTGAACATAATTCGACGTCGTTTCGGGCTAGATAGCTCCTGTTCTCGATATGGTTCTTGTACAATTACATAGATTCATGAGTGTATAATTTCAAGCCAGTAGTGTCTCAACCATTGACACATTTACTCAATTTTTACTTAAACTTGTCTACGAAGTCCTAGATGATTAACTACTAAGTGGTGCATCGTTTAACCTGTTGACCCACCATACTAATTTCATCCCTAATAAATACAGTAAGGTGGTGTTCGGTTTCAAGATAAAATAATATCAAGATACAATCTAGGATTGAGTTGTGAGATTATTTTAGTCATACGAGGTTAGCTATGACTAATTATCCTACGATTATCCATCTATAGGATTGAGTTGCGAGGTTGAATCTTATGAACCAAACACACTACAAATTTAATCCTGGATACAATCTTGCAAAACGAATGCTCCTAAAAGAATAATATACTAAATAATTGTGCAAAATATCACTCCTTGTGTGACGTGTCTACATAATGACATTCCAAAGCTCAAAATCTAATTAATGTGTGTACGAAGTTAATGCACACGTGTGATGAAATATTGTTTCAATTTGTTGAATTCGACAATATAGTACTCAAATCAATCAATCATTAGAAGAAGCCCATGGGCCATGACAACTAATTTGATGGCCTTTTTAAAATTCTATTTTAAGCTAATTAAGTATGATTATTTAATGAAGTTCGTCATTACTTATTCTATAAATGGAAATTACTTCAGCACACATGTAGATCTTAATTGATAAGTATAAAGTGTCGATTTTTTTAAAAAATTTTAATATATCTTATGCATATAAATTGTTAAAGTTTTTATATTTATTCCGTTTCTTTGTTAAACGGAAATAAAATAAATATTTTCCTTAATATACCCATGTTTTAGTAATCTTGGAAAATTATAGTTTCTCATTTCAGATGAGTATGTGCAAGAATAGGAAAAAAATAGAGTAGTAGTACTATAATTTTAAGATGAAAATGTGTACTAATATACTAGAATATTTTTGTGCCGTTAATTACGAAACAAAGTAACATATCCTCTCTGTTCAAACTATTCGGCGGAGTTTTTTTCTTGTTTTTTATTTTTATTTCTAAAAAATCAATAGTAATTTCTGAGTTTAACTTTCAACCTGTTGAATTTGCATCTTATCAATTATATTTCACTTAATCATCCTTTATATTACTACTCCATATTTAGTGATGAGATGTCATCAGCAAATGGTAATGCGCTTTATCATGAATGATCCAGCTTTTATGACCGATCTCTCCATACAAATGTCTGCCTACTTTATTGACAGGTGGCACCATGGATCTTTGATTTTGTACGGCCTCCTCCTAAATCAACCTACTTCGTTTTCCCTTTCCTTTTACTGCCATTGGACAATAATTGAGAGAGACATTTTCTATCTCATAACAAATTAAAGATTCCAATTATGTAACGTGTGTACATTGTAACTTAAAATAAAATAACTTCCTATTTAATCTTACATTGATTTGTCTATAATATACATTCATTTTTGTAGATGTAGTTTTTTGTCGGGAGCGGATGCAGGAAAAAAAATTAGTACTAATAGTTAAGCTTTTTACACTTTATTCGAAAACATATATTTTAGGGTAGTTCAACCACTAATACGGACTTTTACGTAACAATTTATATAAAATTTGGTATATTAAAAAGTTATATAAAGGAAAAAAATTGAAAATATGAACTTTGGTACGGGTTTAAGCCCCCGAACCCACCGCATGTGCCTGCCCATGCACGTCAAATTTAAAAATGGATTCGGTATGGGCTTAAGAGCACCCACAACCGTGCTCTTGTCAACGATCACGGTTGTGGGCCCGACCCTATTTTTTCTGCATGCTCTTAGCCAAGAGCACAACACCCACAGTCGTGCTCTTCCGCAAGGACGAGCACAAGGGTCCCACCATTCTATTATTCAATTTAAATAAAAACATTTCCATAATATTAAAATTCATTAAAAAAACTGAAATAATATTACAAATTATAAATAAAATAAAAATTACATAATTAAAATTCTAAAAATTAAAAATTACATAATTAAATTCATAAGTGACCGAATTTCGTCCAAATGGATGATGAATGTGTGTATTTATAGATGGTTTTGGGATTAATTTTTTTTAAAAAAAATTCAAAAAAATGGTAATAAAATGGCTATATTTTTGGAAATCCGAAAATATATTTTTTTAATTTTTGGTATTATTTTCAATTTTATTTTTTTTTAAAAAAAAATACCAACGGCCAATAGAAACACGCCACGTCGCCCTGCTCGCTGGCACGGACGTGCTCTATGCATAGAGCACGTCCGTGCCAGCAGCAAGGCGTAGCGGAGGACAAGCGTGTCCTTGCCAGCGGCAAAGACGGACGGTGTGCTCACCGTTGTGGGTGCTCTAAGCCCCTTTCAAACAGGTTGAACCCAACTTTGTTCTTGAAATTATGGTACTCCGTCACCAGAGCTTTCCTGACTCAAAATAAAGTCATAAAGGTGCAACCATCAACCTTACTTAATCATAAAACCTAAGCCTAATCATATTAATCTAAAAGTTAAAATCGAACTTAGTCATTTTCGTGTAATTAGAATTTCATAATTTATACTAATAATAATTAACTAGATCAGTTATATCAAGTTCAATTTGGATGGGATTGGCGCCTAGCACAAACTTAGAAATTATTAAAAGCAATCTCCATCATGACATCTTGTCTATTTATTACACTACAAAAAAAGGCATATATCCTAGCAAAACTCAAATTTTTCCGAGCACTTAACTTGGTCAACTCCTCTATGAGATGTCCGAGCACCAGAAGTGCTAGGAATTTCCAAGCACGATACCTGACAGCTCTTCCTAGCACTTGCGTGTGCTCGGAAATAATGCGATTCGATTATCCTAGCACAACCAAGTTGTGCTAGGAAGGGACATTTCAGCCATGTAATATTCCAAGCACTTATGTGCTCAGAGTTCTTCGATTTTTTCATATTTTATTATTATTATTATTATTATTATTATTTCAGCTTCATTTTAAATTGTTAATTCAATGAAATTAAAATGGCATTAAACTAAAAGTAGGAATAAAATATACAAATTAAAATACCCAATGGATTGCTAGAATAAAATTGTTTCACAAAGTCATTTCAAAATGCTAGTCTATATCTATATCTAAATTGTTCACTCAAATTTTTCACTAAATAGGTTCTTAACTTGTTCCTATTGCAGGTTTTGAGTGGCAACACAATGCAAGCGTGCAATGCGCACACATGGTGTGCCCGCATTCTTGAACTTGGATGGTGCACGCTTCCTCAAAGCATATGCCACATACCTCCGTTTCGTTTGCCTCTGATAAACTTTCGGTCGCACAATCTGACGCGCTTTCCTTCTCCCTGTTTGCCTTTGCCTCACTGGTCAGCTCGCTCATGAATTTCAAGTACGACGGCCACACCAGAGGCTCCGCGGATGATGGATTTAGCAGAGCTGCACACCCTCCATGCTGTTTCCTTAATGCTACTACATATGGAATTTTCCTATATCACAGTAATCATATTAGACCTTCCAACCAATAAATGATACTCCACTGTTAGACCTCCCTTTCATATTCTTCTACTTAAGTCTTATAGTTCATTCATATTTAATTAACTTCCAATGGCCTATTTAGCAAAATCAAAGAATGAAGAGGAGGCACCCTGAGGCGTCTCTTTGAAGGCGATCAGCGCCCCAAGCGAGCAACTCTCGTATGCAATCAAGAGAACCACTTCGTGCAGCCAAATGAAGAGTACTTCCAGGGAAGCTGTGCAACAACAAATGCTAGAAATCAGAGAAAGTAGTCATATCATCAAAGGGAAGACCGAGAAAAGATATATTACCCGTATCCAAAAGTTGAAGCGCAAACAAGAGCTTCATTTTGCAACAGTACGTGAACACATTCAGAGCTAAGTGCAGCGGTGTCGCTCCTTTGTGGTCTCTAACATTCACAAAACGAGAGTATCCCCTGCAGTAGTACTTGCGTTCAATTTCAAGACTAATCCAATAAGTTTACTAGTATCAAACATCACAAAATTAATCTAGACGGTTGCCTACCATGAAGCCGCCACCTGAGAGCTACGGGCTGCAGACAGAATAACTTCAACACAATCTGAGTGACCATAGTATGCAGCATGGTTCAAACAGGTTCTTCCGTTCACTGAATCAAACATCAGAATCTGACCCCAAATATTCAATATTAGCCATATTTTCATAAATATATAACTACTACTATAAGATATGTAGATTGGACGTACATAAGCTCCTGCTTCAATAAGCTTGGTCACGCATGAGATCTTGCCATGCATTGCAGGCTTTGCAGCCAACATCAAAGGAGTCTACATACATCATAATCATCAAAACAGATTCAATAATGGAGAACTAATTAAGATTGAACATTTCTACTAAAGAATTCCTTCTACAAACACAAAACATAAGGTTAATCAGAGGAAATGATATCAGAAAATGAAAATCCAACACATGTTCAATTGGCATATAAACATAATAAACAGATTGAATTAAACTAAAATCAGATCATGTTCACTAACCCTAGATAAACCAAACAGAGAACTGGGACATTCACTAACCTGCAGGTGTGAGAAATGGAAGTGTGCGCCGATGATTGGAGGTATCTCGGAGAGAGATCGGCAGCGAATTGGAGAGAGAGCGGCGGCGAATCGGAGAGAGAGCGGCGGCGAATCAGAGATAGAGCGGCGGCGAAGCGGAGAGATCGACAGCGAATCGGAGATAGATCGGCGGCGGAGGGGGGGGGGGGAGAGCAGAATAGCGACGATGCTGAAGTGTGTTGGTTTAGTAGCCCTAATCAAGGTAATTAATGAGAAATAATTATCACATAATAATTGGAATGGAAATATTTCTGAGCACCTTGCAAGTGCTCAGAAAGATTTCCGAGCAAAGTCAATTTGTGCTAGGAATTTTTCTGAGCACAGTCATTGTACTATGAATTTTTCCGAGCACAGTCAATTTGTGCTAGCAAAATTCTCGAAATTTTTCGAGCACTTATATTGTGCTCGGAAACACTGGTGGAACATATTCATCATATAAA
Organism: Salvia splendens; assembly: GCF_004379255.2. Taxonomy (NCBI): domain Eukaryota; kingdom Viridiplantae; phylum Streptophyta; class Magnoliopsida; order Lamiales; family Lamiaceae; genus Salvia; species Salvia splendens. Next base: position 12,616,162 of record NC_056040.1, read on the forward strand.
TTTATTTAGAAATATATTGTCTGATTTCGAGCACGTAGTAGGTGCTCGGAAAATTCCTTGCACATTCCTACGGTGCTTGAAAACTTGATCGCAATTGCCAAGAGTCATTCCTAGCCCGTTCACTGTGCTCGGAAAGTGTATAATTTCTTTTAAATTCCGACTACTTGGCTCATGTGCTCGGAAGGTGCTCGGAATTTTCCGAGCACATATTGGTGCTAGGTAAATAGTGTTGTTTTTTATAGCGTTGTTTGTTCATTCCGCATGATGTTACCTAAGCACCAATTGCTGATAAATGTATCAAAAGTCACATATTTATATGATTGTAACATTTGGGAATCAATGCCACCGTGCCTTCTGTCGTTCAACAAAGCTATGCTCAAGAAGGTAGGCACAAAGTTGTATGTATGATAAGTACTTAATTAGAGGATAAGATGTCCTTTGAGTGTAATCTCTAATCACTTATTAATCTCATCATATCTAATCACTAAATCATCTTTATTCTCTAGTTAATAGTAAGTGCATGTTAATTAAAGTATACAAATTGTTTGAGATCGGCATGCCAATTGCAATGGCTTATGTGAAAAAAAAGTGCCATTTTATAAATATAGATAAATGTTTTAATTAATGTGACATGGTACACGGTAGATTAGTTTTCTTTTTTGAGTAAATACAAGGTAGGTTTGATAGTGAATGTTGTTTTTATTATTTTCATGATTGCTGGTCTTCAGATATTTTTTAGTGGTCTTCTTATAAATTTAATGAATTGAAAAGTGACTATCTTAATTTCTCCTTTTTTAGTGTCGTGAACTATTTTTCAAATATTTTCCTTTGTGCAGATTCAATTACTCCCTCCGTCCCGGATAATTTGTCCCATTTTTCCATTTCGGTCCGTCCCATATAATTAATCATGTTTCACTTTTTATCAATTTTGGTAGTAACCCACTAACTCATTTCTACTCACATTTTATTATAAAACTAATATATAAAAGTAGGACTCACATTTCATTAATTTTTTCAACTCATTTTTTATTACATTTCTTAAAACCCGTGCCCGGTCAAAGCGAGACGAATTACGGAGGGAGGGAGTAATATGTTAAGCTCTAGCCCTCTCATGAATTGGAGTTGGGATCTTTCTAGCTTTGTTATTTTTTTGGTCAGATTTATTTGTGTTCATTTATTATATCTTTGGCAGATTCAATTAATAATGTTGTCTTGATTCTTCATAAGTATTAAGAGTTTGTTGCTATTTTTTTGGTACAAAGTTTGTTGCTATTTTAATGATACTGTTTTATCGAGGTCTCTTTTAGAGTGAGCATTTCTGCTTATATAAAAGAATCAGTAGTAAATGGCATTAGTTACAATCAAATCCCCTCTTTACGGTGACCTACTATTTGGTGGCGAAATTGTGTGATTACAAATTTAAAAATCCAAGTTTGATGGATATTATCTAAAGTGCATGCATATAGTAGTATAGACTGGTACTAAATCATGATATGCTAGTTATCATTTTTGTGTCATAAAATATATCGGAATTTGTTTTTATATGCCTGACAATTTTAAATGCATCAGAAGCTGAAGGATCAAAGTTTATCCACTTATATTTTAACAAAGAGTATAAATTTTAAGCTTGTGAAAAATATCAAATTTTGATAAAGATTTGTGAGTTATGGACCATTTTACCCCTTTAAATAAAAAGTGAACTACGTGAATAATTCCTGATCTTGAAGAGTTAGACCTTTCTAGTTACTGAACTTTAAAAATATCACGAGAAATCTATGAATTTAGAGGTTAATCACATATTTGATCTTTTTTTCCACTTTTTTGACATATTTTAAGACCGAAATGCCTCTCAAGACATGGAAGGCATTTGTATACTCCACTAATTTTTTCTCTCACACTTTCTTCTCTATTTTATTATCTCTTCACTTTAACTTTATAATAGTAATATTAATTTTGTAAAACATATGCGAAAAAAAGAACTAACACAACTAACTTGGGACGGATGTAATAGTAATTATTCTTATGAATAAAAAATAAATATTTTAATGAAATTTATACTATAATAAATAAAATATACTTAGCATAATCTAATTTATTTTGATCATATCATAAATGAATCAAACTCAAATTCGGACCCTACTTGAATAAACAACTCAGACTACCAAGCTCAAAACACTTCATCTCATAAATTGGATCCGAGTCCGACCCATTACATTATTCCAGATTAAAAATATACTTCAGCCCATAAAATAATCTAGCCCAATAAATTGTTCTAATTGGGAGTAACTTTGATTATTAACAATTAAATGCAATTTCTTATCAATAGTAGTACTCCCTCCGTCCGCCATTAGGAGTCCCATTTAAGGACGGCACGAGTTTTAAGAAATGTTAAGAAAAGTGCGTGGAAAAAAGTGAGTGAAATAGATGTCTCAGTTGTATATATTAATTTTAAATGAAATGTGAGTGGAATGAGTTAGTGGAAGGTGAGACCATATTACCATTTATTGTAAAAAGTGAACCGGGACTTCTATTTGCGGACGAACTAAAATGGAAAAACGGGACTCCTATTCGTGGAAAGAGAGAATATGAGTTAATTATACACCTATTTGGGGACATCTCTCCCACGATTCCGCCTCTCTCTCTCTCTCTCTCTCTCTCTCTTCTCCACTCCTCTCTGCCCTACCGACCGCCACCTAAGGTCGAGTTCGACGCAACGACCGGACCCGAACAACAGTCTCCTATCTCCCTCAACCCCACAGTGAGTCATATTTTACTCGCTATTGATTCCTCTTAGCAATATCATTGTTAGTTTTAGTTTTTAGATATTTAGCAGATGATTTTAGCTTGAGTTGAAAACTTGGAATTGAAATTGGGTTTTGATATAGTAGTATTATGATTATATCAGAAGTATAACAAAACTACAAGCTGTATTAATCGAGTTGAAAACTTGGAATTTAAATTGTGGTTTGATATAACATAGTATTATGAGACTGTGGGAATTGAAATTAGGTTTTTAAATGAGCTTTATCATGGTTGGATACCCGATTGGGTAATTTTTCACCCAATTTGACACCCCTAATCGTTTGTTAGAAACGCTGCCTCTGTGCGAGCTACTTTTTGAATAAAACTAGGGAAAAGGGTTTAATTTAAGTATCGTTGCTTATACCTAATTTAATTGTTAGTTGCTTGATTGGTGTTGTAAATTTTTCCAGAGGCTACCAAATTTTACTAGAAGATGGATGAGTATCAGGAGAGGGAAAGGTTCGGCATGGATAATGATTATGATGATGGCCAGTGGATTGGTGGCGAGTTTTATGGCAAGCGCAGACAGAAACGTGTGCAGACCAAAGACGATGTTCTTTACGGTGTGTTTGCTTCTGGTGATAGTGACTCTGACGAGGGGTTTGGGTCGAAGAACAAGCGCAGGAAGGATTCGTCGAAGAAGACTGACTACTCTAAGCCAGTCAGTTTTGTTTCGACTGGCACAGTTATGCCCAGTCAGGAGATTGAACATAATTCCAAGGAGGATAATGATGTAATGGAGGAGGAGGATGTCAAACCTGCTGGTTTAGGCCTCGGATTTGGTTCTGCTGATTCGAAAAGGGCAAATGAAGACAAGGAAGAAGATGATGACTTCTTGCCTACTGCCTTTGGGAAGATTATCAGGGAAGGTGCGAAGTTGCGGGAAGAGAAGGAAAAGGAGAAGGCTAGGGCAGCCAAAAAATCATCTCAAGCTAGCAAAAGGGACTTGGACCCAAATGGTGTTGGTGAATTTGAGAAGCATACCAAGGGTATTGGAATGAAGTTGCTTGAGAAGATGGGCTACAAGGGTGGCGGTCTTGGTAAAAATGAGCAGGGAATCACAGCTCCTATTGAGGCCAAGCTTCGGCCTAAGAATATGGGAATGGGTTTTAATGACTACAAAGAAGCCGTTCGTCCAGCAATACAGGAAGTAGATGAAAAATCTGTTCCACGTCCAAGCCATTCTCTAGACGGTCGCAATAATGAAAATCTTTGGTCGAAGAAAGTTTCAAAGAAGAAGGCTTATATAACAGCTGCAGAACTGTTGGCCCAGAAGGAAGAGAAAGGTTTTGAAGTTGTTCAGAAGGTTTTTGACATGAGAGGGCCACAAGTTCGGGTTTTGACAAATTTGGAAAACTTGAATGCAGAAGAAATGGCCAGGGAAAATGATGTCCCGATGCCAGAACTTCAGCATAATATCAAATTGATAGTTGATATAATTGAGCATGACATTCAGAGACTTGATGGTAATCTGAGAAACGAAAGGGAGACTGTGGTTGCTTTACAGAAGGAAAAGGAGAAGCTGCAAAAGGAGGCTGATGACCAGAAACAACGGCTTGGAAACATGGAGGAGATAATAGCTGTATTGGACCAATTGGGCGAGAAGAGCTCTTCAGGATTGTTAACTTTAGAATCACTTGCTAAATCATTTGTAGATTTACAGACAAGATTTCCGGATGAGTACACATTATGCAACTTATCTTGCATTGCGTGTTCGCATGCTCTGCCTCTATTTATTAGAATATTTCAGGGATGGGACCCACTACAGAATCCAACTCATGGAACTGAGGTTGTATCATTGTGGAAGACACTGTTGCAAGGAAAAGATTCTTTGAATTTCTCAAGTACAGCTTCTCCATACGTGCAGCTGCTTATGGAAGTCGTATTTCCTGCTGTAAGAATATCTGGGACCAACTCTTGGCAGGCAAGGGACGCAGAGCCCATGCTTAGGTATTTGGATTCTTGGGAAGAGCTTTTGCCTCCTCCTATCCTACAGGCCATACTCGACAGCGTTGTTATGCCAAAAATATCAGCTGCTGTAGACTCTTGGGATCCGCATAGAGAAACTATTCCCATCCATGAGTGGATCCACCCTTGGTTACCATTGTTGGGTCACAAGTTTGAGAATTGCTATCACACGATTCGCAATAGATTGGCCAGTGTTCTTCATGCTTGGCACCCAAGTGATGGATCAGCTTTTGCCATATTGTCTCCTTGGAAGACTGTCTTTGATCCTGCCAGTTGGGAGCACTTAATGGTTCGGTACATCATTCCAAAACTATTGACTGTCATGCATGAATTCCAGATAAATCCAGCCAATCAGAGTCTCGAACAATTTAATTGTGTCGTGAAATGGGTGTCTGCTATTCCTACTCATCACATGCTGCAGTTAATGGATGTTTTCTTTAATAAGTGGCAAGAAGTGCTTTATCATTGGTTGTGTTCGAAACCAAATTTTGATGAAGTGACCCAGTGGTATCTCAACTGGAAAGAGCTCCTTCCTCAAGAACTTCAGGCAAATGAGCATATCCGGTATAGGCTTAATCTTGGTTTGGCCATGATGAACCAGGCGGTTGAAGGCATGGAGGTGGCTACACCTGGATTGAAAGAGAATATTAGCTATCTCAGGGTGCGCGAGCAAAGGCAGTTTGAAACTCAGAAAAAAGCTGCTGCACAAGCTCAACATAGGACCATGCCAAGTTCGGATAATGAAATTCCAGCAGAGGGCATTAGTGGTGGAAACGAGATGAGCTTGAAAGAAGTTATCGAAATCCATGCTCAGCAAAATGGTTTGCTGTTCAAGCCCAAACCTGGTAGATTGCAAGATGGGCATCAAATATATGCATTTGGTAATATAAGCATAATTATAGACTCCCTCAACCAAAAGGTGTTTACCCAGACCGAGGGCAGATGGTCCCTCGTATCACTTGAGCAGCTGCTGGAATTGCAAAGTCGTTCGAAGATGAGGCGATAATGAGCTTCAGAAACTCCTTAAAAGTACATCCGTGAGAAACATAGCCATAATTGCATGTGACATTTTATATCCACTTTATTTCCTGATTCAGAAATCTAATTTTGCCTCAGTTTTTACTCTGCAGATACGTACCTTATTATTAAGATACATACAATGATGAATTGTTCCCGTGACTTCTTTTTAACTTGTGAAATTAGTAGATAGTTTTAGTTCCTAGTTGGCTAGTTTCATAGGGTTTTACTTTTACTGTCCTTATAAGAGTTGGCTACTGTGAAAAAAGAATATTATTGCTCATGTTTGAATGTTAGCAAATGGTCTTTATTTAGGCCTTATCCTCATGGCTAAGTCTTCTCTATAAGTTTGGTGCTTGATCTATTTACGTTCGTGTGGAAATGCTAACTCGTAGTCACTGCTTAGGCGTTAAACTGCACAATTCTCTTTGCAATTCTGTTGTTCTGTCTGGTGAAGCTTGGCCTCTAGATCTTACTATTACCATTTGCGTAAAACACTAAAACGGTAATCATCAGGTGAAGTTGCAAGATGCTACTACTCTTTAGTTTGCTAATTAAGATAGATTTTGTGGAAACTGAATGTTGAAGATAATAGTCGTATGCTCTCTTATCGCTGTACGCATCCGTGTTAATTTGGTTATCTGGAAGACATGTGAGATGTGTAGCTCTTTCTTTAGCTTACTTTCAGAGAAATTATGACACAGGTGGTTAATTTGAACAAACCTGTGGCGTAGCTATTATGTGTTTCTCTCAAGGTGTACCTAGGTATATTGATTTGAGTATAATCGAACCAGTTTATATTTATTTACTGCTGTGAGCGGATGATAGTTAACTAGTACTATTTGATTATATGCTTTATCGTTATTCATGTACATTATCAATGATTTTTATCTAGGAGTAAGTAGGTGCAATTTTATTGTTTATAGATGAGAGTTGTTTGCTGATTTTTTGGAGTTCTTGCTGAAAAATGTCTGCTCTTTTAGTCATTGATAAGAAAGAGGACTATTTAGTTATTTGATGCATTCTGTTTTCTTAGTTTGTACTGGAGATATTAATTTCCTTTTTAAGGAATTGATTTGAAGAATTAATTTTCTTCTGCCGTGAGTTTCGAGCTTGGGCAGTTTCATGACTTTTTTTTGATGAAATTCATATTTACCCTGCTTTTGTGCATTGAGATTATGGGCATTGTTTTAGATTTGTTTAGCTGTCATATGCAGCTTCCTTCTTGACAACGGTTTTTCAAATAATGTCTGTATTATTCTTACCCCATGATTTTAGGGTGTTTCCTGAAGTATTAAAAATTATACTCTCATTTGGTGCTTTATTACTTCCGACACTAATATTTTTTCTTAGTACTATAACTTATGACAATAAACACACAACTAGGTTATGCAGTGAGCCAGTGACTGTTTGGATGTGAAATTAATTGAAGAAGATTTCATTTTTATTCTGCCCCTTGATTTGAAGTTAAATATGAAAACGATAAATGAAGTTGAGTGAGCTACATTGTTAGGCTCTATACTTTCAACGACGAACATTTGTGGTCCCTATAATTGTAAAGTATCATTTGCGGTCTCCAGATTATTCCACTTGCTCGTTTCAGGTGTTTTTTTTCACTTTTTGACTAAATTTTCAAACAAAAACTCCCCCAAAAGCCTAATGGGCATTCTTGTACACTAACTCCTCTTCAAAAGTAGGCACCCATTTTCAGAATTAAATTATGTGTGTGTCATTTACATTGCTTCAACTTGATTTGTGAAACAAAGGTAAAATTTGGTGTGGAAGGCAATGGATGTGGTGGTGGAAACTGAAACTAGGGTTTGCACAAATGAGAATTATTGTGATTATCTCTATGTTAGAAGAAGAATAAACCTGACGAAAACATAATTTAATACTTCTCCACTCTTTCACGTCAAATAACATACACAATATACACGTGACGAAAACATAATGCAATATCTTAGGAAATCAAGAGTCGGAAAAGGCGCCCACTTTTGGAGAGTGAGTGTATAAAAATTCCATTTAGGCTTTTGGGAGTGTTTTTGTCTGAAAATTTGGTCAAAAAGTGAAAAAGCACCAGAGACGAGCAATTGGTTTAATCTGAGGACAACAAATGATATTTTGAGTGATTCATAGAGTTATTATTAATTTTTATGTTATGGCAAAGCAAGAGGTTCTATGGTATAGTGGTTAGCAATCTGAGCTTTGAATACAGCGACCTGGGTTCGACTCCCTGTAGGACCTATTTTTTACAGTATTAAGTTTCTTTTTTGGGTGGGCCTCAATTTGGAGACAAGCCCAAAACAATGTTCAAAGTGCAATGCATTTTTTTGTCATACCACCGACATAAACTTGATATAAGTTTGGCACTACTTTATTAGTTTGCTAGCCTCAATTCATACACCTCTTAACTTTTTCATCATATTGATTCAAGTACCGTTTGCTAGGTTTGTTTATTGAAAGTATATTATATTATAAAAAACTTTATTTTTTGTTGAACGAGAATGAAATTATATTTGTTAGATAATCTTTCATTTTGTCAATAGTATATTTAAACCCATATCTTGCAAAAGTTTATATTTTTCAGAGACAGAATGAAGTACTACAATTGCAGTATTGGAAGATGATATGTTGCATACTTTATCTGAGCACCATCCCCGTTCGATGCACTTTTAGCGTTTGTTTTATTTTGAATATTTAGTTTGATTATAATATAATAAAAAATGTTATTAAAATTTTAAATTTTATAAAATTCATTAAAATCAAAGCTCGATTTTTAGTTTATTAGGTCCTTATACCAATGCATTCTGTTTCATTAGGTCCTTTTACAATTTTATTTTACTTAAGTCCTTATATTTTATTAGGTGATTTAGTTCATTAAGTCCTTATACAAATGCATTTTGATTTAAAAGGTTCTTATACTTTTATTTTTAATTAAGTTGGATCTTTATTTATTGGACTTCATAATTTAGTTAACTTTTTTTGTTAATTAAATTAATTTATTTTTCTTATTTTATTGTACATTTGTTCAGTTGCAATATCGACTCATGAATCATCGGGAAAATGAAAAATTATTGATATTGCTCGTTATCAACTTATAAATTTACCATATTTGTAACTGAAATTAATTTTAAAATATTTAAGAGAAAAATTTTTAATTAACAAAATAAAATTTAATTAAATTATAAAATTTGTTAAATAACAACTAAAAAACTTCTAAAATCAAAATGTTATAGTATAAGAATCTAATAATTTTTTTAAAAAAAGATTTGATAAAATAAAATGCATTATAAATAAAAAATTTATAGAAGAAAGTACAAAGTCCAGCTGTTTTTCCTATCATCATTTGTTAGATTAAAATTTGAAAACTGTATTTACTCACGTCAAAAAGAAATACACGTTTCGTTTGGGTGGGAAAACGAATAACTTTTTTATTCCTTATTTTGAGGCTTATTATCCGGCAATTTCTAAACGGATTCTCTTATCAAATTTTTCATACCTGAAAACGAAATAAAATGTCTCAAAGAAGTTTCTATAATCTTGAATGTGATTTATTCATCTAATGGATCTCATTTGGTCACACAATGGAAGCCTGTAGGGGTGGCGAAACGGGTTACCCGTGGGTACCTGCACCCTACAAGTCGGGTACTCGTACCCGATTTTAGCCAAATTTGTTGTCCCAATACCCGCCCCACGACATACCGGGATTACCCGATATCCGTATCGGGTATCCCGTACCCGATATTGCGGATACCCGTACCCGACTCGAAATCCTAATAAAATTTTTGAAACCCATAATAGCCGTAATATTTCCTAATTTACTTTATTAATATCGATGGTAAGCTTTGAATATATTTAGGATAAAAGTAAGGGGACACTCTATAGCTAGTTCCAGTGAGTTTTCAATTGTATGTTCGTTGGAATATAAAAATATTTCAAAAGAACTCTTAGATTATATAAAGTACTACTCCCACTATTCTGCCTTAATAGAGGTATTTCATTTTCTACACTCATTTTGAAAAAATAATACTCCCTCCGTCCCAGTTTAAGAGTCACATTTTGCCATTTAAATTCATCTCAGTTTAAGAGTCACATTTAGAATTTACCATATTTAGACATAAAATTTAACCTCATTATTTTCTTCTATTTACACTCAAATGCCATTAAATCAATAAAAATAAACCAAAAAAAAACTTAACCACCCCCCATACGCCGACCCCTCATTTGACTTTCTCACTCCCTCTTCACTCCTGTCTCTCCTCACTCTGGTCTCATCCCTTCCGATCGAAACCCTAATCTGCGCCGCCTATTATCTCGTCTCTATCTCCGCCTACATCCATCACTGTTCGATTCTCATGAACAACAAATGGGATGCAAAGCCGGATTTTGAATCATTGCCATCTTTGGATATCGTCGTCCCTGATACACCACCGGAGGTCATTGACAGTTGGGAAATCGAACGAGCGGTCGATTGGTACCACCGATCGGAAAATCCACGAACGTTTGGGGGCGATGACGGGTCTGAAACTCTTCCACCGTCTGAGGTCTTCGACGGATCTGAAACTCTTCCACCGTCTGAGGTCTTTGACGGATCTGAAACTCAACCACCGTCTGAGGGCTTTGACGGATCTGAATGTGTTCCACCATGTGAGGGCTTTGACGGATCTGAAAGTCAGCCACCGTTCCGGCCCTATGACGACTCTGAAACGCAGGCACCGTCCCAGCCCTATGACGACTCTGAAACGCATGCACCGTCCTTGCCCTTTCCCGACTCTGAAACTTAGCCACCGTCCCACCCCTTTGATGACTCTGAAACTCAACCACCGTCTTCATCAAAGGTGGAGTACACCGAGAATGAAAAAAAATGTTGTTGATCTTGTTGCCTAGTCTCAAGGATCTCATCTAATCTGTGAGTATTTTTTCAATTCTAAGCCACCCCTGTGTAGGGTTTGGAGGCTGTTTTTAGTGAATTGATTGAGTATGATTGCTGCCTTGGCTATGTTGGCTTGTATTCTCCTTTATGATAAAGTTTTTCTAAGAGTAAAGCATGCTAATCTATATATTCTCTACATTGGTTGGATTATTGTGAATTTAGCCACCCAGGTGGTGGTTTGGAGGCTCTGATTTGCAATTTTTGTGGCCTTTGAATGATTTATTGGCTCCGATTTTGTGTTATTGCTCCTCTATGATGAAGTTTTTCTGAGAGTAAAACATGTTAATTGATGCGATATTTTAGAGTTCTTAATCAATGTATAAAGATTATCAAGTTCAATTATTTTAACTCTAATAATACTACACTACTGCAAGAATACAGTATCGTAGTAGTATTTCAAGTGTCGATCCACAGGGAGGCGAGATTGCTTACGCTTAAAAAGACTACACAAAGCATATAAAGATATTGTTTTGATTTTTGAATGGTTAACTAACTTAAACTACTGAAATGAGATTTTTAACAAGAAAGACAAGTCACTTCAAGTTGCTCACTAGGCTTGCGTTATTTTACACCATTTACAACGAAACATACGACGGGATTAAAATTATCAACCTAATCGCGTGCACTGAACATGTCTACGACGTATAGTTCACAGTCAGCTGAACACTTGTTCCATGAACCAACTTTCAACGACATTTAATTCCTGCGGATGCGCGGGAACGAACGTTGTCTACTATAATTACTTACCTAATCCACTATCAATTTATCCCCTGAACAGTTCTAATTCGATAGCACACCAACAATCAATCAATCCTAAACTATGTTAAAGAGACAATAGTTAAGGAATTAACAACACTACATCTTTAGCAAGAAAACGTAGAGTTTAATCATAGCAATTATTGTTGGTATCAAAACACATGATTCGATGGTGTGAAAACATCCATACAAGCCTAGATTACAACTTGGAGCAACATAGAGAGCTTAGCCTAAAAACATGGTGAAATATGCAATAAAAACCGTAGGAAGCTTGCTCTCGTTGAGTGGAATTGGGATTCTGAAACGGAGCGGCGGAATGATGGCCTTTCTTCAATATTTGTTGAATAATCAATCCCTCTCTCCTGACACCTTTTTCTTTTCCTTTTCCCAAGCCGTCAACTCCCCGTCACATCACCCTTTTCCTTCTTTTTCTTTTTCTACCAAACTCCCCAGCCGTCCACCACCTTCCTCAATTTCTTTTTATGAATCAATAAATGCACCCCTCACGTCACACATCCATTCCCAAAACTGCAATATTGCAGTTAAAAAAAAACTACCCGGCCGGGTTGTATTTTTGGGCTGAAAAATAACCCGGCCGGGTGACATAAAATCGACCCCTCCTGGACTTTCCATGCCTCGCGAAAATCACCCGGCCGGGTTGTATTTTTGGGCATGAAATTAACCCGGCCGGGTGGCCACTTTTGAGAGCTTTCTGCACAGCTTTTCACCCTCCGAGCTTCCTTCTTTGTTTCACCATTTACTCCTCTTCCTACACCATAAAACACACTTTTGCAAGCATCAAACTATAAAAATCATGTAAAGTTATGGGAATAAAAATGTAAATTTGATTCACATCAAATACCCCCAAACTTATTTACTTGCTCGTCCTCGGGCAAGATCATATAAAACACAACACTTTGAAGCTCAACTCACAAAAGTTTTTTCCAAGAGTTTTCAAAAGAATGAATCACGTAGAGACATGAATGACAAAGTCTAAACCCCCAACAATTTCAATCAAGATCTCCCACTCTCATGAACCATCACTTATCAACTTAGAACTTCAAGTCAAGGTGCTTTTCAAAATAAGTCCAAGCATGTGATCATACAACTCAAACCGTCATCATTGACTCGTCAAGCATTACTTACCACATAGACTCGCGGATTTCAAATCAAACTTCATTAACTCTACCAAGTTATTTACAAAGCATCCACAAGCATCAACAATAAGGTCCAAGGTCTTAATTCAAGGTTGTAATGGGGCTAGGGATGAGGTAGGATAAATATGGATAGTGAGCTCAAAGGCTACACATTTGAGTGCCAAATTCTTCCCTCCTACAACTTCCTTCCAAATATCAAACAACAAAATATTACAACCATATTCTCACTCCCCCAAACTTGAGATCAAATCTAGACAAGATTACATATTACACAAATAGAAGCTCTTACTTTATTTCACAACTTTTTTTCTTCTTTTTTTCATTTTTTTTGATAAAGACCTCGACTTTTGCAAATTTGGAGGTCGTCTTTTTCTTCTTCTTTTTTTTTCTCTTCTCTAAGAACTTCATTCTTTTCACTTATACATTACATCAAGTCTAAAAATGTCTACACTTTTCCAATACACCACCCTACACTCAACATTCAACCACCAAGCTCAAACTAGTATTTAGCACCCAAATAGTAGCAAGGTCTTTCGATGAGACTAAAATGAGGCTTATTTAATTGGCTAAGTGATAGGCTAAGTGTTTACACAATAAATAGGAAATTAAGCTCAAAGTGGCTTCTAGGGGATCATGTGTAGGACTAGACATGTGATCATTTGGCCATGGAGTTCATCCTAGTGCCTTATCCTCCCAAATCGTTGACACAAATGAATACAAGCACGCAACTCGATAAAACAAATCAATCCAAAATAATTTCCACAAGACAAGCGATTTTCATACTCACCTCAACTCAAGAAATCGGATGTAATCACAACATGCTCTTTCAAATAAATCATGCACAAATTCCATTCATCCTAGGCTTCAAAGATCAAGTAAGATCAAACAAGATTTCCCAACCAGAAAGCCGAAGATCTAGCATGCACCCGTCAATTACATGATTCACAACACTTTAGCATGCAATACACCCAAAAAACATGCCTAATGCATAAAAATCATTCACAATCCCCCCACACTTGAATGCTACATTCTCCTCAATGTAAGCAAAGAAGAACATATAAAGTAAAGGGAAAGAACACTCCCCCAAACTTGGCGTGATATCTATAGTGCATTCGGGTGGGTGGGTGGGTGTAAGATCCTTTGTGGGTGTGGTTCCTCCTAAGCTCCAATGCAAGCCCTTTCTCCATGTTGCTCCTACACAAACAACAAACCAAAACAAAACACACAAAAAGAACACTCAATTCAAAATAAATGTTGGAGGAAAGAATTGAGCAAACAAAACCTCCAACATATGAAACCAAAAGATAAAAGAAAGATAAAAACTTGGGTTGCCTCCCAATCAGCGCCTTTGTTTATAGTCGTTGGCTCGACCTTCTTCATCCTTGGTCTACACTTTCGGATTCTCTAGTGTGACCACCTCTTCTGTCTCCGTGCCACTTTCAACTCCAACATAGACCTTCAAGCATTGGCCATTCACCTTCCAAATGCTACCATTCTTCTGATCCCGAACATCCACAGCACCATAGGGGTATACCTTGTGCACCACATAGGGACCCCACCATCTTGACTTGAGCTTGCCCGGAAACAGTCTAAGCCGAGAGTTGTACAAAAGGACCAGTTGTCCCTCATGGAATTGACGAGGCTTAATGGCTGCATCATGTACCCTCTTAGCACGCTCTTTGTAGAGATCAACGCTCTCATATGCATGAAGCCTAAACTCATCCATCTCATTCATATCGCACATCCTCTTCTCGGCTGCAGCATCATAATCCAAATTAAGCTTTTGCAAAGCCCAAAAAGCTTTATGCTCAAGCTCTACCGGAAAATGGCAAGCCTTCCCAAATACCAATTTGTATGGTGAAGTTCCAATCGGGGTCTTATACGCCGTTCGATAGGCCCACAAAGCATCATCTAGCTTTTGAGCCCAATCCTTCCGAGACGGCCTTACAACTTTCTCAAGCACCCGCTTTATCTCACGATTGGAGACTTCAACTTGACCACTTGTTTGGGGATGATAAGGGGTAGCAACCTTGTGTTGGACACCATACTTTCCTAGGAGGTTTTCAAACAATTTGTTGCAAAAATGAGTTCCTCCATCACTGATAATGGCTCGTGGTGTCCCAAAGCGGTTAAAGATGTGATTCTTGATAAATTTCAACACCACTTTGGCATCATTGGTTGCCGAGGCCACTGCCTCTACCCACTTAGATACGTAGTCGACAGCAACGAGAATGTATTGCTGCCCATTAGACTTGGGAAACGGTCCCATGAAGTCTATTCCCCAAACATCGAAAAGTTCTACCTCGTGAATATTATTCATCGGCATTTCATTCCTCCACGAGATATTGCCGGCTCTTTGGCAACTGTCACATCGTTCTACATAGGCTTTTGCATCCTTGAAGATCGATGGCCAAAAGAATCCGGACTGAAGCACTTTAAAAGCAGTTCGTCGTGCTCCAAAGTGGCCGCCATACAACGAATCATGGCATGCAGACAAAATCTGAAGGTGCTCATGCTCTCCAACGCACCTTCGAATCACTCCATCACTACAAATCCGGAAGAGAAACGGATCTTCCCAAACATATGTGCGGGTGTCACTCAAAAACTTCTTCTTTTGGTTAGATGACAACCCTTCTGGTATAATGCCCGTGACAAGGTAGTTTGCCAAATTGGCAAACCACGGCACATATGTTTCCCGAGCCTCCACTTGCAACACTTGCTCGTCGGGAAATTTCTCATTTATCCTTTTCTTTCTTTCATCTTCCGTCTCTTCCAATCCCTCTAATCTAGACAGATGATCGGCTACCAAATTCTCGGTCCCCTTTTTGTCTTTGATTTCCACATCAAACTCTTGTAGTAAAAGGATCCACCTCACCAACCGAGGCTTTGCATCTTTCTTGTTCATCAAGTACTTGATAGCCGAATGATCCGTAAACACTACCACCTTCGTGCCAAGTAAGTAAGCACGAAACTTCTCAAAAGCATACACTACTGCTAGCATTTCCTTCTCTGTCGTGGTGTAATTCAGTTGAGCTTCGTTGAGTACTTTGCTAGCATAGTAGACAACGTGTAGAACCTTGTCTCTCCTTTGGCCTAGAACGGCCCCCACAGCATAGTCCGAAGCATCACACATCAGCTCAAACGGCTTTGACCAGTCGGGTGTGATAATAATAGGAGCTTCGACTAGCTTTTTCTTCAGCAATTCAAATGCCTCAAGACATTTCCCATCAAAGACGAACTTGGCATCCTTTTCAAGCAAGTTGCAAAGTGGCTTTGCAATCTTTGAAAAATCCTTTATAAAACGTCGGTAGAATCCCGCATGTCCAAGGAAACTACGGATGCCCTTCACATTCGTTGGGGGAGGTAACTTTGAGATCACATCAATCTTCGCCTTATCCATCTCCAACCCCAACTCTGACACCTTGTGTCCCAACACTATGCCTTCCTTGACCATGAACTGACACTTTTCCCAATTGAGCACGAGATTTGATTCTTCACATCTTTGTAGGACCCGTCTCAAGTTTTCTAAGCAAAAGTCAAATGAGGATCCAAAGACGGAGAAATCATCCATGAAGATCTCCATGATGTCTTCATTCATATCGGAAAAAATTGCCATCATGCAACGTTGGAATGTAGCCGGTGCATTACACAAACCAAAAGGCATCCGGCGGAAGGCATAAGTTCCAATAGGACATGTGAATGTCGTCTTTTCTTGATCTTCCGGGGCAATTGCAATCTGATTGTACCCCGAATATCCATCTAGAAAGCAATAATGGGAATAACCCGCAATCCTATCGAGCAACTGATCCAGAAATGGCAACGGGAAGTGATCTTTTCTCGTCGCCGTATTCAACTTTCTATAATCCATGCAAACTCTCCATGAGTTCACCAATCGAGTTGCCAAAACCTCATTCTTCTCATTGACGGTCACGGTTATTCCCCCTTTCTTTGGTACACATTGTACTGGGGTAACCCACTCACTATCGGAAATGGGATAGATCATCCCATATTTCAGCAATTTCTTCACTTCTTTTTCAACCACTTCCTGCATAAGTGGGTTCAACCTCCTTTGTCTCTCTCTTACCGGCTTAGCTCCATCTTCCATCAAGATTTTATGCATGCATATTGCGGGGCTAATTCCTTTGATGTCGGCAATGGACCAACCTAGAGCTTTCTTGTGTGACTTCAGTAGCTCTATCAACTTCAATTCCTCTTCATCATTCAACATCGCCGATATCACAACCGGTAAAGATTCATCCTCACCAAGGAATGCGTATTTCAGATTTGTCGGGAGTGGCTTCAATTCTAGCTTTGGTGGTACTTCAATTGAGGGCTGCACATCCGCCACGAAAGTATCCACCACACATTCATTCTCTAGACTTGGTTGATCAATTTGAGCATCCTCACTTTCATCAAAATCAAAATCAACTTTAATTGTCGAACCAAAGTCTCTTTCCAAGCTCCCCTTATCATAAACGCTTCCTTCTATACTTGCCGAGCAACGCATCTTGTCAAAGATACACTTGTCGAGGACATCAACTCTAAAGCACGCTTTTGCATCACTAGGATGCTTCATCGCTTTCTCCACATTAATGGTCACTTGCTCACCATTAATTCTAAACGTGACCGAGTTGTCCTTTGCTCCTAGCAACACGTCCCCTGTGGCAAGAAACGGTCTGCCAAACAGAATTGACACCTCTTTGTCCTCGGGCATATCCAATACTATGAAATCAACGGGGATGACGAACTTGTCTACCTTGACCAAGACATCCTCTACTATTCCAGTGGGCTTCACAATGGAATGATCAGCCAGTTGTAGAGCAATGTCGATGGGCTCCATTCTGTTCTCCAGTCCAATGGCACGTGCTGTTTTCAATGCCATCAGTGAGATCCCCGATCCTTGATCCAATAGACATTTGGTGAAAATTGTGTTGCCTATCTCACAAGGAATCACACAACTTCCCGGATCCCTCTTCTTCATGGGCATCATTCCCGAAATCAATTGTGAGCAATTCATGCTCAATGCCACTATTCCCTCGTCTTGAAGTTTCTCCTTGTTTGCCATCATGTCCTTAAAGAACTTGGAGAACTTGGGGAAATTAGTGAAGAGGTCCACCAACGATACATCCACATTCACTTTTCGAATCACGTTCATCATCCACTCGAAGCTTTTATCCTTTGGAGCTCTCTTCTTCCTCTTCGGTGGATATGGTGGAGGAGGAATGTGATCAGGGAAGTTGAACTTGCTTTTCGGGTCTAATGCCGGACTTGTCATCAGCTGTCCATTTGATCCCATCTCTACTTTCTGCTTTCCCTTCTTTTCTGCCAAAAACTTCTCGCTTAACTCGGATTCTACACCATTTTCCTTGCTGCCGGATGCAGCCTGTTCTTGACCATGTTGGGCACCCTGCACCAACGCGGGACTTCCCTTACATGCCTCGTCCGCCCCTGCGTGCGAGGAATGCAAGCCTAACATCTCATCCGCCCCTGCGTGTGAGATGCCGGTAGTACCTTGGCCGTCCATTGATGGTGTCAAATCCAACTCACGACCACTTCTCAAGACCACTGCCTTACACTGTTCATTGCCTCTCGGATTAGGTACGGTATTGCTCGGGATGGTGTTAGGAATCCTCGTGTGTGATGCCGTGGCAAGCTGCCCTATCTGCGTCTCAAGATTCCTCATTGTCGCATCCATCTGCCCAAACTTTTCCACCGTCCTTTCCTTGAAATTTTCGTTCTCCTTTTGACTCTTAGTCATGAAAGAGAGAATCTGCCCCAACTGATCCTCGACGGTTGGCTTCTTCTCATAACCCGGCGGTTGAGTGTTGTTCCTCCATTGATTTCCCGAGTTGTTGCTAGGACCAGCCTGATTCCATCCCGTTTGTTGAGGCCTCCAATTTTGCTGATTGTTGTATTGGTTGCCTTGATTGAACCCTTGGCGATTGTTGCCAATATAGTTCACATCTTCCACAGGTGGTCCTTGAAGACTTGGGCACTGATCAGTATGATGCCCGCCTTGGCACAACCCACATCTCATCACCGTCACAGCTTGGGGTTGAGGAGTCAGTTGAAGAGATTTAACTGCCTTTGTCATCGACGACATTTGAGTGCTAATGTCCGCCAGTTGAGCCTCAATTGCGGTCACTCTTTCCGCATCCTTGGTAGCACCAAATGTATCTCCCGCTCTATCAGCCCCTCGCCTTGGATTGTGCCAATTCCGTTGATTGTTGGCCAGCCTTTGAAACAAAGCCCTCACCTCATCGTGAGTTAGATCATCTAGGTTCCCATTCGAACCTGCAGTCACCAATCCCGTGCCTTCACTGTTGAGTCCCTTGTAGAATTTCAAAAGGTCATGCCCCGGAGCTAGTCCGTGACTTGGGCATTTCCTTATCAATTCCGTGAATCTCTTCCATGCTTCCGCGAAGGACTCGTCATACTTTTGTCGGAAAGAGGTGATCTCCTCTCTCAACTTCTCAATCTTCATAGGAGAATTGTATTCCAAGAGGAACAACGTCTTCAACTCTTGGAACGTTGCTATGTTGTAGCCCGGGATAGAGTCATACCAAGCTCTTGCTTTCTCCCTCAGAGAGAATGGGAATAAGACCCTCTTGATCAGATTGTGTTCCACATTCGGGGGTCTGTGAGAGTTCGTCAACTCGTAGAAGGCATTGAGGTGGCTCACCGGGTCCTCATCATCCCGTCCATGGAAAAGATTCCCCCCATTCACCAAACTAATATAGTGAGGTGGAATGTTGATGTTGTTGTTCGCATAAGCAAACTCTCCGGGGTACTCAATTCCCGATCTCAGTGTATCGCCAAACCTCACAACAGGTGGTGGTATCCCATTGTTATCTGTCATCTCACTTTCTGATTCTGAATCTCTTTCCGTAGTCGGCTCGCTGAACAAGTTGCCTCTGATTAGACTCGGATAGTCCGGGAAGATTTCAGTAGGCGATCCTCTAACTCTTCTTCTTTGATAACAGAGCAACCCAAACGGTGGTGTACCCTGTGATCGCGTGTGCATTCACTTTTTTATTTTTATTTTTTTATTTTTACCTACACAACAGAAAATACACCAAGCACAAACACAAAATAATTCCTATAACCAAAAGCGAGACCTCTCGACAACTTCGGGGTAAGTCCTATAAATCGTGTGTGCTAGAGTGCAAACAAAACTACCTAAAACTAAACTAAGAGTTAGCTAAATATTACCTAAAATAATACACTCCTTCGTCTTCAAGTCCGGACGTGGTAGATGGCTATCACACCGTAGAACACGAACAAAGTACCTATAAAACTCAAAAAGAAAAATCAAACAAAATAAAATATAAACTAAAACAATTAAGCATAGACAAGCTATTGCCTCCCCGGCAACGGCGCCAAAACTTGATGCGATATTTTAGAGTTCTTAATCAATGTATAAAGATTATCAAGTTCAATTATTTTAACTCTAATAATACTACACTACTGCAAGAATACAGTATCGTAGTAGTATTTCAAGTGTCGATCCACAGGGAGGCGAGATTGCTTACGCTTAAAAAGACTACACAAAGCATATAAAGATATTGTTTTGATTTTTGAATGGTTAACTAACTTAAACTACTGAAATGAGATTTTTAACAAGAAAGACAAGTCACTTCAAGTTGCTCACTAGGCTTGCGTTATTTTACACCATTTACAACGAAACATACGACGGGATTAAAATTATCAACCTAATCGCGTGCACTGAACATGTCTACGACGTATAGTTCACAGTCAGCTGAACACTTGTTCCATGAACCAACTTTCAACGACATTTAATTCCTGCGGATGCGCGGGAACAAACGTCGTCTACTATAATTACTTACCTAATCCACTATCAATTTATCCCCTGAACAGTTCTAACTCGATAGCACACCAACAATCAATCAATCCTAAACTATGTTAAAGAGACAATAGTTAAGGAATTAACAACACTACATCTTTAGCAAGAAAACGTAGAGTTTAATCATAGCAATTATTGTTGGTATCAAAACACATGATTCGATGGTGTGAAAACATCCATACAAGCCTAGATTACAACTTGGAGCAACATAGAGAGCTTAGCCTAAAAACATGGTGAAATATGCAATAAAAACCGTAGGAAGCTTGCTCTCGTTGAGTGGAATTGGGATTCTGAAACGGAGCGGCGGAATGATGGCCTTTCTTCAATATTTGTTGAATAATCAATCCCTCTCTCCTGACACCTTTTTCTTTTCCTTTTCCCAAGCCGTCAACTCCCCGTCACATCACCCTTTTCCTTCTTTTTCTTTTTCTACCAAACTCCCCAGCCGTCCACCACCTTCCTCAATTTCTTTTTGTGAATCAATAAATGCACCCCTCACGTCACACATCCATTCCCAAAACTGCAATATTGCAGTTAAAAAAAAACTACCCGGCCGGGTTGTATTTTTGGGCTGAAAAATAACCCGGCCGGGTGACATAAAATCGACCCCTCCTGGACTTTCCATGCCTCGCGAAAATCACCCGGCCGGGTTGTATTTTTGGGCATGAAATTAACCCGGCCGGGTGGCCACTTTTGAGAGCTTTCTGCACAGCTTTTCACCCTCCGAGCTTCCTTCTTTGTTTCACCATTTACTCCTCTTCCTACACCATAAAACACACTTTTGCAAGCATCAAACTATAAAAATCATGTAAAGTTATGGGAATAAAAATGTAAATTTGATTCACATCATTAATCTATGTATTCTTTGCATTGGTTGAATTATTGTGAATTTAGCCACCCCTGTGATGGTTTGGAGACTCTGATTTGCAATTTTTGTGGCCTTTGAATGATTTGTTGGCTCTGATTTTGTGTTATTGCTCCTCTGTGACGAAGTTTTTTTGAGAGTAAAGCATGTTAATCTATGTATTCTCTGCCTTGGTTGGATTATTGTGAATTTAGCCACCCATGTGATGGTTTGGAGGCTCTGATTTGCAATTTTTGTGGCTGTTGAATGGTTTGTTGGCTCTGATGTTGTGTTATTACTCCTATGTGATGAAGTTTTTCTGATGATAAGCCACCCATGTTATAGGTTTGGAGGCTTAAGCCATATGATGAAGCTTTTCTGATGGTTTTTAAACAAAAACACACACCTACATCACTTACATCAGGTGTTTATACAAAATGTAGTTTATAGAGCTGTAATGCAGCCTTGTTACCCTAACCCAAAATGTAGGCTATAACCCCAAAAAAAGTTTACATCCTAAACACCAACCTAGTTTGATGCTTATACTGTAAACCCCACGACCCAAGTGGCCTATCTAGAAACCTAAAACATTGCTTAGATGCCCTATGTCATATGAGGCACCCACATCATTCTCATGGAGTAGTAGATACCCGAAGCTTTCCCTTACCAGATTCTCTTCAACTTCAAGTGAGGTAGGAAGCCCCACTGTCCTATTCAACCTATCTTTGTTCAAGTGGGGGATTTTGTAGTTGTTGCTCCATGGACTTCTAGGATCTTGCTGAAACAACTTTGCAATGTTAAAAAAACATTGTTCAGAGTTTGTAGTGTGAGTTCCTCAAAAGAACTCCAAACATTACCCAACAGTTTATCTATATTGGTGGCTAGTTTGTCATCTTGTAGTGATTGTATAGCCCTAAAAAAGCCAAGGTCTTATACATTGGTGTCTAAGGAGTTGGCTGGTTTGCTAATTAGATGGAATTGAAAACCATCTGAACTTGCAAGTGCCTCAAATTGTAAGTCAGAGGATTTCATGTGGGGTTTGGCATTATCTTGTTGGATATATATCTCATTGCTTGCATTGGCAGGCCAGTTAGCCTTGATTGTTGGAATAATCTGTGCATGATGTATGAATGAATGAATGAATGACTAAGTGTTGACATTACCAATGTTTGATAGTAATGTGAAACAAAAAAAATGTACATACCTGATTCAAGAGACATTATCTCATGGCTTCCTTGTTAACTATTAGAATAGGCTTTGTCTCAAGTGTCCCTCTTGGCCTATTCTTTGACTTCCTTTTGGCTGGAACTTGTTCTATGAATGGAAATATGTCTATTTTACCATCAAAGATGGTCTGCCCATCACTGCCAAATTGTGGCCTACTTACAACACACATGAACATCACTTTAGTGATGAATCTTTTTGACTTACAAGACCTGTGAGGCTCATCCTCATCAGACAACAAGTAGTATCTGTCTGAAGCCTTTGTCATGTAGAACCATTTCTCATCGATATGAATTGTGTTGTGCATTGCATGATAAAGAAGCTTACCTTCAGCTATAGTTGGCTGAATATGAGTAAGACACCATCTCATTCTAGCAATTTTATTTGCTTCAGTGAGTGCTGGATTTATGGCATTTGTATGTGGTCTTATCTGGTTATCCTTCACCCATCTACCAATTTTGGACTTGCTGACTTTCATCTTAATAACAAGTTTTCTTATTGATGATCTCTCAAGCACATACAAGTTTCTAAACTTATCTTCATCAAGAATTAATTTAACTTTTTTCTTACTATATCCTGATGTTTTGCCTGTCATGACAACAGGTTCCCCATTTTCAATTTGCTGCTTGGCTATCCTCTATAAGCGGCTGGCTGTCTTTGCATGCACTTTGAATTTTTTGGATGCCTCTTCAAATGAACCATGTGGAAGTGCTCCAGCAAGGCATTGCTGTTGAAGGAACTACACAATAAGGTTCTTATCTTGGCTGCTCAAACTCAGAGAGGTCGGCCCTTGCTCTTGCTCTGGCTCTTGATTATGCTCATGCTCCATCTCTTGCTCCATCTCCATTGCCCTATGATGAGAATTTTCTGAGGGTTTTCCAGCTATAAATATGTTTGCTTTGTTTTTGGTAGGTGGAATTGAAGTGTTTGATAGTAATGGTGGAGTGAATGTATTTATAGGTGTAGTTTAGGTTTTGAATGGTTTTGGATTTTTCTCTCTATGGGATTGTAATGTTTCCCTCCTTATTTTGGAGTTTGAGTTAGTGCAAAAGTTGTTGGTTTTCCTCTTTAAATTTGTTTGAGATGTGATGGCCAGTTATACTCACTTTACATATGTTAATCAATTTTTAAGGTTGGCAGCAAGTTTAATAATTTTAGGGAAGAAAGATTAATCAAATTAATATATTAAAAACCATAAGTTTAAATAATTTAATGAATTTGACTTACAGTTAAAAAAGAAACATTTTTTAAATCCAAAAAGTCAAAAGGGACCACTTTCAACCAACACACTCCATTGATTACACACTCCACCAACTCCATTTATTACACACTCCACCAAATTCTTAAAACTCGTGCCATAACTAAATCTAACTCCTAAACTGAGATGGATGGAGTAATATAAATATTATTCTCTACATTATTATCTTTCTTACTTTACTTTTCTCCATTATAACTATTTATTTTTAATTTTTCAAAATGAGTGTGTATATTGCTATTATTATTTAACTACTTTCTTTTTTTTCTCCACTTTAACTATTTGAAACGCCTCAATTAATATGGAACGAAGGAAGTATTAAAAGTTGGTATATGGCTAATACTAATAATAACGGGTATTATCGGGATTAACGGGTATACCCGCAAAACTCTAAAACACACTGCCCGATCCCGCCCCGTTTCCCGTTATCGTCGGGTAGTGGGTACCCGATACCCGGTGGGTAACGGGTCGAAATGAGAATTTCCCATTACCCGCTACCTATTTTTCCACCCTAGGAAACGAAAAGTTGCATCCTAAATTTTTAAAACACTGTAACAAAAAATGAATAAAAAATTGAATTCCTAAAATGTCGAAACATTTTCATTACAAATGTCGAAACATTTTCATTACAAATGAATAAAAAATTGAATTCCTAAAATTGAACTCCTATATGTGAACTAGGATGTAGAGAGCTAGAGAAGAGAGAATGCTTGTTGTGATGTTGGTGTGTCCTCATCTTCCAAAACTCCACCTATTTATAGGATAGGAGTGCCTACATGAAGAGTCTTGGCATTAAGGCACCTCATAATGCATTTGGAGGTTACCTTAAGATGAAAGGCCAAAGGACTTAGGAAAAGGAAAAGTTCCCCATATTTTACACGTTTTCCTACAATCCCCCACATTGGTTAGAGCGCTGCAAGCTCAAACCAACACCAAACATGTATGCATGTATGCAGACTCTTTTGTTCAATTCTCGAGAAACAATATTGCATTTGGAATAGTAGCTTGAGGCTTTGAACTTTCCATAGTCAACACTATCAGGCATACCGGCGGCCTGGTGGACGTGATGCCTTGAACCATTCCTCCTTGGTGTATACCGAGACAATAATATTGACACAATATTATTTACAAACCCATCAGTTCTCACGTTTGTGTCCTTTACTGGCCATGGAACACCACTTTGGATTCATAAGTGATTCACATGTTGAAGCGGCCCACACTTCTTCACTTACATAGGTGATTCTTTTCTAGGTATCCTGCAATACCCCACCTCCTCGAGGTTTCTAAGAATCATTAAAAGTCAAAACTTAGCCTCTTACCACAAGCATGTTACAACACTCAATGCTTTCTAAAGAATGGACGAAGATAAAAAATCTTCCGAGTGTTACAACTAGATTCATATAGCTTCGTTTTCCCATTGAACCAAGCCCATGGGATCTCCAATCGTATGGTTGGGTTACCACTATAATCATCTTTTAAGATGTGGTTTTCAGTCCCATTCCTTTTAGCAATTTATGCAATTGATCACGGTTTAAACCTTTCGTTAACGGATCCGCTAAGTTATCAACTGACCTTACATAGTCAACTGTGATAACACCACTTGTGATCAATTGTCTGACGGTATTATGTCGCCGACGAATATGTCGAGACTTACCGTTGTATAAGCCACTATGTGCTCTCCCTATAGCTGCTTGGCTATCACAGTATATCACTACTGTCGGCACTGGCTTCTTCCAACATGGAATACATTCTAGGAAATTTCTGAGCCACTCGGCTTCTTCCCCTGCTTTATCCAATGCGATAAACTCAGATTCCATGGTGGATCGAGCTATACACGTTTGTTTCGTCGACTTCCACGAAACAGCACCACCCCCCACAGTGAACACATAACCACTCGTCGAGAACGAGTCTTTTGAATCAGAGATCCAATTTGCATCACAGTACCCTTCAAGTACTTGGGGATATCTTGTGTACTACAGCTCAAAGTTAAGAGTATACTTCAAGTATCTCAAAACCCTACGCAGAGCTTTCCAATGTTCCTTGCTTGGGTTGCTCGTAAATCGGCTCAGCTTATTCACCGTACACGCAAGATCTGGTCTGGTGCAGTTTGTGATAAACATCAAACTCCCTATGATCTTTGCATATTCTTCTTGAGCTATAGGCTCACCCGTGTGCTTACTCAAATGCACGTTGGGTTCCAATGGAGTCTTAGCTGGCTCACAATCGAACGAGTGAAATTTCTTTAGCACTTTCTCAATATAATGAGATTGTGTCAGAGCAATTCCCTCATGATTCCTTTTAATTTTGATTCCGAGAATCACATCAGCTAAACCCATATCTTTCATGTCGAAATTTCTCTTCAACATATTTTTGGTTTCGTTGATAATGGCACTATTGCTGCCCGTAATCAACATATCATCTACATAAAGACACACAATAACAAAACCGTTATCTGTGTTCTTAATGTAAACACACTTATCGCACTCATTGGTAGTGAATCCATTTGCCAACACCACGTTGTCAAATTTTAAATGCCATTGTAATGGTGCTTGCTTCAACCCATATAATGACTTTACCAGTTTGCATACTTTACGCTCTTGCCCAGGCACAACAAACCCTTCGGGTTGTTCCATATATATTTCTTCTTCCAGATCACCATTCAGAAATGCAGTTTTCACATCCATTTGGTGAATATCGAGATTGTGCAAAGCAGCAATCGCAAGAAGCACCCGAATGGAAGTGATTCTCGTAACAGGTGAATAGGTATCAAATAAGTCATGCCCTTCTTTCTGCTTAAAGCCTTGGACAACTAGACGAGCTTTGTACTTATCTATAGTACCATCGGGCTTATATTTCCTTTTCAGAATCCACTTGCACCCTAAAGCCTTACAGCCTTCAGGCAAGTCTACTAACACCCAAGTGTTATTTCTCATGATGGATTCAATTTCACTATTGATAGCTTCTTGCCACCACGCTGCGTCTGGGCCAGACAGAGCTTCCGCCAATGACTTTGGTTCGTCATCCAACATAAAAGTTATGAAGTCGGGACCAAATGTTTTAGCAACTTTAACTCTTTTACCACGTCTTGGTTCAACATCCTCAAGACTTGACCTCGTCCTTTTTGGAGGATTAGAACTAGTGGATTCATCCATCATTCTTTCACTAGAACGATCCTCTTGCCTCTTGCAAGGGTAAACATTCTCAAAGAATATAGCATTCCTTGACTCAATCGTTGTTCCTTCAGCCACGCCAGGCACAGCTGATCTATGGACTAGGAAACGATATGCACTATTATTAAGTGCATGGCCAATAAAGATGCAATCGACTGTTTTAGGGCCTATTGCAACTTGTTTCGGAGGTGGTACTTCTACCTTCGCTAAACACCCCCACACTTTGAGGTATGAATACGAAGGTTTCTTCCCTTTCCACAACTCATAAGGAGTCACATCCCTATTTTTTAGTGGAATTTTGTTCATGATATGATTCGCTGTTAACACAGCCTCCCCCCACATGTTCTGAGATAAACCAGAATTAATCAGCAGAGCATTCATCATCTCTTTAAGTGTTCGATTTTTTCGTTCAGCAACTCCATTTGACTGGGGAGAATATGGAGCCGTTGTTTGGTGAATTATACCACTTGCATGACATAATTCTGCAAACGGGGCTATATACTCACCACCTCTATCACTTCGAACACACTTAATTCGACAATTAAGTTGATTTTCGGCTTCATTTTTGAAGTCTTTACACGCTTCAATTGCCTCATCTTTACTTCTTAATAAGTAAATGTAACAATACCTTGTGCAATCATCTATAAATGTGATGAAGTACTTTTTACCACCTCTAGTTTGCACAAATTTTAAATCACATACGTCTGTATGGATTAACTCTAGAGGTTTTGTGCTCCGCTCTATCGAGCGAAACGGTAGCTTGGTCATTTTTGCTTCAACACAGACTTCACATTTTTCTTGTGAGTTAAACTTATCTATTTTTAGTAAATTAAGATTTACTAATCTTTTTATAGCATTTAGATTTACTTGTCCTAATCTACAATGCCATAAATCGGAGCACTCAAGCAAATAAGAGGATGTGTCATCTTCCTTATTTCTTAATCCTTTTCCACGGTGAATGACCGTAACATTCAGCTCAAAAAGCCCATTCACTAGGTGACCTTCACCTATGAACTTTTCATACTTGGTCAATATAACCTTTTCACACTCAAATTCTAGTGAAAATCCATGATTTACTAGAAGTGAGCCTGACACCAAATTATTTCGGATGTTTGGGACATGCAGCACATCCTTGAGGGTAAGAACCTTTCCGGATCCTAATTTTAGGAACACATTACCCACACCAACCACCTTAGAAGAGGCTTGGTTTCCCATACATACTTTTCTACCTCCAACAGATTTGTAGGTAGAAAAAACGCTTCTCTTAGAGCACACATGACATGTGGCATCCGTATCAACAAACCATTCATTTGGATTATTACCATGGTCCACGTCGGAGACCATTGCGATCACCTCGTGATCTTTGTTGTTTATAACAACACGTTCAAATAATTTGCACAATATTGTCTCCAACAATAAGTACACAATTATATCGAACCATATGTGCATTCGTATATTTAACACCACAAGCATCCCAATTATTATTACCAAGTCTAAATTGGTCTTGCTTGTCAACTGACAAACGATAAACACAATTCTCAACAGAATTGATCTCAGGGAATTAACCATTTCGTAGCCCATGAACATTGCGACTGTTCGTTTCTTCATTCCAGCTTTGGAGCTCATATTTTCTCCAACTTCAATTGGTATAATCCTGTCTTAGAAGAGTACACTAATTTGTCTTGCGACTGTTAGAAATAATGGAAAGAAATTTCCAAGCCGTGTACAAGCGGTACTCTAACTATTACAATCGAAAGGAAACTTTGCAACAAAAAGAGGAATGAAAATTACAATGGAAATAAAGCAAACCAAATTTATAAGTCGAGTCGAGGAAAGCCCTCTTTCCGCAAGACAAATTACGCCCCGGCTAGTGCTCACGGAATGGCGTATTGCCCCCAAAGATAAAACGACTTCCTCCTAGCGTGTAGAAGCACCTCAAACCCGCTAGGCACCGGCGAACTTGATGGAGTTCCGAGAATCGAGCTATGCAATGCTCCTATATGTGAACTAGGATGTAGAGAGCTAGAGAAGAGAGAATGCTTGTTGGAGACAATTCTATTTTTGTTATAGAGAATTAATGGGATTCCATTTTAATGAAGAAGATTAGATTTATTCCGAATGGGGGAGTGACGCACAAGGGTTATGTGTCGTTATTATTGAACGACGCACAAGGATTATGCGTCGTTCAAAGACGCATAAGCATTATGCGTCTTACCCTAATGACGCATAACCCTTATGCGTCACACTGGTAAGCATTCCCGCCTGTCACCCGGGTGACCCGGGTTCGATCCCTGGCAATGGCGCATATTTACTATTATTATTACTATTATTTATTAGAGTATAGTCACCGCTATTATAATAAGCATTATTTTATTTTCTTATAATAGTGGGTAGAACATTCATTAATCAATATTGCAGCAAGGACTTTTGGAAATTATTTTATTTTATTTTCTTATAACATAAAGACTTGGATTATTTAATTAATAGTATATAATATTATGCCATGTATTTTATATAAGCGTAATCTATAAGTGAATAAAGTTTTGATTTTTATGTTATTATACAATTAACGGCATAAACAATAGTAATTTTTAAGATATTCGAAAAAAAACTTAATATATAAAATAAAATAAACAGTGGTCATAGATAATAATAGTATAAATTAATTTGTCAATGTACATGTATTCGTTTTGGGGGACCAATTAGATTGGTCATTTATTCTTAACTTCTTTAATTAATTTTTTTATAAGAGTAATATCTATTTGCCAAAAACAAATGTTTAGAATAACTCATTTTTATCAAATACTAATCACTTAAAAAAATGCACCGTTGCCAGGGATTGAACCCGGGTCACCCGGGTGATAGGCTGGAATGCTTACCAGTGTGACACATAAGGGTTATGTGTCATTAGGGTAAGACGCATAATGCTTATGCGTATTTGAACGACGCATAACCCTTGTGCGTCACTCCCCCATTCGGAATAAATCTAATCTCCTTCATTAAAATGGAATTCCATTAGTTCTCTAGAACAAAAATAGAATTGTTCCATGCTTGTTGTGATGTTGGTGTGTCCTCATCTCCCAAAACTCCACCTATTTATAGGATAAGAGTGCCTACATGAAGAGTCTTGGCATTAAGGCACCTCATAATGCTTTGAAGGTTACCTTAAGATGAAAGGCCAAAGGACTTAGGAAAAGGAAAAGTTCCCCATATTTTACATGTTTTCCTACAGTTGTTACCTGTTCTATATGGATATGAATTTCACTTGTGCAATGGTCTTTTAATCATCACCTACCTATACAGTAAACCGCAATCATAATAGAAGTGTTGTCAACCCTACCAAATTTTAAAAAAAAAAAAAAACCTACCAAATTTGAAATTTTTATTGATCATTTTATGTCCTCTACGTTGAAAACTTGATCATCCATAGGTTTTTAAATTTAGGTCTAAGGTTTCGAGTATATCCAATCTCAACCCAATACCTAGTGAATTTTGGATACTCAATACCTAAGGATTCATGTGATTGATATAAGGATTTTTTTAAAGTTTCAGATACCTAAATAGCACTGCCCGATTATAGATTAGTACATTTGTGTTTATAGTTATAAATATTTCTTTTATCTAAGATAGGGTCGTAGTCACATAGGATAAATTTATTTAATGACTCTTGATTTTTGACAATGTTTTCATGCTTCACTCTTTCAACTTAAAGTTTTTTTCGCCCATCGATTCACCACTATTACACCCGAAAAGTTCCTTATTTTAAAATTAAGTAAAGTCTATTGTTTAAAACTAGTGTATATGTATAGTCGTAGTATCATTGAGAAAACTAAAGTAGTATTGAAATTAAACTCTGAACTTGTGTTTGTTAGTTGGCTAAACGGTAGAGTGGTAATACCCCCAAGGTCAAAGGTCTAGGATTCGAATTTACTGTGATGCGGTCTTTAAATTCTTTTATTTTCCTATAAAAAATAATAATTAAATTTTAAATTTTTGAAAAAAGTCAATAAATATTATGTCAATTTTAATAACTTACTATACTTACCACAATATAATTTACATAAACAGAATAAATATGAAACATAATAATTTTAGGTTTAGCGTGTCAAATATTACATAGAAAAATTTAGAAATTTCAAATTTGAATACCCGATTTTTTATATACGGGTACCAGCGAGTACCCGAATTCATATGCCTGACCATCCAACGACCATCTTTAAATTAAGAGATAAGAAACCTCAATAAGAAAAAGAGGATTTATGAGTCTCATTAATCCTAAATCAGTATTTTAATTTAATTGAACCGGATTCACTACAAAATAATCTAATATCGCATTCAATTTCTTGCATCCTATCTATATTTAGTGATAGTATTACTTTAAAGGGCAAACTGCCTTAAAAGTCACAAACTTTTTCCATTTTCCGGTTTTTCTCATGAACTAAAAAATTGGCGTATAATGTCATGAACTTTATTGGGTTGTTGGAATTTCTCATTTGACCCGACCCTAGAGTTTTCCGATCGAAATCTTGCGCACGTGGTAAGCCTAAAATCTGACATGGAAAACTCCGGAAATTCATTAGCCCTGAAAGTCACAACCTTTTCCTATTTTCTGGTTTTTCCCACGAACTTTTCCTATACCCCGTCGCGATTTCTTCTCACGGGAATTCAGTCGTAATCCAATTTCAATTTTTTCAATTTCAAACAATCGATTTTTGTTCGAAATTAGTCAATTTTCTAGTTTGAATGTATGGTTTCAATCTCAATTTTTTTTTTTAGAATAATCACTCTAGCTCCCAAATCTCGACAAATTCAACGTATCTTTCAACAAATTAAACGACTCCATTCCAAAAGGCATTGTAGGAAAATCAAAGGAATAACTTCTCGACACTTCTCTTTGTGGGAAGCCTCTTGACACCGTGTGCCCCAAAAATCTGGCTATTGCCACGAGTGGCGGCGACGAAGGGAAGAAGAAGCTCTCTAGCGGCGCCATAGCGGGAAAATTCTCACTATAAGTGAGTCATTTCTCTAGGGCGGTTTCTCTTGCTGTTACTACTCCCTCCGTCCCAAGATAAGCGACTCGTATTCCTTTTGGGATGTCCCACTATAAGTGAGTCATTTCTCTTTTTAGCAAAATATTCTCTCTATTACTTTATTCTCCACCTACTTTATTCTCTATTCACTCGTCTATTTTTCTCTCTCTCATACTTTACTATCCCCACTTTAACTATTTAAATATGAATTCCTTAAATCTCGTGCCAAAAAGATGTGCTTCACTTATCTTAGGATGAAGGGAGTATTATTTATCCTGTGTAGGAAGCAGAGCAGGAAGAAGTCGCGGTCAGTCAACGTAGCCGCTTTAAAAAAATAGGAAAGTGACTCCTCCGTCGGCGCGCAGAAGCCCCTCGCCGCCATCGTGCTCATTGTCGTCGGCACCGATTTGAGAGTGAAGTGAAAGGAATTTGGGTATGAATTTAGGGTAAAAAATGGCGGTGAATTAGGCTAAATTTGGGGATTTTGTTGGCTAAAATACTAGTAAGCTTAATTTTACCACGTCAGTACACACTCATCACGCTCTCAGCAACCACGTTAGCTTAAAAGGACATGTCAGTAGGACAATTTTTTAGTTCGTGGGAAAAATCGGAAAATGGGAATAGTTTGTGACTTTTTGGGCAGTTTGACACGTCAGCAGCCACGTCAACTTATACACTCAACAGCCACGCCAGCTTAAAAAGACACGTCAGCTTGCTTTATGGCCGGAAAACCAGTTACAGGAAAACGGCTACCGAATGTAAAATTTATGACATTATACGTCAATTTTTTAGTTCGTAGGAAAAACCGGAAAATGGAAAAAATTTGTGACTTTTAAGGTAGTTTGCCCTTAGTTTAAATTATAAGAGTAAAGAAAGATAGTCTATGAATATTTTCTGTTGGGAATATAAAAGTGGGCCGGAATTCGTCGTCATTTCCCGGCGAGTGACGTCAGTGGTCGTGATCAAACGAACTTCTTCAACTCGCTGTTCATCGAAGACTTTCCAAGCCGTCTTCGACTATTCTATTCATAAAATTCGCGGTTCCCATTCATTTTCCCCCTGCTGACTTTTTCACACCTCAATTCAATATTCGCAACCATCATTTTGCACTCCGTTTTTCTCTTGTTCGGGGAAGAAGATAGGCTCTAGTTTGTTACAACTGAAAAGCAAGATTCTTTCGCGGAAAAGAGAGAGAGAGAGATGAATACAGTGGGCGGCGCCGCCGATGGCGCGGTGGAGATGGTCAGGAAATACAAGGCGTGGGAGGGCAGTAATGTAAATTCAATCGCTTGATGCCTTTTCTCTATCTGCCCTTTTCATTGAATCAGGGGTTTATCTGCTTATTGACTGTTTTTGGCAGAGCAATTGATCTTGAATTTGGATTAGTTTGAAATAATTTGATTAGGTTTGAGTTTTGTTAGGGGTAACTTTGATTTGATATGCCTTTTCTTCCTTATATTGTTTTGGAGCATCTCTCAATCTTGTTTGAGGAATAGGGAAGGGGAAATTTGTTTATCACTTTATTTTAGCCTCAAATTAAATGTGTTTTTCTTTAGCCATTGGAGTTGCTTGAATGTTGTGATGACTTGTATTTCTTCTTATGCATTGTCAAACACCTTAAACTCTAGTTTAAATAGATAGTTTTAATCAAGCTTATGGATTAGACTTACCTTCAAGTGGTTACTACAGAATTGTTGTTGGTTCCACCTTCAACATGTCTTAGGTCTATCTCTCTCGATAAGAACAACCCTGTAGAAAAGTGTTGTCAATCTTTCTGAAGATTTTGTTTTTCTTGCAGAAATTCTGTCTTAGGGGAAGGTTTATTTTCGGGCCTGATGTAAGATCGATATTTCTAACGGTGTTTCTTATAGTTGCTCCTGCTGCTGTCTTCTGCGTTTTTGTTGCAAGGAAACTGCTGGATGATTTTTCTGGTGATTGGGGAATTGCAGTTTTAGTTGTATTTATCGTCGAGACTGTATTTGTAAGTTCTATTCCAACCCTGAAATCTTACAGTTGTCTGGAATTTTTCTATTAGTCCAGCCACTAACAAGTTATGGATGAATCTTCACACAGTTGTCTAGCTCCGCTGTAGTGATAATTGGGAACTCGCTATAGTGTCTATCCTTCTAAACTTTTACTCTTTCCTGCAACAGTGTTAGTACACCATTTTTTTATTAGGCCTCAATCGATTCTATATTAAGAGCTATGCTTAGCTTCATTTTATGTATGGATTCGAATACAAGAAAGTTCATAAGTTTCATCCAAGAGAGCACTGGGAAATAGTCATTAATATCGTAAAACTGTTGAAACTCATTTTTTTATTGAACTAGCATGTGTTTCTGTTGGATGAATTTTAGTATAAAGTAGTTGAAGAATCTTCACATGTGACTAAAGAACTGAATTTGCATAAAGAAGGATGGAAATTATGGTTCTTTGGGACAGCCTATTAGATTAGTATATAGGAGTGATGGATTTGCTAGATAAATCTTGATACTTTGTTCTAGAACTATTGTTGTTACGACTATAAAAAGTAAGGTTTATGGAAATGGACCTTCATTCAGACTTGCGACAAGTTGTGTCATATAGAAAGTAGAAGTGCATTTCGCCTGTGAAACTATGGAAAATAATGGGAAATATGGAGAACAACTGTGTGCTCTTAGAATACTATTTTTTAAAAATTAAGTTCTGGGAATAAAGTGAGAGCTTGATTGCAATATTGAAGTGTGTTTTGTAAGATACTCCCTCCGTCCCATAATAGGAGTCCTATTTGGTTTTGGCACGGGTTTTAAAAAATGTAAAGAAAAGTGTGTTGAATAAGTTAGTGGAATGTGTGTCCCACTTATATATATTAGTTATATAATAAAATGTGGGTGAAATAAGTTAGTGGGATGTGGGGTCCACTTACCATTTATTGTAAAAGTGAAATAGCCCTCTTATTAATTTTTTACTCCCGGCTCTTTGGCAACGGACCCACATTTATTAATTTTTTACTCCCGGCTCTTCCCCAAGAGCACAACACCCACATTCATGCTCTTCCGCAAGGATATGCTCAAGGGTCCCACCATTCCATTATTTAATTTAAATACTTCAATTACTAAAAACATTTCCACAATATTAAAATGCATTAAAAATATCTGATACCATTATAAATTACTAAAAAATTAAAAATTACATAATTAAAATCCTAAAAATTAAAAATTACATAATTAAATTCATAAATTAAAAAAACCCACTACTCGTGGCCGAATTTCGTCCAAATGTGTTTGATTAGGTCTTGTAGCTCAGTGTGGATTCTGGTATCGCGCATTGTGTGTCTTGTTTTGATCCTCTCGCATACCGTCGTATGCACATCTCGGCGTGGGGGAGACCTCGCGGTTGAGCTTCCGGCTTCATCCTCGTCGTAAAAGTTAGCCGCTCTCGGTCCTTCGTCAGCTATAATCATGTTGTGCAAGATAATACACGTGCACATGATGTCGGCGATATTCTTAACGTACCACAGCCGAGACGGGACCTTCACAATGTTGAATCGGGCTTGAAGGACCTTAAAAGCTCTTTCGACGTCTTTCCGAGGAGACTCTTGACGCTGCGCAAAAAGAACCCGTCTCGGGTCTTGTGGATTGCTGAACGTCTTCACAAAAGTAGACCACCTTGGGTAGATACCATCGGCGAGATAGTAACCCATGTGGTATGCATTTTCGTTGACGGTGAAGCCGATCGCCGGTGCTACACCATTCAAAACATCATTGAAGAGTGGTGAAGAATAGAGCACGTTTAAGTCGTCGTTGGATACGGCAACACGGAAATATGCATGTCAAATCCATAGGAGGTAGTCGGCGACCGCTTGAAGGATAAGCGTTGGGCCTCCGCTTTTGTGGCCGCTTAAGTATTGCCCCCTCCAAGCAGTCAGACAATTCATCCACTTCCAATGCATGCAGTCAATGCTGCCAAGCATACTGGGAAAACCGTGGACTGTTTTGTGAAGATGAAGTAGCCGTTGACAATCTTCGGTGGTGGGTGCCCGAAGGAATTCCTCACCGAAAGCAGAACGAATGCCGTTGCAGAAATTTTTGAGGCATATGATTCCAGTTGACTCACCCACATGCAAATACTCGTCGAAGAGGTCAGCTGTTTGCCTAGTAGCAAGTTGTCGGATGACACAAGTACACTTCTGCAACGTCGAGAGACTTTGCCGACCGATTGTGTCTCTACTTAATTAAAAGTATTCAACACGAGCGGACAATGTGTTGACAATACGCATAAACAACCGTTTTGACATGCGAAAACGGCGCCGGAAGTAATCTTCTGGAAACCGTGGCTGGTCGGAAAAATAGTCGGCAACGAGGCTTTTTCTTGGCTCCCTCCCGGTCACGAGGTATGTAGCGGCGGATTGATCTAGTTGGTCGAGGAGGAGGGGCGGGGGTGGTGGCGGCGACATAGGCTTCATAGGCGGCGCGATAT
The DNA here is from genome assembly GCF_004379255.2 of Salvia splendens. NCBI lineage: Eukaryota > Viridiplantae > Streptophyta > Magnoliopsida > Lamiales > Lamiaceae > Salvia > Salvia splendens. The sequence goes on from NC_056040.1 coordinate 12,652,640, forward strand.
TGTTCATAGTATTCTTGTTCTTCGCGCTCCGCTTCAGCCATGATATCGGTGAAATCCATTTTTAGAGAGGGTTTGAATGAGAGAGGAAGATGTAGAGTAAGATGTAGATGAGTTGTATGAAAAAGGATGAATGAGAGATAATTTGATTTGAAAAATGGATGATGAATGTGTGTATTTATAGATGATTTTGGGGTTTTAAAAAATAAAAAATAAATAAATAAATTCCAAAAAAGGTAATAAAACGGCTATATTTTTGGAAATCTGAAAATATTTTTTATTAAATTTTTGGTATTATTTTCGGTATTATTTCGATTTTTTAAAAAAATTCCAACTGATAATCCGTTGGCCAATAGAAACGCACCACGTCGCCTGCTTAGCGGCACGGACGCCGTCCGTCCCAGCGAGCACCGCTGCGGATGCTCTTATTGTGGGATGGACGGAAATGACAAAATAGGACTCTTATTGGACGGAGGGAGTAATAAAGTAGTGTTCGCATCCGGAGAAACTAATTGATGTGGCAATCTTTTGTGCTATTCCAGGTTTTGGTGCTGCTTCTTTTGACTTCTGGAAGGGACCCCGGTATTATTCCTCGCAATGCTCAACCTCCCGAACCGGAAATGTATGATAATAGTATGGAATTGGGGTCTGGCCAAACTCCTCGCTTGCCTCGTACAAAAGATGTTATAGTTAATGGAGCTACTGTGAAAGTCAAATACTGCGACACTTGTATGCTGTACAGGCCTCCACGCTGCTCACATTGTTCGATATGTGACAACTGTGTGGAACGATTCGATCATCACTGTCCCTGGGTTGGACAATGTATTGGACTGGTAAGTTGTATTTTTGAATTTTCAGGCACTTTTGTTCTATACCTCAGTTAAAGCCCCTCAATCAAGCTTTCACTAAATTTATACTTCGAAATAAAGTTATATAGATGTGTTTTCAGGGAGTAATATTCCATTTCGTGAAGATTTCTTGTTATGGTTAATTGTTCTGCACATCAATCTATCTGAATGTTTAAACTAATCTTGATTTTGTATGCAGAGGAATTATCGGTTCTTTTACATGTTTGTCTTTTCCACAATGCTGCTTGCCTTGTACGTTCATGGGTTTTGCTGGGTCTACATTGTAAAGATAAAGAAGAGTGAGAATTCCTCCATATGGAAAGCTATGACTAAAACACCTGCCTCCATCGCACTCATTATTTACACTTTCCTGGGACTCTGGTTCGTTGGAGGGCTCTCTATCTTCCATCTCTACCTCATTGCAACAAACCAGGTGTGATTTGCACGTACCCCTCCCTCCCTGTTTTTGGTATTATATTTATAGGGGCGACCCTTGTAGATTTCATGGTTGATTTTTGAGCATGGTTTTTTTTCTCTACAGACGACATATGAGAACTTTAGATACCAATATAGCAGACGTGGCAACCCCTACAACAGAGGAATGGTTGGAAACTTTATGGATATCTTCTGTGGCAGTATTCCTAAATCAAAGAATGATTTCCGGGCGAAGGTGCAAAGGAAGCAGCCTATGATGCCTTCTCACTCAGTCGGTGCTAGTTTTGACAGTACGACTTTTGCAGTTTCCAAGAGTCTGCAAGGGAAGTCAATATGGGACGAGGCGAATGACAGAGCCCTCGCCATAGGGTCGAACCGGGTAACCCTTTCTAGTAATGGTCATAGTGTAACAGAATATCAGCAATACTTGTAAAGTAATGATATTGGGAATCAAGAACATTGAGCCAAAGAAACTGGCTGCCGGATTGGTGTTTGTGCATATGTAGTTGTTTCAATAGAATTCGGTTTTGCTATTCTCCATCTGTGTGTGTCTGTTTCTTAAATATATTGATATTGGATTTAGAAGAGTAGCAGTGATGCATTTGACCTCAGCCTTGTGCTTTTCTTGCTGTGGAATGTAAATCACTTGTTTTTAGAGGAAAGAGTTGAATAACAAAGGTGAGAGATTTGGAAGTATACAACCTTTATTAGTGCTACACCAACAGCAATGTAATAATAACATGCTTTTTTTTATAAATACCAGAATATTTATTTTTGTAATTAATTACATAGAAAGCAATTGTACAAATGGATTTTTAGTTCATAGAATAAAAAAAAGGTTTAATTTGAAAAAAAATATACATCAATAATATATATGAACAAGAAAAGCAACTTCTTCTACATGAAGGAAAGAACGTATGCAACCCTCTTTCAAGTCAATTTCCTCCTCCAACTCAATCTTTTGAAGTATTTTCACTTTTTTTAAAAAAGTACTGTATAACCTTTTCCATTCTTTGATTTTTGCTTTCAACCTCAATTCATATATTCCAAATATACCAATAAAATGCCCCCTTTGAACTACTAGTGGAAGTGGAAAAGTTTATAACAAAAATCACTTGCAATAAAATTCTATATTAAATCCTTGTCTAATGAATTTATTTTATTTCTCCTACGTGATTAATTGTAAATTGTTTATAAAATCGAAATTATAACTGTAAGTAACACACTGATCTGATCATCACCAGTATTAGAAAAAAAAGATTATATACCTACTAAGCAAAAGAAGGAATCAGATTTCAATCTTTATGACATGAATCTTATATTATATTGGAGAAGTGAACTTTAGATGTCAGAAATCCATAATTTAAAGTAACTAGTAATTAGATGCAGGGTTTGAATTTGTGGCAAAAGCAGTTCCTTCAACAAAAAGAAATTGTTATGCAAACAAGTATACATCACTATCTCTCACTAAACGTTAATCAATGAATAACATCTCCATATATAAAAGCTCCAAAGAGCATACCTTCCGTGCAAGCTCGCAGGCTATCTCCTCTCTCTCTCATCTCATTGTTGACATGGAGAAGTTGAGTTTAGTGAGAGAAGGAGAGAGCAAACTGCCTCCTGGATTCCGATTTCAACCCACGGATGAAGAGATCGTCTTCCAATATTTGTCGCATAAAACATTTAATCATCCCATGCCTGCTCTACTGATCCCTGAACTCGACGTCTTCACTTATGATCCAAGGGAGCTTCCAGGTAATATATATATATATATAAATATATATATATATATATATATATATAGGGTTGTGATCAATTGAGATTTTTTAGCCTAATTGAGAATTGAGATGCATTATAAGCCACTCATTTTTATTAAATGAGTGGTCCAGAATTTGCCACATGGAAAATATTTTTACATTAATTAATTATGAAAGGGCAGATTTGTAATTTCATCATACATTTTATTTAATAAATATTTTTTTATTTTTTTTAAATTTTTTTTTATTTTTTTCGATTTTTTATTTATTTTTTATTTTATTTATTTTTTTATTTTTTTATTTTTTTATTTTTATTTTTTTTGTCAACTACATATACAATTCATGTCAACTACACACATATAATGTCAACTACATATACAATTCATGTCAACTACACATATATAATGTCAACTACATATACAATTCATGTCAACTACACATATATAATGTCAACTATAAGCTGTTGACATTTGATGTGCAGGCTATTGACATTTGATGTGCAGGGCTATTGACATTTGATGTGCAGGCTACACATCGTAGTTGACATAATGTCTCACTAGTTGACATCGCGCGAAAATTAAAAATAATTAAAAAAATAATTAAAAAAAATTTAAAAAATTTTTAAAAAATTTAAAAAAAAAATTAAAAAAATAAAAAAAAATTACATTTTTTTTAGTTGTTGAAATTTTAATACGAGTTGTTGACATTTGATATTTTGGCTATTGAAATGAAATGACGATAATACCCCTTAGTTGACATAATCTACTTGCAGTTGACATTTCAAAATGAGTGGCTGAAAATGCATCTCAATTCTCAATTAAGCTAAAAAATCTCAATCTAACAGGACCCTATATATATATATATATATAGGGTAGTGATCTATGGTAAACACTCCTTAAGCAAATAACTAGAGAACAAATCATAGCCACAAGATCAAAAAAATCAAGGGCTAATATTAATTTTCGAATTTAATGAGATATTAGCTCCCTCAATCACAAATTTACTCCATAATAACAAGTCAGGGGTATTTTGGTCATTGCACAGCGAATTAAATCCAATTTTGAAAATTGAATTCAAACCGTGTCGCGTCTTCTTCTCTTCTTCTCTCTTCTCCTCTTCTCGTCGCAGTTGGCGGTGTCGCAGAAGAGAGTTTTGGTGGCGACAATGGCTTCCGTCGCTCGCCGTCGCCGTAGTTGTAGCTTCGTTCGTCGTCGGCGCGGCGCTCAGGACCTGAGTTTTTATTTTCCTTTCTAGGCTATGGCGGAGTGTGTATGTAATATATATTGATTTGCGGTGTTTGGGGGTTTGGATCAGTTGAATTGCTGTGTTTGGGGTTTTTGAAATTCTTTTTCGGTTTGTAATATTCATTCGACATTTTTATGTGTGACTTCTAACAGTGTGTATCACACTATTAGATATTCATACTGTGCATTTGATGTTAATTAGGATAAGTAGTATAAAATTGTCATTTTCTCCAAATCATATTGCCCGTAAGTTCTTACCAATTTTGATGTTATTATTATATTGATTTCATTACTTATTTTGTTGTTGTTGTTTATACTATAAGAGTGATGTGTTTTGTAAACAAGAGTGAAGTAAAATCACAATAAGAGTGATGTGTTTTGTAAACAAGAGTGAAGTAAAGTCATGCTACGAGTGATGTGTTTTGTGAACAAGAGTGAAGTAAAATCTGAGTAAGAGTGATGTGTTTTGTGAATAAGAGTGAAGTAAAATCTGAGTAAGAGTGATGTGTTTTGTGAATAAGAGTGAAGTAAAATCTGAGTAAGAGTGATGTGTTTTGTAAACAAGAGTGAAGTAAAATCTGAGTAAGAGTGATGTGTTTTGTGAATAAGAGTGAAGTAAAATCTGAGTAAGAGTGATGTGTTTTGTAAACAAGAGTGAAGTAAAATATGAGTAAGAGTGATGTGTTTTGTGAACAAGAGTGAAGTAAAATCTGAGTAAGAGTGATGTGTTTTGTGAACAAGAGTGAAGTAAAACCTGAGTAAGAGTGATGTGTTTTGTGAACAAGAGTGAAGTAAAACCTGAGTAAGAGTGATGTGTTTTATGAACAAGAGTGAAGTAAAACCTGAGTAAGAGTGATGTGTTTTGTGAACAAGAGTGAAGTAAAATCTGAGTAAGAGTGATGTGTTTTGTGAACAAGAGTGAAGTACAATCATGCTAAGAGTGATGTGTTTTGTAAACAAGAGTGAAGTAAAATCATGCTAAGAGTGATGTATTTTGTTACCGGGTTAAAGACATTGAAAAATGTCGTTCAAGGATGTAATTGAACGCACATCGTGCATCACAAATTCAATTTGACAATCACTCCAACAGTTCACCTCTGTTTCTTGAAACACAATTTTTTATTTAAAATTTTCTGAAATCATACCATATACATATCACACTACCATATTTCCATTCTTTGGAGAAAATTCATATGCTTTTTTTAATGTAAGAAACTACTACTATGAATCAACATCCAGCTGCACCGAATCCCAGCTTCCCTCCGGCGACATCATACACCACTTCAAATGTCAATTGCTGCGTGTTTCCGAAGATTCCGGTGTCTGTGGCGTCTCCGTTTCCGGCGAAAGCAAGGCACGCCACCGTGGAGCAAACCGATATCAGTATCCCCGACGTGATGAGGTCGATCTTCACTCCGCCGCCGAATGCGAACGACACGGTGGGGATTGTGACGGTCGTGTAGTTGGAGAAGTCGAAGCTCGTGTCCAAGATGGAGTACGCCGGCGCCGCCGGGTAATTCTTCATCCCGTCGCCGGAGAGGAAGTGGAGTCGTGCTCCGTCACCTCCTTTGAGAGAGAGCATAGTGTGTCTACGAGAATGGTGTGTGTATATGTAGGAATGGTGTGTGTGTTTGATTTCCCAAAATGTCCCTATGCAATTTGTATGAGTTAAAAATGTATGCTTATTTTAGTCATTGGATTAAGATAATGTGTGGCTGAGATTTGTTCTCTAGTTATACACTTAAGATTAGTTATACCTTGATCACTACCCTATATATATATATATATATATATATAGGGTAGTGTTAAACTCATATTTTCCCCTTAGATTTAAGTTTCTACCCAATCTCGGTCGTTGGATTAGGAGGATGGACGTTCTAGATTATAATCTAATTTAACATCTCGCGTTTCATTATTTACCCAGTTTGATGCATCATGAGGGTGATTTAGTCTTTTTGTGTACTAAAAAACGTTGAAAACCTATTGACCAAAATTTAAGCGGGCTACTCCACTACTTTCCATCGACTAAATACATCCTTCATCACCAATCGCATTTACGCAAAAATCTCGCTCCAGATTCTCTCTCACGAACGACGCCACAAATTCCTTCCAGTGCCAAAAACCCTAGCCGCCGCTGTTCAAAAGCGCGGCGTTTTCTCGGAGATTCACCGCTGGGTGCCTTGCTTTCCATAATCCCCTACGGTTTGAACTAGATTTCGTTGGACTACAACAGCAGGTAGGGTTTCGTCGTATATTGTTCGATTTTCAACAATCGTTTTCCAAATAACCGACCGAAATAAAACAACCACACCAAGATTCAATAGATTACCATCAAATCCGTGATTATTTGTTGCTAAATTCTGTAATTTTGTGATTGTTTACTGTTGCGCGCAGATTTCATCATGACTAAAAGAGGTAGACCTACAAAATCGCAACAAACACAAGAAGGGGGTGAGTTTCTGTTTGCACGCTGCTCTGGTTTTCTGCATCTCATATTTGTCAATTTGATCCTACATGATTTAGTCCTTTTTTACATTATTTTCTTGATTCTGTGCATTAATTTATCTGATGTTTCATTTGTTTGTATGTCAGTGGTCATTAGTGTCAGCATATATGCTATATTAGTGTTTCATTACTCTTATAGATCAAAATATCATGAACTGAACCTTTTAAAAGTACAGGTAATATGTGTGGGTGTGCATTGTTTGTTAAAAGATAAGCATTGTGTAAAGTGGATACTGATGTGTATTTGTCATTAATGAAATTAGTTTGTTGGTTAAGAGTATATTGTATGATTCATCATGGTTAGGTTATAATTGCATTATTTGCTTTAGCAATTTCATTATTTGGAATGTTAATTTGTTACCTATATTGATATCGTGTATGATTCATCATGGTTGTGTTACTGGGTGAGCATTCTGATTTTTTGGTTCGTCTCCCAGATTTATCATGACGAAAAGAGGACGTCCTTCAACTTCACAACCATCCCAGTCTGAAGGTGAGCATTCTATTTCATTTGCATGTCCAATTCCTGGAATAATTGCCAGCTTCTGTACATGAAGTACTGGGTGAATGCAATATTCATGGCCGCATTATTTAACTGAATCTGTACATTATTTACCTATTTGTATGCATTAATTATCATGTTTTAGGCATTATAGACCTGCTGTTGTACATGGGTCAATGAGTGAATGCAGTAGTTGTATGTTCATTAATTGATTGAATCTGTACATTATGTAGCTATTTCTATGCATTATTTATCATGATTTAGCCATTATGTGACTTGTGTTGTACATGGGTCAAAGAGTGAATGCAATATTTGTATGTTCATTACTTGATCGAATCTGTATATTATGTAGCTATTTCTATGCATTATTTATCATGTTTTATGCATCATTTGACTGCTGTTGTACATGAGTCTAAGAGTGAATGCAATATTTATATGTTCATTATTTGAGTGATTCTGTACATTATTTGGCTATTTGAATGCATTATTTATCCTGTTTTATGCATCATGTGACTGCTGTTGTACATGAGTCAAAGAGTGAATGGAATATTTGAATGTTCATTACTTGACCGGATCTGTACATTATTTAGTTATTTTAGTTCATTATTTATCATGGTTTATGCTTTATGTGACTGCTGTTAGACATGGGACAATGGGTGATTGCAATATTCTTGGTGCATTTTTTGATTTATTCTGAACATTATTTGATTATTAAAATGCATTATGTATCAGTTTTTAGGCATTATTTTGATGCTTCTGTACAAGGGTGTATAAGTGAATGCAGTATAACTGTCCACATTATTTTATTCTGTCTGTACATTATGTAACTAATTGTATGTTATTATTTTGTATGTTGTACAACATCAAAGCAGCTAAGATTGGACATCGACGAGGCGGTCGATGATATACTACCAGTAGGAATTGCCCAAAAATTTCAGGAGCGATTATCAGAGGCCGGGACTAGTATAGCTTCGGAAGAGACGGAGGATATGAAACCAAGGGGTAGGAACGTCGACCATCTGTATTGTCGACGAACCCCAACAGAGTTTCTGAATTGTATTAAGAGTTTAACTCCACCACAGAAGGAAGCCGTCACAGAACTTGTACATGAGTCTAAGAGTGAATGCAATATTTGTACATTATTTAGCTATTTCTATGCATTATATATCCTGTTTTATGCATCATTAGACTGCTGCTGTACATGAGTCCAAGAATGAATGCAATATTTGTATGTTCATTACTTGAGTTATTCTGTACATTATTTGGCTATTTGAATGCATTATTTATCCTGTTTTATGCATCACGTGGTTGCTGTTGTACATGGGTCAAAGAGTGAATGGAATATTTGTATGTTCATTACTTGGCCGTATCTGTACATTATTTAGATAATTTAGTGCATTCATTATCATGGTTTATGTTTTATGTGACTGCTGTTGGACATGGGACAATGGGTGATTGCAATATTCATGTGTGCATTTTTTGGATTTATTCTGCACCTTCCTCATCCCTTGTTTGCGCGTATCAAAATCAACAGCGCGAGCATATACATCGTATAACTCGAATGCGAAATCTAATGATTGGAACTTCTGACCAACGACGGGCTTCGATTCCGGAGAACATTCAGGCACAACCATAACTGTATACAAACACAAATAAAAAAAATGTTTTGGATACTAAGACATTATAAGATATAAAACGTTCATTACAGAGGCATAAAATAACCATTACAATGCCAAATGTGTACATTACGTGAATTAGGTATTTGGCTATTGTTTTGTTACTTAATACATAATACACACTATACCCTAGGATAGCTAAACCCTAAAGGAATGACTCATAGTCGCGGTCTTTCGTAGAGGTTGTGTTTCTCAAACTATACTACACCCCTAGCCCCCAGAATTGGGCAACCCGAGGGGAATGAATGAACCCTAAGCCCCACATAATCACAATCTGGCAAACATGTTTAAACCATACTACACCCTAGCCCCAAGGATTTCTAAACCCTTGGGAATGATTGAAACTAAACCCAAAAAATCAAACCGTCCCAATCCTGACATATTCATGAAATTGTATAACACAAACAAACAAACCGGCTCAGAAAACCTTTACATTGCAGTTCACATATCGTTCATTATATAGTCAATATCATCCATTATCTATTAACATTTGGTGCATTATTTGTATCGGTTTAAACTACTATCCTAGCCCCTGGGCTTGTTAAACCCTTAGGGAAAACAGGAAATGTGCGTCAAACATCGAAACACGGCACAACTTAAATTAAACGGGGCAGGATAAATGTTCATTATATATCACAAATAATGCATTACAGAAACTAAAACTACGCATTATACTACACAATATGTACATTATGTATATCTGTTTTAAAAAATGCCTACTCGCTATGCATGTGCAACCCCAGACGAATTACTGTAGCTCGTGTATTTGGACAACGTTTGTTAGACTTAGAACATACTACACCCTAGCCCATAGGCTTGTTAAACCCTTAGGGAAACAAGAAACGTGAACCAAACATCGAAACACGGCACAACTTAAATTAAACGGGGCAGGATAAATGTTCATTACATATCACAAATAATGCATTACAGAAACTAAAACTACGCATTATACTACACAATATGTACATTATGTATATCTATTTTAAAAAATGCCTACTCGCTATGCATGTGCAACCCCAGACGAATTACTGTAGCTCGTGTATTTGGACAACGTTTGTTAGACTTAGAACATACTACACCCTAGCCCCTAGGCTTGTTAAACCCTTAGGGAAAACAAGAAACGTGAACCAAACATCGAAACACGGAACAACTTAAATTAAACGGGTTAGTATAAATGTTCATTACATATCACAAATAATGCATTACAGAAACTAAACTGCGCACTATACTATATAATATGTACATTATGTAAATCAGTAAAAAAAAACCTACGTACATTATATGAATATTTACATGCATAAGCATATCCTGGTGTATGCATCATGTAACTGGTGGTTTTTATTGTTGAAGAGTACATGGAATATGTTGATGTGCATTACTTGGTTTAATCTATTCATTATTTGTTTGTACATGTTCAGGTAATGATGAATTATATGCAATATACTATACATTATATAACATAAACGAGTGCATTACATAAGCGTACTTATACATTACATGTATAATTATTTATACATAGTCATTCAACATTAAATCAAACACTAAACGGATGGCACCAATTCGTGGAAATACGTAAATGTTTGGAATCGCATATTATACCACAAACCTGGGCCCAAAAATCTGCAACCCTACGGGAATGATTGAAAACCAATTTAACATGAAATAACAACACCTATAAGCTTGAATGAACCGTATCAACAACAAAACCATTAAACAACTAAACTGATTCAATAAATCAATACCCAAGCACACAAACATGAAACACGAATTCGCTGATTTAAACATATTGGGTCGTACGGCGGAATTACAAGTAAAAATTTTGACAGCAACCAAATCAATACACATGGGCGAAAATTGCAATATTACCTTCTTCCATTGGTACTCGAAACACCGGGGATGAACCGTATTCGTTAGATTTAGATACAAAACATTTGTTCACCAATGACAGAAACTTCGATCTGCAAAAGGAACTCGGCTAAACGCGGGATTATGGACGCAATGAACTAAATCTGGAAAAGATTTGCTGATAAACTGCAATCAGCGTGGAGGGAGGAATTCACGCCTCATACCATAACTAACTAGAAGAGAGAATTTCAATTTTACCCTTCACACGTAAAAAACGCATGCAATCTGATAAATGGATCAACTTATTTTGTCCGTTAGATCGGCTGAAATAAAGGGTGGAGATTAAGAAGGAAATTGAATTTAATAGGTAAAAAGGATTTGAATACAATCCTATATATATATACATCTCGTTTTCGTACTTTTTTCATTGTACAAGTTAAATATTTGCGAATTCGAACAATAAATTGTAGGTGATGGAGAGTAGGAGATGTATTTTTTTTGTAACAAGGAAGGTAGGAAAATGGGGAGAGGGAGTGAATGTGGTGTCTGGAAGAGTAGCGGTTCGGCCAAACAAATAATTTGTTCCAAAAAGATGTGGGATCAGAAAATCGTACGTATTTCATAGACGTACTCATGCATGATTGGATCATGCATGAGTACTGCCTTGCTCTATCACAAAGTCAGCAAACACATGCGAGTGACCAGGTATTCCTTCCAGATGTGATACCAATTTAACGTAATTCATAAGAGAGTACTAATTTATTTGTTGGTATAATATAATTATGTTTGCAGGGTTGCTTGGTTCGAATAGGAAACTGGACGCTGTGTCGTGTAATTTTAAGAAATCGAGAGTTAGTGGATGATTTCTCGAGTGATTCTTCTTCTTGTTCTTCATCCGATTCTAGCATTTTTTCGGATGTTTCTTCGGGTTAGAACATTAATCTACTGATAATGTATGGTATTCCTCAAAAGGTTCATGGATTATTGAGTGCGTCAGTGAGTAAGTGAAAAGTGAGCCGAAAATACCAAGGAAATTCTCTAACTAAAAAAATTCTCTCCCTCTCTTCGTAAGCTTCCTGGTATTTATAGGCGTGGCTCAAATCCCTAGGGCAACGGTATTCCTGATTTGACGATTGTGCCCTTGAGGATTTCACTATTTTTCTTCACTTTTCTCCTTTATTCCTTCTGCCCTGGTAATTGTCTTTCATTCCTGGGTCTGGCAGATTTTTCACGCACCTGGACTTATAAATGCATGTTAGCACCGTAGAAATCACAGAATTTATATATAAAATAGATGCACGAAACGAGCCTTATCACAGGCTATTAGCTAAATAATCGGAGGTTCATGTCTCCACACATGGACCGCGTTCTTTTGCTTCCGCTGTGTCGGTTAAGAGGCAATGCCTATTTTACTTTTGACTCTGATAATCAGAACTTGTATGAACAGTCGCTCGAGTTTGCAGGATCGAGTGTATTTTGTTATGAGTATTACCCTATCGACTTTATTTTGTGTGTCTCGTTCTGCCTTGGCTCTAATTCCCCCAAATTCTATCCCCGCTTCTTATAATCCCTCCTTAGTCACAATTTTCCCGAGTTATGCTATCCTTAGCTAACTGCGGTCGTGACAATTATTTACAAATCCGCGCACATTATTAGATACTATTGGTACATTATTTACTGTACCAAATCTTAAACGCATTAAAAAATAAAATTTAAATCATGTGGTAGTGCTATAACCTAGCCCCATGGGTTGTTAAACCCAAGGGGAATGATTCAAACTATCTGCCCTTTGTAATGGTTCCGCTTGTGAGTGGGTACTACAACCTAGCCCCATGGATTGCTAAACCCAAAGGGAAAGAATTCAATTTCCATTCAACATTATTCTCTTCAATCTGTACATTATTTACTGATCTGTGCACATTATTAGATACTATTGGTACATTATTTACTGTACCAAATCTTAAACGTATTAAAAAATGAAATTTAATTCATGTGATGGTGCTATAACCTAGCCCCATGGGTTGCTAAACCCAATGGGAATGATTCAAACTATCTACCCTTTGTAATGGTTCCATTTGTGAGTGGGTACTATAACCTATCCCCATGGATTGCTGAACCCAAAGGTAATGAATTCAAATTCCTTTCAACATTATTCTTTTTAATCTGTACATTATTCACTGATCAATGCACATTATTAGATACTATTGATACATTATTTACTGTACCAAATCTTAAACGGATTAAAAAATAAAATTTAATTCATGTGGTGGTGCTATAACCTAGCCCAATGGGTTGCTAAACCCAAGGGGAATGATTCAAACTCTCTGCCCTTTGTAATGGTTCCGTTTGTGAGTGGGTACTACAACTTATCCCCATGGATTGTTGAACCCAAATGACATGAATTCAAGTTCCTTTCAACATTATGTTCTTCAATTTGTACATTATTCACTGATCAATGCACATTATTAGATACTATTGGTACATTATTTACTGTACCAAAACTGTAAATGTCGAAAATTTACAAGATGTAACTCAGGAACAGAAAACACGAAACACTGTAAATGTTAGATGATTTCATGAAAATAAAAACGACAATCGATGAAAAATAAATCTGAATACAAAGATGAACTCATCACAAACAAATACAGAAAACCATAGATGTCAATTACACGACTAATACAATAACTTTCTACCAAAATTGGTGAATATCAATTAAGTAACTGAATGTATAACCTTCTTCCATTGTTGACATGAATGAAACGAGAATGAGTGAAATCTCGAAAAATGAAGACGCTAATGAAAAAACAGCAGACGTGTTGAATGGAAAAGAGGATTCGCGACGACAATCAAACACTGCAGATGTCTTCAATGGAAAAGAGGTTTTGCAATGATAATTCAGAGATATAATCTCTCAACAAATTGTTATGGGACGAGAAAATAAAAATTGCAGACGTATTCAATGTAGAAGACGATGATAATTCTGGTAGAGAGTGATTAACATTGGCGTGTAATAGGGATGTAATCTTCCAATGTATTTTGGCTGATGATTGAGGGAGGAAATCATGGAAACTACCATAACTGAATCTTAATCCTATACCAAAAATGACCCTTTCCTATTAATTTAATAATTTTAATAATCAAAATCAGCTTGATTTTTGGCCATCGGATTTTCAAATCGTAGGGCTAGGATTAAAAAGGAAGAATGAACCATATTTACAAAAAGAATATGATTATATATATATATATATATATATATATATATATATATATATATATATATATATATATATATATATATATATATATATATATATATATATATATAGGGTCTTGTTAGTTTGAGATTTTTTAGCTTAATTGAGAATTGAGATGCATTTTCAGCCACTCATTTTGAAATGTCAACTGCAAGTAGATTATGTCAACTAAGGGGTATTATCGTCATTTCATTTCAATAGCCAGAATATCAAATGTCAACAACTCGTATTAAAATGTCAACAACTAAAAAAAATTAATTTTTTTAATTTTTTTAATTTTTTTTTATTTTTTTTAATTTTTTTTAATTTTTTTTTAAATTTTCGCGCGATATCAACTACTGAGACATTATGTCAACTACGATGTGTAGTCTGCACATCAAATGTCAATAGCTCTGCACATCAAATGTCAACAGCTTATAATTGACATTATATATGTGTAGTTGACATGAATTGTATATGTAGTTGACATTATATGTGTGTAGTTGACATGAATTGTATATGTAGTTGACAAAAAAAAATAAATAAATAAAATAAATAAAAAAATAAAAAATCGAAAAAAAAATAATTTTTTTTAAAAAAATAAAAAATATATTTATTAAATAAAATATATGATGAAATTACAAATATGCCCTTTCACAATTAATTAATGTAAAAATATTTTCCATGTGGCAAATTCTGGACCACTCATTTAATAAAAATGAGTGGCTTATAATGCATCTCAATTCTCAATTAGGCTAAAAAATCTCAATTGATCACAACCCTATATATATATATATAATATTTAATTCCGCTCCCTCCATACTCGGGTTCTGGAACCACCACTGCTTCCAACTCATACCCATTATCCGATGTGAGATATAATTTGCTCTCTCACAAAACTTTACCTCTTATTTACAAACATGAGTTATTAATTATATGTATCTAACCCTTTTCAAGCATAAGAGCATCTCCAACCATTTACAATAAACTCAAACTCATTTAATTCATTTTGATATAAATGTTACATTAAATATGATTTACTTCAATCATTTACACTAAACTCAAACTTTAAAAAATATTCTTTATATTATGCCCTTTTACACTCAAAATTTGAAAAAGTTTTGGATTTAGTTTAGTGTAAACCTAAAGATAGATAATTTTTACTTAAAAATTAAAAATGAAATTGGTTTTGTAGTACTATTGGAGCTAATTACTTATCTCATTTTATATTTTAGTGTAACATTGAAGTTTTGAAGATGTTCTAAAAGGATAGGAATTACGTTTGTCTCAATTATGGCCCACATTCTGAATTCAAACGATGGGATTTGGGATTCTGATTATGTTTTTGGGTTACTATTTGAACACTACCGTTCTGAATTGAAAATGAAACAACCGTTTGTGATTATAAAGAAAAAAAAATAGTAATACTACCACTACTACTACTCCCATTCAGTCTTCCTTTATAAATAATAGAAAAAGCATGTACTGTATAAATGCGATTAACTGCATCCAAGTGTCCATCTTCCATTGTAAATAACCAAAACATATTTACGCAATTAACTGCAAGTTAATATCATTAAATAATACTCCGTATTATTGTGATTAACTAATTAACTGCATCCAAGTGTCCCTTGAGTAAGATATAATTAGTGGATCATGGGCTTTTGAAATCATATAGCCCACAATTCGGAATTCAGATGTTTGGATTCTAGAGGCGGCCCATAATTGAAATGATCTGCAAAGATGGTCTTTTCAACGCTAAATTGAAATTTATGTACTTACGTTCAAACCTCAATCTTCAATCTTCAATCTTCAAACTTCAACCATGTATTCAAGTCGCCGATACATGTAGCCTTTCCGAGAAGTCCTCAAACCTCATACTTCAAACTTCAACCAACTCGCACAATTTCCCATTTTATAATACAGTACTTCCTAGAAAAGTTCATACTTTTGCTAAGTAAAGTTGGACTGAATCGGAATAAAGTATATATAAGGATTTATTAAAAACAAAAATGTATTGAAACAAAAAATAAAAATAACAAAATTTAATGATGCATGCAACATCAATTATCTGTTAAAACTGTAATTTCATTCAACTACTTTTTTGTAAATGAACAAATAATTTAATTACTTTGAAGAATATATGCAGGCAACAAAAGGTGGTTGCTAGTATTTAGTAAGGGTGGGGCCGTGGGGCCTTGGCGATTTGGCGGGGCTTTGACGAAGACAAATGCATGCACATGAAATAAAACATATGCGAGGGACAAAATAAGCAATATTAAGCTTATATTTCAAAGCAAATAAGTTGACAGTTGCATGTACCCGTGAAATCTAAATTAAATACTCGGAATTTACTTTATGAATCATAATTCATAAATAAACTTGGTATATTCAAACTTCTCGTATTAATATCTAGCAAACCGCGTGCTCAAACTTCCAACCACTTCCTTTCAAACCTAATCTTTGAGCTCATTCATATTTTCATGTTCATACACCACTATTACCAATCACCCCAACGCTACACCTAAACAACACAATTGTTTCCATCTTAATTTACTTCATGTCTTCCTCTCCAAGTTTTACAATATTATTATTAACCATTTTGAAAAATAAATAGAGTAATTAAATAACAATCTGAATCCTTAATATTATAAATAGGACCCCTCAGACAACATATTCTATATCAATTAAACTATCCTAGTTGATATAATGGCAAAAAAGGTATATGCAGGTGGTAATCCCATTCCTTCAAGCCCTAGTGACGAGTCTAATTCCAAGAAAAAAAAAGGTGATGCACTTCTAGCTCAGCCCATGCGCCACCAAAGTGGTAGCCAAAGCAACACGTCTGATAATCGTGTTGCTGCGGAGAAGCTCTATCAGAAAAGTCCAGCTCCATCATCATCAACAACAACAATACACTCCGCCAAGAACAAACATGGTCGGCTCCATGGAAGCAGCACCACCAACACCAACAAGAAGTAATCACACCCACTTCGTCTTCGTATTATTTTCTATCTTATGAATAATTGGTTTCTATTTTCTGTATCACTTCTTTTTTCTACCTCTGTTCTTCCAACTAAAGGGAAATTTTACTTTTTTTATTTCCGATTTTTATGAATAATTTTTATGTTCTTCCAACTATGGTCTCCTCCTCTTCCTTCTCTGCCCGCATCTCCGATTACTCGGAGTTTCCAACCAGCAACCTGCTCTCCAACTAAATTTCCAGGCTTTTTTGACTAAAAGAGCATAATCAATACAAACATTAATGAAGGGATAATAATGGTCGTTAGTTGAAAAAATTCTAATTGAAGACCAACACTTAACAGTCACCGTTACATAGCTAATTATAGTTAATCATGGCCATAAATAAAATTATATCGAACTCTAATTAGGATATATAATCTTTAAGATTATAGTTAATCTTTGATACATCTTTAAGATATATTAGGGTATTAAATGGTTAACGACTAATCTCACCAAACTTATATATAAGGTTAATACATGACATACGATTAATCTTGTCCGTTAGATTGTAGTAGAAAATTAAAGGGCCGCGTTAAAACTTAGTTCTCATTAAAATTGGTCAAATAGAACCGACATAGATTATTAGACTGACATAGAGATCGACTTCCAGAAAAAAAAATTAAGATGATTATATTGATCTAAATTGAAAAGGAGTTTCCATTATTGTTTAACTTAAATGAATGTATGTGGCTTTTGGCAAAAAAAACATGTCTCACAATTCAAGGAAAATGATGAATCAATTAACTTAGGGAAAAGTAAATGAAGATATCCCATGGAAGGATGCCCTAATCGGCGGTGCCAAAGCCAAGCTTATTTTTCAGTTAGTATGTGAGATAGCAACGCAGTACTCTGTTGGGCCACCTCATCCACATAGTACAATTTGTGTCGTTCAGTGCCACACCCAACTATCGCCCCCGTCCGGGTATCCTGTAATAAGCGGACATGAGGTTGCATTAGTAACTTGCAGTTAAATTCCTTCGTTGCATGACTCACATATAATAATTTGTGTGATAAAGAGGAAATAAAGAGGCAATTTGAGAGTAGCAAGGTTGGGGATATATTAATGGTGCCCGCCCCCTGAACTGGTGTCAAGTTCCCACTAGCCGTTTGGACAAATGATTTCCTAGACTTTGAAATTTCCAGAAAATATGAGGCGTCGAAGGACATTGTTGTTAGGGTCGTCGACTGCAACATTAGTTTGATATTGTCCGCTTTGGGTCAAGCCCGCACGGATTTATATTTGGGTCACTCCCAAAAGGTCTCAAACTAATTGGGGTTGGACAGGAATTATATACACCTTCCAACTTCCCCCACTCATCCGATGTGGGATAGGTTTGTAACCCAACAAACCTCCCCTCAAACCGAGACCACATCGGGAACGCAGTCGACACAAACATGGGTCGTTCCAACCCTGGCCCCTAGGTCATCCTGGGCCCGACTCTAACCCGAGTTCTTCAGGGCCCGACCTAACCGGGGCTCATCCAGGCACAACCCATAGCCACCTGAGCTCTAATACCACTTGTTAGGATCGTCGACTGCAATATTAGTTTGATATTATCCGCTTTGGGTCAAGCCCGCACGGATTTGTTTTTGGGTCACTCCCAAAAGGCCTCAAACTAATTGGGGTTGGACAGGAATTATATACACCTTCCTACTTCCCTCACACATCCGATGTGGGATAGGTTTGTAACCCAACAAACCTCCCCTCAAACCGAGACCACATCGGGAACGCAATCGACACAAACATGGGTCGTTCCAACCCTGGCCCATGGGTCAACCTGGGCCCGACTCTAACCCGAGTCCTTCAGGGCCCGACCCTAACCGGGGCTCATCCAGGCACAACCTATAGCCACCTGGGCTCTGATACCACTTGTTAGGATCATCGACTGCAACATTAGTTTGATATTGCCCGCTTTGGGTCAAGCCCGCACGGATTTGTTTTTGGGTCACTCCCAAAAGGCCTCAAACTAATTGGGGTTGGACAAGAATTATATACACCTTCCAACTTCCCTCACTCATCCGATGTGGGATAGGTTTGTAACCCAACAAACCTCTCCTCAAACCGAGACCACATCGGGAACGCAGTCGACACAAACATGGGTCGTTCCAACCCTGGCCCCTGGGTCATCCTGGGCCCGACTCTAACCCGAGTCCTTCAGGGCCTGACCCTAACCGGGGCTCATCCAGGCACAACCCATAGCCACCTGAGCTCTAATACCACTTGTTAGGATCGTCGACTGCAACATTAGTTTGATATTGTCCGCTTTGGGTCAAGCCCGCACGGATTTGTTTTTGGGTCACTCCCAAAAGGCCTCAAACTAATTGGGGTTGGACAGGAATTATATACACCTTCCAACTTCCCTCACTCATCCGATGTGGGATAGGTTTGTAACCCAACAATTGTAAGGCATGGAAGGAATTACTACAAGTCACATTGGGGTGTATTTCAGTAATTACACATTCCGGGGTCAGGAGGTAATTTATCCAGAGTTTTGGGAGTGCAAGTGGTAATATTTGTGGGATGGGGTATGAAATAGAATAAAGGAGAAAACGAGGGGTTCAAAAAACGAGAACCCCCATTTACCTTCACTCCAAACCCTAGCCGCCTCCTTTCCTCCACTGCAAACCCTAGCCGCCGTGACTGTGGCGACGGCCTTGTCATCCTCCCTACTTCTCTCGGCACCATTATTTCCGGCGACTGGAGCACCGAAGCTGCCCGCTGAATTCTCGGTGTAGGTGGCTCGGTTTCCGACCGCCGCTGCCACTGATGCTAAGGTTTTCCCTCCACCGCAATTTTCTCTAGCTTGTCGCGTTTCTTCATCTCCTCCCACCATTCCGGATAGCCATGGATTAGGAAGCATGTCTCTGGGGTATGCTTCTTCCTACCACAGTGACTACACTGGAGCTTGCTTTTATCTTCTTCTCCCCTTCGGTTGGTTGGAAAGCGAGGTGGTGGATTCGACGCTGGGCGACCTCGGTCGAAAGCTCCGAGGCCGATTCCGACTTCGGATTCCTTAGGGTCGTGGGTTGTCTTCATAACTTTCGAATTGGATGACTCTCGCCTAACTACTCCATAGGCTTCCCTCACAGTCGGTAATGGTTCTTTATTCAGTAGTTCTCTTTTGACTGTATCGTATTTTTCGTCTAAAGCCCACAAGAATTGATACATCCTATGTATCTGTGTGTTTTTGTTGTATTTCTCTATTGTGCTAGGGGTGTCCATGGGATTCGGATCCCTTGCATCAATTGAGATCCAGAGGTCCTGGAATTTGACCCAGAGAGCCTCCAGCGACAGGTTGCCTTGCTTCATACTATACGCCTGCCTATGTAGATCACTGACTTGGAACGGGTCGGCACCACTCCTGTATGTGATCGCCAGACCCTCCCATAGATCTCGGGCTGTAGCATATTGGGATACCTCGCTTACCAAGTTGATTTCAATGTTGTTGATGATCACATTCAAACAGCAGTGGTCTCGCTGCTTCCATTTGGGGTAGTCTGGGATGTCGATCGGGGAAGGGCCGTGAACTCCATCAATGTGAGATGCTAGGCCTTTTTCTCCGATAGCCCGCTCCATCAGGTTTGACCAAAAAGAGTAATTATCTCCATTTAGCTTGGTTTGAAGGTGGATTTCCCCAAACGATTCTGGTTGGGCGGAGATTTGGCTTGGTGGTTGGTTTATTGACTTTGTTTGTTGGCTGTTTTGCCATTTCAGGAATTCTGCAAATTTTGCAGCAAGATCTGTAGAGGAATTCATATTGGTTATTTGGAGGTGTTCTGTGGCTTCGTCAAATTTTGACATTTTGGTGATTTTGCAGGTATTTTAGAAAAAGGTATGCCCCCTTTCCCGGGACAGTGATGAATCTGTTCTAAGTCCCAAACCTGGTTCTGTACCATCTTAAAGATGGTAATCGAGAGAGGTGGGGCAAGATTGATTGCTAGACATTGTATAAAGAAGGTGTATAGAGAAAGGTACTTTATTTTCTAATTTTCGGTTGATATATTGTGTACAGTTCCTCCCTCTTATATAGGAGAGGAGGATCACTAATTACAGGAGGAAATCACTCACTTCTTATATAAGAGAGGATGATCACTAATTAGAGGAGGAAATCACTCACTAATCATTGTATTCTATAGAGTATATTACACAAAATATTTTATTCTAGACCTGCATCAATAAGTATTAATTATGCCTCAATCACTGATCTTCTTTCTATATTCGACAATATATAGTTCAAAGATTGATGTTTCAGTCCTACACTCCTACTACAATCAATTGGATTTATCTACAGTTATTTACATTAATTTTTATTCTTTTCCAGTATTCACGTATCGATTAGAAAACGTGTTTAGTTACATATCGATTGGAAATCATGGTAGCCCTTTACCGTTCAATTATTACATAAAGATTTAAGAAGCTCAAATGTTAATTTTATCAATTTGTGGCCCTGTCCACCTAACACTAAACTAAAAATATGTGAATTAATATTATCTTAAACACGATTGCCGGTACATGAGCCATGGATATAGAACTCACAAATTTGAATCATAAATAGGGGTTCACAAATGTAAATAAAAGATATTAGACACTATTCTCTATTTCTTCTTACACAAAAGAGCTCTTGTCTCTCATTAGTCATTACTCTAATTCAAATTCAACATTCTTCAATTATCTTTTTTGTTCTTCTCTTCTACTCAAATTCATATTCGTCAATCACTAATTACTTGATCTCTCCACAATTACGTATCTAGTGTAAAATCAAATTCGTCGCATAATAAAAAACAAAATGATGCTGAATTTTAAATGTTTATTTTTCCTAAATGGTGTACTTTTATTTTAGCTCTTATATAAATACTACTCTTTTAGACTGCACATCATGGCATACCATAATTCGAATGATAGATACATCTATTATATTATTTTTTGTTAATTGATATCAGTTTTTTGAAAAAGATCAACAATGGGGCAGCTGCTGGGTTTTAAATGGATGGGCCACATTATAATAAATGGCCTTCAAATTAATTTTCTTTTCGCAAGAGCTGGGCAGCGATTAAGGATAAGATATTATTATTTGGATAGCAAATGTTACTTAGTCATACCTTATACTATCTCCAACAACAAATAATCATACTCTTATCTTACTCCTTATTTTTTATCATATGCATATTGCATATTTGGTATTAGTATACATTTCTGTATTTCTTCAGTCCCTCCTTTCTATGTTGTCTACCTTCATATAAACGTCATTGTATCTGAACTCTTTGTGTTCTTCCTCGAGGAATGCCTGCAAAGATGTTCTCAGTCGTGTCTTATTGTACACTTTAGGAATTATCTGTCAGTTGTCGATGATCGGGTCCTCGAAAACATTGACAAAGCACATGATCACAGCCATCTTCACCTTCTCCTTGTCATTGCCCCTCGCTCACGAACTACATTCCCTTCGGAAATCGGAGGGGATAGTTGGACCACACAACTCGGTTCCATGTCCTAAATCTCATATAGGCATGTATATATCTACATAATTCTAGATCCACGTTTATCTAGGCTACTAGTACCAGGAGCGGCTCTATTAAAGATGTTGTTTATCTCATACAAGATGGCTTAGATGTTTGAAATCCAGTTACACTTTTTTTGTCACGCCCGCATTTCCTAAGGATAGGAAGTACGGTGGACCGCGACTAGGGGAGGAATAAAGAAGCGGGGAAGAAAGGGGAGAACAGGAATATTTGACCCAAAAACATTTATTAAAAAGAAGTTCACTTCAAACATTGTACTAAGAAGACATTACTAAAGTTAATGTAAACAGAGTTAAATAAAAACAATGTATCGGATTACAAAGCAGCGGAAAAGACCAAAAGACAGATGATGCCGGGTATGACGACACGACACCATCCAAAAGACCAAGTAAAACACTCATTTGGCTTTCACTGCTCAACATCCGTCATCCCCATCGCCGCTCAACCTGCACATTAAGAAAACAACATGCAGGGCTGAGTACTTATTGCACTCAGTGGACACACGCCAAAATCATAGTTTGTCATGCCACATCAGTGTAACCTTGGGGTTTTAAGTGTAAGAAAAATAACCCAAGTACACAAAATATATTTCATAAATTCGACTGCGCAGTCATTTTCAGATATTGCCACCCTTATTCCCACCATCATACACTATCTGATCCAACGGTGACAAGGGGCGTGGCCACACCCCAGGTCACTAGACCGGCCAACTTGCTCTCAGATGGCTCCCGATCTCGTGTACACTAGCCTGAGGGTTCGCAGCCCAACAGACCCGAATTCGATTAAACATATGTGGTAAACCACTTCAGATAGGTTTCAAAACAAAACAGTTGGCAAGACAAACAGTTCATCTCCATAAACATTTCCGGAACAACGTCCGTATTAAAGATAACCCACAAAATAGTAGGGTAGAAAAGCCCACCTCGATTGCTTAGCCTTTAAAATAGTTCCCTTCAACCACACTTTCCTCGTAAAAGATCACCCTTTTGAAAGATAAATAAATATCATAATTAGAGTCAGGGTAGACGATGTTTAACGACAATGCATGATTCCTACTTGGATGACTTCAACATCTAGCACGTTACACGTATACACACTTAACAACATGTTATAACAAACACACAAAAAAACACGTCCGAAACACACCACGCACGCACCCGACACGCATACCACGTACCCAAGACGCGCACACGACACAAACACAACACTCAAACTCCCGGAACACCCACACTGCACAAACGGCTCACCTGGCTCGGAACAGGTTCGGGAAAAAGGCTCGGCGTCTCGGCCTGGCTCGGTACCTCGGCCGGCTGTCTCGGCCGCCTGTGTCTCGGCACCTCGGCCGACCATCTCGGCCGCCTGCTCGGCACCTCGGCCGACCATCTCGGCCGTCTGCTCGGCACCTAGTTTACACCCCTTTTCCTCTGACCCCCGATTCTCAAACCCTATACGACAAACACACCACGCATTCTACATCCCAAAACACACCCAAACACCTGGGATCATCCCTTCCAGACTCTCCACAAAACTGCCCTAGGCTGAACCCTAAAACTCTCGACCAACACACACGAAAACTCTCGAACCAAACACTGATTTTCCCGAGCCATCTCTTGGCCAAACACACCCACATACTTCACAAAACACAACACTCAGAAACACACCCAAAGCACATGAAAACATCTCCCAAAAACATACAACTCGCGAATCTGCGCAGTCTACTTGCAAAAATCATAATAAAATCATACGACATCCAATGAAGCTGAAATTTACACACCACACCGAAGACGCATCCAAGTTTATACGGTTAAAATTTCGTACCAAAAGGAGATCGTTTGCTCAGTCAAAACGGGGTCGGAACCCACTGTCAGTTACTATCAAAACATGCTTGACAACAACACATAATCACAAAACCTATTCAGCATCTAAACCTTCCTAAAAACGTCCTACATGCATGTTTTTTCGAATTTAACAAGGGTTAGGGTTTGGGTTACCTTTCCCGGATAGTTCAAACGTAATTCGAGCGGTTTACTTCTTCCTCCGACTCCGATTCACAACGAGCGAGCGTAACACCTTGAAGAATTCAAGATGATGATGAGGGGGAATGAATGGGGAAAGGTAAACCGAGAGGGAGGAGGAGAGAGGGAGCTTACCGGTGAGAGAACACTTCGAGAGAGAGATGAGAGATTGAGAGAGACCGAAGAGAGAAAAAGATTGGAAAAAGGGGAATGAATCGGTTAAGAGGGAGTGGGGGAGGTTGAGAAATTAGTGGGGAGAGAGGGGGGTTTTCGAAAAAGAGAGAGGGAGAGGGAGAGAAAAACCGAGAGAGAGGGGGGGTTTAATTTATTAATTAAGATATGAATTTGCTTTTCAAATGACCATAAAACTAAATATTCACACCCATAAATAATATAAAACAAATAAAACATACCACACCATATCTTAAACAAGATATTCACAAAAAGCAAACACCCCTTAAATAAAAAAAACGGACATTACATTCCTCCCACCTTAAAAAAAAATTTCGTCCCGAAATTTGTTAGATTACTCAAACAGTTCTGGAAACTTCTCTCTCATCTTATCTTCTGATTCCCATGTTGCTTCTTCGACTCCATGATTCCTCCACCGTACTTTCACCGAAGCAAATGACTTATTCCTCAATTCTTGCACTCTTCGATCCAAAATGGCCTCGGGCTTCTCCTCATAGCTTAGATCGGGGTTTAGGATCATCATCTCTTCCTGGTGAACTATGTGTGTGGGGTCAAACACGTACTTCCTCAATTGTGACACATGGAAGACGTTGTGCACATTCCCAAAGCTTGGTGGTAAGGCCAATCTGTATGCCACCACGCCGACTCTATCCAAAATCTCGTATGGGCCGATAAATCGAGGTCTCAGCTTTCCTTTCACTCCAAAACGGGTTATTCCCTTAGAAGGGGAAACTTTCAGAAAGACCTTTTCCCCGACCTCGAACTGTAAATCGGTCCTTCGAACATCCGCATAAGATTTCTGTCGATCCTGTGCCTCCTTGATCCTCCCACGGATTTGTCGGACAATCTCTATCATCTCTTCTACAGAGTCTGGTCCGAGAATTCTTCTCTCACCCACTTCATCCCAATAAAGTGGCGACCTACACTTCTTCCCATACAATGCCTCATATGGAGCCATCTTGATAGTCGCCTGGTAACTATTATTGTACGCGAACTCTACCAATGGCAGCACTTCTTCCCAACCCCAGCCTCGATCAAGCACCACGGCTCGTAGCATGTCCTCCAAGGCTTGTATCGTTCTCTCCGACTGCCCGTCGGTTTGCGGGTGGAACGCTGTACTGAAACTCAACTTAGTCCCCAACTCGCGCTGCAGGCTTGTCCAAAATCTAGAAGTGAATTTAGCATCACGATCAGATGTGATTGTCGCTGGAACTCCATGCAAGCGTATAATTTCCCGTACATATACCTTAGCCAACTGATCGGATCCATAAGTGGCACGAACCGGCACAAAATGGGCAGATTTGGTGAGGCGATCTATAATCACCCAAATCACCGTGTTCCCTCGCTGGGATTTTGGCAGTCCTACCACAAAGTCCATTGCAATATATTCCCACTTCCATTCCGGAATCTCGAGGGGTTGCAATTTCCCATAGGGCCGTTGGTGTAGCGCCTTTACTTGTTGACATGCCAGGCATCTCTCCACAAATGCCGCAACATGCTTTTTCATACCGTTCCACCAAAACTGTCTTTTCAAGTCTTGATACATTTTGGTGCTCCCTGGATGAGCAGCGTATGGGGTTTCATGTGCTTCTCTCATGATTTCCATCCTCAGGCCTTCATCCTTAGGCACACACAACCTTCCCTTGTAGGTGAGACCGTTATCCGCTGCCTCACGGAAACTTCCGGGTTCACCCGTCCTCACTTCTGAGCGAATCTTTTCTAGTAACGTATCTCGCCGTTGAGCTTCTACAATTCTGGCTCTTAAGTCGGGTTCCATTACCAACGTGGCTACTATTCCTTCCACAGTCTCGGGTATTCTCACTACTTCCAACCGCATCTTACTGAACTCTTGGATTAAACTCTCCTCGATAGTAAGAAAGGTGGCCAGCTGAGATTGAGACTTCCTACTAAGAGCATCGGCCACTACGTTTGCTTTTCCCGGATGGTAATTTATACCACAATCGTAGTCCTTTACCAACTCGAGCCACCTACGTTGGCGCATGTTCAACTCCTTTTGCTCAAAGAAGTACTTTAGGCTCTTATGGTCCGTGTATATCTCACAACGGACTCCATAGAGATGGTGTCTCCAGATCTTCAATGCATGTACCACGGCTGCCAGTTCCAAGTCATGCGTCGGATAATTCAGCTCATGGGGCTTCAATTGTCTCGATGCATATGCAATCACTTTCCCCTTCTGCATAAGCACACATCCAAGTCCCACCTTCGACGCATCCGTATACACCGCATAGTCAGTCTCTGGCTCTGGCACGGCTAGGATTGGTGCGGTGGTCAATTTCTCCTTCAACAACTGAAAGCTCGCCTCACATTCTGGTGTCCAAATCATCTTGACTCCCTTTTTCAGTTGTTGCGTCATTGGCCTTGCTATCTTCGAGAATCCCTCGATGAATCTTCGATAATAGCCCGCCAGTCCTAAAAAGCTTCGGATTTCGTTTTGTGTAGAAGGTGACTTCCACTCCTGCACCGCTTCCACCTTGGCCGGGTCCACACGAATTCCATCTGAGGTTACTACATGTCCCAGAAAATTCACCTCCTTGAGCCAAAACTCGCATTTACTGAACTTGGCATATAGTTTCTCGTCCCTTAGAGTTGCTAGGACGGTTCTCAAGTGCTCTTTGTGCTCCTCCTCGTTCTTTGAGTAAACAAGCACATCATCGATGAAAACTAGGACAAACCGATCCAGAAATGGATGGAACACGCGGTTCATAAGGTCCATGAACACTGCCGGGGCGTTCGTCAGTCCAAAAGGCATCACGACGAACTCATAATGACCATATCTTGTTCGAAAAGCTGTCTTGGGTACATCTTCTCGCCGAACCCTCAGCTGATGGTACCCAGACCTCAAATCCATCTTAGAGAAGACTCCTGCCCCTCGAAGTTGGTCAAACAAGTCGTCTATCCTTGGTAGCGGATACTTGTTCTTCAGCGTCAGTTTGTTTAGCTCTCGATAGTCGATGCACATCCTCATCGTTCCATCCTTTTTCTTTACAAACAACACTGGTGCTCCCCATGGCGACACGCTAGGTCTAATGAATCCCAATTCCAGTAGCTCTTGTAGTTGCACCTTAAGCTCCTCCAACTCTTTTGGCGCCATCCTATAAGGTGCTTTGGATATTGGTGCCGATCCGGGCTCCAGATCGATCGTGAATTCTACCTGCCTGTCGGGTGGGGGTCCCGGCAATGCATCGGGGAAGACATCGGGATATTCACTCACTATCGCCACATCTTCTATCTTCCTGTCTTTCTTCTCCTCCCCATTCAAATAAACAAGGTACGCTGGACATCCCTTCCTCATCATTGTAGTGGCTTGCAGCGCGGAGACAATGGACTTGCGTCGGTTCATTGAGATTCCGTAAAACTTCGTCGGCTCTTTTCCCGGGGTTTCAAACGAAATTTCCCTTTCTCTACAATGAAGGGTAACGTGGTTCTCCGCTAACCAATCCATACCCAAGATTATGTCTACGCTACCCATCGTCATTACTTGTAAATTATGAGCCAACAAATTGAGTTCACCTATTCCAAAGTTCACACATGCACAAGATCGGGATATATCTATAGTCCCGCCTACCGGTGAGGTCACACTCATAGTGGGTTCGGTCTTAACAGTAGGTAATTCCAAAGTATCCACACAAGACGTTGATATAAAAGAATGCGACGCACCCGTATCAAACAAGACAACTATAGGCATATTGAGAAGTGTGCCCATACCTGCCAAGTTTCCTTGCCCAAAGGTTTCTTTCCCGTTTGCCGGCTGCTTCCCCTTCAAGGCGTAGGCCCTTGCTTGCGATGGTAATCCTTGGCGGCGTTGTTGCGGTGGAGGTGCAGGTAGTGCCTGAGATTGTGGACGGAAGCCTAGCTGGTTCTGTCTCGTTCCCGTTCCCATGTTCTTATTTGGGCAATTTCGGAGGTAATGCCCACTTCCACCACAGTTGAAGCACCTAGGGTCTCGACACTCTCCGGTGTGGTACTTGAAGCACCTTCCACATTGAGGGTTCCTCGGCGGAAAGTTTGCCCTCGGTTGAAAAGTATTCTGTCTCCCGCCATTGTAGGGTGGGTTCCTCATGTGTTGTGGCCTCTTACCACCATACTGAGCCTGGTCACCATCCCACCTCCTCTTCTCTTGGTGGCCTGACTGAGCTTGTAGGGGTGTCGCGTTTGTTGTTGCCACAACTCTTGGCTTAGGGAGTGCATCTTCCACGTCCAGTGCACAAGTCAAGATCTCCGAGTAGGAGAGTTCTCCTCGGCAAGCTAATGCGGCCTTTATCTCATCTCTGAGCCCGGCCCGGAACTTCACCGCCCATTTCTCATCGGTGTCCATCAACTCGGGCGCATATCGTGCCATCTGCGCGAGGGCTCGGTCATACTCAGTTACAGTCATTCGGCCTTGGCTCAACGTGTGGAATTCTACCACCTTGGCCCGTCTGTACGTCTTTGGGACATACTTGTTGTCAATCTCCACCTTAAACTCTTCCCATGTTAGCGCTTCCAGGCGTGCAGGATTCATAGTCCTTTGCCGAGTCTCCCACCAGTAATCGGCAGCACCTGATAGTTGAAAGGTGGCGCAAGCAATGCGCTCCCTATCTGTGCACTCCATGACCCTGAAAATACGCTCGAGGCCGCGTATCCACTCTTCGGCTTTTGAGGGATCTCCCTGTCCATCAAATTTAGGGGGATTCTGCCTGGAGAACGTAACTATAAATCTTTCTTGTTGAGGCGGGGGTGGAGGTGGTGGTGGCGGTGGTGGTGGAGGTGGTGCCTCCACGTTGGGTCCTTGTCGTGGTTGGCGTGCACGTCTTGGCGGCATTCTGATTCAATATCCAAAAAGTGTTACTACAATTCTCATCCAAAATTACCACTTTCTCAAAATTTTCTTATAAAACCTTCATGTAGTATAAGATGCAACACATAGGATATAAATCAAAATCAAATTCTCATTAAAAGAAAGAAAGGTCAAACGTTGTTCTCAAGAGCAGATCGTACTGAAAACAAAAACTGAAAAGACAACGAACTATTCTAATTCTCGACTACGACTCTATCATCCTCATCCATAGGCCCTTCTTCTGGGTCTTCGTCATCGTCCTCCTCGGGGTTCTCTTGCAGAGCCACCTCGGGATTCCCTTGCGGAGCCTCCTCGGGTTCTTCCCCGTAGTCGCCTTCAAACCCTTGCTCATCCTCGTACATGCTCACATACTTCTCCTGATACACAATCCTCTCTTGCACATCCTGTGGGGGCTGTTCCTCTCGAGAGTCTACCAGTGCACAATACACGGCCTTCCGAAAGCCAGCCATGTCACCCACCATGTCATCGGTAGCGGGCTCATGCCACGTGTACCTCCTCGCCGTTCTTTCGGCCCACTCTTTCCAGCTGTCGGGGAGCAATTCTATTAGCTTCTCAATGCCGTCATGCTCTGTCACTCCGAACTCCTGAGCTGCCCTCCAGAGGGTATCGAAGTGTGCCACGAACTCGATCAACGGTACGTGATCCTTCTTCCGGTACACTCTATAATCTCTGAGCACCCTCTGTGCCCTAAGTCTATCGCGATCACTCCGTCGCGGGGTTCGGAACATACGCGCCATCTATAGAAAAACAGAAACAACCGCCTCGCGTATAAAAACAGAGTGCATAACCGAAGAAGAGAGAGATATGTGTATGCAGACGTATCGATGTTCTAACTCCAAGCCCGCTGGTGTTCGAAGGCCAAAAGTCCTTGTCTACTATAGGTCCAAGAAGCACTAGTGAAATCCTATCACGTCTAAGTTCAAACATTCAAAAGGCCAACACATACTCACATAAAAGCTCACATCAACATTCACGTCACCATATCATCACACATCAACCACATGCTTTCAAGTACATTCGACACTCAATAACAGTTCATAATTCAAATAATTTCCAACTTTCCACATCACTTTGTACCCTTCCACATGTCTCAACATTTACTTAAACTTTACACAAAAACATTTTCGAACCCAAAATCACAATTTCCTCCACCTCCATATACTTTCCAAAAATTCAAAATTTTCATTACCTCATTTCAGGTTGGGTGCGATGCGTCGGATGTTGAGCCAATGACACTTTTGAAAACTTAGTCAAAACAGAAAAAGACTTTTGGGTCCAGAGCAGAAAGAAAACCTAGGCTCTGATACCACTCTGTCACGCCCGCATTTCCTAAGGATAGGAAGTACGGTGGACCGCGACAGGGGAGGAATAAAGAAGCGGGGAAGAAAGGGGAGAACAGGAATATTTGACCCAAAAACATTTATTAAAAAGAAGTTCACTTCAAACATTGTACTAAGAAGACATTACTAAAGTTAATGTAAACAGAGTTAAATAAAAACAATGTATCGGATTACAAAGCAGCGGAAAAGACCAAAAGACAGATGATGCCGGGTATGACGACACGACACCATCCAAAAGACCAAGTAAAACACTCATTTGGCTTTCACTGCTCAACATCCGTCATCCCCATCGCCGCTCAACCTGCACATTAAGAAAACAACATGTAGGGCTGAGTACTTATTGCACTCAGTGGACACACGCCAAAATCATAGTTTGTCATGCCACATCAGTGTAACCTTGGGGTTTTAAGTGTAAGAAAAATAACCCAAGTACACAAAATATATTTCATAAATTCGACTGCGCAGTCATTTTCAGATATTGCCACCCTTATTCCCACCATCATACACTATCTGATCCAACGGTGACAAGGGGCGTGGCCACACCCCAGGTCACTAGACCGGCCAACTTGCTCTCAGATGGCTCCCGATCTCGTGTACACTAGCCTGAGGGTTCGCAGCCCAACAGACCCGAATTCGATTAAACATATGTGGTAAACCACTTCAGATAGGTTTCAAAACAAAACAGTTGGCAAGACAAACAGTTCATCTCCATAAACATTTCCGGAACAACGTCCGTATTAAAGATAACCCACAAAATAGTAGGGTAGAAAAGCCCACCTCGATTGCTTAGCCTTTAAAATAGTTCCCTTCAACCACACTTTCCTCGTAAAAGATCACCCTTTTGAAAGATAAATAAATATCATAATTAGAGTCAGGGTAGACGATGTTTAACGACAATGCATGATTCCTACTTGGATGACTTCAACATCTAGCACGTTACACGTATACACACTTAACAACATGTTATAACAAACACACAAAAAAACACGTCCGAAACACACCACGCACGCACCCGACACGCATACCACGTACCCAAGACGCGCACACGACAAAAACACAACACTCAAACTCCCGGAACACCCACACTGCACAAACGGCTCACCTGGCTCGGAACAGGTTCGGGAAAAAGGCTCGGCGTCTCGGCCTGGCTCGGTACCTCGGCCGGCTGTCTCGGCCGCCTGTGTCTCGGCACCTCGGCCGACCATCTCGGCCGTCTGCTCGGCACCTCGGCCGACCGTCTCGGCCGTCCGGCTCGGCACCTCGGCCGACCATCTCGGCCGTCCGGCTCGGCACCTCGGCCGACCGTCTCGGCCGCCTGTTCGGCACCTCGGCCGACCATCTCGGCCGTCCGGCTCGGCACCTCGGCCGACCACCTCGGCCGCCTGCTCGGCACCTCGGCCGACCATCTCGGCCGTCTGCTCGGCACCTCGGCCGACCATCTCGGCCGTCCGGCTCGGCACCTCGGCCGACCGTCTCGGCCGCCTGTTCGGCACCTCGGCCGACCATCTCGGCCGTCCGGCTCGGCACCTCGGCCGACCATCTCGGCCGTCCGGCTCGGCACCTCGGCCGACCATCTCGGCCGCCTGCTCGGCACCTCGGCCGACCATCTCGGCCGTCTGCTCGGCACCTAGTTTACACCCCTTTTCCTCTGACCCCCGATTCTCAAACCCTATACGACAAACACACCACGCATTCTACATCCCAAAACACACCCAAACACCTGGGATCATCCCTTCCAGACTCTCCATAAAACTGCCCTAGGCTGAACCCTAAAACTCTCGGCCAACACACACGAAAACTCTCGAACCACCCACTGATTTTCCCGAGCCATCTCTTGGCCAAACACACCCACATACTTCACAAAATACAACACTCAGAAACACACCCAAAGCACATGAAAACATCTCCCAAAAACATACAACTTGCGAATCTGCGCAGTCTACTTGCAAAAATCATAATAAAATCATACGACATCCAATGAAGCTGAAATTTACACACCACACCGAAGACGCATCCAAGTTTATACGGTTAAAATTTCGTACCAAAAGGAGATCGTTTGCTCAGTCAAAACAGGGTCGGAACCCACTGTCAGTTACTATCAAAACATGCTTGATAACAACACATAATCACAAAACCTATTCAGCATCTAAACCTTCCCAAAAACGTCCTACATGCATGTTTTTTCGAATTTAACAAGGGTTAGGGTTTGGGTTACCTTTCCCGGATAGTTCAAACGTAATTCGAGCGGTTTACTTCTTCCTCCGACTCCGATTCACAACGAGCGAGCGTAACACCTTGAAGAATTCAAGATGATGATGAGGGGGAATGAATGGGGAAAGGTAAACCGAGAGGGAGGAGGAGAGAGGGAGCTTACCGGTGAGAGAACACTTCGAGAGAGAGATGAGAGATTGAGAGAGACCGAAGAGAGAAAAAGATTGGAAAAAGGGGAATGAATCGGTTAAGAGGGAGTGGGGGAGGTTGAGAAATTAGTGGGGAGAGAGGGAGGGTTTTCGAAAAAGAGAGAGGGAGAGGGAGAGAAAAACCGAGAGAGAGGGGGGGTTTAATTTATTAATTAAGATATTAATTTGCTTTTCAAATGACCATAAAACTAAATATTCACACCCATAAATAATATAAAACAAATAAAACATACCACACCATATCTTAAACAAGATATTCACAAAAAGCAAACACCCCTTAAATAAAAAAAAACGGACATTACATTTTTAACCTTTTATTCTTAGTTATTTTCATTTTTGCGTTTTTTCTACATTAAAATTTTTATTCTCATATAAATTTAATTAGTATATTAGTTTAAAATGTAATTAGATTTAATTTCTATAGGAATTTATTTGAAAAATAAGCCATAATTATTGTGGAAATGAATGGATATATAAAGGATATATGGCAGTTCATTAAAGAATGTATGATTATAAATGTTCTTGAGTAAGAAATAGATATGACTAGTGGATTATGGGCTTTTGAAATCATGTTCCCTATGGAGGATATTCCCCACTATAGCCCACATTCGTAATATAGATGTCTTGATTCTAGAGGCGGCCCATAATTGAAATTTATATCGAGAAGTTTTTAAACTTCAACCAACTAAGTATTAAACGTAATGTAGCATTTCCGACAAGTTCTCAATTAAACCTCAAACTTTAAATGTCAAACTTCAACCAACTACGAATTCAAGTCGGCGATGTATGTAGCATTTCCAACAAGTCCTCAATTATTAAACTTCAAACTTCAACCAACTCACAATTTCCCATTTTATAATACTCCCTCCTTCCCTAATAATCTATCACTTATTAAAGTTCATACTTTTGCTAAGTAAAGTTGTACGGAATAAAGTATAAGGATTCATTAAAAATAAAAATGATACTAATAAAAATGTATTGGAACAAAATATAAAAATACCGGAATTTAATGATGCATGCACCATATATCGAGTAGTACATCAATTATACTGTTAAAAATGTAATTTCATTCTATTACTACTTTTTTTTAAATGAACAAATAATTTTAAAATTTACGTGACAGGAGACTCAATTAAGCCAAGACCTTTTCTCTTGGACAATAGAGGTTGGTGATTTAGTAGGTTTGACGAATATATGCAGGCAAAAAAAGGTCGATGGTATATGTAGAAAAACTCAAAGAAGGATTCATATGATTCAACAAAGATATTGAGAGAAAGAGAATTTTATTGATAATACTCCATCAAAATACAAAGTGCACAAATCTACTATTTATACTATCGGCTACTACATATTTCAGCTAAGAAGAGCAACAACTATGCATAAGCGTATTCTGACTAACTTACAAAATATCTAGTGCTGACTAGATGTAGCTGACTCAGCTCTCACACGTAAATTGCTTCTTCAAACTTCACCACCACCTTTCTTCCTTATGCATCTTGTTTCAACTATTATATTTCACAGTATACTTTGTTTAATTCGGGTGTGGCCACGGGATTTGTGTGATTTAGTGGGGGTTTGACGTTGAAAATGCATGCACGTGACGAAAACATATGCGATTATAAGCAAATATTAGAGTTATATTCCAAAGCCAATCAATTGCCAGATGCACGTGCAAATGGCATTTATTTCAAAGTAAGCATGCGGCATTTCCAACCATCATAAATAAACTCCGGTTATGCTTATTAATATCAAACCGCGTGAAAATCCTTCAAATATTAGAGTAATCCCTTCATACCCATCTCTCATTTCATTCATATTTGCATATTTGTTTCCAATTTCCATGTTAATTTACTTCATGTGTCTTCCTCTCCAAGTTTTACAATATTAACTACTTTGAAAAATAAATAGAGTAATTAAATAATAATCGGAATCCTTATACTCCCTCCCTCTCCCATTTTTAGTCCACTTTTGCCATTTTTGCCTGTCCCTCATTTAGTAGATCCCACATTCTACTGACTCATTTTAGGGACTCAACTTTTTCAACCCATTTTTGTTTATATTTCTTAAAACTCGTGATCAACACAAAGTGTACTAGATATGGAGGATGGAGGGAGTATTATAAACAGGACACCGCAAACAACATTTGCCATCAACATATCCCTATATAAATCAATTAAAGTATCCTAATTGATAGAAAGAACAAAATGGGAAACATATGTTGTGGTAATTTCGATCCTCCGCGCCCTAGTGATGAGTCCAATTCCAAGAAGAAAAAAAGTGATGCAGTTTTTGCTCAGCCCATGCGCCATCAAAGTGGTAGCCAAAGCAACACTTCTGATAAGCGTGTTGCTGCCGAGAAGCTCTATAAGAAAAGTCAAGCTCCATCATCATCAACACATTCAAACAACAAAAAAGATGTTCGGATCCATGGAAGCAGCACCAACAACAACAAGAAGAAGTAATCACACCCACTTCGTCTTCATATGAGTATTATGAATATTTCGTGATTTCTATTGTCTCTAATGTTATTCGGATACTTTATTTCCTGTTATTATATACTCCATGTGATTTTTATTTCCTGTGTTATTGCAACTCTCTAGCTATATTTGTTATTACAGATTCGATTAACAGAAAGATGGCATATATAATTACACATTAAAAGGTGTCATTTTTTGTAGAGTTATTTTAAGGATCCGTGCGGTAAATTGTTATAATTGAAATGAAGTTGAATTCAAAATAAAATTATGCAGTGTGTGTATGTGCGTGTGTGTGTGAGTAGTTGTGTGTGTGTGCAGGTATGTGTATCTGCAGCCGTGCGCAGGTGTGAGCTCTCGCGCGTGCAGGTGTGTGTATATGTGTGTTTATGCAGGTGTGTGTTAATTTATGTGAGTGTATTTGCGTGTGTGTTTATGTGTGTGTGTGTGTGTATGCGTGTGTGTTTGTGGGTTTGTATATGTATATGTGTGTGTATATGCAGGTGTGTGTATGCAGGTGTGTGTTTATGTGTGGGTATATGCGTGTGTGTGTGTATATGTGAAGCCCGAACTCCGCCTCATGACATGTCTCCTCCTCTTCCTTCTCGGCCCGCATCACCGACCAGCAACCTGCTCTCCAACTAAATTTCCAGGCTTTTGACTAAAAGAGCATAATCAATACACCTAGTCATGATCAACATTAATGAACGGAAAATAATGGTCGTTAGTTAAAAGTCAAAACCACATGAATTATAATAATACCTCTCTAAAATCAGAAACCGCATTAATTTCCACAAATTATACCACAAACATTCTAGACTATTTAATCAAGCCTACCATTAACTTGCTTGACTTAATTAGTCATGACCATGAAAAAATTCTAATTTAAAAGAAAATCAATCATGGCCATAAATAAAATATATCGAGTCGAACTCAAGCTATTTTCAGTTTAGATCAATCATCTTAATTTTTTCTGGAAGTCTATCTCTAGGTCTATCTATTTGACCAATTTACAATTTTAATGAGAACTAAGAATTAACGTGGCCATTTAATTTTCTACTACTACAATCTAACGGTCAAGATTAATTACATTGGTT
Organism: Salvia splendens; assembly: GCF_004379255.2. Lineage (NCBI taxonomy): Eukaryota > Viridiplantae > Streptophyta > Magnoliopsida > Lamiales > Lamiaceae > Salvia > Salvia splendens. Next base: position 12,689,619 of record NC_056040.1, read on the forward strand.
ATTATTCTTTCCAGTATTCACATATCTATCAGACATTATTTTTACATATCGATTAGAATCCATGTGACCGTTCAATTATTACATAAAGATTTAAGAAGCTCAAATATTGTTCTACTTGTGGCCCTGTCCACCTAACTCTAAACTAAATATATGTGAATTAATATTATGGAACCCTCAAATTTGAATCATAAATAGGCTAGGGGTTCACAAATGTAAATAAAAGATATTAGACATTATTCTCTATTTCTTCTTATTCAAAAAGCTCTTCGTCTCTCATTAGTCATTACAGTATTACTTTTCTAATTCAAATTCAATATTCTTCAATTATCTTCTTTGTTCTTCTCTTCTACTCCGATCCAATTCATATTCTTCAATCACTAATTACTTGATCTCTCCACAATTACGAATTTAGTGTAAAATCAAATCCATCGCATAATACAAAAAAAAGATATGCTGAGGTTTAAATTTTATTTTGCCCCTTATAACAGAATAAAGACTAAATTAAATGATGTACTTTGCATAAATACTCTTTTAGGCTGCACATCATGATATTGACATACCATGATAGATACATTATAAATCCGGGTTGTGGTTCGTGGGTGGGGCAGCTGCTGGGCCACATCATAATAAATGGGCTTTGATTTTCTTTTCGCAAGAGCTGGGCAGCGATTAAGGATAAGATATTATTATTTGGATAGCAAATGTTACTTAGTCATACCTTATACTGTCTCCAACAACAAATAATTATACTCTTATCTTACTCCTTATTTTCTATCATATGCATAATGCATATTTGGTATAAGTCTACATTTCTCTATTTCTTTAGTCCCTCCTCTCTATGTTGTCTACCTTCTAATTAAATGTAATTTTTTTCTCTTAATCAATATCAAAATTTATCAATATTTAGTTTAAAATATACCGCATAGTTTTGGTTGAGAAGATATGGAGCTTCAAGAAAATATACAGAAAAAGGTCGTTATTATAATAAGTTCAGAGCTGACGGAGTGGAACTGGACTTTTATATTGCTTGAAGTGGGTCCCGTTTGGATTTCGTTGGGATTTTGCATGCAATTAAAATTAAAAAAATTGATAAAATTAAAAGCTACTTTGACTAAGAAAAGATAACCAAATTACGGCTTCTAATTAATTTAATTTGCGATTGTGGGATGGCCAAAATAACCGATTTTAGAGCTTTTATTTCAAAGTTAATTAGTTGCTCAGATATGTTTTAAGTAAATCGGCATTTATTTTTAATTCTTAATTTTTTCGATTGGAAGGAAATTTACATTGCTACTTGTGGAGCCCTTTCTTGATTATTCATTTGACTCATAAATTAAATAATAGTATTATTAGAGAAATATATTCACCCACCCATTGAAATTTCTTTTATTACTGTGAACAGTGGCGGATCCAGGTGGGGGCAGGTGGGGGCGGTCGCCCCTACCCGACCGTCCGGAGAGCCTAAATTTTTCATTGAATCAAGCCGAAAATAGCATATTCGCCCCCTCCGTAGAATGTAGAAATATTTTTATTTTCAATAAGTGTCATATAAAATGTAGTAGTTCAATGGTTTGTTTGTTGGATTTTTAACTAAGATGTCTAGGGTTCAATCCTCAACAAAAACATATTTTTTTTCATTTTTTATTTTATCCATTCATATTTCTTCTTATTATCAAAATAATACCTTTAAATACTTTATGTAATCTAAACTTTTACTAAGTTGCATATATTATGTTGTTATATTTATTCTTTAGTTAAAATCATTTTTAATCTTTTTTTAAAGTCTTTTTTATCCTATAGTTCTTATAATTTGATCCATGCATCTTAATTATTCTCTATGTAACAAAATAAACATTTTAAATATTTTTGAAATATAAATATTTAATGCTCTACTTATATCACTTTTGTATATAATATTTACAATGATTTAAAATGTACATATATTTACAATAATTTTATATTTTAAAATGAATAATACATATTTGCAAGCTAAAGCATGTTTATATTTATATATATTTTTATTTTAAAATGAATAATACATATTTGCAAGCTGAAGCATGTTTATATTTTATTAATGAAGCTAGTGCTACTTAAATATTAATATAATATTTATTTATTTTATTATTAAAAATAATATTAAATTAAATATTTAATATTTAAATATAAGTTCCGCCCCCGCCATTTTCGGGTCCTGGATCCGCCACTGACTGTGAAACCCCCCAACCACTCAGCCACCTCATTTTAATGCATGTGGTGCACTTCACCTCGAGCACTCATCATGACATAACATATTTCGAAAGGTAAATAAATTTTAGTGTTGGAAAATGTAGTTTTCATATTAATTTATTGTGAATGAACAAATAATTTAAAACATTAGTATTACATACCTGACAGATGCCATTAAACAAATACACCCACACTCATAGGTCACGTGGGTTCATCGTATTACTAATTTCGTGATAATTTTTGCAAACCTGACTCTTCTACTTCTACTCCTACCCCAATTAAATAAATATATCTCCGATCTGTAGTTCTTCACACAATATTTGGTAATTAATTGAATGGTCAAGAAAAAAGTTGTGACACTGACGCAATTTGATTTGACAACAAACTAAACTAGATTGCAAAATTCTTTGCGAATATAATTAGCGACTTAATTGATGACCGAGCCCAATTATAAAATTCTAGGGCACACAAATTATAATTAATAAATTATTGAATGCGATCTGTCGATATATTAAGACGGATAATTCACGCTATAATTATGGATAAGATGTAGGAGTATTCGAATGTCAACGTCATACCGTATATTGTAGATCAGCGCACTCTCCAACAACGATTATTTCTTATTTTCTATCATATGCGTATTTGGTAATTTCTCTACCTTCAAAATAAATGTTGATCTTTCTCTCCCCACATCAAAATTTATTAATTTTTATACATTAATCGTAAAATACACCGTATAATTTTGGTTGAGCAAACATAGAGCTTGACTTATTTACTGTTTCAAGTGGGTCCTGTGGGGATGTTGTAAACAACCAAGAAAAAATTAACATCTGCCGCAAATTAATCTCGAGTCTTGACTATGAAAACACATATTCACATTTGAGGTAGTGGGATTCATGCAAATCGAATGCCGAAACAGCCACGTCACATTTAAGTAAATCGGCATTTTCTTCCATAAACAATGCTATTGTTCAACTGCCTCAAAAATAAAATGCTGCTTATTATTATTATTATATATACATCATATCAAAATTCTTGTATTACTACTATTCTAACCGCGTAAAATCTAGCCACACGTCTTGACATCATGCATGCATCACACCTAAAATTAATTAATTAATTAATTAATTAATTAACCCTAATTATCTATTATAAATAGCAAGCTAGGCCGCTAGCTAGGACCGACATTCTCACTTCTAGATTGTTGTTAATTCCGTAAAATAGAGAATAATGGGTGACAAGTTATATGGAAATAATCGTTTCTACTCTTCAAAATCAAGCAACTCCCATTATAATGATCAGAAATCAAAAAGTGATGCAATGTTAGGTCATCTCATGCCCTATCAAAGTGCAAGCAATGACAATAGTTATAAAACAAATGAATCTGCTGCAGGGTATGTCTATGTGAAAAATCAAGCTCCATCATCATCAACACACTACCAGCATGGCAAAAGTCCTCGACTCAATGGAAGCAGCACCAGCATCAACACCAACACCAACGACAACGACAACCAAAAAAAGACATAATCATACCCTGTTCGTATAACTTTCTATGATCATATGCAATTCTTCTTTTCACCTCTTGTTCTACCTCTATCTTTTCTACCATCAAAATAAATGCATATGTTATTTCCTGTTATTGTATGTGATTTTTATTTCATATATACATGTGTGATTAGGGATGTCAATCGGGCCAGCCCACCGGGTTTCGGGCCAACCCTATTCGGGTTGCGGGTCAATCGGGTGCGGGCTAATCGGGTTGTTATTTTTTCGGGTTATAAAAGTTCAGCCCTAACCCTAAAAGCTCGGGTTTCGGGCTAGCCCATCGGGTTAATCGGGTTGCTACAGATAAAATTAACATGCGATCAATCCAATAAATAATGGTGAAAATTAGTTATATTTATAAAATATAAAATATTTAATTATGATAAATTTGAGATATATGCGTAAACTCAAATATTAACATGATCAAATACTAATATTTGAGATTTATGCAACATAAAACATAAACATCAGGAAATTTTAAAGCATGTTTAGAAATTTAAATATATTTTTTTAGTGAATTTGAAGTTTCTAATTCATTTATCTATTATTATATTAATAAAAACTTAATATATAATTTATATATTTAATATATAAAATGGAAAGTTATTTTTTCAGTAATCTGTATTATAAAATAATCAATGAAGTGTCGAATTAGAGTCAAATAAATAGAACAATATAAATTTTATCGGGTTTCCGGGCCAGCCCATCGGGTTTTCGGGTCTGGCCCTAACGGGTTGCGGGTTAATCGGGTGCGGGCTAATCGGGCTGTAATTTTATCGGGCTGGAAATTTTCAGCCCTAACCCTATAAATTTGGCGGGGTATTCGGGTCAGCCCACGGGTTGCGGGCTAAATTGACATCCCTATGTGTGATGGATGGGGGTTTCACAAAAAAGAATACAAATTTAATATAGTAAATTTTTTTACAACAGAATGACATGATATGGAGTAATATCTTGCTCACACTAGCATAGAAAAAAGTGACACCATATTATTATTTTCGAGTCATATGAATTTTTCGGATGTGTTGACTATTGCAATGATTTACAAAACATATATACTTCTGATTTAAATTTGGATCAAAAATTGATGAATTGTATGGTCAAGCATCAACTCTAACAGAAATATGGCATGATGGGAATATCTTGTTGAATACAGTATAGGAAAAAATGACACCATATTATTTACGAGTCATATATATGAGTTTTTTTGATGCGTTGACTATTTCAGTGATTAAAAATTATACTACTTCAGATTGAAATTGGATCTAACTTGAAGAATTGTATAGTCAATCATCAACTCTAAGTTTCTATATATAGCTGGGGAGAGGATCCCCTGTGATGGAGTACGGACTAAACAAGCCCAATAGCAGTGACAGCCCATCAGCCCGAAGCCCAAGGAAGAGTATCAGTTCGGCATTACCAAAGAGTTCGGCCCCAGCCTACAGCTCGGTAAAAGCCGACCAATCAGTTCGGCATTACCAAAGAGTTCGGCCCCAGCCTACAGCTCGGTAAAAGCCGACCAATCAAGCTCTACTCTCAGATCGGCAAAAGCTGCTCGGCAATAGTTCAGCAGTTCGGTCTCAGTATTCGACCGAACTGGGAGATAGTGGACCCATGCAGGATCTCATGACCACTACACGATCTATTTAGTGGTGTCAAATCATGCAGGATCTCATGCGGGATAAGCGGACCAAACAAAGAGGTAGTGGACCCATGCAGGATCTCCATGACCTCCACGACATCCACAACCATCATTAGTGGTGATGCAAGCCACGATCTTAGTTCAATGTATAAATAGAACTTAGATCAGATAGAAAAGGGTTAAGTTCTCTAGAGATAAAATATCAAATAGCAAGTCTGTATTGTAAGCTGTAGAAAACAGATCAAGCAATACAACTCTGCCCTCTTTCCTTCCCGTGGACGTAGATTTACCTCAGTAAATCGAACCACGTAAATCTCTGTGTCGTAATCTGTATTTTCCTGCATTCATCACCATCAAAAATTCGCCCAACCATCACTGGCGCCGTCTGTGGGAAACAGAGAACCAAATTTGTGATAAAGCGAATTTTTGACCCTTTTTCCACCCCAAAAAAATGCATACCAGATCACACACTACCCGTAATACCGTTCATGAAAACCATGAGGAAGCTAGTCCAGCCCGCAGGTCCGGAAAACAGCCTCGGGAGACAGCTACTTCCAGTTTTCACGATGAAGGAACAAGCCGCTCAAAAGGTCCACACACCGAGTCTTCCCAGCAGCCTGATTTGAATGAGGCTGTCAAGCTGTTCTTGGCTGAAAAGCAGGATGAGTTCTTAGCCTTCCTGCAAAAGAGCCAACAGCCGAAGACGAAAACGGTGGATTCTCCTTCCTCATCCAGACATGAAAGTCACTACCGCAGTAGTGCCGTGTCTTCCAGAAAGAAGAATCCTCAACCCCGACGTGTTCCTGTTCCTCCTCGGTACCGGAATCACAGGAGATCTCCATCTCCTCCATACCGAAGAGATGTCGGGTTCGCCATGTACGGAGCATTGAAGACTCCGTTCTCGGACGATATCACCCGAACTCCCCTTCCACAGAACTACCGAACTCCGTCGATGACTTACGACGGGTTAGTGAATCCTCATGACTTCCTGGGACGCTATCAGTATAATATGGTGAACCAGGGTCTCAATGAGGTCCATATGTGCAAGCTGTTTCCCGAGCTGCTTATCGGGAACGCAAGAAGGTGGTTCGATAGCCTCCCCCAAAGAAGCATTAGATCTTACCGAGATCTAATGGATGCCTTCCACAGGAGGTTCTTTCAGAAAGCGGAAGCCCGAATCACTTCGGCTCAGCTGCTTTCTATACGTCAAGGTCGCGACGAAAAGATCAGCGACTTTATGACGAGATTCCACAAGGAATGCCTACAAGTAGATGATCTCAATGATCTACTTGTCATTTCGGCATTCCAAAATGGAATCCTGCCCGGAGCTCTCTACAGAAAGCTCGTGGAATGCAGTCCGCAAACAGCTCAAGAGATGTGGGACATTGCGGACCAGTTTTCTCGTGCCGATGAGGCAGACCGTCGAAAACGGTCTTTAGACAGCTCATCTAGAGAAGACAAAAAGAAGCCCGATCATAGCGATCAGAGGCTTCCTCGCCGAACTCCTTCCCCACTAAAGGAGGGATAGCGGTCATCCGAGGTGATCAAAAAAGAGCAAGACTGCAGATTGCGCTTAAAAGTGCCGAGCAATCAGATCGGCACCATCAAGCATAGCAATCAAAGCAGCCGGAGTCAGAGGCAGGCGAAATGACCGAAGTCACACCGGAGCCGAACTCGATGGTGTACGGCACTGAAGCCGTGATTCCGGTTGAGATCGGCATACCCAGTCCCTGAACTCTTAATTTCTCAGCAGAACTGAATGAGGACGGACTGAGAGCCGAACTAGATCTGGCCGAAGAAAGAAGAGAATTGGCCTGCATAAAAGCAGCCAAGTACAAGGAGCAAGTAGCCCGGTATTATAACCAAAGGGTGAAAAAGCTGCAATTTCAAGTGGGAGATCTCGTCTTGAGAAACAACGAAGTAAGCCGAGCAGAAAAGCTGGGCAAACTCGAACCCACATGGGAAGGTCCATATCGGGTGTCAGAAGTCCTCGGCAAAGGGTCTTACAAATTGACTCACGTGTCAGGAGCACAAGTACCCCGAACATGGTACGTTTCCAACCTCAAAAAGTTCCATTTGTAAGAGACAGTCCGGTCTGTCAGTCTTGTGTCTAGTTCGGTCCTAAGGCTATGTGCGTTTTTGTCTCTATGTGCTTTTTATTTGTCTATATGCGTTTTGTCTGTCTATGTGCGTGTCGTCTCTTACAAATGTTACTGAGGTATCTTGTTCTTCGAAGGCTGATCCCCTTCTTAGAACATATACAAGCCAACGATTGTGAGTCAAAGCTTCTAAAGAGGATACAAGACCACAATTCAGCTTAAACAAGCAGTTCGTCTGAAACGAACTGCAATAAGCCAACGATTGTGAAGTCCAAGCTTCTAAAGAGGATACAAGACCACAATTCAGCTTAAACAAGCAGTTCGTCTGAAACGAACTGCAATAAGCCAACGATTGTGAAGTCCAAGCTTCTAAAGAGGATGCAAGACCACAATTCAGCTTAAGAATCAAGCACTTCGTCTGAAACGAACTGCAACAAAAGTCCGATTCACGCGATAAAACTTGCCTGAATTAGGACAAGGGAAAGTCCGATCCACGCGATAAAACTCGCCGAATTAGGACAAGGGAAAGTCCGATCCAAGCGATAAAACTCGCCAAATTAGGACACAAGCTTAGTCCGGTCAAAGATGTTTATTTCATCAGACCAAAGACGAGTCCGGTCAAAGATGTTTATTTCATCAGACCAAAGACGAGTCCGGTCAAAGATGTTTATTTCATCAGACCAAAGACGAGTCCGGTCAAAGATGTTTATTTCATCAGACCAAAGACGAGTCCGGTCAAAGATGTTTATTTCATCAGACCAAGGACCAAGTCCGGTCAAAGAAGTTTACTTCATAAGACCAAGGACCAAGTCCGGTCAAAGAAGTTTACTTCATAAGACCGAGGACAAGTACGATGAAATTTTTTCGCTAAGCTGTAAATACACAGTGTTAGAAGCGAAAACAAAATTTCATTTTTCAAATCTTGTTCGGCATACAACTCCGCTACCCTACAAAATGGCGTTACGCTATTACAAAGGACTATTCTACTGTCCAGGGTTGCTAAAGTTGAGCCATCTATTCACAAAATCCTCGTGAAGCTGAGTTCGGGCGTTCCGGGCAGCTGCAGAATAAGCAGGTCGACGAGATGCTCTAATCGACCTGCCACCTCTTCTCTGAGCCTGGGAAGCCCTAGCACCTCGGCGGCGAAGAGTCTCTTCACGAAGCATTTGCCGATCTTGCTCACTCATAACCACAGCTCCTCTACGAACTTCAGTCCGTCCTCGACTTGACGTCTCTGGTTGTCCCTGAGTTCGTTGCTGACTTGGAGTAGGGTTTTGAGCAAGTGAATCAGAGGTTTGAGCTGGAGTACTAGCATCTGTTGGCGGGAAATGCCTGAGGAATCTCTCAATTGAGGGACGCCGGGAAAGAACTATGTCGTACCGAGAAGCCCAGCGCCGCAATGATTTCACGACTTGTTGGCAAGCCGAGCTCTCCAGCGCATTGTTCCTCCGGAGTACATGATATTCCTCCCACAGTTCGTCAACTCGTTCCTGAACTTCAGAGATGGTCATTCCCCCACGCCTGCAGATGAAATCCTCATACGCAGTCCTCTCAGCGACGGCAGTGTTCAGCTCGGCCTCCAGATCCTTCTTTTCGGACTCTAAGTCCTTATTATCGGCCTCCAGCTTCATTGAACGAGCCAAGAGTTCGTCATTCTTCATCTGGTCAGCTATAGCTCTTTTCTCAGCTTCGTCTAAAGCCGAAGAGTACAGCCGCTTCCAGTGAAGTACCTCCAGCTCCTTGAGAGTTAAGAATACAAAGCAGCTACGTCAGTTCGGCATTTCAGCTTACCGAGCAGGTAGTAAACCACAACAGGAGTAAGAGAGTACGAAAAGCTATACGAAGACACAAGGGTAGACAAAAGAATTTTTTCATACATAAGGAAAAAAAATTTTTTACACAAGGAGGGCTTCAAGGCCATCTTACAAGAAGGAAGAAACTAAACTAGGAGAAGGGAGACGAAATCATACTCCGCCAGCTTCGTCTCCGGCTCCTCGGTGAGGTTCAGCTTCCTTCTCCTTGTCTGCCTCAGCTTCAGCCTCGGCCTCCTTGCTCCCCCCAGCTTGCTCGGCGCCCCCATAGCCGATCTGCTGCGCCTCCTGCTCGGCCTGCTCATCACCGACCAGCTGCTCAAGCTGCTCGGTCTCACCCTCTCCGTGGAAAATTGGAGCGGGTGAAACTGACCCTATGGAGGCAAAGATAGCCTCCATATTCTCATCGCGGTCAGCTCGGCAACTACGAACTTGGTCCGCAGAAAGCAGGACCGAGGACGAAGCAAGCTCCTCAAGCACCGGCAGACTCTGGAGCCGAGCTGCTATCTCCCGGCCGTACAGCGGCAGGACGACTTCAGGCCCCTGCTCGGCTTTATCGGTCATCAGTTTCAGAAGATCACCGACAAAGGCCGAGAATTGGTTGCTCAGAAAGAGTTTCTCCGCGAAAGCACGGAGAACCTCTCCTTGGGCAACCACGGCGGCAGCATCCCTCCGTTTCGTCTGCTCTCGCTGGATGACGAGCTGGTTTTTGGCAAACTGAGCTTCATCCTGAGCCGAAATCCTAGCAGCTCTGGCTTTCTCAAAGTTTGCCTCAGCCTGCTCGGCCCGGTGACAAGCAGCCGCCAACTTTCTCTGCATCTCAGCATAGTCGTTGGACGCTTTGGAGAGTTCGACGGCGACGAGCTTGGAGAGCATATCGTTCCTCTGAAAATGGATAAAGAAAAAAGTCAACAGAGGGCACCAAAAATACAGGAAAGAAGCAAAGCCAAAGAATCAAGAAGACAATTCACCTCGGCGAAGTCCGTGGGCCATGCAAAAGGCTCACAGACATTTTCCGAAGGGGGCCCCATGACGATGTCTCTCTCCGACGCTCTTGGGGGCTTCTGGGCCTTCCCCTTCCTACTTGCCGAAGTCGACTCCGGCTTCTTTGGACCCGAAGAGGTCTTTTGCCTCTTCGGATTATTCTCGGCATCAGGCGCCGAGCTGGTAGCCTTCTCTTTCTCCGGCTCCTTAAGCTCGGAGGATTTGCGGCTAATCTTATTCAGCATGTACACTGCCAAAAAGCAAGAAAACAAGGTTAGTTTTCGTCGTCAAAGCAGTAATGCATAAAAAAGAAATCCTCACCCTCAGTCTCTTCGTCCGAAGACGAGATATTGAACACGAGGTCGCCCTTGACGAGCTCAGTTTCCGAGTATTGTTTCCTAATCATAGGAATCTTATTGAGCTCGCCCTCGAGCTCGGCCAACGGTTCTAACCGAGGATGGGGAATCACGGACTTCGGCCCTCTCCAAGGAAAGCCCGGAGCCGAAGTCCTATTATAAAAAAAGAAACGGTTTTGCCATTTCGGCCACTTGGTTTTGCAGAAGGCCCTAAAAGGCTGTAAGGGGATCAAGTAAAACCAAGATCCCTTCCTTTTAAACTGGAAAAAATTAAGGATTGCCCGCAGAGACAGATCCTTATCTAGCCTACGGAGTTCGGCAGCAAAAGCCGACAAGTGCCTCCAAGAATTCGGAGTCACCTGACCTAAAGGGAGTTGAAAAAAATCAAGAAGCTCTACAAAAGGTGGGGGAAGAGGGAAACGAAGCCCGCATTCTAAGCAGGCTTCGTAAACGGTGGCATAACCCTCCGGCGGGTCGTTAGCCCTATGATCATCGTCGGGAACCACCGCCTTCCCCCCGGGAAGAAGATATTTTTCGTGTAGAGATATCACGGTGTCCTTACTCAAGACGCTGTGAAAGTATTCTACAGTCTTCTCCCCGGACTCTTTCCGGCTAGAAGACCCCTTACCCCTTTTCCTACCGCTACCTGACTCAGAAGAAGAAGAAGAAGACATAGTTCTTACTCTTCGAAAGTCTGAAGAAATTCTGAAAAAATTCTTGAAAGCGGAAGAAAATTTTTACGCAAAAGAGAGAGATTGCAGAAGAAGCAATAGCAAAAGTGTTCAACTGATGAAGAAAAGACGTATTTATCAGATTCGGAGAAGATTTCAAAATCATCGCACCGTTTCGAATCCCACCTTTTCAGGATTCAACGGCCGGATTTTACTGTCGCATTTAATGCAGTCACGCGCAAGGCACGTCCTCTAACGTCAGCCTCCCCCGTACCTTTATCCAGAATGCCGAAGTGACTCGCTTCGCCGAAGTGATTCACTTCGCTTTTCGGGGGGGGTAGTGATGGAGTACGGACTAAACAAGCCCAATAGCAGTGACAGCCCATCAGCCCGAAGCCCAAGGAAGAGTATCAGTTCGGCATTACCAAAGAGTTCGGCCCCAGCCTACAGCTCGGTAAAAGCCGACCAATCAGTTCGGCATTACCAAAGAGTTCGGCCCCAGCCTACAGCTCGGTAAAAGCCGACCAATCAAGCTCTACTCTCAGATCGGCAAAAGCTGCTCGGCAATAGTTCAGCAGTTCGGTCTCAGTATTCGACCGAACTGGGAGATAGTGGACCCATGCAGGATCTCATGACCACTACACGATCTATTTAGTGGTGTCAAATCATGCAGGATCTCATGCGGGATAAGCGGACCAAACAAAGAGGTAGTGGACCCATGCAGGATCTCCATGACCTCCACGACATCCACAACCATCATTAGTGGTGATGCAAGCCACGATCTTAGTTCAATGTATAAATAGAACTTAGATCAGATAGAAAAGGGTTAAGTTCTCTAGAGATAAAATATCAAATAGCAAGTCTGTATTGTAAGCTGTAGAAAACAGATCAAGCAATACAACTCTGCCCTCTTTCCTTCCCGTGGACGTAGATTTACCTCAGTAAATCGAACCACGTAAATCTCTGTGTCGTAATCTGTATTTTCCTGCATTCATCACCATCAAAAATTCGCCCAACCATCACCCTGCTGTGCACAAATCATGGCAGGGCCCTGCTGCCCCATACAATACAATTTTTTATTATTATTTTGTTTATTAAAAAAAATTTAATATTTGAAAAATGTTTGTGACGGGCAGCATGGCCGTGTTGTGATTTGTGCACAGCAGGGGATCCTCTCCCATGTAGCTGTCCATGAAGAATATATACAAAAAAGGTTGGTACTATAATTAGATTGGCTGCCCCAATCCCAAAACGAAAAAGTACGAATTTTGGTACGAAAATGACAGAATGAAGTTTCAAAAAGATGATTTGGATTTTTTCTTAGATTTTCAACCATCATGGTGGGACATGTCATAGTAATACAAATTATAAGATGAAGCACATATTTTTAGTATTAAAATATAAATGGAATCTCACACCTATTTTCCATGACAGCACATCCACTAAAAATACTAATCGCCGCAAAGTGTGAATTTTGGGGCAACGCTGAAAATATGAAGATACTATCTCCGTCCGCCATTATGAGTCTTATTTCTTAGTGGCACGAGTTTTAAGAAATGTTAAGAAAAATAGATGGAAAAAACTTATTTATGAGTCTTATTTTTTAGTGGTACGAGTTTTAAGAAATGTTAAGAAAAGTAGATGGAAAAAACTTAGTAGAATAAGGGTCTCATTTGTATATATTAGTTTTAAATGAAATGTCAGTGGAATGAGTTAGTGGAAGGTGAGATCCTATTATTATTTATGGTAAAAGTGAACCGAGATTCTTATTCGCGGACGGAGTAAAATGGAAAACGGGACTCCTATTCGCGGACGGATGGAGTAATTGACAAGTTCCAATTCCTGTGATTTTTCCCACGATTTCCGATTCCGGCTAATCAAAGTTGAACCGGCGGCGTCTTCGGCTTCTGAGTTCCAGAGTAAAAATAATCAACCTTTAAAGAAAGAAACAGTAACAAATAAACATTGTTTTTGACTTTTTGGTATACAAACAAAACAATCAACCTTTCGAAAATCAAAAGTTGCATGAAAAATTGGGGGACCGCGATGCCGAGAAAAAGATTATTCAAACTAATAATAATAGGATAATTATTAAATATTTAAATTATAAAGCTTCCTTGTAAAGGGGGACAAGTTTTTGTGACGAGTCGGTTCAGTCAGTATTATTTTTAAATAAAAGTGCTATTATTATTTTTTTGAAAGTAGAAAAGGTCTAATAACTTCTTGACTGCATCTTTCTTCTAATAACTTCTTCACAAAATATATTTTTATTTATACTAAAGCTTTGTATATGTTGACTATAAAATATAGTTTATTGGTTTATTAAAAAATAGTCTTATTATAGAAATTGATGAAATAAGAAAAATAAATAGAGAAAATGGATAAAGTTAAGGAAAAATTTTATAAAAGAAAATTTATAATACTAGTATAAAATGGAAGTAATTGTTATGTACCTGCTAAAATGAAAAATAAGACTATTTTTTATGGATAAAAGTATATGTAATACAGTTAAGATGAATAATCACAAAATACAATGTAATTTTAGTATTGTAAAAACGGGTTAAGATACATTTACAAATTGAGCTTTTCAAAATAAATAATGACTGAAATAGACATAATTAAGAATAAGTTTATTATACACTAATAAAATTTAGTCATACTAGTAAAGGTGAGTAGAATTATTTTTCATAGAATGCGTGCACATTGATCGGATCGTCCAGATACATCTCTGGAATGAACAACTACGTGAGAGGTGTCTAGGTACATCCGTCCAGGTTCATGCTCCATGATTGATTTGTAACGTTTGTAACCGTCGACCGTTACAATTATCTATTTTGACTCCTCCACATCCATTGGACTTGACCTATAAATAGGCATGCATCCCTTGCATTATCTACATCATTTCACAAGCAAACTAAGCATATCATTTGCATAGCTCTCTCCCTCTCTCTGCATAGTATTCCGTCGAAGCTCTGCCATCACCATCATCCAGTTCGCCGGAGCTTGTTCCGTCTAGGGCTGGGAAAAAATGCCGAAATGCCGAAATACCGGCCTTATCGTACCGAAAAAATATCGAAAATACCGAATTTTCGGTATACCGTGATTTTCGGTACGGTATGATACCTTACTGAAATATTTCGGTAAGGTAAAGGTATGAATTTTTATATACCGCGGTATACCGCGACATACCGAAATTCGGTATATACCGTAATTTAAGGTATATACCGTAAAATATGAATATAATAATATATAAAGTATTTTATATATTTTTAAATTATTAAATTTATTGTGAAATATAATATAATATGAATAAAATATACTAGTATTTAATACCCCGTATATTATTTAAATTATTATAAAATATAAATAGTATTATAAAAACTCAAATATTCAATTTTCATTGATATTGAAAGTAAGGTATACCGCAAAAGTATGGTATACCGAACTTTGGTACGGCATACCGAAAATGAGGTACGATATCGGTATGAAAATTCTCCATACTGAAAATAAGGTATACCAAAGTTCGGTATACCGAAAATTTTGGTAAGATAAAGGTATGATTTTTTCGCATACCGAATTTACGGTAAGGTATACGATATGGTGGTTTCGGTAAGGTATACCGTACCTACCCACCCCTAGTTCCGTCTGCGGTGCTGAAACGAACAAGACGAAGTCGTTTTATCTTTGGGGACTACACGCCAATCCGAGAGCACTACCGGGGCGTATCTCGTCTTGCGGAAAGAGGACTCCTCGACTCTGCTTACAACTTCTCGTTTATAGTTTCTGATTTGTATTTTCGTTTTAGTTTATTTATGTTTAATTTCTCCAATCTTCATTAGGTTGTATTACGCCCGATTAGTGTATCTTTGTATCACAGTAATCAAAGAAAACCAACAATTATAAAATTAAATTTCATGCAAACTCAAGATTTTACTGTATTGCCATTAACATATCAACAATTTCCTCCAACAATAACTCAAACTTGAGATATAAGACTACTTCCTCAATCAAAAATAGTCTCATTTTTCTATTTTTTTATGTTCACAAAAAAAATAAGTATCATTTAAAAAAATAGAAATTTTTTCATACTTTATCTATTTTTTCTCATACTCTCTCTTACTTTTTCCCTTTCTATATTCCACTTTATGTACATTTTCATTCTTCTCTTTTATTTTATCAATTTCTCATTAAAATTTGTGTTATCCATGTCTGGGATTAATTTTTATGTATGGGGGAGTATTTGTTATTCTAATGTCTTGTCTCGCTACAACAAAAAAAATCGTTACATATATTTTATAATGCAATTAAAGACATTAATTTGTAGGCCTTTCAAATCGGATACCCGCAGATACCTGATCCCGAATTTCGCAAAATCTAATACCCGATCCGAAAATGATTTTTGGTACCCAAATACCCAACTCGGGTATCCAGTCCCGATTGTGGATTTTTTTAATTTTTTAATTATTTTTAAAAAAAATTAACTACAAAAGTTCGAATCTGATACAAACTTGAAGTAGTTATAGTTTAAGATTTAAAAAATAATTACAAATTATTAGATATAAAAAAATTCATATCCTTCGGCCATAATAAATATCACAATTCATACCTTAACCCTAAATGTGACTTAAGGGTGAAGAATTTTGGGAGTACATTTGATTTTTTAAATAATAGTAAAATAGATACATAATTTATTAAATTTAAAAGAAATTAAAAAAATCGGGTAATTCGGGTAATTTGGGTATACCCAATCGGATATCGGGTTACACGATACCCAATAATCCAAATATCCTATACCCGAACCCGATTCCGAAACCAGAAAAATCGGATATTGGGTATCCAATTACCCGATATTTCGGGTTCGGATATCGGGTATCCAATTCCCGATATCCATTTTGACAGTCCTACTAATTTGTGTTTCTAAATATTCCACCAATTAGGGTTGGGAATGCGGGTACCCATGGATACCGACCCAAAAAAATTAGGTACCCAAACCCGAAAATCGTGGAGATATCCAATACCTAGTGTGGGCCACACTAGGTACCCAAACCCGACGAATCGGATACCAATATACCCGGCTCATTGTTAATAACTAATAGAAATGTTAAATTAATATTATATTAATAAAAATATAAAGAACATTTAAATAGACCAATAGCTTTAATATTACATAGTATATTATTGTATAAAACTGTAAAAATGGGTCACATTTGTTGTTTTAAAGTACACAGTTATCCAATATGTAAAAGTTACGATTACACATCTAATCAAATATACAAACAATCAAGAATATAATTCAAAAGTGAAAAATCAATCGGGTATTAAAAAATGGAATAAAGCTATGTGGTCATATTATGACTAGCCATAAAATTGATTAAATAGTAAAAAAAATCAATTTTTTTTTAAATTTTCGGTTTAATACTACTTGATTTTACTTTTATATCCTTTTCATTATTTGTTGCTCAACATATTACTGCTGCTCTATTGTAGTTTTTGCTCAACTTATTACTACTGTCATTTCTTGATTGTTGCTCAACGTATACAGTAATTCATGATATTAATGTGTTTTACATAATGGAATTCAAAGATAAGTACCAACTCACAAGTTCATTCACACGCATATAAGGTTATATCGGTAATTCTACTTTTTTTTTATATATGTAAATGGACTAAATTAACTCTTAATGGCCGGCCATAATATGACCATTTAGCATCACTATAAAAAATACTCCGTCTAAATAACAAATTGGGTATTCGGGTAATACCCCATACCCAATTAGGTTTCCCAATACCCGAATTATTTTAAAATTTATTACCCGATCTCATACCTAATCCCATAAAATTGGGTATTGGCTATCCAATACCCAGCGAGTATCGGGTCGGGTTTGGGTAAACCCAATACCCGATATCTGTATTCCGACCTCTATCACCAACACTTCAAAAAGTGTATTTACCGTTGGTATCCTAACTAAAATTAGAGGGCGCAAATGGAAGTGTCATAAAAAAATTAATACTCCCTCCGTCCCCATTAATTGTTCACTTTTGCCATTTTCATTCGTCCTCCATTAATTGTCCACTTTCATTTTCTTACCATAAATTGTAAGTAGGTCATATATTCCACTAACACATTCTACTCACATTTTATTATAAAACTAATATATAAAAGTGAGACATCTATTCCAGTAACTTTTTCAACTTACTTTCTTTTACATTTCTTAAAATTTATGTTAGAACCAAAGTGGACAATTATAAGGAGACGGAGTGAGTAGATTAAATTAATTTATCCTTAGTTTAGAAACTCTATTTTTCGTCCTAAATTATAATTAGTTTTCAAAATTTTACAATACAAGTAATTGCGTCTCGATTTTTATATTTTTTAAAATACTAATACTAAGTTCTTTTTAGAATTTGTCTAATAAAAGCTTTTTAATTGCTAGATGCTTGCACATATTAATAGTCTACCCTCTTTACCCTCTTGTTTAAACTATTATCTATTTGATAAGATAGATACGTCCTTTGTATAGAATTATCTAATTTAAAATGAATAAAAATATGTATTTTTATTTGTACATTTGATTTTATCTATCTTCTCTATATTCATATACATCCGCATATCAACTTATTGAAAAATAAAATTATCTCTCTTTGTAAAACATCATGTATATAATATATCAATATACTATATTCATATACATCCGCATATCAACTTATTGAAAAATAAAATTATCTCTCTTTGTAAAACATCATGCATATAATATATCAATATAAGAAATTAATACTAGTTTCCATTTATTAGTAAATTACTTACTCCCTCAGTCCACAAAATGTTGTTCATATTTGACTCAGCGCGGGATTTAAGACATATAAAGAAAAATTAGTGCAAAAAGTTAGTGGAATGTAGGTACATTTATATATTGGTTTTATAATAGAATGTGAGTGTAATGAGTTAGTGGAAAGTATGGTCCATTTACCAAAAATGGAAGAAAAAAAAAGTAAAGTGGACAACATTTCACGGACGGACCGAAATGACAAAACTGGACAACATTTCACGATCGGAGGGAGTATTAATTTTAGCCATCACAAAATAATACTCCCCCCTAAGTCCTTAAAAATTTGTCATATTTTATTTTCTATATTAAATTTAGAAAAATGATAATATAAAGAAGACTCTTATTACATTATTTAATCTCTTACTTTACTTTTTCTCCATTTTAACTATTTATTACCCCGCATTTTGTTCAAAACGAGTGCAAAAAATGAAACGGGACAAATTTTCAGAGACGGATGAAGTACTAAATTACTAATACAAGTGTTCATTTTTAAGCCACTACACAAATTCAAAGGCATATTGCCGTCTTCCTAGCGGGGGCTTGGCCGTTGCTGAATCACTAGCATCATCGCCGGCCATCAGAAATCATAGAGGCACTGCACCTGTTGGCTGTTGCTAAAGTTGTTTTTGAACGAAGAAGAGAAGAAGATGAACATTTATTATTTGTTGTTGGGCTGAAGTTATAAAGTTTACTGGCCCATCACCCATTAATATTTAGAAGCCCATATAATATTACTAGGGTCTAGGAGTATTCTTCGCTTGTTTCATTGTATTGGGTGTCTCGCTTCTTCTCCCATGCTTTTATCCCATGTTATGAATAATTTCATTGATAATTTCCATTAAATTCCCCATGACATAGTAATATTTGGAATTAGGTTCAAATGTCAGATTTTATTTCTCTAATTCTAAGTTATGTATTTACTTCTTTTTTCATTAATTTGACTACAAATTTACGTCAATTCCTAATTAATCCCTATTCATGTACTGTATCTGGTAAGTGTTAATTATGTGTATGAATTTAATGATTCACTCACATCATCAGTTCATGTATTTATCATGTGTATAACTGTTAGTTTGCATTTTCTTTATATTTATTCTTTAGTTTTCTTTCCTTTTTATAGTTCTTATCATTAGTGCGTGTATAGATGATTATAGTCTTTGAAGTCAAAATTTGCGCATAATTTTCTTATGATAAATTAGAAAATGTATTACAGTATAATATTTACAATTGTATGTTGAATGAAATTATTAAAATTTTGTTCATACCAAAAGCGTCCAAGAATTTTGTGATAAGTATGACGTAACATTAGAGAATATATTTAATTTTGAGTAAATTACGCACATTACATATATAGTTTAAGGACCATTTGTGTAGTTTGCTATTTCATTTTCGTTTTTATATACACATTATAAGTATGTAATTACAACTTACAAACTGCAAATTAAAATTTAACATAATATGGAGTAATATATTATGATTTTGATTTATGAATTTCATATTTTAATTGTTTATTTTCTAAAATTTAAGATGTCACCCGCACAGTTATCCATTTTATAAGTGATTTCGCGGTACTCATCGATATGAGTCTGCTTAACCCCTTTAAATAATAAAATTATATTCGATTTAGTATTACACATATTGAGATACTATATTACTGTATTTTACAGTCAACTCAAATAATCATACCTATTTTCTTTTTCTTTTTTTTTTCTACGCATATATGGTAATATTACTATAAGTCCACATTTCTGTATTTCTTCATTCCCTCCTTTCTACCTTCAAATCAATTACTTATAAGTCAACATTTCTGCATTTCTCCAGTCCCCCCCTTTCTCTGTTGTCTATCTTCATCTTGCCTAAACAGGCAAGTGAAATTTTGAGTCAGCGATTTGTTTTTCAATTATTAATATTTTTTTCGTTTAGAAAGAAATTTACTATGCTAGTTGTCGGAAGCCTCACTCCATTATTCAACCACCTCAAAAATAATATACTACTGATCATTAAACAAGTATATACATATATTGAAATTTCTTATATTTACTCTGTAACCGTGTGTAATCCCTTCAAACCTTCCAAAAACACCTACTAAAATGTATCTCTCTGTGACTGTGTGTGTGTGTGAAATCTCTTCAAAGTTCAAACCCCCCAACCACATAGCCACCTCAGAGAAATGCATACCCTCACAAAAACACCTACAATGTATCTGTGTGTGTAATTGTGTGTGTGTGTGTGTATGAAATCTCTTCAAACCTCCTAAGTCCTAACCACACAGCCACCTCAAGGAAATGCATGGCCTCACAGAAACACCTAAAATGTATCTCTGTGTGTGTGTGTCTCATAAGAGAGAGAGGGAGAGAGAGAGAGAGCCATGTTTACATTTGCATAATTATACATCAATATACTACACCGCTACATAAGACCACAGTTTCCATGTTAATTTGCACCTTAATTTCTTAAGGTTCTTCCTCTTTAAGTTTCATAATACCAGCTACTATAAATATAGCAAGCCCTTGAACCTGTATTTCCCATCAACTATCCAATATTCATCATACAAACTAAACTATCAGTTAAATTAATTTTGATATAAGGAACAATGGGTGAGCACATACTTGCGAATAACAAAGCCAATTATCCATACCCTGGTGAGTCCAATCCCGATGTGAAAACAAAGAGCAATGCAGCTATGGGTCATCACATGCCCCATCAAAATGGTAGCAATAGCAATGAGTATAATTATGGTGCAGGGGGGAAGATCCTTCAGACAAGTCCAGCTTCATCATCACCAGCACCCTCCAACAACGCCAAAAGAATATTTGGAAGCAGCACCAACAAGAACAAGAAGTAATTATAGGAGTAATACCTATTTCTTATTACTTGTATTTTCTTCCATATGCATATTTGGTTTCCATTAGTATGTGTTTCTTGTTTTCACCTCTGTTTCAACCTCTGTCTTTCCTACCTTTAAAATTAATAGTATAAGTTTTATTTCCTATTATCATATACTATATGTGATTGTTATTCCCTGTTTTATTACAATTATCTCTCTCTCTCTCTATTAATGTGTGTGTGTGTGTGTGACTGTGTGTGATGTTAAGGGATTTCATAAGAAGAAATACAAATTTAACAGAGTAAAATTTTTGACGAACAGAAAGATGGCATGATATGCATAAAAAAGTAGCACCATATTATTTTTAGTCATAGGCTTTTTTTCGGATGCGTTGGCTATTACAATGATTTACAAAATATAATTCAGATTTAAATTGGATCAAAATTGATGAATTTCATAATAAAGCATTAGCTACACATATAATTTTGGCTGGCGATAATTAATGTAGCTATCCATGAAGAACATGTACACAAAAGGTTGTTAACACCTTCCTCATAAAAAATACTAGTCTTTCACTTACTCTCTATCTAGAAAATAAGTACTTCATAATCTTGGCTAGCAATTTTTTTTCAGACCAATATACTGCTAACTGGTCATGTGAAGGCTGTTCAATGCAATTTATGACATTTCAGACAAGTAAAAATACAATGATATTTTAAAAATTTTACAATTTAAAAAAAAAATCATTTCATTAATAAGTTTCCATGCACGTGTAAATTATAGTACTCTCGTTTACCATACATGTTGACATATAGCTAAAAGCACAATTATTAAAGCCTTTATCCCAACTAAAGTATTTAAATTTTAAGCCCAATTATAATCTAAAATTGAGTCCTTCAACGTGCACCATAAACCCCACCCTCGGCCCTATATTTCACTGGACTTGAAGATTAGTGTGTGAGGTAACAATTTTATCTTAATATTGCAAAATGAGACTATAGTTTTGTAATTAACAATAGTCACATTTTGTCATATAGTTCGTCCCACAAAATTAGTCACTTTTCAATTTTTAAGAATTGTCTCATTGTTTCTAACACTATTACCTTTTTTTTTCTCTACTAATTTCATATTAAAATTTATGTTGTTACCAAAGTCTCTAAGGAAGAGAGAGTATAATAAACCAAAACAATAAATTGACATTTAAGATACTCCCATCCATCAACTCGGGCCTCGGCCACACTTAATTTTTTTTATCTCTGTATTTAAAAGCCCCAACTCTCCTCCAGAAGAAAACCCAAAGAAACCCTCCCCTCAAATTCTGCAACAAAACACAAACAAAATTATATTTCACCTCCCTCAAAAT
This sequence comes from Salvia splendens, assembly GCF_004379255.2. Lineage (NCBI taxonomy): Eukaryota > Viridiplantae > Streptophyta > Magnoliopsida > Lamiales > Lamiaceae > Salvia > Salvia splendens. Next base: position 12,711,970 of record NC_056040.1, read on the forward strand.
TAGTAAATCCTAAAATTAGATGATACGTTTTATGACTAAAAGATTGGGTTAGTTGTTATTAAATTACTATACGCTTTATAGAATAATCAAGAATAAGCATAAACTATATTTAAGATATGAAAGATTGCGTCGAACTTGATTACACATTTAAAAAATATGAAAAGTTAAGATATTTAAGAAATCGGCCGACCAATTCGATTAACTATATTTTCAGCTCGATTCAAATATTCGATACTGTTTATCTTATTTAGCCAGCCTGTAATATTGCCGTGCCCTACATGTCCCCAATGTTGACATATATGCACCTTATTTTAATCAATAGTATATAATTATATACCTTCATAAACTACACCGCCACACGCAGTCACAATTTTCCATTAGTTACGATATCAATTTCATACTTTTGCTAAGTAATGATCGATTGAATTGGAATAAAATATTAAAATTAAAAAATATATATATAAACTGTAATGAAACAAAACAATGAAAATACCGAAATTTAAAAATGCATTTTGCCTCAAGCACTCATGTATGACATACCATGCATATAAGTAGTAGTACATCAATTATATAATGTTTGAATATGTAATTTTTATATTGTTGTTTTCTTAAATAATTTTAAAATGTTACTATGTCTTAGTAGACAAACAAACAAACCTGAAACTGATACCAGTAAACAAATACATGGTGCTGATGGTTTGGCGAATTTTTGATGGTGATGAATGCAGGAAAATACAGATCACGACACAGAGATTTACGTGGTTCGATTTACTGAGGTAAATCTACGTCCACGGGAAGAAAAGAGGGCAGAGTTGTATTGCTTGATCTGTTTTCTACAGCTTACAATACAGACTTGCTATTTGATATTTGATCTCTAGAGAACTCCCTTTCCTTCTGATCTAAGTTCTATTTATACATTGAACTAAGATCGTGGCTTGCATCACCAATAACTAGGTCGTGGCTTACATCACCACTAACTAGGTCGTGGCTTACATCACCACTAACTAGGTCGTGGCTTACATCACCACTAAGTATGTCGTGGATGTCGTGGAGGTCATGAGATCCTGCATGGGTCCACCACTAAATAGATCGTGTAGTGGAGGTCGTGGAGGTTCTGCATGGGTCCACTATCTCCCAGTTCGGTCGAATACTGAGACCGAACTGCTGAACTATTGCCGAGCAGCTTTTGCCGATCTGAGAGTAGAGCTTGATTGGTCGGCTTTTACCGAGCCGTAGGCTGGGGCCGAACTCTTTGGTAATGCCGAACTGATTGGTCGGCTTTTACCGAGCTGTAGGCTAGGGCCGAACTCTTTGGTAATGCCGAACTGATACTCTTCCTTGGGCTTTGGGCTGATGGGCCGTCACTGCTATTGGGCTTGTTTAGTACGTACCCCATCAGGTGCAAAAAAAAAACAAAAAACAAAAAAACAAATACATCCACACGGGCCCACGGCTACACATAGGTCGAGCTAGTAGTCGAGTTGTTACTAATTAATTAGTGGTACTTGTCTACCTGATTCTTCTTAACCCCATTAAATTAAAATTGGAGTATATTCGATTTGTACCTTTTAAATTTAGTTGGTACTGTGTTTAATTAATTAATTGAATGCTTGCTGAGTAAAAAAAAGTCATATCATAGAGTAATTTGAAAATCAACTCAATAATTTACACCGAGTCAACACAATCCAACCACGTAATTAAGGTCTTCAAATCTATGAAAGATGCACCAACAAGTAATTAAACAAAATGAAGTTTTATTATTCTGCATTTACTTCATTTCATCTCTTTTTCTCTGTCATCTACCTTCAAAATAAAAGTGAATTTTTCTCGCTCAACATCAAAATTTATCACTACTTTGCATTAAAAAATAACTATACTGCATGATTTTGGCTAAGCAGAAATAGAGCTTTAAGAACATATACAGACAAAATGTCGTTACTTAGTTGGCTGGCACTTTTTTTTATTGTTTAAAGTGGGTCCTATTTGGATTCGTGGGGCTTTACACGCTATAATGCAATATACTCTCTGTCCGTGAATATGAGTCTCGTTTTCCATTTTAGTCCGTCCGCAAATACGAGTCCTTATAAATGGTAATAGGGTCTCACCTTCCACTAACTCATTTCACTCACATTTCATTTAAAATTAATATATACAAGTGAGACTCATATTCCACTAACTTTTTTCCACTCACTTTCCTTAACATTTTTTAAAATCTATGTCGCTCATAAATGAAACTCCTAATGGCGGACGGAGGGAGTAATACAAAGATAAAAAAAAGTAGGATCTGGCTCAAATTAATTTTTGACTAGGAAAAAAGACATCTTACTCAATTTATCGCTTCTAATTAATTAAATTGAAGGTTGTCTGGCACACTGATTGACCAAAATAACCAATTTTGGAGTTAATATTTTTATAAGTTAAGTAGCTGCTCAGAAGATCAAACATACTATTAATGCAAAAGACATTACCTAAACAGGCATGCGATCGGCATTTGTTTTTTTAATATATTCTTTAATTTGTTTTTCGTTTAAAATGAAATTGACAATGCTACTTGTTGGAGCCCTATCTTGATTACTCAACTGGCTCATAAATAAAATAGTAGTATTAGAAAAGTATATTTCACCAACCCTCAAACATATACTCATGAAATTTCTTGTATTACTATCAAAACATGTGAAATCCCTTCAAACCCCCCACCCACACAGCCACACCTCATGGAAATGCATGCCCTCACAAAAACACATAAAATATGTGTGTGTGTGTGTGTGTGTGTGTCTATATTTTCATAATTATATGGAGTACATCATATACTACACCGTTACATACGACCACAGTTTCCATGTTAATTAACTTAATTTCTTAAGATTCTACCTCTTTAAGTTTCATAATGCTAAACATTTAGAAAAATAAACAAGCTATAAACTGGTCCTAACTAGCTAGCATAAATAACAAGACTAGAAACAACATTTCCCATTAACTACATATCCAATATTCATCATATACCTATTAGTTAAATCAGCTGAGTTGATATAATTAAACAAGCTAGAATGGGAGGGAAAGGTTTAGATACTGCAACCAAAGAAAGGAAAACAATTGAAACATAAGTAGAAACTTTTTTCTCATAGAAAGCTTCAATAAATTACTATGTGAATTGGTGTTTATAAAATTCAAACCTTGGAGGCTAAGCCAGCTTCTTTGCACAACGGATAATAGACATTAGATTACACTAGAATTCTGGTAAACATGACTGATTTTTTGCTTAACGGTGGTTCTAATACTATACCTAAGGCTAAGAATAAGAATTCTGGCATAATTATACTCCTATTGGATCAAAAACTCTCCTTAATTCTACATATTTATTGATTGACATAGATAGAGGTGATAACGTAAATATAATGTCATGGTAAAAAATAAGAATTCTAAGAGCTCATGGGATATGCCACATAAGACCATCTCCAACAGTACTGCAAAACCTAAAATGCAGTAGAATAATACCTCCAGTACCAAAACCAATCTCATTATAGGTTTTGAAGAAAAAATACCTATCTTTAGGTTTGCACTAAAAGTATACCAAAAACACTTTTTGTAGTTTGAGTTATTGCATTCAAGTCCAAATCAATTCATATTTATCAAAATAGAAGAAGAGAAGGAAGAGAAATTAAAATATAGAGATTGAAAAACTTACAGAAAGAATGTAGCGGAGTGGGGAAGAAGAGTGGTGGAATAATAACCTAATCTAATCTTTTTAATAGTATTTGATTAGTTATTAAATAGTGAGCTGGCCCATATTAGTATTATTTATTCAACATAATTGAAAAAAATAATTCGTTATTTTACTAATAACTAAAGAGCCGTTATTTTATTTCAATACAGAATCAAATTTTATTAGATTGATTGATAACTTACGGTACATATAAATGGTACATATAACTCTATGGAATCAATTATTTTATTAGCCAATTAAATATTATATGTACATTAATATTATTCAAACCAAATATGCTATCAAATATAACAAAAAATAGTTAAACATTAGTAATTAACGATACGCTAATATGGAAATTCTAAAATAGAGAAACATAAGCCAAATACATAAAATAAAAAACAGAAGACTAATAATTAATTTTATAACAACTAATAAAAACTTAATCTAATAATAAAACTTATATTATACTTATTTAATTTAAAATATTGGCAAAGTGCCATGGGTTTAGTGTGTAATTTAGATAAAATATATAGGTATGATTGAAAGGTATAAAAAGTTAGTGGGTGAGTAATATTCTTTTGAGTTTGAGTTTAGTATAAATGATTGGAGCAAAATCAATATTTAGTGTGACATTTACACTAAAATAAGTTTGCGTTTAGTGTAATGGTTGGAGATGCTCTAAGGAGACCCAGGATCGACTAAAATAAAACAAAGGAAATTGTGTATTATTTTCAATTCGTAAATCATGAACATCTACGCTATTACTTTATTAAATGAATTTGTGGATTGTGGTGTAGAATTCAAATCACATAGGTGACAAATTGAAGTTTCAATTTTTAACCCAACAACCTACGGATGCAATTTATGGCGATGAATAGATGTGGATACGATTTTTTTGGGGTAACAAATTGTCAATAGTCCAGTCCAAGCTCCGCGTAAGCCAATGTGCATAACCTTTGAATCCCCAACATCCCATTAAATGCAATCCCATTCTAATGGGTTTGCCATTTATAAATATCACGAAATTGTATATATGAATATAACTCGGTGATAATATGCAAAGTCAAAAACATAAAATAATACCGTGCCCCTTTGTTCTCTGTTCGAAGCCATATCCAATCTTACACCTCCACAGGCAGTCACAATTTCCCATATTATAATACTGATACTTCCCAGAAAAGTCCATTCTTTTGCTAAGTAAAAACCAATCCAATTACAATACAAGTATATATAAGCCTTTATTAAAATAAAATTTTCTCGTATATAAAACTGTAGTGAAATAAAAAATAAAATACCGAAATTCAATGCTGCATTTTGCCTCAAGCACTCATGATATACCATATATACCAATGATACTGTTGGAAAATATTCATATTATTTGAATATAAATGAAAAATATTTCAAAAAAATAGTACTTTATGGGGGTGTTCGGTTGGCAAGATTAAATATGTATCATGTTTGGTGCATAAGATTAAACCTTCAACTTAATCCTAGATGGATAGTCTCATGATAATTAGTCATAGCCTCCCCCTCCAATTAAAATAAGCCCACAACTTAATCCTAGATGGATAGTCTCATGATATTAGTCGTGGCAACCGAACGTCACCTATATGATGGTAGCTAGACTCAATTAATCTAGCTTTTTGCCTTAGATACTAACTGAGAGGACGAGGTTTCGCACGCGTGTCGTAAGCGCGTGTCCCTTCCTATTCAACAAGATTTATAAGTTCCCACTTTCCAACATACTATTAATTAGCATATGGTAAGTTAGGGTGTCGAACCCACGAGGAACGGTAGCATCCGTTATGTATTTCCACACTTAGAAAGGTTTTGGCGATGCCGCCACGCTCTAAATTGGGGGTGGGAACTAAACTACGAAATGCAAATAAAACTTAAGCTAAGATTGGGAACTAAAAGTGAAAATAACATGCAAGTAAAAGAAAGCATTTAAACTGGAACGCAGACTGGGCAAGTTGATAAACTGGGCAGTTTGGCAGAGAAAATAAAAGCAGTGGCGAGAAAATTACAACACTTAGCGAAAATAAGAACATTCGGAAATAAAAACAGAGCAACAACTTGCATGAGCATGCCTAAGATTAGAGAGCAAAAGAGACTAAGTTAAAAGACTAAGGAAAATAAACTAAGTGTTATCACCTAAAGGAAGCTAGAAACTAGGATTGTGACCTTAAAAAGTAGCTAAACTAATTAAGTCTTAAAAGCTAAACTAAATCACATGTAAGTGGAGGTTGAGTGCAGAGGTTAACTAAGCTAAAAGGGATGCCAAAAGTGAAATGAAAGCATGTACTTGTTGTCTCCCAGCTTCTATTACCCAAGGTGTAAAACCATTGGATAAAAGATTACAACTAATGGTCCTTTCACTTAACTTCTAAAACCTGATATCTCTCCTAAATCCACACCATAAGGCACGAAAATATGGAGGACCAAAAGAGTAGATGGCTGCTACATAACTAACCAAGCAAGAGAAACACCAAATCATCAATTAAACTACCTAAACATGCATTGAAAACATCAAATGAAAAGCTGAAAACTAAAGCACTTAAACATGATGAAAGAAGCTTCAAGAACACTTAAACATGGTGAAAAGAAAATGCTTGAGAAACTGATTTTCAAAGCTTGAAAGAAGTTTTAACTAAACAAGAACATAACCAACACTAGAACTAAACAACAAGCTAAAACCGAAATTCAAACAAGAGCTAAACTTAAAGCACATTAAACACAAACACTTAGAGAAATTACTACTTGAAATGAGCTTTTAAAACAAGAACAACAACAATAACTAAGAGTGAGATTTATGCAAAAGAACTACAAAGTTAAGAACAAGCAACTAGAGAAAATAAACACTACAACTAAATTACTACTACTTCAACCCATGGTGAACAAAGATCTTGGCAGCCTTGAAGTTGAAATCTCTCTTCTTAAGGAAGAGAGAAATATTCCTAGAGAGAGAAATAAAACTAAACTAAAGTAAAGCTAAGTGGTAAAGTGGTTAAGTGTTTCTTGTCCTTGGAAAGTTAAGTATTTTTAATACATATATCCAATAAAAGATATTTCCTTTCTTTTTTACTTTCCAAGGGAAGAAATGGGCGTGTGTAGCAAGTGGGATACATCCTTCATAAGTGTGTGGAAGTGGCTTTAGTCATTTTCCCGTCAGGTTCAAACTGGCCAGTCCAACAGCTTGGGCAGTTTGAGTCTTCTTTGCCTTCTTCCTACACTTTCTTCCATTTTTTCACATTTTGCCCTCTTTCTTGCATGTTTTCCTTTTCACGCCTTCATTAAGCAGCTTCCGAACTTAATGATCCATACCCTGCCAAAAAACATCTTTTTTCATGCAAATATTCAACTAGTGCGAAAAGTGATCGTTTCCGAGTGACGAAAACTAGCCTATCACTAACCACGCGCGCTATTACTTGAGACAAACATACCTGATGGCTGATATACCATTAAACAAATACACCCACACACGTGGGTCGAGTTGCTCATTTTATTAGGAGTACTTTTTAATTTCGTTGCCACGGCATTTCAATTATAGTATACTCCATATGAATGCCGACTACGTCAAAAAAAAGCCATGTCACATATAGTGTTTGACAACCAACTCAAATCAGTCTTCGAAATCGAATGTATGTCGTCATGTAGTACTCCCTCCGTCCCGCACTACTTGCACTTATTTCCTTTCTAGGCGTCCCAAGTTATTTGCACTCTTTCCATTTTTAGTAACAATTTATACCTACAGCCGTAATTGTTGACTTTGTCTATCACTCATTCCTTAATCTCCGTGCCCAAAAGGAAAGGTGAAGTAGTGCGGGACGGAGTGAGTATTTGATAACTAAATAAAAATTGTGGAATGCAATTTCTCAATATTAAGACGGTATGGTTCATGGATACGATAATAATTAGTTAAGGACGAGGTGAATTACTCAAACAAAAAAAATTAATCATACCAATTTCTTATTATTTTCCATCATATGTATATTTGGTAGTAATTTCTATAAGTCTAAATTTCTGTATTTCTTCAGTCCCTCCTTTGACCTTTCTATGTTGTCTACCTTCATATATAGAACTTGACTTATCTATAGTTTAAAGAGGGGCCCGTTTGGATTTCGTGGGGCTTTTGCAAGCAATAAAATACAAAGAAAAGAAATAAGTAGAGGCGAAAATTAATTTTGACTAGGCATGGAAGATACTTCTTAATAATCAGACCTCATATTTCAAAGCGCATAATGCGAAAGACATTGCCTAAACAGGCATGTGAAACTTTAAGTCGGCATTTTGTTTTTTAATTCTTATTTATTTTTTGGTTTAGAAGGAAATTTACAATGCTAGTTGTTGGAGCCTTACTCGATTATTCAACCCCCTCATAAATAATAAAATACTACGTATATTCACCAAATCAACCCACGCCATATATATTCAAATTTCTTGACTCTTGTATTACTCTCTTTTTTTAATGGGTTTCTTGTATTACTCTCTAACCGTGTGTAATCCCATTCCCTCCCAACCACACAGCCACCTCAGAGAAATGCATGGCCTCACAAAAACACCTAAAATGTATCTGTGTGTGTGTGTGTCTCATAAGAGAGAGAGAGAGAGAGAGAGCGCCATGTTTACATTTGCATAATTATACATCAATATACTACACCGCTACATAAGACCACAGTTTCCATGTTAATTTACACTTAATTTCTTAACATACTTCCTCTTTAAGTTCCACATTTGAAAAATAAATAGGTACTATTCCATAAACTCATCCTATAAATAGCAGGCACTTGAACCTGTATTTCCCATCAACTATCCAATATTCATCATACAAACTAAACTATCAGTTAAATTAACCGAATTTTGATATAAGGAACAATGGGTGAGCACATACTTGCGAATAACAAAGCCAATTATCCATACCATGGTGAGTCCAATCCCGATGTGAAAACAAAGAGCAATGCAGCTATGGGTCATCACATGCCCCATCAAAATGGTAGCAATAGCAATGAGTATAATTATGGTGCAGGGGGGAAGATCCTTCAGACAAGTCCAGCTTCAGCATCACCAGCACCCTCCAACAACGCCAAAAGAATATTTGGAAGCAGCACCAACAAGAAGAAGAAGAAGAAGTAATTATAGGAGTAATACCCATTTCTTATTACTATTTTCTTCCATATGCATATTTGGTTTCCATTAGTTTGTGTTTCTTATTTTCACCTCTGTTTCAACCTCTGTCTTTCCTACCTACAAAACTAATGTATCTTTTATTTCCTATTATTATATACTAATGTGATTGTTATTCCCTCCCTGTGTTATTACAAATTTACAATTCTCTCTCTCTATATATATATGTGTGTGTGATGTTGGGGGATTTCACAAGAAGAAATACAAATTTAATAGAGTAAAGCATAAATTGAACGCATAGAAAAATAGCACCATGCTATATTATTTTTCAGTCATAGGATTATTTGGATGCATTGACTTTTGGAATGATTTACAAAAGATAATTTAGATTAAAATTGGATCAAAATTGATGAATTTCATAATAAAGCATCAACTATATATATGCAATTTTGGCTGCCGATAATGTAGCTATCCATGAAGAACATTAACATATACACAAAAGGTCGTTACTATATTTAGTTTGGGTGTCCCATTCCAAAAGCGAAAAAAGTATACCAAGTTTGCTAAGATATAGTGGTGGGGGCAGATCATTGAAGAAAACAAAAAGATCCTTCATAAACATGTACCTATTATACGACAAAATTATGAGATTAGCCCTATTTTTAGTGTATGTTTTCAAATCTGAACCTCACATCCCATTTTCATAAGACTCCTTCTGCATGTAATAATCATTACTCAATTAATTTAACAATTGAGTAAATGATGTCATTTATTCGATTATATAATTAGTCGAGCTAGTAAGGTGTATTACACCTTCCAAATCTATGTCTTACTCTCTCTCTCTCTCTAGAAAATAAGTACTACTACTAGTATAATCTTGGCTAGCAATTTTTCTCAGAGCAATATACTGCTATCTGGTCATGTGAAGGGCGTTCAATACTATGTATGAGTATGACATTTCAGACAAGTAAATATACAATGATCTTCAAACAAATTTACAAAAATTTTTTTTTTAAAATAAACATTTCATTAATAAGTTTCCATGCACGTGTATCATTAGCCATACAAATTGGCATATAGCTAAAAGCACAATTATTAATTGCTTTTAGCCCAACTAAAGTATATTATTTCTAAGCCCAAATAATTTGAAGTTGAGCCCATACAGAATCCATCAACATGCACCCTCGGCCGTATCTTTCACTTGACTTGAAGATTAGTGTGTGAGGTAACAATTTTATCATAATTATATTTTTGATGTTGTCCTGAGACATCTTAGTGGTGGAGTAACTATTCCGAAGTCTCAATTTTATATTTTAATAATGTCTCTATAACTTTAAATTTAAATATAGATACTAATTGCAGGTTTCCATGAATAAAAAAATACTATAGTGATATTTTTTGTAGATTTGAAGTGTGATTTGGTTATTTAAAAAATAAATTTTATTCAAACTCAACATTTTACTATACATTAACTTAGCAATGAGTTCCCCTTAGCTCAAAATTGGACCTTATAATGATTTTTTACATGAACTTAAAAATTTAACAAATACGTAGTGTCTTTATTCTTCCTTTAATAGCACCAATCAAAATGTCTTGCTAACTTCAAAGTGCTTACATTGGTTCTTCAATATTTTTAAAATGGCTTCAAAATGTTTGAAAGCAAATCATCAATTTTTACTAATTAATTAGTGGTACTTGTCAACCTGATTCTTCTTAACCCCATTAAATTAAAATTGGAGTATATTCGATTTGTACTTTTTAAATTTCGTTGGTACTGTGTTTAATTAATTAATTGAATGCTTGCTAAGTAAAAAAAAAGTCATATTGTAGAGTAATTTGAAAATCAACTCAATAATTTACACCGAGTCAACACAATCCAAACACGTAATTAAGGTTTTTGAATCTATGAAAGATGCACCAACAAGTAATCAAACATAATGAAGTTTTATTATTCTGCATATACTTCATTTCAATCTCTTTTTCTCTGTCATTGATGGAGTACGTACTAAACAAGCCCATCAGCCTAAAGCCCAAGAAAGAGTATCAGTTCGGCATGACTAAAGAGATCAGTTCGGCACAACCAAAGAGTTCGGCCCCAGCCTACAGCTCGGTAAAAGCCAACCAATCAAACTCTGCTCTCAGGTCGGCATCAAGCTCTACTCTCAGATCGGCAAAAGCTGCTCGGCAATAATTCAGCAGTTCGGTCTCAGTATTCGACCGAACTAGGAGATAGTGGACTCATGCAGGATTTCCACCTCCACTACACCCACGATCTATTTAGTGGTGTCAAGCAGTCATTAACTCATGCAGGATAGTGGACCCATGCAAGATCGCCACGATCTCCACGACATCCACTACCTAGTAAATGGTGCTGCATGCCACGATCTTGGTTCAATGTATAAATAGAACCTAGATCAGATAGATAAGGTTAAGTTCTGTTAAGCTCTCTAGAGATAAAAGATCAAATAGCAAGTCTGTATTGTAAGCTGTAAAAAACAGATCAAGCAATACAACTCTGCCCTCTTTTCTTCCCGTGGACGTAGATTTACCTCAGTAAATCGAACCACGTAAATTCATTGTGTCGTGATCTGTATTTTCCAGCATTTACTAACACCAAAAATTCGCGGATTCATCACTGGCGCCGTCTGTGGGAAACAGAGAACCAAATTTGTGATAAAGCGAATTTTTGACCCTTTTTCCACCCCAAAAAAATGCATACCAGATCACACACTACCCGTAATACCGTTCGTGATAACCGTGAGGAAGCTAGTCCAGCTCGCAGGTCTGAAAAACGGCCTCGGGAGACATCTACCTCCGGTTCTCACGAAGAAGGAACAAGCCACTCCAGGAGAGATCGCACCGAGTCTTCCCAGCAGCCCGATTTAAATGAAGCTGTCAAGCTGTTCTTGGCCGAGAAGCAGGAGGAGTTCTTAACCTTCCTGCAGAAGAGCCAACAGCCGGAGAAGACAACGGCGGATTCTCCCTCCTCATCCAGACATGAAAGTCGCTACCGCAGTAGTGACGTGTCTTCCAGGAGAAAGAATCCTCAACCCCGACATGTTCCTGTTCCTCCTCGGTACCGGAACCACAGGAGAACTCCATCTCCTCCGTACCGAAGAGATGTCGGGTTCGCCATGTACGGAGCATTAAAGACTCCGTTCTCGGACGATATCACTCGAACTCCTTTGCCGCGGAACTACCGGACACCGTCAATGACTTATGACGGGTTGGTGGATCCTCATGACTTCCTGGGACGCTATCAGTATAACATGGCGAACCAGGGTCTCAATGAGGTCCATATGTGCAAGCTGTTCCCCGAGCTGCTCATCGGGAACGCCAGAAGGTGGTTCGACAGCCTTCCTCAAGGCAGCATTAGATCTTACCGAGATCTAATGGATGCTTTCCACAGGAGGTTCTTTCAGAAAGCGGAAGCCCGGATCACTTCGGCTCAGCTGCTTTCTATACGTCAAGGTCGCGACGAAAAGATCAGCGACTTCATGACGAGATTCCACAAGGAATGCCTACAAGTAGATGATCTCAACGATCTACTTGTCATTTCGGCATTCCAAAATGGAATCCTGCCCGGAGCTCTCTACAGAAAGCTCGTGGAGTGCGGTCCGCAAACAGCTCAAGAAATGTGGGACATTGCGGACCAGTTTTCCCGTGCGGATGAGGCAGACCGTCGAAAACGGTCTTTAGACAGCTCATCCCGAGAAGAGAAAAAGAAGCCCGATCAAAGCGGCCAGGTGCTTCCTCGCCGAACTCCTTTTGAAAGAATTCAAAGGGCACCGGTACAAGGCAGATTGGGGCCACGTCTCAATCCTGAGAAGCCGCCCGCTCAGTTCGTACCATTAAACAAGTCAAGAGCGGAAATTTTCGAACTACATTCCGATATGTTCGAAAAACCAAAGCGGATGACGAAATCAGCCGCGCGGCGACCTCAGGATCAATATTGCTCCTTCCATCAAGCCCACGGTCACGATACCGAGGAGTGCCGAAATTTGGCTGCAGGTATTGATGTTCTTGTGAAAACAGGAACGTTAAAAAAATACCAAAGCAAGCAGCCGAAAAAGAACAAAAGGCAGAGAGGTGCGAACTGCAATCCTCAGGATCCGAAAAGGCATGAGGATCCCGAAGACGACGACGAGCCGCAATATGATGGAGTAATCCAGACTATTGATGCTCTCCCTGCCGGGAAGACTAAGTCGTCCCTAAAAGCAGAACGCAGAGGTTCCAATCAAGAGGAGCCAACACATAAAAGGCTGAAGAAAGACGAAGTGATTACATTTTCAGATGCCGATCCCGTCCCAGCCATCTCTCCTCACCAAGACGCTATTGTCATTCAAGCCGGAGTGGCAAACAAACTGATCCACAGAGTATTTGTGGATACAGGAGCGTCAGTCAGCATTCTTTTTAAAGAATGTTTCGATAAAATGGAAGTGGATCCAGCTCGGCTCAGTCCGGCTCCACTTCCTCTGAAAAGTTTCGCCCAGGAGGACACCCGCCCTGAAGGTATTATCAGCCTTCCGATCACGGTGGGAAAAGCGCCTACAAGCTCCAATACGATGATCGAGTTCTTTGTGGTGAAAGCTCGGTCCCCGTACAACATCATCCTGGGGAGAGACTGGCTCAACACAGTTCGGGCCGTTTGCTCTACTTATCACCTCACCATCAAGATCCCCACTAAAGGTGGGATAGCGGTCATCCGAGGTGATCAAAAGAGAGCAAAAGAATGTCTGCAGATTGCGCTTAAAAGTGCCGAGCAATCAGTTCGGCACCATCAAGCATAGCAATCACAGCAACCGGAGTCAGAGGCAAGCGAGATGACCGAAGTCACTTCAGAGCCGAACTCAATGACCGTTCAGTTATACGAAGATGATCCATCCAGAACGGTCAAGATCGGCTTCGCAGGAACGCCTCTACTCCGGGAAAAGACCATTCAGCTCCTCAAGGAGTACAAAGATGTCTTTGCATGGTCTCCGTTGGACATGACCGGAGTACCCCCCGAGGTAATCACTCATCGGTTAAATATTGATCCTTCAATCCGGCCAGTAAAACAGAAGCAAAGACTCTTTGCGGCAGAAAGAATCCAAGTCATCCATGACGAAGTCCGCCAATTACTAAAAGCGGATGTACTATTCGAGGTGAAATATCCTTCTTGGGTGGCCAATCCTGTGATGATCAAGAAAAAAGAAGGAGGATGGCGGATGTGCATAGATTTTACCGATCTAAACAAGCACTGTCCTAAAGATTGCTATCCCCTTCCGAATATAGATAAAAAAGTAGAAGCTTTGATCGGCTTCGAAATTTTCTGTTTTCTTGATTTATACAAAGGATATCACCAAGTGTTGATGGATGAGAGTGACGCTCCGAAAACAGCTTTCATTACCGATTTCGGCATTTTCGCTTATAAAAAGATGCCATTCGGTTTAAAGAATGCCGGAGCCACTTATCAAAGGATGGTAGACAAGCTTTTTCGGCACCTAATCGGAAAACAGGTTGAAGTGTATGTCGACGACATAGTTGTCAAAAGCAAAAGCACTTCGGAGTACGAAGACAACCTCAAATCCACCCTCGACGTACTCAAGAAAGCCAACCTCAAACTCAACCCCCAAAAATGTACCTTTTTGGTAGATTCGGGAAAATTTCTGGGTTGTTGGGTTTCAAAGGACGGACTCAAGGCAAATCCCTCAAAAGTTCAAGTTATTCAGAACATGGCGATGCCGAAGTCCATACACGATGTGCAAAGACTAACTGGATGTCTAGCCGCATTGAATAGATTCCTTTCCCAAGCAGCCGAAAAGCAATTGCCGTTCTTCAAAGTGTTAAAAAAGGCACCAAAGTTTGAGTGGGGAGCCGAGCAGAAAAAGTCCTTTGACGAGCTCAAAAGTTATCTAGCCGAGCTTCCTATTCTCTCTGCTCCAACCGAAGCCGAAGTAATATTCTTATACTTAGCGGCATCGGATCAAACCATCAGCGCGGTGCTTGTACGAGAAGAAGGCCTAAAGCAGCTTCCCATCTACTTTACAAGCCGAGCATTAAGAGGTCCAGAAACAAGGTATCAACCTCTGGAAAAGATTGCTCTGGCATTAGTAAATGCAGCAAGGAGACTGCGGCCATACTTCTATGCTCACAAGGTATGCGTCTTAACTGATCTGCCACTTCGGCAAGTGTTGACCAAACCAGAAGCATCAGGCAGAATCGCCAAGTGGGCTATAGAGTTGGGAGAGCACACAATTGAATATCTACCTCGGAAAGCCATCAAGGGACAAGCCTTGGCAGATTTTCTTGCAGAAGCAAAGTTCGATCAAGCAATTCCTGTTATTGCCAAACAGAAGAATTCTGCCAATGCCGAACTAGCACAGCCCTTGGAATCCGAAGTAGAGCCGCCGGACTGCTGGAGCGGATTCGTAGATGGAGCTTCAAACAAGATGGGAAGTGGAGCTGGTATTTTACTTGTCGCTCCCGACGGACACGAGGTAACCTACTCACTTCGGTTCCTATTCCCCACTACTAATAATGAAGCCGAGTACGAAGCCCTCCTGGCCGGACTCCAGTTAGCGCAAAGTCTGCTCGTCAAATCTCTCAAAGTCCATTGTGATTCACAAGTCATAGTAAATCACATGTTGGGTACAAGTGAAGCTCGTGACGAGAGAATGAAGAAGTATTTGGACAAAGCGCAAAGCATCAGCCGAAGTTTCTCCTATTTTCGGATAATCCGCATTCCCAGAGCGGAAAATAGCCGAGCAGATACCTTAAGTAAGTTGGCCTCAGCTCCGAGCTCAAAGGCGGAAGAATTAATGCATCGAAGCATTGATGAAGCCGAGGTACATTCAGTATCCAGCTCGCCGAACTGGATGACGCCGATCTTGCAGTATCTGGATCAAGGACAATTGCCCGAGGATAAGAGAGAAGCTCGGAAGATCACGTGCCGAGCACTTCGGTACGAACTTCATGAAGGAGTCCTCTTTAGAAAGTCTTACCTCCAGCCGTTATTGCGGTGCGTAGGACCAGAAGAGACGGACTACATCCTCAGAGAAGTTCATGAAGGATCGTGCGGTAGCCACATCGGAGCCAGAGCTTTAGCTAAAAAAGTTCTGAGATGGGGATATTATTGGCCAACCATGGTACAAGAGGCAGTGCAGCTCGTCAAGAAGTGTACGAAGTGCCAAATTCATGCAAATGTCCCAAGGATGCCGCAGACCGATCTATACACTATGCAAAGCCCTTGGCCTTTCATGCAATGGGGCATAGACATAGTGGGACCACTTCCTCAAGCTCCTCGGCAAATGAAATTCCTTATCGTTGCCGTGGACTACTTCACGAAGTGGGTGGAGGCTGAACCATTAGCTGCGATAACGAGCTCAAAGGCATTGGATTTCGTCTGGAAGAACATAGTGTGCCGATTTGGCATACCCCACATCCTCATCTCGGATAACGGGACTCAGTTCACTGACAAGACGTTCAAGAATTGGTGCCAAGAGCTGAATATTCAACAGCGGTTCACTTCGGTCTCTCATCCACAAGCAAACGGACAAACGGAGGTAACAAATCGTATCCTGGTGAAAGGGTTAAAAGCTCGGTTAGAACAAGCCAAAGGACAATGGGTAGAAAATCTCCCTCAAGTCCTATGGTCCTACCGAACTACACCCACAACCTCCAACGGTGAAACTCCGTACAGTCTTGTGTACGGCACTGAAGCCGTGATTCCGGTGGAGATCGGCATACCCAGTCCCCGAACTCTAAATTTCTCAGCAGAAATGAATGACGACGGACTGAGAGCCGAGCTAGATCTTGCCGAAGAAAGAAGAGAATTGGCATGCATAAAAGCAGCCAAGTACAAGGAGCAAGTAGCCCGGTATTACAAGCAAAGGGTGAAGAAGCTGCAATTTCAAGTGGGAGATCTCGTCTTGAGAAACAACGAAGTAAGCCGAGCAGAAAAGCTGGGCAAGCTCGAACCCACATGGGAAGGTCCGTATCGGGTGTCAGAAGTCCTCGGCAAAGGGTCTTACAAATTGGCTCACATGTCAGGAGAACAGGTACCCCGAACATGGCACATTTCCAACCTCAAGAAGTTCCATTTGTAAGAGACAGTCCGGTCAGTCAGTCTTGAGTCCTGTTCGGTCAATGTGCTTTATTTGGTTTGCTTGGTCTTTGTTTGTCTCTGTGCGTTTTTGTCTCTATGTGCTTTTTGTTTGTCTCTGTGTGTTTTGTCTGTCTCTGTGCGTGTCGTCTCTTACAAATGTTACTGAGGTATCTTGTTCTTCGAAGGCTGATCCCCTTCTTAGAACATATAATAAGCCAACGATTGTGAGTCAAAGCTTCTAAAGAGGATACAAGACCACAATTCAGCTTAAACAAGCAGTTCGTCTAAAACGAACTGCAATAAGCCAACGATTGTGAAGTCCAAGCTTCTAAAGAGGATACAAGACCACAATTCGGCTTAAAAATCAAGCACTTCGTCTGAAACGAACTGCAACAAAAGTCTGATTCACGCGATAAAACTTGCCTGAATTAGGACAAGGGAAAGTCCGATCCACGCGATAAAACTCGCCGAATTAGGACAAGGGAAAGTCCGATCCCCAAATTAGGACAACGGAAAGTCCGATCCGAGCGATAAAACTCGCCAAATTAGGACACAAACCAAGTCCGGTCAAAGAAGAGTTCACTTCATAAGACCGAGGACAAACATCAACTTACCCCGTACCTTTATCCAGAATGCCGAAGTGATTCACTTCGCTTTTCGGGGGGGGGTAGTGATGGAGTACGTACTAAACAAGCCCATCAGCCTAAAGCCCAAGAAAGAGTATCAGTTCGGCATGACTAAAGAGATCAGTTCGGCACAACCAAAGAGTTCGGCCCCAGCCTACAGCTCGGTAAAAGCCAACCAATCAAACTCTGCTCTCAGGTCGGCATCAAGCTCTACTCTCAGATCGGCAAAAGCTGCTCGGCAATAATTCAGCAGTTCGGTCTCAGTATTCGACCGAACTAGGAGATAGTGGACTCATGCAGGATTTCCACCTCCACTACACCCACGATCTATTTAGTGGTGTCAAGCAGTCATTAACTCATGCAGGATAGTGGACCCATGCAAGATCGCCACGATCTCCACGACATCCACTACCTAGTAAATGGTGCTGCATGCCACGATCTTGGTTCAATGTATAAATAGAACCTAGATCAGATAGATAAGGTGGTAGTGATGGAGTACGTACTAAACAAGCCCATCAGCCTAAAGCCCAAGAAAGAGTATCAGTTCGGCATGACTAAAGAGATCAGTTCGGCACAACCAAAGAGTTCGGCCCCAGCCTACAGCTCGGTAAAAGCCAACCAATCAAACTCTGCTCTCAGGTCGGCATCAAGCTCTACTCTCAGATCGGCAAAAGCTGCTCGGCAATAATTCAGCAGTTCGGTCTCAGTATTCGACCGAACTAGGAGATAGTGGACTCATGCAGGATTTCCACCTCCACTACACCCACGATCTATTTAGTGGTGTCAAGCAGTCATTAACTCATGCAGGATAGTGGACCCATGCAAGATCGCCACGATCTCCACGACATCCACTACCTAGTAAATGGTGCTGCATGCCACGATCTTGGTTCAATGTATAAATAGAACCTAGATCAGATAGATAAGGTTAAGTTCTGTTAAGCTCTCTAGAGATAAAAGATCAAATAGCAAGTCTGTATTGTAAGCTGTAAAAAACAGATCAAGCAATACAACTCTGCCCTCTTTTCTTCCCGTGGACGTAGATTTACCTCAGTAAATCGAACCACGTAAATTCATTGTGTCGTGATCTGTATTTTCCAGCATTTACTAACACCAAAAATTCGCGGATTCATCAGTCATCTACCTTCAAAATAAATGTGAATTTTTCTCGTTCAACATCAAAATTTATCAGTACTTTAAACATTAAAAAATAACTATACTGTATGATTTTGGCTAAGCAGAAATGGAGCTTTAAGAACATATACAGACAAAATGTCGTTACTTAGTTGGCTGGCACTTTTTTTTTATTGTTTAAAGTGGGTCCTATTTGGATTCGTGGGGCTTTTACACTCAATATAATAATACAAAGCTTAAAAAAAGGATCTGACTCAAATTAATTTTTGACTAGGAAAAAAGACATCTTACTCAATGATGAATCCGCGAATTTTTGATGGTGAAGAATGCTGGAAAATACAGATCACGACACAGAGAATTTACGTGGTTCGATTTACTGAGGTAAATCTACGTCCACGGGAAGAAAAGAGGGCAGAGTTGTATTGCTTGATCTGTTTTCTACAGCTTACAATACAGACTTGCTATTTGATCTTTTATCTCTAGAGAGCTTAACAGAGCTTCTTTTTTTTATCTATCTGATCTAGGTTCTATTTATACATTGAACCAAGATTGTGGCATGCAGCACCATTTACTAGGCAGTGGATGTCGTGGAGATCGTGGCGATCTTGCATGGGTCCACTATCCTGCATGAGTTAAAGACTGCTTGACACCACTAAATAGATCGTGGGTGTAGTGGAGGTGGAAATCCTGCATGAGTCCACTATCTCCTAGTTCGGTCGAATACTGAGACCGAACTGCTGAATTATTGCCGAGCAGCTTTTGCCGATCTGAGAGTAGAGCTTGATGCCGACCTGAGAGCAGAGTTTGATTGGTTGGCTTTTACCGAGCTGTAGGCTGGGGCCGAACTCTTTGGTTGTGCCGAACTGAACTCTGATACTCTTTAGTCATGCCGAACTGATACTCTTTCTTGGGCTTTAGGCTGATGGGCTTTACTGCTGTTGGGCTTGTTTAGTACGTACTCCATCACTACCCCCCCCGAAAAGCGAAGTGAATCACTTCGGCATTCTGGATAAAGGTACGGGTAAGTTGATGTTTGTCCTCGGTCTGATGAAGTGAACTCTTCTTTGACCGGACTTGGTTTGTGTCCTAATTTGGCGAGTTTTATCGCTCGGATCGGACTTTCCGTTGTCCTAATTTGGGGATCGGACTTTCCCTTGTCCTAATTCGGCGAGTTTTATCGCGTGGATCGGACTTTCCCTTGTCCTAATTCAGGCAAGTTTTATCGCGTGAATCGGACTTTTGTTGCAGTTCGTTTCAGACGAAGTGCTTGATTCTTAAGCTGAATTGTGGTCTTGTATCCTCTTTAGAAGCTTGGACTTCACAATCGTTGGCTTATTGCAGTTCGTTTCAGACGAAGTGCTTGTTTAAGCTGAATTGTGGTCTTGTATCCTCTTTAGAAGCTTTGACTCACAATCGTTGGCTTATTGCAGCTCGTTTTAGACGAACTGCTTGTTTAAGCTGAATTGTGGTCTTGTATCCTCTTTAGAAGTTTTGACTCACAATCGTTGGCTTATTGCAGCTCGTTTTAGACGAACTGCTTGTTTAAGCTGAATTGTGGTCTTGTATCCTCTTTAGAAGCTTTGACTCACAATCGTTGGCTTGTATATGTTCTAAGAAGGGGATCAGCCTTCGAAGAACAAGATACCTCAGTAACATTTGTAAGAGACGACACGCACATAGACAGACAAAACACACCTAGACAAATAAAAAGCACTTAGAGACAAAAACGCACAGAGACAAACAAAGACCAAGCAAACCAAAGAAAGCACATTGACCGAACAGGACTCAAGACTGACTGACCGGACTGTCTCTTACAAATGGAACTTCTTGAGGTTGGAAATGTGCCATGTTCGGGGTACCTGTTCTCCTGACATGTGAGCCAATTTGTAAGACCCTTTGCCGAGGACTTCTGACACCCGATACGGACCTTCCCATGTGGGTTCGAGCTTGCCCAGCTTTTCTGCTCGGCTTACTTCGTTGTTTCTCAAGACGAGATCTCCCACTTGAAATTGCAGCTTCTTCACCCTTTGGTTGTAATACCGGGCTACTTGCTCCTTGTACTTGGCTGCTTTTATGCATGCCAATTCTCTTCTTTCTTCGGCAAGATCTAGCTCGGCTCTCAGTCCGTCGTCATTCATTTCTGCTGAGAAGTTTAGAGTTCGGGGACTGGGTATGCCGATCTCCACCGGAATCACGGCTTCAGTGCCGTACACAAGACTGTACGGAGTTTCACCGTTGGAGGTTGTGGGTGTAGTTCGGTAGGACCATAGGACTTGAGGGAGATTTTCTACCCATTGTCCTTTGGCTTGTTCTAATCGAGCTTTTAACCCTTTCACCAGGATACGATTTGTTACCTCCGTTTGTCCGTTTGCTTGTGGATGAGAGACCGAAGTGAACCGCTGTTGAATATTCAGCTCTTGGCACCAATTCTTGAACGTCTTGTCGGTGAACTGAGTCCCGTTATCCGAGATGAGGATGTGGGGTATGCCAAATCGGCACACTATGTTCTTCCAGACGAAATCCAATGCCTTCGAGCTCGTTATCGTAGCTAATGGTTCAGCTTCCACCCACTTCGTAAAGTAGTCCACGGCAACGATAAGGAATTTCATTTGCCGAGGAGCTTGAGGAAGTGGTCCCACTATGTCTATGCCCCATTGCATGAAAGGCCAAGGGCTTTGCATAGTGTATAGATCGGTCTGCGGCATCCTTGGGACATTTGCATGAATTTGGCACTTCGCACACTTCTTGACGAGCTGCACTGCCTCTTGTACCATGGTTGGCCAATAATATCCCCATCTCAGAACTTTTTTAGCTAAAGCTCTGGCTCCGATGTGGCTACCGCACGATCCTTCATGAACTTCTCTGAGGATGTAGTCCGTCTCTTCTGGTCCTACGCACCGCAATAACGGTTGGAGGTAAGACTTTCTAAAGAGGACTCCTTCATGAAGTTCGTACCGAAGTGCTCGGCACGTGATCTTCCGAGCTTCTCTCTTATCCTCGGGCAATTGTCCTTGATCCAGATACTGCAAGATCGGCGTCATCCAGTTCGGCGAGCTGGATACTGAATGTACCTCGGCTTCATCAATGCTTCGATGCATTAATTCTTCCGCCTTTGAGCTCGGGGCTGAGGCCAACTTACTTAAGGTATCTGCTCGGCTATTTTCCGCTCTGGGAATGCGGATTATCCGAAAATAGGAGAAACTTCGGCTGATGCTTTGCGCTTTGTCCAAATACTTCTTCATTCTCTCGTCACGAGCTTCACTTGTACCCAACATGTGATTTACTATGACTTGTGAATCACAATGGACTTTGAGAGATTTGACGATCAGACTTTGCGCTAACTGGAGTCCGGCCAGGAGGGCTTCGTACTCGGCTTCATTATTAGTAGTGGGGAATAGGAACCGAAGTGAGTAGGTTACCTCGTGTCCGTCGGGAGCGACAAGTAAAATACCAGCTCCACTTCCCATCTTGTTTGAAGCTCCATCTACGAATCCGCTCCAGCAGTCCGGCGGCTCTACTTCGGATTCCAAGGGCTGTGCTAGTTCGGTATTGGCAGAATTCTTCTGTTCGGCAATAACAGGAATTGCTTGATCGAACTTGGCCTCTGCAAGAAAATCTGCCAAGGCTTGTCCCTTGATGGCTTTTCGAGGTAGGTACTAGATTGAGTGTTCTCCCAGCTCTATGGCCCATTTGGCGATTCTGCCTGATGCTTCTGGCTTGGTCAAAACTTGCCGAAGAGGCAGATCGGTTAAGACGCATACCTTGTGAGCATAGAAGTATGGCCGCAGTCTCCTTGCTGCATTTACTAACGCCAGAGCAATTTTTTCCAGAGGTTGATACCTTGTTTCTGGACCTCTTAATGCTCGGCTTGTAAAGTAGATGGGAAACTGCTTTAGGCCTTCTTCTCGTACAAGCACCGCGCTAATGGTTTGATCGGATGCCGCTAAGTATAAGAAAATCACTTCGGCATCTGTTGGAGCAGAGAGAATTGGAAGCTCGGCTAAATAACTTTTGAGCTCGTCAAAAGCCTTTTTCTGCTCGGCTCCCCACTCAAACTTTGGTGCCTTTTTTAACACTTTGAAGAACGGCAGTTGCTTTTCGGCTGCTTGGGAAAGGAATCTATTCAATGCGGCTAGACATCCAGTTAGTCTTTGCACATCGTGTATGGACTTCGGCATCGCCATGTTCTGAATAACTTGAACTTTTGAGGGATTTGCCTTGAGTCCGTCCTTTGAAACCCAACAACCCAGCAAACGGACTGAGCTTTTAAACCTCTGCTCTATGACTTCAGAGACGATTTAGTCTTCCCGGCAGGGAGAGCGTCAATAGTTAGGATTACTCCATCATATTGCGGCTCGTTATCGTCTTCGGGATCCTGTTGCCTTTTCGGGTCCTGAGGAGCGCAGTTCGCACCTCCCTGCTTTTTGTTCTTTTTCGGCTGCTTGCTTTGGTATTTTTTTAACGTCCCTGCTTTCACAAGGGCATCAATACCTGCAGCCAAATGTCGGCACTCCTCGGTATCGTGACCGTAGTCTTGATGGAAGGAGCAATATTGATCCTGAGGTCGGCGCGCGGCCGATTTCGTCATCCGCCTTGGTTTTTCGAACATATCGGAATGTAGTTCGAAAATTTCCGCTCTTGACTTGTTTAAGGGTACGAACTGAGCGGGCGGCTTCTCAGGATTGAGACGTGGTCCCAATCTGCCTTGTACCGGTGCCCTTTGAATTCTTTCAAAAGGAGTTCGGCGAGGAAGCCTCTGATCGCTATGATCGGGCTTCTTTTCGTCTCCTCTAGATGAGCTGTCTAAAGACCGTTTTCGACGGTCTGCCTCATCCGCACGGGAAAACTGGTCCGCAATGTCCCACATTTCTTGAGCTGTTTGCGGACCGCACTCCACGAGCTTTCTGTAGAGAGCTCCGGGCAGGATTCCATTTTGGAATGCCGAAATGACAAGTAGATCGTTGAGATCATCTACTTGTAGGCATTCCTTGTGGAATCTCGTCATGAAGTTGCTGATCTTTTCGTCGCAACCTTGACGTATAGAAAGCAGCTGAGCCGAAGTGATCCGGGCTTCCGCTTTCTGAAAGAACCTCCTGTGGAAAGCATCCATTAGATCTCGGTAGGATCTAATGCTGCCTTGAGGTAGGCTGTCGAACCACCTTCTGGCGTTCCCGATGAGCAGCTCGGGGAACAGCTTGCACATATGGACCTCATTGAGACCCTGGTTCGCCATGTTATACTGATAGCGTCCCAGGAAGTCATGAGGATCCACCAACCCGTCATAAGTCATTGACGGTGTCCGGTAGTTCCGCGGCAAAGGAGTTCGGGTGATATCGTCCGAGAACGGAGTCTTTAATGCTCCGTACATGGCGAACCCGATATTTCTTCGGTACGGAGGAGATGGAGTTCTCCTGTGGTTCCGGTACCGAGGAGGAACAGGAACATGTCGGGGTTGAGGATTCTTTCTCCTGGAAGACACGTCACTACTGCGGTAGTGACTTTTATGTCTGGATGAGGAGGGAGAATCCGCCGTTGTCTTCTCCGGCTGTTGGCTCTTCTGCAGGAAGATTAAGAACTCCTCCTGCTTCTCGGCCAAGAACAGCTTGACAGCTTCATTTAAATCGGGCTGCTGGGAAGACTCGGTGCGATGACTCCTGGAGTGGCTTGTTCCTTCTTCGTGAGAACCGGAGGTAGATGTCTCCCGAGGCCGTTTTTCAGACCTGCGAGCTGGACTAGCTTCCTCACGATTATCACGAACGGTATTATGGGTGTTATGTGATCTGGTATGCATTTTTTTGGGGTGGAAAAAGGGTCAAAAATTCGCTTTATCACAAATTTGGTTCTCTGGTTCCCACAGACGGCGCCAGTGATGAATCCGCGAATTTTTGATGGTGAAGAATGCTGGAAAATACAGATCACGACACAGAGAATTTACGTGGTTCGATTTACTGAGGTAAATCTACGTCCACGGGAAGAAAAGAGGGCAGAGTTGTATTGCTTGATCTGTTTTCTACAGCTTACAATACAGACTTGCTATTTGATCTTTTATCTCTAGAGAGCTTAACAGAGCTTCTTTTTTTTATCTATCTGATCTAGGTTCTATTTATACATTGAACCAAGATTGTGGCATGCAGCACCATTTACTAGGCAGTGGATGTCGTGGAGATCGTGGCGATCTTGCATGGGTCCACTATCCTGCATGAGTTAAAGACTGCTTGACACCACTAAATAGATCGTGGGTGTAGTGGAGGTGGAAATCCTGCATGAGTCCACTATCTCCTAGTTCGGTCGAATACTGAGACCGAACTGCTGAATTATTGCCGAGCAGCTTTTGCCGATCTGAGAGTAGAGCTTGATGCCGACCTGAGAGCAGAGTTTGATTGGTTGGCTTTTACCGAACTGTAGGCTGGGGCCGAACTCTTTGGTTGTGCCGAACTGAACTCTGATACTCTTTAGTCATGCCGAACTGATACTCTTTCTTGGGCTTTAGGCTGATGGGCTTTACTGCTGTTGGGCTTGTTTAGTACGTACTCCATCACTCAATTTATGGTTTCTAATTAATTAAATTGAAGGTTGTCTGGCACACTGATGGACCAAAATAACCAATATTGGAGTAAATATTTTTATAAGTTAAGTAGTTGCTCAGAAGATCAAACATACTATTTGATGGAGTACGTACTAAACAAGCCCATCAGCCTAAAGCCCAAGAAAGAGTATCAGTTCGGCATGACTAAAGAGTATCAGAGTTCAGTTCGGCACAACCAAAGAGTTCGGCCCCAGCCTACAGCTCGGTAAAAGCCAACCAATCAAACTCTGCTCTCAGGTCGGCATCAAGCTCTACTCTCAGATCGGCAAAAGCTGCTCGGCAATAATTCAGCAGTTCGGTCTCAGTATTCGACCGAACTAGGAGATAGTGGACTCATGCAGGATTTCCACCTCCACTACACCCACGATCTATTTAGTGGTGTCAAGCAGTCATTAACTCATGCAGGATAGTGGACCCATGCAAGATCGCCACGATCTCCACGACATCCACTACCTAGTAAATGGTGCTGCATGCCACGATCTTGGTTCAATGTATAAATAGAACCTAGATCAGATAGATAAGGTTAAGTTCTGTTAAGCTCTCTAGAGATAAAAGATCAAATAGCAAGTCTGTATTGTAAGCTGTAAAAAACAGATCAAGCAATACAACTCTGCCCTCTTTTCTTCCCGTGGACGTAGATTTACCTCAGTAAATCGAACCACGTAAATTCATTGTGTCGTGATCTGTATTTTCCAGCATTTACTAACATCAAAAATTCGCGGATTCATCACTGGCGCCGTCTGTGGGAAACAGAGAACCAAATTTGTGATAAAGCGAATTTTTGACCCTTTTTCCACCCCAAAAAAATGCATACCAGATCACACACTACCCGTAATACCGTTCGTGATAACCGTGAGGAAGCTAGTCCAGCTCGCAGGTCTGAAAAATGGCCTCGGGAGACATCTACCTCCGGTTCTCACGAAGAAGGAACAAGCCACTCCAGGAGAGATCGCACCGAGTCTTCCCAGCAGCCCGATTTAAATGAAGCTGTCAAGCTGTTCTTGGCCGAGAAGCAGGAGGAGTTCTTAACCTTCCTGCAGAAGAGCCAACAGCCGGAGAAGACAACGGCGGATTCTCCCTCCTCATCCAGACATGAAAGTCGCTACCGCAGTAGTGACGTGTCTTCCAGGAGAAAGAATCCTCAACCCCGACATGTTCCTGTTCCTCCTCGGTACCGGAACCACAGGAGAACTCCATCTCCTCCGTACCGAAGAGATGTCGGGTTCGCCATGTACGGAGCATTAAAGACTCCGTTCTCGGACGATATCACTCGAACTCCTTTGCCGCGGAACTACCGGACACCGTCAATGACTTATGACGGGTTGGTGGATCCTCATGACTTCCTGGGACGCTATCAGTATAACATGGCGAACCAGGGTCTCAATGAGGTCCATATGTGCAAGCTGTTCCCCGAGCTGCTCATCGGGAACGCCAGAAGGTGGTTCGACAGCCTTCCTCAAGGCAGCATTAGATCTTACCGAGATCTAATGGATGCTTTCCACAGGAGGTTCTTTCAGAAAGCGGAAGCCCGGATCACTTCGGCTCAGCTGCTTTCTATACGTCAAGGTCGCGACGAAAAGATCAGCGACTTCATGACGAGATTCCACAAGGAATGCCTACAAGTAGATGATCTCAACGATCTACTTGTCATTTCGGCATTCCAAAATGGAATCCTGCCCGGAGCTCTCTACAGAAAGCTCGTGGAGTGCGGTCCGCAAACAGCTCAAGAAATGTGGGACATTGCGGACCAGTTTTCCCGTGCGGATGAGGCAGACCGTCGAAAACGGTCTTTAGACAGCTCATCCCGAGAAGAGAAAAAGAAGCCCGATCAAAGCGGCCAGGTGCTTCCTCGCCGAACTCCTTTTGAAAGAATTCAAAGGGCACCGGTACAAGGCAGATTGGGGCCACGTCTCAATCCTGAGAAGCCGCCCGCTCAGTTCGTACCATTAAACAAGTCAAGAGCGGAAATTTTCGAACTACATTCCGATATGTTCGAAAAACCAAAGCGGATGACGAAATCAGCCGCGCGGCGACCTCAGGATCAATATTGCTCCTTCCATCAAGCCCACGGTCACGATACCGAGGAGTGCCGAAATTTGGCTGCAGGTATTGATGTTCTTGTGAAAACAGGAACGTTAAAAAAATACCAAAGCAAGCAGCCGAAAAAGAACAAAAGGCAGAGAGGTGCGAACTGCAATCCTCAGGATCCGAAAAGGCATGAGGATCCCGAAGACGACGACGAGCCGCAATATGATGGAGTAATCCAGACTATTGATGCTCTCCCCTGCCGGGAAGACTAAGTCGTCCCTAAAAGCAGAACGCAGAGGTTCCAATCAAGAGGAGCCAACACATAAAAGGCTGAAGAAAGACGAAGTGATTACATTTTCAGATGCCGATCCCGTCCCAGCCATCTCTCCTCACCAAGACGCTATTGTCATTCAAGCCGGAGTGGCAAACAAACTGATCCACAGAGTATTTGTGGATACAGGAGCGTCAGTCAGCATTCTTTTTAAAGAATGTTTCGATAAAATGGAAGTGGATCCAGCTCGGCTCAGTCCGGCTCCACTTCCTCTGAAAAGTTTCGCCCAGGAGGACACCCGCCCTGAAGGTATTATCAGCCTTCCGATCACGGTGGGAAAAGCGCCTACAAGCTCCAATACGATGATCGAGTTCTTTGTGGTGAAAGCTCGGTCCCCGTACAACATCATCCTGGGGAGAGACTGGCTCAACACAGTTCGGGCCGTTTGCTCTACTTATCACCTCACCATCAAGATCCCCACTAAAGGTGGGATAGCGGTCATCCGAGGTGATCAAAAGAGAGCAAAAGAATGTCTGCAGATTGCGCTTAAAAGTGCCGAGCAATCAGTTCGGCACCATCAAGCATAGCAATCACAGCAACCGGAGTCAGAGGCAAGCGAGATGACCGAAGTCACTTCAGAGCCGAACTCAATGACCGTTCAGTTATACGAAGATGATCCATCCAGAACGGTCAAGATCGGCTTCGCAGGAACGCCTCTACTCCGGGAAAAGACCATTCAGCTCCTCAAGGAGTACAAAGATGTCTTTGCATGGTCTCCGTTGGACATGACCGGAGTACCCCCCGAGGTAATCACTCATCGGTTAAATATTGATCCTTCAATCCGGCCAGTAAAACAGAAGCAAAGACTCTTTGCGGCAGAAAGAATCCAAGTCATCCATGACGAAGTCCGCCAATTACTAAAAGCGGATGTACTATTCGAGGTGAAATATCCTTCTTGGGTGGCCAATCCTGTGATGATCAAGAAAAAAGAAGGAGGATGGCGGATGTGCATAGATTTTACCGATCTAAACAAGCACTGTCCTAAAGATTGCTATCCCCTTCCGAATATAGATAAAAAAGTAGAAGCTTTGATCGGCTTCGAAATTTTCTGTTTTCTTGATTTATACAAAGGATATCACCAAGTGTTGATGGATGAGAGTGACGCTCCGAAAACAGCTTTCATTACCGATTTCGGCATTTTCGCTTATAAAAAGATGCCATTCGGTTTAAAGAATGCCGGAGCCACTTATCAAAGGATGGTAGACAAGCTTTTTCGGCACCTAATCGGAAAACAGGTTGAAGTGTATGTCGACGACATAGTTGTCAAAAGCAAAAGCACTTCGGAGTACGAAGACAACCTCAAATCCACCCTCGACGTACTCCGAAAAGCCAACCTCAAACTCAACCCCCAAAAATGTACCTTTTTGGTAGATTCGGGAAAATTTCTGGGTTGTTGGGTTTCAAAGGACGGACTCAAGGCAAATCCCTCAAAAGTTCAAGTTATTCAGAACATGGCGATGCCGAAGTCCATACACGATGTGCAAAGACTAACTGGATGTCTAGCCGCATTGAATAGATTCCTTTCCCAAGCAGCCGAAAAGCAATTGCCGTTCTTCAAAGTGTTAAAAAAGGCACCAAAGTTCGAGTGGGGAGCCGAGCAGAAAAAGTCCTTTGACGAGCTCAAAAGTTATCTAGCCGAGCTTCCTATTCTCTCTGCTCCAACCGAAGCCGAAGTAATATTCTTATACTTAGCGGCATCGGATCAAACCATCAGCGCGGTGCTTGTACGAGAAGAAGGCCTAAAGCAGCTTCCCATCTACTTTACAAGCCGAGCATTAAGAGGTCCAGAAACAAGGTATCAACCTCTGGAAAAGATTGCTCTGGCATTAGTAAATGCAGCAAGGAGACTGCGGCCATACTTCTATGCTCACAAGGTATGCGTCTTAACTGATCTGCCACTTCGGCAAGTGTTGACCAAACCAGAAGCATCAGGCAGAATCGCCAAGTGGGCTATAGAGTTGGGAGAGCACACAATTGAATATCTACCTCGGAAAGCCATCAAGGGACAAGCCTTGGCAGATTTTCTTGCAGAAGCAAAGTTCGATCAAGCAATTCCTGTTATTGCCAAACAGAAGAATTCTGCCAATGCCGAACTAGCACAGCCCTTGGAATCCGAAGTAGAGCCGCCGGACTGCTGGAGCGGATTCGTAGATGGAGCTTCAAACAAGATGGGAAGTGGAGCTGGTATTTTACTTGTCGCTCCCGACGGACACGAGGTAACCTACTCACTTCGGTTCCTATTCCCCACTACTAATAATGAAGCCGAGTACGAAGCCCTCCTGGCCGGACTCCAGTTAGCGCAAAGTCTGCTCGTCAAATCTCTCAAAGTCCATTGTGATTCACAAGTCATAGTAAATCACATGTTGGGTACAAGTGAAGCTCGTGACGAGAGAATGAAGAAGTATTTGGACAAAGCGCAAAGCATCAGCCGAAGTTTCTCCTATTTTCGGATAATCCGCATTCCCAGAGCGGAAAATAGCCGAGCAGATACCTTAAGTAAGTTGGCCTCAGCTCCGAGCTCAAAGGCGGAAGAATTAATGCATCGAAGCATTGATGAAGCCGAGGTACATTCAGTATCCAGCTCGCCGAACTGGATGACGCCGATCTTGCAGTATCTGGATCAAGGACAATTGCCCGAGGATAAGAGAGAAGCTCGGAAGATCACGTGCCGAGCACTTCGGTACGAACTTCATGAAGGAGTCCTCTTTAGAAAGTCTTACCTCCAGCCGTTATTGCGGTGCGTAGGACCAGAAGAGACGGACTACATCCTCAGAGAAGTTCATGAAGGATCGTGCGGTAGCCACATCGGAGCCAGAGCTTTAGCTAAAAAAGTTCTGAGATGGGGATATTATTGGCCAACCATGGTACAAGAGGCAGTGCAGCTCGTCAAGAAGTGTACGAAGTGCCAAATTCATGCAAATGTCCCAAGGATGCCGCAGACCGATCTATACACTATGCAAAGCCCTTGGCCTTTCATGCAATGGGGCATAGACATAGTGGGACCACTTCCTCAAGCTCCTCGGCAAATGAAATTCCTTATCGTTGCCGTGGACTACTTCACGAAGTGGGTGGAGGCTGAACCATTAGCTGCGATAACGAGCTCAAAGGCATTGGATTTCGTCTGGAAGAATATAGTGTGCCGATTTGGCATACCCCACATCCTCATCTCGGATAACGGGACTCAGTTCACCGACAAGACGTTCAAGAATTGGTGCCAAGAGCTGAATATTCAACAGCGGTTCACTTCGGTCTCTCATCCACAAGCAAACGGACAAACGGAGGTAACAAATCGTATCCTGGTGAAAGGGTTAAAAGCTCGGTTAGAACAAGCCAAAGGACAATGGGTAGAAAATCTCCCTCAAGTCCTATGGTCCTACCGAACTACACCCACAACCTCCAACGGTGAAACTCCGTACAGTCTTGTGTACGGCACTGAAGCCGTGATTCCGGTGGAGATCGGCATACCCAGTCCCCGAACTCTAAATTTCTCCTCAGAAATGAATGATGACGGACTGAGAGCCGAACTAGATCTTGCCGAAGAAAGAAGAGAATTGGCCTGCATAAAAGCAGCCAAGTACAAGGAGCAAGTAGCCCGGTATTATAAGCAAAGGGTGAAGAAGCTGCAATTTCAAGTGGGAGATCTCGTCTTGAGAAACAACGAAGTAAGCCGAGCAGAAAAGCTGGGCAAGCTCGAACCCACATGGGAAGGTCCGTATCGGGTGTCAGAAGTCCTCGGCAAAGGGTCTTACAAATTGGCTCACATGTCAGGAGAACAGGTACCCCGAACATGGCACATTTCCAACCTCAAGAAGTTCCATTTGTAAGAGACAGTCCGGTCAGTCAGTCTTGAGTCCTGTTCGGTCAATGTGCTTTATTTGGTTTGCTTGGTCTTTGTTTGTCTCTGTGCGTTTTTGTCTCTATGTGCTTTTTGTTTGTCTCTGTGTGTTTTGTCTGTCTCTGTGCGTGTCGTCTCTTACAAATGTTACTGAGGTATCTTGTTCTTCGAAGGCTGATCCCCTTCTTAGAACATATAATAAGCCAACGATTGTGAGTCAAAGCTTCTAAAGAGGATACAAGACCACAATTCAGCTTAAACAAGCAGTTCGTCTAAAACGAACTGCAATAAGCCAACGATTGTGAAGTCCAAGCTTCTAAAGAGGATACAAGACCACAATTCGGCTTAAAAATCAAGCACTTCGTCTGAAACGAACTGCAACAAAAGTCTGATTCACGCGATAAAACTTGCCTGAATTAGGACAAGGGAAAGTCCGATCCACGCGATAAAACTCGCCGAATTAGGACAAGGGAAAGTCCGATCCCCAAATTAGGACAACGGAAAGTCCGATCCGAGCGATAAAACTCGCCAAATTAGGACACAAACCAAGTCCGGTCAAAGAAGAGTTCACTTCATAAGACCGAGGACAAACATCAACTTACCCCGTACCTTTATCCAGAATGCCGAAGTGATTCACTTCGCTTTTCGGGAGGGGTAGTGATGGAGTACGTACTAAACAAGCCCATCAGCCTAAAGCCCAAGAAAGAGTATCAGTTCGGCATGACTAAAGAGATCAGTTCGGCACAACCAAAGAGTTCGGCCCCAGCCTACAGCTCGGTAAAAGCCAACCAATCAAACTCTGCTCTCAGGTCGGCATCAAGCTCTACTCTCAGATCGGCAAAAGCTGCTCGGCAATAATTCAGCAGTTCGGTCTCAGTATTCGACCGAACTAGGAGATAGTGGACTCATGCAGGATTTCCACCTCCACTACACCCACGATCTATTTAGTGGTGTCAAGCAGTCATTAACTCATGCAGGATAGTGGACCCATGCAAGATCGCCACGATCTCCACGACATCCACTACCTAGTAAATGGTGCTGCATGCCACGATCTTGGTTCAATGTATAAATAGAACCTAGATCAGATAGATAAGGTTAAGTTCTGTTAAGCTCTCTAGAGATAAAAGATCAAATAGCAAGTCTGTATTGTAAGCTGTAAAAAACAGATCAAGCAATACAACTCTGCCCTCTTTTCTTCCCGTGGACGTAGATTTACCTCAGTAAATCGAACCACGTAAATTCATTGTGTCGTGATCTGTATTTTCCAGCATTTACTAACATCAAAAATTCGCGGATTCATCACTATTAATGCAAAAGACATTGCCTAAACAGGCATGTGACATTTTAACTAAATCGGCATTTGTTTTTAAATTCTTTAATTTGCTTTTCATGATTTAAAAGGAAATTGACAATGCTACTTGTTGGAGTCCTATCTTGATTATTCAACTGGCTGATCACAACAAAATAGTAGTATTATAAGAGAAGTATATTTCAACATATACTCACGAAATTTCGTGTATTACTATCTAACCTTGTGAAATCCCTTTAATTCAAACCCCCCCAACCACACAGCCAATCATGGAAATGCATATCCTCACAAAAACATATAAAATGTATATTTTTCTCATGTGTGTGTGTATATGTATGTGTGTGTGAGAAGAGGGGGGGGGGACCGCCATCTTTATATTTGCATAATTATACATTATATATACTACACCACTACATAAGACCACATTTTCCATGTTAATTTACTTATTTTCATAAGATTCTTCCTCTTTAAGTTTCATAATACTAACCATTTAAAAAAAATAAGTACTACTACCACTACAATAAACTGGCCCTAACTAGATAGTATAAATAGCAAGACTAGAAACAACAATTCCCATCAACTACATATCCAATATTCATCATCATATACTCATTAAATTAGCCGAATTGGTATAAAAAAGAATGGGAGAGAACCTATATGGGAATAATAAATTCGATTTTTCAAACCCTAGTGAGTCCAATAATTCCAATAAGAAACCACAGAGCGATGCAGCTATGGCTCATGCCACGCTTCATCAAAATGGTAGCAATAGCATTACTTATGATAATCGTGCAACTGCTGCGGATAATGTCTATCACAAAAATCAAGCTTCATCATCAACATCAACACACTCCAACGACGGCAAAGATGTTCGAATCATCGGAAGCAGCACCAACACCAACACCAAGAAGAAGAAGAAGACGACGTAATCATACCCATTTCTTATTATATTCTACCATATGCATTTTTGGTATCCATTAGTCTGTCTTTCTTCTTTTCACCTCTTTTTCAACCTCTATCTTTTCTACCTTCAAAATATATGTAAATTTTATTTCCTAGTACTTATATATATGTGTGTGATTTTTATTCCCTGTGTTATTACAATACTCTCTATGTCTCTCTCTCTGTGTGTGTGTGTGTGTGATGTTGGAAGATTTTCACATGAAGAAATACAAATTTTGGATGAACAAAAAGATGGCATGATGTGAATTTCTTGTTGAACACCTGCATATAATATTATTTTTGAGTGATAGGAATATTTTGGATGCGTTGACTATTGCAATGATTTACAATGTAATCTTGAGATTTAAATTGGATCAAAATAGGGAAGTGCATAATCAAGCATAATCTCTAACATACTTAGTTTTGGGTGGCGATAATGCATGTAACTATCCATGAAGAATATATACACAAAAAAGGTCGTTACTATAATTAGTTTTGCTGCCCCAATCCAAAAAACAAAATAGTGTACTTACTACAAATTTTGGTACGATATAATGATAGCATATGACAGAATGAAGAATCAAATTTTATGTCATGTTTCTTAGTAAGATTTTCTACTAATATGGTGGCGGCATATCATTTATAAACATGTAGTACTAATTTATTTTATTCGAAAAATTACGAGATTATCCCTATATTTTAAGTTTAATAAAATATAAATGGAATCTCATATTCATTTCCCATAAGACTACTTTCAGTAAGTTTGAAAATATACTAATTGGAATCTCACAACCATTTTCCGTAAGACTACTTCCATTATTATAAGGTCAATTGCCGCTAAAACTATGAATAAAACATTAAGAACATGCATTAATCTAAGCTCAAAATTAGGTTTAGACTTTAGATACTGCTACCAAAGAAAGGAAAACAATTGAAACATATAGTAGAAAATTTCTTCTCATTGATGGCTTCAATAAATTACTATGTGAATTGGTGTTACAGACTCAATTCCCACATCAGTTGTGAGAACAACTGATGTGGGGTATATAGACTAAATGAGCTCTCTCTCTCCTAACAGGCTAGTCTTTTGGGATGAGTTCCCATATTTGGTATGTATCAATGGTGCTTTCATTGAGAGCCCAAACCACTCGGAGTGGTGGCCAGGCAACGAACTCGCCGTGACCAACGAGTGCGTTTGGGACCGCTTGGAGTGGTGACCCACGGAGTGGTGGCCGGGCAAAGAATCCGTCGTGACCAACGTGGCCGTGACCAACGAGAACTCGGAGTGGTGGCCTGGCAAAGAACCAGTCATGATCAACGAGGACGTTGGCCCTTAAAGGAGGGTCGAATTGTGAGAACAACTGATGTGAGGTATATAGACTAAATGAGCTCTCTATCCTAACAGGTTAATGTGGGGTATATAGACTAAATGAGCTCTCTCTCCTAACAGGCTAGTCTTTTGGGATGAGTTCTCATGTTTAATCTGTATCAATTGGTCTTTATAAAACTTCAAACCTCGGAGGTTAAACCAGCTTCTTTGCACAACGGATAATAGAATAGTTATTGGTATTACACAGCAGAAATCTGGTAAAACGTAAACATGACAGATTTTTTGCTTAGCGGTGGTTCTAATACTATACCTATAGAAAAGAAAAATAAGAATTCTAATCGCAAAATTATAATTAGCTCAAAAACTCACCTAACCTTCTATATATTTACTGAATGATATAGATAGAGGTGGCAGGTGCTAACGTAAATATAATTTCATGGTAAAAAAATAAGAATTCTAAGAGCTCATAAGTCATAGGATATGCGACATTAGGATCCCTAGTTCCTACCCAGGATCGGATAAAATAAAAATGCATTTTATAAAAGAAAGTGTGTACGCACTGTATTTTCAATTCGTAAATCATGAACATCTACGGTTATTACTTTTTTAAATGAATTTGTGGTGTTGATGAATTCAAATCACATCGGTGACAAAAGTTTCAATTTTTAAATACGATAATTATCAAGCCAGTGTAATAGTAGTAGTATATATTTACGGATGCAATTTCTGGCGATGAATAGATGTGGATGCGATTTTTTTTGGGGTAACAAATTGTCAATAGTCCAGTCCAAGCTCCGCGTATGCCAATGTGCATAACCTTTGAATCCCCAACATCCCATTAAATGCAATCCCATTATAATGGGTTTGCCATTTACAAATATCATTAAATTGTATGTATGAATTAACACGCTGATAATGTGCAAAGTCAAAAAAATAGTTATAAATTGGATGGTGTGTCTGAGAAGACAAACAAAATTAAGTGTTACACTTATACTCACTCAATAAATTATGTAAATATTTCAAAATATTAAAAAATTGGAAAATAGTTAAGAGTCCCATAAACATTTATTGAATCATCAATTATGCAAGTTTTTTAATTTTAAAATTGGATGGTTCATGAGACTTGTGAAAAAGAAAATATATAAGCGTGGGACAAAAACATAAGATAATAATGTCCATTTACATAATATATATAGATATATGCCACCTAATTATTTGATCTATCTAACACCTCCAAACGCATTCACACAGACTCACAATTAATGTCCATTTTATAATGTACTATGATACTTCCCAGAAAAGTTCATACTTTTGCTAAGTAAAAACCGATCCAATCAGAACAAAAGTATAATAAGACTTTATTAAATTATAAATTACTCGTACATAAAAATGTAATGAAATAAAAAAATAAATACCGAAATTTAATGGTGCATTTTGCCTCAAGCACTCATGACATATTGTTGGAAAATATGATTTCAGTGTAAGTGAACAAATAATTTAAATAAATCAGTTAATCTAAGACATTTAATTTGTCTTAGATAATAGACACGCTAATACTAGGATACGAACATTGTTACGGACTCAATTCCCACATCGATTGTGAGAACAACTGATGTGGGGTATATATACTAAATGGACTCTCTCTCCTAACAGGCTAGTCTTTTGGGATGAGTTCTCCTGTTTTGTCTGTATCAATTGTTGCTCTTATTGAGAGCCCAAACGGCTCGGAGTGGTGGCCGGGCAACGAACTCGCCGTGACCAACGAGTGCGTTTGGGACCGCTCGGAGTGGTGACCCACGGAGTGGTGGCCGGGCAAAGAATCCGCCGTGACCAACGTGGCCGTGACCAACGAGAACTCGGAGTGGTGGTCTGGCAAAGAACCAACCATGACCAACGAGGACGTTGGCCCTTAAAGAAGGGTCGAATGTTACGGACTCAATTCCCACATCGGTTGTGAGAACAACTGATGTAGGGTAACCGATGTGGGGTATATAGACTAAATGAGCTCTCTCTCCTAACAGACTAGTCTTTTGGGATGAGTTCTTCTGTTTTGTCTGTATCAAACATACGTTTGCATACCTACCATTAAACAAATACACCCAGACACGTAGGTCGAGTTGTACATTTGATAAATTTCGTGCAGTTCTTGTTGACTTTAATCTTCTTGACCCAATTAAATGCAAAATGTAATGTACTACTTATATTCGATTTGTACACGGTCTATTTAATTAAAGGAATCCTACAAATTAAGTCAAAGAAAAGATATGTGACATTTAGGCATAATTGACAACCAACTCAAAAGTTTGCATCATAGTCTTGGTAGCTAATTGATTTCGAAATCGAATGTAGTATTACGTATGTCATGTAGTATATACAAATTATGGAACGTAATTTGTGAATATTAAGATGGTATGATTCAAGAATACGATAAGGATGAGATGTAGGTGTTCAAATAACAACAAATAATCATAGCATTATTTTTTTGTCATAAGCATATTATATATACGTCAACTTCTATGTTGACCTTGATAGTTAGAAAGTTTAAGGGCCCCGTTTAGATTTGGTGGGCTTTTGCAAGCAATAAAATACAAAGAAAAAATTATGTGGTGACCCAAATTAATTTTGACCAGAAAAGGACATATGCACATGGATGAGGATGACACTTCTTAATCAAATTATGAACTTAATTAGACCTCATATTTCAAAGTTAATTAGTTGCCCAGAAGCTCAAGCATAATGCGAAAGACATTGCCTAAACAGCACGTGAAATTTAAGTCGGCATTTAATTTAGTATAGTTTTTTCATTCTTAGATTTTTTTTCGTTTAGAAGGAAATTTTCAATGCCTAGTAGCCCTTGTCGAATATTCAACCCCCTCATAAATAAAATACAACTCCTTGTACAAGTATATTCACCAAATCAACCCACGCCATGTATTCAAATTTCTTGTATTACTCTCTAACCACAGCCACCTCATACAATTATACAAATGCATGACCTCACAATTACAACTACAACTACTACTACAATGTATCTGTGTGTGTGTGTGTG
The DNA here is from genome assembly GCF_004379255.2 of Salvia splendens. Lineage (NCBI taxonomy): Eukaryota > Viridiplantae > Streptophyta > Magnoliopsida > Lamiales > Lamiaceae > Salvia > Salvia splendens. Next base: position 12,750,053 of record NC_056040.1, read on the forward strand.
TGTATGTGTGAAATCTCTTCAAACCTCCTAACCACACAGCCACCACCTCATGACCTCAAGGAAATGTATTTGTGTGTATGTGTGTCAGAGAGAGAGAGCGCCATGTTTATATTTGCATAATTATACTCCGCTACATAAGACCACAGTTTCCATGTTAATTTACACCTTAATTTCTTAACATACTTCCTCTTTAAGTTCCACATTTGAAAAATAAATAGCACTCCCTATAAATAGCAGACACTTGAACCTATATTTCTCATCAACTATCCAATATTCATCATACAAACTATCAGTTAAATTAGCCGAATTTTGATACAAGGAACAATGGCCGGCAATCGCCTACTTGGGAATAACCAACTCAATTCTTCATACCCTACTGAGTCTAATTCCGATAAGAAACCAAAGAGCAGTTCAGTTATGGGTCATTCCATGGGCCATCAAAATGGTAGTGATGGGGTACGTACTAAACAAGCCCAATAGCAGTGACGGCCCATCAGCCCAAAGCCCAAGGAAGAGTATCAGTTCGGCATTACCAAAGAGTTCGGCCTCAGCCTACAGCTCGGTAAAAGCCGACCAATCAAGCTCTACTCTCAGATTGGCAAAAGCTGCTCGGCAATAGCTCAGCAGTTCGGTCTCCAAGGAAGAGTATCAGTTCGGCATTACCAAAGAGTTCGGCCCCAGCCTACAGCTCGGTAAAAGCCGACCAACCAAGCTCTACTCTCAGATTGGCAAAAGCTGCTCGGCAATAGTTCAGCAGTTCGGTCTCATTATTCGACCGAACTGGGAGATAGTGGTGTCAACTCATACAGGATCTCATGCAGGATAGCGGACCAAACAAAGAGATAGTGGACCCATGCAGGATCTCACGACCTCCACGACATCCACGACCTAATTACTGATGATGTAAGCCACGACCTACTTAGTGGTGATGTAAGCCACGACCTAGTTAGTGGTGATGCAAGCCACGATCTTAGTTCAATGTATAAATAGAACTTAGATCAGATAGACTAGGGGAGAGCTCTCTAGACATCAAATATCATATAGCAAGTCTGTATTTGTAAGCTGAAAAACCAGATCAAGCAATACAATCTTGCCCTCCTTTCTTCCCGTGGACGTAGATTTACCTCAGTAAATCGAACCACGTAATTCCTTGTGTCGTGATCTATATTCATTACCTGCATTTACTACCATCAAAAATTCGCCCAACCATCACTGGCGCCGTCTGTGGGAAACAGAGAACCAAATCTGTGATAAAAGCGAGTTTTTGATCCTCTTCCACCAAAAAAATGCATACCAGATCACATAATACCCGTGCTTCCGTCCGTGATAACCATGAGGAAGCTAGTCCAGCCCGCAGATCTGGAAAACAGCCTCGGGAGAAATCTACTTCCAGTTCTCACGGAGAAGGAACAAGCCGCTCAAAGACTCATCGCACCGAGTCTTCCCAGCAGCCCGATTTGAACGAGGCTGTCAAGTTGTTTTTGGCCGAGAAGCAGGATGAATTCTTAACATTCCTGCAAACAGGCCAAAAGCCTGAGACGAAAACGGTGGATTCTCCCTCCTCATCCAGACATGAAAGTCACTACCGCAGTAGTGCCGTGTCTTCCAGGAAGAAGAATCCTCAACCCCGACATGTTCCTGTTCCTCCTCGGTACCGGAATCACAGGAGAACTCTATCTCCTCCATACCGAAGAGATGTCGGGTTCGCCATGTACGGAGCATTGAAGACTCCGTTCTCGGACGATATCACCCGAACTCCCTTGCCACAGAACTACCGAACTCCGTCAATGACTTATGACGGGTTAGTGAATCCTCATGACTTCCTGGGACGCTATCAGTATAACATGGCGAACCAGGGTCTCAATGAGGTCCATATGTGCAAGCTGTTTCCCGAGCTGCTTATCGGGAACGCAAGAAGGTGGTTCGATAGCCTCCCCAAAGGCAGCATTAGATCTTACCGAGATCTAATGGATGCTTTCCACAGGAGGTTCTTTCAGAAAGCGGAAGCCCGAATCACTTCGGCTCAGCTGCTTTCTATACGTCAAGGTCGTGACGAAAAGATCAGCGACTTTATGACGAGATTCCACAAGGAATGCCTACAAGTAGATGATCTCAATGATCTACTTGTCATTTCGGCATTCCAAAATGGAATCCTGCCCGGAGCTCTCTACAGAAAGCTCGTGGAATGCAGTCCGCAAACAGCTCAAGAAATGTGGGACATTGCGGACCAGTTTTCTCGTGCTGATGAGGCAGACCGTCGAAAACGGTCTTTAGACAACTCATCTAGAGAAGACAAAAAGAAGCCCGATCATAGCGATCAGAGGCTTCCTCGCCGAACTCCTTCCCCACTAAAGGAGGGATAGCGGTCATCCGAGGTGATCAAAAAAGAGCGAGTGTTTGCAGATTGCGCTTAAAAGTGCCGAGCAATCAGATCGGCACCATCAAACATAGCAATCACAGCAGCCGGAGTCAGAGGCAGGCGAAATGACCGAAGTCACACCGGAGCCGAACTCGATGGTGTACGGCACTGAAGCCGTGATTCCAGTTGAGATCGGCGTACCCAGTCCCCGAACTCTAAATTTCTCCTCAGAAATGAATGATGACGGACTGAGAGCCGAACTAGATCTGGCCGAAGAAAGAAGAGAATTAGCCTGCATAAAAGCAGCCAAGTACAAGGAGCAAGTAGCCCGGTATTATAACCAAAAGGTGAAAAAGCTGCAATTTCAAGTGGGAGATCTCGTCTTGAGAAACAACGAAGTAAGCCGAGCAGAAAAGCTGGGCAAACTCGAACCCACATGGGAAGGTCCATATCGGGTGTCAGAAGTCCTCGGCAAAGGGTCTTATAAATTGACTCACATGTCAGGAGAACAAGTACCCCGAACATGGTACATTTCCAACCTCATGAAGTTCCATTTGTAAGAGACAGTCCGGTCAGTCAGTCTTGTGTCTAGTTCGGTCCTAGGGGTATGTGCTTTCTTTGTTTTTTACTTGTGCGTTTTGTTTGTCTATGTGCGTTTTGTTTGTCTATGTGCGTTTTGTCTGTCTATGTGCGTGTCGTCTCTTACAAATGTTACTGAGGTATCTTGTTCTTCGAAGGCTGATCCCCTTTTTAGAACATATATAAGCCAACGATTGTGAGTCCAAGCTTCTAAGGAGGATACAAGACCACAATTCAGCTTAAGAAACAAGCAGTCCGTCTGAAACGAACTGCAACAAAGGGAAAGTCCGATCCACGCGATAAAACTCGCCGAATTAGGACAAGGGAAAGTCCGATCCACGCGATAAAACTCGCCGAATTAGGACAAGGGAAAGTCCGATCCCCAAATTAGGACAAGGGAAAGTCCGATCCGAGCGATAAAACTCGCCAAATTAGGACACAAGCTTAGTCCGGTCAAAGAAATTTACTTCATAAGACCAAAGACGAGTCCGGTCAAAGAAGTTTACTTCATAAGACCAAAGACGAGTCCGGTCAAAGAAGTTTATTTCATAAGACCGAGGACCAAGTCCGGTCAAAGAAGTTTACTTCATAAGACCAAAGACGAGTCCGGTCAAAGAAGTTTATTTCATAAGACCGAGGACCAAGTCCGGTCAAAGAAGTTTACTTCATAAGACCAAAGACGAGTCCGGTCAAAGAAGCTCACTTCATAAGACCGAGGACGAGTCCGGTCAAAGAAGTTTACTTCATAAGACCGAGGACGAGCACGATGAAATTTTTTCGCTGAGCTGTAAATATGCAGTGATAGAAGCGAAATGAAAATTTCATTTATTAAATCTTGTTCGGCATATAATTCTGTTGCCCTACAAGAAGGCGTTACGCCATTACAAAGGACTATTCTACTGTCCCTGGTTGCTAAAGTTGAGCCATCTATTCACAAAATCCTCGTGAAGCCGAGTTCGGTCATTCCGGGCAGCTGAAGAATAAGCCGGTCGACGAGATGCTCTAATCGACCTACCGCCTCTTCCCTGAGCCCGGGAAGCTCTGGCACCTCGGCGGCAAAGAGTCTCTTCACGAAGCATTTGTTGATCTTGCTCACTCATAATCACAGCTCCTCTACGAACTTCAGTCCGTCCTCGTCTTGACGTTTCCGGTTGCTCCTGAGTCCGTTCTCGTCTTGACGTTTCCGGTTGCTCCTGAGTTCGTTGCTGACTTGGAGTAGGGTCTTGAGCAAGTGAATCAGGGGTTTGAGCTGGAGTGCGACCATCTGTTGGCGGGAAATGCCTAAGGAATCTCTCGATTGAGGGACGCCGGGAAAGAATGATGTCGTACCGAGAAGCCCAGCGCCGCAATGATTTCACGACTTGTTGGCAAGCCGAGCTCTCCAGCGCATTGTTCCTCCGGAGTACATGATATTCCTCCCACAGTTCGTCAACTTGTTCCTGAACTTCAGAGATGGTCATTCCCCCGCGCCTGCAGATGAAATCCTCGTACGCAGTCCTCTCAGCGACGGCAGTGTTCAGCTCGGCCTCCAGATCTTTCTTTTCGGACTCTAAGTCCTTATTGTCGGCCTCCAGCTTCACTAAACAAGCCAAGAGTTCGTCATTCTTCATCTGGTCAGCTATGGCTTTTTTCTCAGCTTCGTCTAAAGCGGAAGAGTACAGCCGCTTCCAGTGAAGTACCTCCAGCTCCTTAAGAGTTAAGAATACAAAGCAGCCTATGTCAGTTCGGCATTTCAGTTTACTGAGCAGGTAGTAAACCACAACAGGAGTAAAAGAGAGTACGAAAAGCTATACGAAGACACAAGTGCAGAAAGAAGAATTTTTTCATTCATAAGAAAAAAAATTTTTACACGAGGGCTTCAAGGCCATTTTACAAGAAGGAAGAAACTAAACCAAGAGAAGGGAGACGAAATCATACTCCGCCAGCTTCGTCTCCGGCTCCTCGGTGAGGTTCAGCTTCCTTCTCCTTGTCTGCCTCAGCTTCAGCCTCGGCCTCCCTGCTCCCCCCAGCCTGCTCGGTGCCCCCATCACCGATCAGCAGCACCTCTTGCTCGGCCTGCCCGTCTCCGGTCTGCTGATCAAGCTGCTCGGTCTCACCCTCTCCGTGGAAAATTGGAGCGGGCGAAACTGGCCCTAAGGAGGCAAAGATAGCCTCCATATTCTCGTCCCGGTCAGCTCGGCAACTACGAACTCGGTCAGCAGAAAGCAGGACCGAGGACGAAGCAAGCTCCTCAAGGAGCGGCAGACTCTGGAGACGAGCTGCTATCTCTCGGCCGTACAGCGGCAGGACGACTTCGGGCCCCTGCTCGGCATTATCGGTCATCAGTTTCAGCAGATCACCGACAAAGGCCGAAAATTGATTGCTCAGAAAGAGTTTCTCCGCGAAAGCACGAAGAACCTCCCCTTGGGCAACCACGGCGGCAGCATCCCTCCGTTTCGTCTGCTCTCGCTGGATGACGAGCTGGTTTTTGGCAAACTGGGCTTCATCCTGGGCCGAGATCCTAGCAGCTCTGGCCTTCTCAAAGTCTGCCTTAGCCTGTTCGGCCTGGTGACGAGCAGCCGCCAACTTCCTCTGCATCTCAGCATAATCGTTGGACGCTTTGGAGAGTTCAACGGCGACGAGCTTGGAGAGCATATCGTTCCTCTGAAAATGGAAAAAGGAAAAAGTCAACCGAGGGGCCACAAAAAATACAGGAAAAAAGCAAGGCCAGAAAATCAAGAAGAGAATTCACCTCGGCGAAGTCCGTGGGCCATAAAAAGGGCTCACAGATATGTTCCGAAGGAGGCGCCAAGACCACGTCTTTCTCCGGCGCTCTTGGGGGCTTCTGGGTCTTCCCCTTCCTATTTGCCGAAGTCGACTCCGGCTTCTTTGGATCCGAAGAGGTCTTTTGCCTCTTCGGATTCTTCTCGGCATCAGACGCCGAGCTGGTGGTTTTCGGCCTCTCCGGTTCCTTAGATTCGGAGGATTTGCGACCGAGCTTGTTTAGCAAGTTCACTGCCAAAAAGCAAGAAAACAAGGTTAATTTTCGTCGTCAAGGCAGTAATGCATAAAAAAGAAATCCTCACCCTCAGTCTCTTCGTCCGAAGACGAGGAGTCGAACACGAAGTCGCCCTTGACGAGCTCAGACTCCGAGTACTGCTTCCTAATCATGGGAATCTTATTGAGCTCGGCCTCGAGCTCGTCCAACGGTTCTACCCGAGGATGAGGAATAACGGACTTCGGCCCTCTCCAGGAAAAGTCCGAAGCCGAAGTCCTATTATAAAAAAAGAAGCGATTTTGCCATTTCGGCCATTTGGTTTTACAAAAGGCTCTAAAGGGCTGTAAAGGGATCAAGTAAAACCAAGATCCCTTCCTCTTAAACTGGAAGAAATTAAGGATTGCCCTCAGAGACAGATCCTTATCTAGCCTACGCAGTTCGGCAGCAAAGGCCGATAAGTGCCTCCAAGAGTTCGGAGTCACCTGACCTAAAGGGAGTTGAAAAAAATCTAGCAGCTCTACAAAGGCAGGGGGAAGAGGGAAACGAAGCCCGCATTCCAAGCCGGCTTCATAAACGGTGGCGTAACCCTCCGGCGGCGAGTCAGCCCTATGAAGGTCGTCGGGAATCGCAACCTTCCCCCCAGGAAAAAAATATTTTTCGTGTAGGGATATCACAGTATCCTTACTCAAGATGCTGTGAAAATACTCTACGGTCTTCTCCCCGGATTCTTTCCGGCTAGAAGACCCCTTATCCCCTTTCCTACCGCTACCTGACTCAGAAGAAGAAGACATAGTTCTTACTCTTTGAAAGTCTGAAGAAATTCTGAAGAAATTCTTGAAAGCGGAAGGAAATTTTTACGCAAAAGAGAGAGAATGCAGAAGAAGCAATAAGCAAAAGTGTTCAAATGATGAAGAAAGGACGTATTTATCAGATTCGGAGAAGATTTCAAAATCATCGCACCGTTTCGAATCCCACCTTTTCAGGATTCAACGGCCGGATTTTACTGTCGCATTTAATGCAGTCACGCGCAAGGCACGTCCCCTGACGTCAGCCTTCCCCGTACCTTTATCCAGAATGCCGAAGTGACTCGCTTCGCCGAAGTGATTCACTTCGCTTTTCGGGGGGGGGTAGTGATGGGGTACGTACTAAACAAGCCCAATAGCAGTGACGGCCCATCAGCCCAAAGCCCAAGGAAGAGTATCAGTTCGGCATTACCAAAGAGTTCGGCCTCAGCCTACAGCTCGGTAAAAGCCGACCAATCAAGCTCTACTCTCAGATTGGCAAAAGCTGCTCGGCAATAGCTCAGCAGTTCGGTCTCCAAGGAAGAGTATCAGTTCGGCATTACCAAAGAGTTCGGCCCCAGCCTACAGCTCGGTAAAAGCCGACCAACCAAGCTCTACTCTCAGATTGGCAAAAGCTGCTCGGCAATAGTTCAGCAGTTCGGTCTCATTATTCGACCGAACTGGGAGATAGTGGTGTCAACTCATACAGGATCTCATGCAGGATAGCGGACCAAACAAAGAGATAGTGGACCCATGCAGGATCTCACGACCTCCACGACATCCACGACCTAATTACTGATGATGTAAGCCACGACCTACTTAGTGGTGATGTAAGCCACGACCTAGTTAGTGGTGATGCAAGCCACGATCTTAGTTCAATGTATAAATAGAACTTAGATCAGATAGACTAGGGGAGAGCTCTCTAGACATCAAATATCATATAGCAAGTCTGTATTTGTAAGCTGAAAAACCAGATCAAGCAATACAATCTTGCCCTCCTTTCTTCCCGTGGACGTAGATTTACCTCAGTAAATCGAACCACGTAATTCCTTGTGTCGTGATCTATATTCATTACCTGCATTTACTACCATCAAAAATTCGCCCAACCATCAGGTAGCAATAGCAATACTCATGAAAAAGGTGCAGCAGAGCACATCCGTAAGACAAGTCCAGCTTCATCATCACCAGCACCCTCCAACAACGCCAAAGATAATGTTCAAATCTTTGGAAGCACCAACAAGAACAACAACAAGAAGAAGAAGAAGTAATTATAAGAGAAATACCCAATTCTTATTCGTATTTTCTATAATATGCATATTTGGTTTCCATTAGTATTTGTTTCTTGTTTTCACCTCTTTTTCAACCTGTCTTTCCTACCTTCAAAATTAATGCATGTATGTTTTATTTCCTATTATTATATTCTAGTACATGTGATTATTATTCCCTGTGTTATTACAATTATCTCTATCTCTCTCAATTTGTGTGTTTGTGTGTGGTGTTGGGGAATTTCACAAGAAGAAATACAAATTTAACATAGTATAGTATTTGATGAACAGAAAGATAACATGATGTGCATAAATTGAATGCATACAAAAAATAGCACCATGCTATATTATTTTTCAGTCATGGGATTTTTTGGATGCGTTGACTTTTGGAATGATTTACAAAAGATAATTTAGATTAAAATTGGATCAAAATTGATGAATTTCATAATAAAGCATCAACTATATATATGCAATTTTGGCTGCCGATAATGTAGCTATCCATGATGAACATTAACATATACACAAAAGGTCGTTACTATATTTAGTTTGGGTGTCCCATTCCAAAAGCGAAAAAAGTATACCAAGTTTGCTAAGATATAGTGGTGGGGGCAGATCATTGAAGAAAACAAAAAGATCCTTCATAAACATGTACCTATTATACGACAAAATTATGAGATTAGCCCTATTTTTAGTGTATGTTTTCAAATCTGAACCTCACATCCCATTTTCATAAGACTCCTTCTGCATGTAATAATCATTACTCAATTAATTTAACAATTGAGTACATGATGTCATTTATTCGATTATATAATTAGTCGAGCTAGTAAAGTGTATTACACCTTCCAAATCTATCTCTTACTCTATCTCTAGAAAATAAGTGGAGTACTAGAATAATCTTGGCTAGCATTTTTTCTCAGACCAATATACTGCTATCTGGTCATGTGAAGGGCGTTCAATACTATGTATGACATTTCAGACAAGCAATGGCGGATCTAGAAATAAAAAAATTATGGGGTCGGACAAACATGACCATATATACTTAAATATATTTTTAAAATTAAAATATATTACAAATAAAATATCTCTATCTTATGTTAGCGAAGATACACTTCAGTGTACCATCAAGATGTTGTTCAATCAGTCATCATCTTACTTTGCAGCTTAGGCTTGGACAAATTTCATCACGGAAAACACTCTTTCAACTATTTCAATCTTAGTGGTGGAGTAATTATTCCGAAGTCTCAATTTTATATTTTAATAATGTCTTGCTCACTTCAAAGTGCTTATATTGGTTCTTCAATATTTTAGAAATGGCTTCAAAAGTTTGAAAGCATATCATCAATTTTGAACTTTTGATACTTGTTTTTTTGATAAATATCATCAATACTTGTTTTTTGAGAAGGGTCAATTTATTTCTATTAAATAAATTATAGAAATGAATATAAGCTATACTTTTAATATATTTAAACTTTCCAAAATAATCACCATAAAATTAAGTTTGTGCTACAATATAAAATAATTGTTTCAATTCCAATATTAATTAAAATTTAAAACTCTAGTTATGTTATGACTTATGAGTCTTATGAGAATTGCCTATATATTCAAAAGTACAGCCGAATTTGGCCCACATAGTTTGTGCGGGACGGACCCAAGTGCGGCCCAACCAAAAACCCTACTTAGATCTGACCCATTTACCTTCGTATGTAAAAATAGTTATACTCGGTAGTTACTTTTATATATTAATGGAGTGAGTTGTGCTTTTATTTATAAAAATGTTACTTTTAAAAATACATTACTTTCACCTACAAAAAAATAGTCTTGATTCCGACGGTATGAGTTTTATTACAAAATAATGCAATCCACCACATTAGAGAAAAAAATTACTATAACTAACTTTGGTAGACAGCCAAAATGAAAAATAGGACTTTATGATAGTATGTGAGACCAAATATTATTACTTTTATTTAGTATAATAATGTGAACATAATAACTGTGGGTGAATTTGTAAGAGTTACAAGTTGAGCTTTAAACACACTGGAATATACACCACTAAATTATACGCAGTACAAAATATTGGTGTGCATGTGATTTGCTGCTTTCATATTTTTGAGCTGACTTTATGACTTTAGCAGCATTTGCAAAAATTGAGATCTTCAATAAAAGAAACTTCTTCCTCATGAAGCAAACAACACATTCAACCCTACTTGAAGTCAAATTCCTTTCTTCATTGATTTCTTTTCCAAAAAAGCACTATACTTTCCAGTCTTTGTCTTTTGCTTTCACCTAACTCATTTTTAGCATACATACTCACAAATTACACTCATGTGAATAGCTAACAGAATTTGGACAAAAGAATTGGTGGTTGGAGCATTGAACTTTAGATGTCAGCACGTCAGTCCATAATTTAAAATGATTGATAAGAAAGCCATCCTCACACATGTATTAAGATAAATGCACAAAGTAAACAGAAAGGGTTGAATTGTTGGAAATCAATACTTCTTTTTGTAGAAAAGGTGATCAATCAACTTATATAGTAGTACTACTATTATTTTTATTATCCAAAATCCACGCTCAATATCTTAAGTTACTTAACCAAAAAGAAACCACTAGTTTGAATTTTATGTTACACCAGCACTCAATTTATTTGAATATATTTCCATCAGTATTAGTAGTTTCCTACATTCTACAAAACTTCGATTTACTAGAGTTAGAGCATGCGCAGCGGTGGCGTCCGTCGCCACCGCCGTCCGCGCCGCTGGCACGGACGCCATCCGCTGCCGCTGCGCTCGCGCCGCTGGCACGGCGCTGCTCGATGTATCGAGCACGTCCGTGCCAGCGGACGCACACGTGGCTGCCTCCCATTCGTCAACGGCTCGACCGTTGTGTTTAAAAAAAAATTATTTTTTTAAAAAAAATCATTTTTTATTAAAAAAACCGATAAAAAATAAAAAAAAAATTCACTTCCCCAAAAAAATATATCCGTTTATAACCGTTTTTTACACCTTTTTAATTTTTTTTTTCATTTTTTTTACCTCAAAAATACACACTTTCATCTATAAATACCCCCAATTTCACCCCAAAAATTCACATCAAACTACACAACTCTCATCATCATTCTCCAATATCCATTCTCATCTCCATTCTCTCATATCCATTTTCATCTTCATTCTCTCATACCCTACAACATCACTATGTCCGGCCAAGACGATAACCCTTCGGGCTCCCACGGTTGGAACCCCGAATGGTTCGGTTCACAACCGTTTCCTAGTCCGGAAACGGAATATTCGGCCCCTCCTCAAACCCAAGATTTGGCCGTTCCGGGTGGCTACCGTCCATACCCAATCGACGACCAAGGTGCCTCCGAAGGGCGCTACGGGTGGACACCGGAGCCTAGGCATCGCGCCCCTTCCCAAATGCCGATTCCTCCATCTCGCGCCGGTGTCCGCACACCGTACTCACCGGCGGAGATGGAAAGATTGTTCAAGGCGTACTTGGAAATCTCCGAAGATGCGGTGGTTGGAACGAACCAATCCGGCGATCACTTTTGGTGGCGCGTCTCTAGCCGGTACAATGCAAACCGGCCGCCCGGAACGATCGAGCGCAACGAGAGTATGGTGCGCAATTGCATCGGCCGAGCCAACGAAGAAATTGGCAAGTTCAACGGCTATTTCATCCAGGAGTCCCGGAATGCCGCGAGCGGCCGAAGCGAGGTCGACATCATCACCGCCGCGCTGAGCACCTACCAATCCATGAACGGTAAGTCGTTCAAATATCTTAACGTTTGACAGGAGACGCGGACGCACCGAAGTATAAGGGAGGCATAACATCCTCCTCTAGCGGCTCCTCCAAACGATCAAGGTCGGTAGCCCTATCCGACTCCGGCTCGGAAGAAGTGGCTAGCCAACTCGCCGGAGCTAACTTGGGTAGCCCAGATGCCGGACCGAGCGGTTCCCAACGCCGCCCCCAAGGAAGGAAGAAGGCGGCGGCCAACCGTCGTCGCGACTCGACTCCCGAAGCCACTCCCGAAGCCGCTCCCGCTCCCTATGTGCCACCTCCACCCCCGAACAACTCGCTGTGGATGCTCTTAAGCCAACTCAATATGGCCGATAGGTCATCTATGACCCCCACGCAACTTGAAACACACGAGACCATGATAAAAGGTCTCCAAAAACAATTGGGGTTGATCCCGCCGGATGCGTAGTCTTATTAGGAGTTTAATTATGTAATTTTTAATTTTTAGGATTTTAATTATGTAATTTTTAATTTTAAGGAGTTTAATTATGTAATTTTTAATTTTTAAGATTTTAATTATGTATTTTTTAATTTTATTTGTAATTTGTAATATTTATTATGGTTTTTAAATGGATTTTAATATTATGGAAATGTTATTGTTTAATTGAATTTTATATTAATTGTGCTCGTCCTTGCGGAAGAGCACAGTTGTGGGTGTTGTGCTCTTGCCAGAGAGCAGGCATGAATAGTACCGCCCGGGCCCATAACCCTGCCGCTGGCAAGAGCATGGTTGTGGATGCTCTTATCATGTGCTGATTTGTTGTTTTATACTAATTGGTTATATATCTAATGCACACGTGTTAATTTCTTTTAAAATTAGAGGTATGATTACATTATACATTCTATGTGTATGTATGCTCTAATTAACTAGCTAGAAAAAAAAATTCTTGTTTATTTTGTATCTTGCAGAAGGATCCCTCCAATTATATTCCAAATAAACATAAGTACCTACTTTTCTGTTTCAGCTGTGAATATTATATTGGGTCCATTGATTAGAGATAATGATTTATAATTAAAGACGACAAACTTAATTAAGAATGCTTTCGTGTGAGATCGGCCTTCTTCCCAATTCTTTTAAATTTTATTTTAAATAATTATTAAATTTGATTCGAAACTTAATAAACTCTAGCTAATTGAGGAAATTATGAATTTAAATTAAAACTTAAAAATTTAATCAAACTTAATTGAGTTTTACAATTGGATTTATTGGGATCAATTTTGTCAAACCATGAGTTAATCTAAATTAGTACTCGTACAAATTATTTTTACTAAACAAATATAGTTAATTTAACAAGTTTTTTTATCTCTCACACCAAACACGCAAAATAAATAAACAGATAAATATTAATGATTTACTCCATTATTTTAGTAGTCCACGTAACTACTCAAATCAAATGTACAGCAGTTTAGAGCGGCTTGGACCGCCATACGAAAAACACGTAGTTTCTGTTCTATCAGTTTGCATCACCAAGGAAAGTATACAACAACGGAATACACTACTAATATTTGCCTTGCATCCAAATTTCTCTTCGCAATACGGAAAACAAATCAAATCTTTTCTGGCCCCATTTCAGGTCTGTTGTATCGGTTTTGTGATTCAAGATTATATTTTTATGATGGAAAATCTGATTTTTATTAATATGTGATCGTTTTCTGTTTGACATGATCAGGCATTTGTGCTGAAGAGGTTTTAAAATGTTGGGAATTTTGAGGCAAACGGTGGTTGCCAAACTCAATCATGCTCTGGTAATATGCTGCTTTCTAAGTATTGATGATTCTGGTTATTGAGAGATACAGATGGAGGCTGTTTATCATTTGCTATTTTCCTTTAATTTAGACAAACAATTCTATTTCATTTTTCTGATTTTTTTTTTGTCTTGGCTTGAAAGAATTGTGAGCAAGGGATTGGAGCAGTTGCGTTGAGGGCCTATTCTTCTTCCTCGGCCAATAAGGTAATGAGACTCTCTACGAGTTTGAAATAGTGTGTTTGATGAAGCATTGATGAATGGCTGGTAACTTTGATTTTCTGCAAATATAGAAGCAATTTTAATGTCGATGTTCTTTTAGTCACCTTCTAAGGCTAGTATCAGAAAGTTGAAATGTATACTAATGATGTTGTTATTTGAGGCATTATGTTCTTGTCATGTTAAATGAAGGAGTATACTAATTCTTTGGCCTTTTTTTTTGTAGATGACAGTGCGCGATGCTATAAATTCTGCGCTTGATGAAGAAATGTCAGCTGATCCCAAAGTGTTTATGATGGGTGAAGAGGTACCGTTGAAGTTTTAATGGGGTTTATGAATGGAAAAAGGCTATTTCTATGTTTTTTTACCTTGCTTTTTGACTTCCTTGATACTGCTTTCAGGTTGGTGAATACCAGGGTGCATATAAGGTTAGCGTTCGTTTTATCATTTACCTTAATGTTTTACGAAGAATCTACATGTTACAAACTAGCTTTGATTTATTTTGCTCTGTATTAGATCACCAAAGGCCTTCTGGATAAATACGGCCCTGAGAGGGTTGTTGATACACCTATCACAGAGGTTGGATTTTGTCATGTAGTCATGATTCTGTTTGTTTTGACTGGTGTTGTCATTATATAAATGCTCGACCATGTACTCTTGTCTTAGGCTGGGTTTACTGGGATTGGAGTTGGTGCAGCATATCATGGTCTAAGGCCTGTGGTCGAGTTCATGACTTTTAACTTCTCAATGCAGGTTAGATCTTTCAACTGTATTTGTTATGATGGGAAGTGTTCTTTCTTAGTTTGGTTATTCTATCGGTGAGTCCATCAACCGAGACGTTTTACCTTTTCAGTTCGATTAATTTGAGTGGCATTTGTGGACTGATATATGTGGACATGTACTTGGGAGAGTGCAGGACTTTTGCTTGTATTTGGTTTGTTATTACTTATTTATGTTGTTTTCTTCCAACCCCAACTTTCCAACACTCTGTTGGATGCATTTTAAGACTAGCAATAGCAATGTTACTAAACATTGAGAGTTTGACTGATCAAAGATAATTGGTCAAAGGTGATGCTGAGAATGTAACCATGTTTATTTCAGGCCATCGACCACATCATCAATTCTGCAGCAAAATCAAATTACATGTCTGCTGGGCAGATATCAGTTCCTATTGTTTTCAGGGGACCGAATGGTGCTGCATCTGGTGTGGGTGCTCAACACTCTCAGGTATCAATTTGGCTACTGCCCACTGCAGCTATGCTAAAATGTACACTATTTAGGTTCCTCTTCTCAATGTGATGTAAGTAAGTTATAAGTGGTTCTGTACCTATGTCTTAAACTCACAAATCAGGAAAGTGGCTATTGTAGCTGCTGAAATTGGCTTTTTCTTGGTGCATATGACCTAGAATGCAAGAAGTAATGTGTAAGAAATGCAGGAATTGGATAATTATCCTTCCTTTGACAAAATAAGCCGAAATTTCAAAAATAGTGACGAGGAAAAGAATGTATCAGAAAGAGAAAATAAAAAGAAGTGAAAAATGGATATCATTTTCTAATTTACTGATTATTATATTATGCTGCTAAGTTATTCTATAATAGGCTGGAAGGCCTTCTTTCTCGGGTAATTTTTTTGTTTATTCCGGGACAGAATGATAGACTGAAGAATTAGTTGTCGAGTAGGCCTCTATCTGCATATCTTGATTGTGGAGATAAAATTAGGTACACATTAGTTATTACATCACAAGCTGAGTCTTCCACCCCTTTCTTTCAGTGCTATGCAGCATGGTTTGGTTCATGCCCTGGACTGAAAGTCTTGGCTCCATATTCTGCGGAAGACGCTCGAGGCTTGCTTAAAGCTGCCATAAGGGACCCTGATCCTGTTGTATTCCTTGAAAATGAACTGCTGTAAGTCGCACTGTGTGATATAGTTCGTGTCAATCATGTTATATGTGCATACTACATTGACAGATATTTTTACCAATTTTATAAATGTCTTGTTTTCCCTGCGGATATAACTTTTCAGATATGGTGAATCATTTCCTGTCTCAGCTGAAACGCTTGATTCCAGTTTCTGTGTGCCTATCGGGAAAGCTAAGGTATATCCTTGAAGTACATTTTGATTTCTCTATATGTCTTAGATATTAAAAACTTATTGCCTGTAAAAACATTGGCAGATTGAACGTGAAGGAAAGGATGTAACAATTGTTGCTTACTCGAAGATGGTCGGCTTTTCTCTACAGGTTTGTCATATATATCCGTCATTGGATTGTTATGAATTGTTGGCATGAATTTCCCTTATATAACTCTGAAACTATTACAGTATAAATTGTTTCATCTATAACCAAATAATGAAAAGAAATATATTTAAGGATGTAAAATTTTCTGTATATACTTTTGCCTCTTGAAGTGATTTTTCGTTTATATGTTAGGCTGCTGATATTCTTGCAAAGGAAGGGATTAATGCAGAGGTAACTTGAACAAATCCACCTATGCCTTTACCTGTTCACAATTCAATAAACAGAAGTTGTTTGATTTTAATCTTTTTCGGATGCAGGTAATAAATCTCCGGTCCATCCGCCCTCTTGACAGATCTGCTGTAAATGCTTCTGTTAGGAAAACAAATAGGATTGTGACTGTTGAAGAAGGATTCCCTCAACATGGCGTCGGTGCTGAGATCTGGTCATTTTCCTTAATATATATATCCATCCTCTTTCTGTCTCTTTAGCCAAGCTTCCTCCCATTCCCTCAATCATCTTCTTTATTTCTTCAGTGCTACTGTTGTGGAAGATAGCTTCGAGTATCTTGATGCACCTGTTGAGAGGATTGCCGGGGCAGATGTTCCCACGCCTTATGCTGCGAATATTGAGAGAATGGCTTTTCCACAGGTTTGTGATTCTTCTTTACCACTTTACTAAACAACCTTCCAACTCGAACGTAGCTCACATTTCTGTATGTTGTCAGGTTGAAGACATTGTTCGGGCAGCAAAAAGAGCCTGCTACAGATCAAGATAATCAGCCGCATAAGGAAGGATTCTGGTGTTCTTCTGTGAAGATCATCGTTTTGGCGCGCATCTCTTTCGATGATTCCCCACTGTCACTGCTGACAAGATCGTGACACGCACACCCCACGAGAAATAAGTTTCTGAGCCATGCTTTTCTTTTTTTAGCTATTTTGGGGCATGTTAATCTGTTGCAACAATTTAGTTGATGGAAGAGGCAGATGCTTCTGCACTCTTTTATGGATGGCTTTATTATATTTGGAGACATTCTCTTATCCTTTTTCTTTGGTTTGTGTGTGAGTGTGTGTTAAGTTCTGTAAATCATTTTCTGTTATAAGATTTTGTGTGTGAGTGTGTCTTAAGTTCTGTAAATGATTTTCTGGTATAAGATTGTTGAAAAGTAAAATGCGGAAAATAAAATATACTTGAGAACTTTGAATACTATTCCTTCCGTCCCGCTTTAGCAGTCCCGGTTGAGTCGGGCACATGTTTTAAGGGGTATTTAAGTGTGTAATAAATAAATGATATAGTGGAGGTTGGGTCCCACTTTTAAACAATTTTTTTACTTTTAAGTGTGTAATAAACAAATGATGTAGTGGAGGTTGGGTCCCACTTTTAAATGATGTAATAAATAAATTGATGTAGTGGACATCAATTTTTATGCACCGAGTTCAACCGGGACTCCTAAAGCGGGACACCCGAAATTGATCAACCGGGACTGCTAAAGCGGGACGGAGGGAGTACATTGTAATTGATTTGAATTGTTGTTGTTGATACATAGTACATAGGTATTTATAGGACTCTAGATATAAATATACCTAGGAACTATACTTATTGGAACTCCACATTATAAATGTTATTCTCTTTCCAACAAGTTGGGACTCCACACATTCTCTTCCCAAAATACTTGGGACACTTCAAGTTATTTTTCCAACACTCCCCTTCAAGTTAAGTATCGAGTTTTCTGACACTTAACTTGCACGATCTTCACTTTGATAAATAGTTTATACTCGTATTCAGGAATCCTTCACTTTTCATTGATAGTTTATGCTCTTATCATAGAGCTTTTCAATTCATCACTGATAGTTTTTACTCGTATCAAGGAGTCTTTTTTTTCATTGAAAGTTTAGACTCGTTTCAAGGAGTTTCTTTTTTCTTCATTGAAAGTTTAGGCTCTTATCAAGGAGCTCGTCATCATTGAAAGGTTAGACTCATTTCAAGGAGCTTCTTCAATTTTCTATTGCCGGTTTTAACTTTTGTCATAGAGCTCTTTAATTTTTGGTTGGCAGTTTTAACTCATGTCAAGGAGCCTTCTTAGACCATTCCAGCTCAAATTCATATGACCCCAATAAGACCAGCCCAAATGTTCTTGCAAACCCAAATTGAGAAGACCACTAACAGCGCCTCATTTTTTTGTTCTCCTTCTATTCTAACCTCTAACGGCAACCTGCCGCTACTTGTTCGGCGGCGGACAACGTTTCACCTCCATTTTGCATCTCCCTTCTCCTGCTCTTCTCTGATTGATGATGACCATGCATTTTTATTTCCAAGCGCGGAATCATCCGCGCCATCTCCCTTGTCCTGACATTAGTGGCCGCCGAGGTCGCATCTGACCAGACCCTTTCGGAAAGCGCCGATGCTGCGGTCGGATTACCGCCATTGGGTGGCGGTCAGTTATCGTCTTCACTGCGTCGAGTCTTCACGATTGCCCAGAAAATTTAGAGAGTGATTGTTCGGTCGAATACTTATTCTCCCCCTCGGGCGGAAAAACCGAGGGAAGTTTCAGCAGTGGTTATTTCCAATGTTTGAAAAGAAAAAGAGGAATTGCCCGGATAATACTTCATCTCCCCTTCGACCGGGCAATTCTTCAATTGTTTAACACCCTTTCCAAAATGTTTTGCCACTGGTCTCAACAAGTTCCTCTGGGCCATCTCTTCTTACTCTTTTTTTTTCTCAATTCGCCATAATAACATCCTCGTGAATTTCCCGTCACCTTTCTCTCATCGGTTCCGTGGTGACACAACACTGTCGCTGCCAACGCTGTTCAGCCGCCGACCTTGCTTCTCGGTGAACTTCTCACCTCTACCATCTCCACCGTGGTCGGTCGTTCGTAAAGCAGCGGCCTCGTCGTCGCTGTCGGGATCTGCTGCCGTTGAGAGTTGGCGTCTTACTGCCTTCGCCCAGCCTCCTCGCCACCAGCGCCGCTGCGACGCCCTGTCGCCGTTTCTGTTCCTATTGTGGCGCTGTTGTCGCTCATGTTTCATGCATTTGCTCAATCATCAGTCGGCACTTTCCCGACCATTGTGCGCCCCCATCTCTGACTCTTCTCCGTTCACAATGACAACGACCTTTAATTTCTGCGTGGCATGCTCTTGCTCCCTCGACGGCCTCATCGTGCAGACGCATGTTTGGTATGAACCAGTAAAAATCCCAGTAGTTTGAGATCAAATTTTCACGGCTGTTTGGTTATTTGGGCAGATTCTTGGTTGTATATTTGGGAGGGTTTTTTTTTGTATAGAGACAGATAGATCCATGCAAGGGATCAAACCTGCTCTGA
Organism: Salvia splendens; assembly: GCF_004379255.2. NCBI lineage: Eukaryota > Viridiplantae > Streptophyta > Magnoliopsida > Lamiales > Lamiaceae > Salvia > Salvia splendens. The sequence goes on from NC_056040.1 coordinate 12,769,327, forward strand.
TACCATGCTGAAAAGTAAAATGCGGAAAATAAAAGACACTAGAGAATTTTGAAAACTACATTGTGATTGATTTGAATTGTTTTTGTTGATACATAGTACATAAGTATTTATAGGACTCTAGATATAAATATACCTAGGAACTATACTTATTGGAACTCCACATTATAAATGTTATTCTCTTCCCAACAAGTTGGGACTCCATATAGGCGTGCACAAACCGAACCGGCCCGGCGGTTAACCGCTGGTTCATGAACCGAAACTGGGACCGAAACCGGCGGTTTGAACCGTCCGGCAGGTTGCCGGTTCCAACGGGCCGGTTCAGGGTCGAAGGATTGGTGAACCGTGAACCGGCGGTTTGCCGGTTTTGAACTGCCGGTTCAAACGGCTATTTCCGGCATAGGGTTGCAGGCTACGGTTCAGAAAAACCGGCGGTTTTCGTCAAAAACCGTCGGTTTGAACCGCCAGTTCCGGTAACTTTTCAGGCGTAGGTCATAGGGTGCAGTGCGTAGGCCTGCAAAACCGGTCAAAAACAGGCGGTTTTCGGTGCAAAACCGTGGACTGAACCGGCGGTTTGGGGTTGAACCATCGGTTCAGGTGGTAAACCGCCGGTTCATGCAGAATTTGAAATTTGAAAAAAAAAATTCTTTCAATTTTACTCCTATAAATACCCCACTTCCCACTCATTTCTACTCACTCCATTCTTGTGTTAACAAGGATTTCCTTCTCTCAATCTCCATTTCTCTATTCTCTCCTCATTTTCTCTAATTGCTCAAGTTGTTTACTACTTTCTACACTTTCTACTACTCACTAGTCTCACTACTATATTTGTTATTGTGCTCGTAATTTACCACTTATTTCATACTCCATACATATTTCATCCATACTACTTTCATTTATCAATATGTCTTCTTCTCGTGGTAGATCGGGTCGTGGTGATCGGGGCAAGGGAATTGCCCAAGATCAAAGTACTAGTCGTCCTTCAAAATCAAGGCGACCTAGTCGTCGAGAAATTATGGAAAAGGTTTCCCGAGTGCAGGCTGAACGCATGCAAGTAAGTAATGAAAAATTATTTTTCCAATTCATATTTCATAATTTCATAAAATTGAGTTCATAATTTTTTTTTTGTGTTCATACTTATAACTTCAACTTATATAATATTTGTAGATAGAAGAAGATCATAGGACCGCCTTGCTACTCGCTGAAATGCAACAAGGTGGGGGTAGGGGAGGTGGTTCCCAACAAGCTGGCGAGTTCGACGTTGCTATATCGTCGGACTCGGACAACAATGAGGATAGATCTCATTCTCGTATTCTGTCTAGCACCGGCGGAAATGAGGAGATGTCTCCCCCTCCACCCACTAACACGGCAAAAGCTTTGAAATTTGACATTTTTGTCAAACATTACAAGAAGGTCACGGTGGTGATTCTAAGTCCTCATTATCCGAACTCTCAAGAAGAGACATCGGCATTTCATGCTTATTGCAACTATTGCGATAAAGTGTACAAATTTGCGAGTGGTGGAGGATATGGCACCCTCCGTCGCCATTTGGTGACAAAGCATCCGGTAGAATGCGGCACTACCTCTACCCAAACCCAACTAAACTTCCAACCCGGCGGCTCGGGTTCATCAGGTACGCCTCTGTTTAAATATGATCAAAAATATTTCTCTGATGTTATGACTAGATGGGCGGCAATGAAACATTTTCCTTTTAACGTTTATGATGACAAAAAATTTGAGGTTACTATGCAAAGTGGTTTAAACGTAGCAATCAAAAGAATAGGTAGAATGAACGTGCAACGATCTACCGTTCGGCAATGTTTAGAGAAAGAGGTTGAATTATCACGTTATTTAGTTAACTTGGGCCACAAAGTGAACATTTGCTCAGATGTGTGGACGGATTGTTTTAACCGCCATTCATACATGGGCATTACGATTCACTTTGTGGACAATAGTTGGGCTTTAAACAAGCGTTTAATAGGTTTTAGAGAATTTGAAACTCCACACACTGCACCCGAAATTGCTTCTTTGATTATACAAGTTTTAAATGAGTTTCAGTTATGCAACAAGATATTTTCTATTGGTTTTGATAATGCAACTGCCAATACCGCAAGTATTGGCGATTTGATTGCGGCTTGTGCTCCGGTAATTGGAGGTAAGTATTTTCATCAAAGATGCATTTGTCATATTTTAAATTTATGTGTACAAGATGCGCTTGAATTATGTCAAAAGCCAGCTATTGGCAAAGCATGGAAGAAATATTGTCATCAAAAGAATGTTAGGTATACGAATTTTACTATGGATGTGTCTAATAGAGGGAATTCGATATATGATTGTCTGAATTCTACTTTGACACATAAAGATTCTTTATGTGATTTTTTTAGAACTTATCCCGTTCATGATTTATATCTTTCGCATAGTTGTTGGGAACATAGTGTGGCTTTATTTAAATTGTTTAAATATTTTAAAAATGCTACTGTTGAATTGTCGGGTGTTAATTATTGCACTGTTGTTCGTGTTTTAGAGCATTACATGTACATATCCCTTGCTTTTAAAACTGTAATGAAAAATGCTTCCTCTTCACCTGAATTAATGTGTGTCTTATATTATATGATTGATAAATGGCTGAAGTATTTCAGTGAGATTCCAACCGTGTTTTTTATTGCAATGGTATTGGATCCAAAATGGAAATTACTCGGTACCTCTAGGATTTTAGATTTTTATTATAACAATTTGAGTTCAATTGATCTTGGTCCCCTTCAAGCAATCCAATCTGATACCAGTGACGAATTTGGAGTAGACCTCTCAGAAACCTTTCAAATAAACCTCCCGGACCGGTCCATTATCCAACAAACCTTCGAGTTTAACTTGCGCGCTCTCTACACCGAGTATGAAACCAAGTATAACAACACCACCAAGTCAGAAGACCCCCCCTCCTCCACAACATAACTATGGCTTTGCATTTCAAGCCGATTATGATGACCCTGACGCGCAATCACAACTAGCCGACCTATACAGCTACAGCATCGGCGGAAGGTCTTCAGGTAAGGTATGTGAATTAGATTTATATTTCGATTCACTCTTTTCCTTTGGTGATGAAGGTCCTACTCCTCCCGACCAAATCGACGTCCTCGATTGGTGGGGAACCCACGAAAAAGATTTTCCCATCCTTGCGTCAATAGCCAAGGAGATTTTTTCTGTTCCGGCTTCCACTGTCGCCGTCAAGTTCGCTTTTAGTGTTGGCTCGCGTGTGTTGGATGAATCAAGAAGTAAGCTCTCAGCGAAAAATATGGAAGTCGTGATGTTACTTGATGATTGGGCCAAAGCTGACGTCCGAGAACAAGAAAATGATTGGGATGATAGCCAGGAGGGATCACAAGATGAATTCACCGGGGATGAATCGTAGGGCAACCGTCAACCGCCGCCGGCCGAGCCAAATAGGTAAGTAAGGTAAGAGAACTACGTGGGCTTTGATTCCCTAATGCAAATGAGCATTGGGGATACGTAGGCACCTCAACTTAAATTGTAAATTTAAGTTGAGCTCAAGTCCTTTTTCCTTTATTTCTTTTTTTTCCCATTTGTTCCTACTTTAAACATATGCAAATATTTTGTATATACTCAAGTCGATGAAGTAGATTTCTTTATACGGCTAAATCCGAGAAACTTTTAACAATTCTACTATAATTGTTGATTGTTATACTAAACTCAACATTTAAAGTTGAATTGTTAAAGGTGTTCTTAATTTAGTTATGTAGAAATATCTCATTCGCCGAGTAAGAGTATATATACTTACAAGTTTTTTATAAGAACTTCTACGTCGTTTTTGTCATTTGTAAATTGTAATTAACTTCGTTGTTTACTAGTAGTCTCGTTTGTATTTAAATTTTTGTTTAAGACTTCAAGACCTCAAGGTTTTTTGATTTGTAATTGTTGTAAGAGCATCTCCAGTGACGGCCTTCCGATAGGACGTCCGGTCGGACACGCGGAAGGGCTACCGGGACGTCCGCCGTTAGGGGGCGAAGGTCGGATACGGACATCCCGTGAGGACGTCGGGTGTCCTCGGACGTCCCGGCGACGGGCGGGCGGACGTCCGCCACTGTGGCGAGGGTCGGACGTCCCGGTCGGATGTCCGATAATTATTATTTTTTTTAAATTCTATATATACGGCTCGTTGAACTTCATTTCATTTGCACCACTTGTGTTAACAAGTTTCTCTCTTCTTTTACTACAAATTTCATTTCTACCTAATGGAGAACGATAGGAACTCCCCGGCCACGAGCGAGTCGCAGACTCCGGCGTTTCCCATCGATCTGGAGGGAAACGTTAGCGGAAGTGCGTCAACGGTTCCGGGAATGTCGGGGATGGGTGGAATGGGTGGCATCGGATCGCTGAAGCCTACCACACACACAAACCGGCTGGGGCGAAGCGTCGCGTTCCCGAACAGTGCCGGAAACAGTGGGAGCGTTTGAGGCCTAAGCTTAGTCGATTTGCTGGCCTCTACCAAAACAATCTCCGCCAGGCAAGCAGCGGCATGTCCGAGGAGGATGTCCGGAGCCGTGCCTTTGCTCAGTACCCCGACAGAGCCTTGAAGTTCAAACAATTGGACCAGTGGGAGGCCTTCCTCGTGGTGAAGGATTCCCCAAAGTTTTGTGGGGGTGTCAAATCGGGCTGGGCGAAGCGGACAATGATCAACGCTTCCGGTGAATACAGCAGCAGTGCTGGTTCGCACAAGCTCCCAGAAGCCGATGAGGTGTCCCCGCTACCTCAATCAGACGCTCGCCGTCGTCGTCGCCCGGTTGGGCAAAAAGCAGCGCAGCGGAGGGGTCGGGGAAGCAGCAGCGGAAGCGGGTCGTTCGAGGTCGAATCGAAGGCCCCTGCTCCTGCGGAAGATATCGACCGCCTCGCCCGCGCGCAAATCACCCAAAGCTTGATCCGGACCGTGCATAGGTGGCATGGCACGACCGATGCGACGTACAAGAGGATGTTGAAGGATGTCATCGATGGATGTCGGCGCGATTTGGGGATGCCACCCATTGGAGATGATGGCGCCGAGATAAGCGGAGGGGACGACGGGCCCGGCGCGGGCGACGGGGGCGGCACTGGTAGCGGAGGCGGCACGAGCGACGAGGACAGCGCGGAGTGAGCCGGGGATGTTGGACTATGTATTTTTCTTTTTTTCATGACTATGTATTTTACTTTTTTTCTAAATTCTCTTTTTTTATGTTTTATGACTATGTATTTTTGCCCGTTTTTTGGTTTCCCGTAATTTTTCCCGTATTTTGCTTTCCCGTACTTTTTGTTTATATTAAAATTAAATTATTATGATTTTTTTTATTGCGGGATGTCCTAGTGGGAAGGGCGATGGGAAGGGCGGATTATGCAGGGGATGTCCTAGTGATGTGGCAATGGGGTGGGATGTCCTAGTGACGTGGCAGGAGGTGTTTTTGGGATGTCCTAGTAGATGTCCGAGTGGGACATCCGCCCACTGGAGATGCTCTAAACGTGTAATTTCAATAAAATTGCAACTTTAATCGTATTTTTTATTTTATTTTATTTACGCACATTTCATACATAAACAAATAAAAATAATGAAAAAAAAAATCAATCAAACTATTGAAAGGTGCTGAAGCTACAGTAGTTAAATTAGAAATGTTTACAGTAAAATGAATCGACATAAATAAAGCGAATAAACGAAGAAATGTTTACAGTAAAATCAATCGACACAATTACACAAAGCAAGGAACACTCAAAAATTGTGAGAATTTGTATATTTGTGTGTTCGTATATACTTAGTTAGTTTAGCTTCAGTGTGTATAACTTTGAATTTTCGATTGAAGACTGAACGAGAGAGAATTGCTTCCGACGCTAGCTATAATAACCGCTTATTATTGGAGCCGTACAGCTTTGAAAAGTGAAATGTAATTTAATTAAAATTGAATATTTGAAAATTGCAACAAAAAAAAATCGACGAACCGCCGGTTCAGGCCGAAAACCGGCGGTTTTGAACCACCGCGTAAACCGTCGGTTTTTTGAACTGGAACCAGAACCGTCGGGACCCTTGGCGGGCCGGTTCCGATTCAAGCATATCTTGAACCGTGAACCACCGGTTCATGAACCGGAACCGGCGGTTCGGAACCGTTGTGCATGCCTAACTCCATACATTCTCTTCCTTACATACTTGGGACAATTCAAGTTATCTTTCCAACAAAGATTATACTGAAAATGGAACTGTTTGTTAGTGGCTGAAAAGCTAATTCAAAGGCAGCCTGAGTAGTGACTTTTTGATATTTTCAGAAATTAACAGAAAAATATTTCCCACTGATCTTACCATTTAAATGTGAAAAAAAAACTTACATAAATGCACAATTGTAGTACAAATGATTCTCAATGATATGGATTTGCCATGTTGCACTTTCATATACATAAATCAAATAATGCAAACAGATGACCTTGAATGGAACATGATGATTCTGACTACACAAAAACACACAACATTCAAAATTTTGTGTACAAACTGTGACCTTCCTCTAAATCTCTCTACCTTCGATCCCTGCTATTGTCCAAAACTATTCGCCTCCGACTGAACCCAAAATCCCAGGCAAAGGAGGAGGGATACAACGCGTTCATGAAGCTCCGAGCAGGAGCCCTATGTGGCTCCTCCTTATCATTCCTGCTTCTTGAAGTCGCAGCTTTTGATATGGTACTTCGTAGAGATCTTGAAGACCTCCGGTCAAATATTGAGGAGGCGAAAGAAGTTTCAGCTGCACTGAACGATAAAGGGCCATTTCGAGATGCATCAAGAGGATGATTGCCCACAGCTGCATCCTGATGAGGTGGAGGAAATTTGTCGCTCTTGCTTTTGGCTTTGGCATCAGACATCATTCTCAACCTCTGCACAATATGTCGATGAATCAAATTTACAACTATTTGTTGTTTAGTCCACAAAAAAAGTAAGAAAGAAAGAAAGAAAGAAAGATAGAAAGACGAGTGTTTTGACATACATCTAAGTTTGGTTGCAGCTCTGCATTTGCTTCTGGAACTGGAATTGCTCGACTGGATTTGTCACGTACTCTAGTTCGTTTATTTCCCTCTGTGATGTGAGTTTTTTCGCCTAGACCCCGTTGCCTGCTCAAACAAACGCACATGGTTAAAACAGTGTGAACAGTGGCTACAGAGAGTGAAGAAAGTGAGAGTACCTTCTAGATTCTTCATCTCTCAATTTTATATCCATTTCCTTGCTTGGAGGGAATTTTGGTAAGCTTGACGGCTCACATGCATATGGTTCGGTGGTGAAAAACTGCCATAGACGTAATATCAATTACGACTGAGAGAACATGCCAATTTTAAATGTAAAGAGGAGTAACAAAAGAAGTAAAGAGTATATCTGAAGTAAACAAAACAAGTTGTTTTGCTAGATTGTAATATATTGAGATACCTTAACTTTGAAAAAGTTGAGGTTACAGAATTTAGCAGCAAAGATAAAGATAACCCTTTTTTAGTTTTTAACTTCTACAATATGGTTGAAGGTTGCTTACTTCACTATTTAACGCTTCAGTGGCACTGCAACGTGCATCGGGATCAATGGCAAGAAGCGTTTCTGTGAGAGCGAGAGCAGATGGTGGAAAATCCTTGAAGGTTTCTGCTAAGCAACGCTTGTAAGGTTGCTGGGGTTTATAAAGCGTCGCATTCGGCAATTTAGATTTCCTCCAGTATTCCTCAGGTGGAGAACCACATAGTTTAAATATCTTGTGCAGTTGTTCAACCTAAGTGACAAAGACAAATATGAAACTCGAGTAAAATCTATCATTCATTTAGAATATGAACAAAGCATAGATTAAAGAGCCATAACATAGAAATGACTATTTAACAGCTCAATAAGAAACATCGTGCAACTAAAGTACATACCTCTGTACGCCCCCGCATTATAGGTTTGCCGGCAAATAATTCTGCTAGAATACATCCAGCGCTCCACAAATCGACACCAACACCGTAACGAGTGGCCCCAAGCAAAAGTTCAGGAGGGCGATACCAAAGGGTCACAACACGGCTTGTCATGGGCCGTTTGCTTTCTGGATTGAAGAAAGAAGCTAGACCAAAATCAGCTATTCTTAAGGTCCCTTCATTGTCAATAAGCAAGTTAGAGCACTTGATATCACGATGTAGGACACCATTCTTGTGGCAGTGCTCTAGACCAGAAAGTAATTGTTTCATATAGCATTTCACCTGCACTGGAAACGTAAGTGGTCAATAACCATCTATCTCTGTGATTAAAGCAAGCTGAGATTGGTAGAGAACTTGAGGCAAAGAAGATAACATCAGATGATGATAGTCTTTGTCAAGAAAATCAGGAGAAAGCTATGAAATTGGCAAATGCATTTCTCAAACTTAGAGAGGTTTTGACTACAATGCATATTTTTTTGTAATCATAGAAACAAAAAAAAGGGTTCCTTCCAGGCATAGCTCATTACTTTAGATTATAAATGTACTATGCTATATGAAGATTTTCATTCTAAATTAGGCCAACACGAATTATTTTCTTATGCATAATGCATGTCTTTTTATCCAAGAACTAGAAATGCTTAGGGCTACAGTAATGGAAAACTTACAAGTATGTTTTAGAAGATGAATTGAAAGTAAAAACTTCTTTCCCAAGAACGCCTGCCTATGCCAAGTTCAAAATTTTCGACAAATTTTTTTGAAACAACTAATGGCACAATGGACAAGAGATAGGTACTAATACTAGCCACTTATCTTGTTTTCCTTTAAGAAAGGTAAATTACAGGCTATTAACTGTATCAAACTGTTAGAAGCACAATTTCCCCAACACCAGAAAAAGTTGCAATACAATTCAAATGAGAACTGTTAATTGTATTTGAATTTAACTCAAACTGTTTAAGCCATGTCATACTCCTATGCTCTAATGACCACTAAAAAGGAACTCCAAGGATTGGGACCAGTGATGGAGAAAGGTTTATCAATAGCATCCAAAAAGCACATGATTCAAACATACAAGACAAATATGAGCATATAATCCAATCATCAAGGTCACACCACAACCTAGTAGTACAAAATCATCTGTTACTAAAACTATGCATCCGATGGGAGCCTAAAGATCCAATAACAAGAGAGCTGCCCATATAGGACCCTCGTTATAGACATTTTCAGACATGCCTCGTCTTAACTAGAAACAACATGTATTATTCAAAAATGCCAACCAGACAACGCGATAACCCACAAAGACACATTCACTAGACCTGCAACACGAACATGTCATGATGGCCAACCATGCAAAAGCATTGCACGCAGGCTAACTCAAAAAAGGCATTCAACTTTTCCACAAAACTAACTTACCTGGGGCTCAGTGAACTTGGCATTTTGGAATGCAGTAAGACCAGCAAGATCATGCTCCATATACTCAAAAATAAGGTAGAGACTGCTCGACATCCTAGAAATCGCCACACCTTCAAGCTTAATCACATTGGGGTGATCCAGCCTTCTCAGCACGAGTATCTCTCGCGCCATGAACCTTACGGTCTCGGGCTCCAAGTTATCGAATCTTACTTTCTTCAAGGCCACTATCTTTCCAGTGATCAAGTCCTTAGCCTTATACACATTGCTATAGGTCCCTTGCCCTATCTGCACAATTTCACCCAACTCTTTAATTCATAGTCTAAACCTAGAATTCATAAAGCAAGAAAACCAATTAAACTCAATCAATTTATGCAGGTGTGTGTTCTTCTTCAAATTGTTGTACCTTGTCAGAGAAATTGAGCACTATTCTACATTGGTTGCATTACATGGTTGTACCTTATCAATCTTCTCGAAGGTGCTAGCGCGTCGAGGTTTCCAATCCTTGATAGCGTGGCCTGCGACGTCGTTTAGCCACGAAGGCCACTCCTCGCGGCCGGTGGAGACACCCCTCTTCAGCCGGAACTCCAGAGGAAACGCTGCCGCCGTCGACGTCTCAGCTGGAGCCTCCACGATCTTCTTATCCTTCCTTCTCTCCGCCACGGTGGCGGAGGCGGAGGCGGCTCCCGAATCCCGGCCCACATCACCGTTTTTCCTCCGGCGATCTTCTCTTTTCCTGGAAGCTCCTTTTGCAAGAACACACCCCATAAATTCGGCCCCTTTTCAGCTCAATTATCTAAACTGGAGCTGCTCATTTTACCAGAAGCCGCAGAGGCCCTGAGAATATTCCGGCAAAGAACAAAATAAAAATCGAATCTTTGTAGTTGTGAAATTACTAACAAGTTGCAAAGAACTACTCCGCAATTAGTGCTCACTGAGGAGCTACAGAGAGAGAGAGAGAGAGAGAGAGAGAGAGGATTTTCGATTTAGAGCGATGGATTGAATTAGACAGCATAAAACGTAAAAAAAAGGAGATGAAGCATCAAAATTGAGAAAAAATAAGAATGGAATTGAGTAGTCAATTCGGTTGAGTAGGAAAAAACAGAAACAATTAATAAAGAAGTATAGAAGGAACCAATTGTGTCGTGGCTGTCTGCAACTCTGCATTTATTGCGCTGTGGTCTTACTCTGTTGTTGAAAATTGAGCTTTGGTTTTCTTTCTCCTTTAAAAACACGACTTACTGTGTGTGATTTGAGGGAGAGAGAGAGGTGAATTGCAGGCGGGAGTGATAGAGGAAGGAAGGATCATGGAAAAGGAAACTCAGGTAAAAAGAAACGAATTTTCTTCTCTTCATTCATAAAGTTGAATTTTTTTTTTCAAATTAAAATCAATTTGATTTAGTTATACGTATATATTCTAATAGTGGGCCCTAACTCTAATGCTAACATACTTAACAAGTTACTCAAAATAAAAGATCTACTTACGAAAAGGGGTTTGTTTCTTGACAATGAAAAAGCGAGTTGATTGATGAATCGGCGAATTTCTGATGTTTGTGAATGCAGGAAAATACAGATCACGACACAATGAATTTACGTGGTTCGATTTACTGAGGTAAATCTACGTCCACGGGAGGAAAAGAGGGCAGAGTTGTATTGCTTGATCTGGGATTACAGCTTACAATACACACTTGCTATATAATCTATTCTGTCTCTAGGGAACGAAAGAGTGAGAGAGTCCTCCTCTGTCAGATCTAAGTTCTATTTATATATTGAACTGAGATTGGGGCTTGCCTCACCACCCTAAGTCGTGGAGGTCATGGAGGTCATGAGATCCTGCATGGCCACTAACTAGGCAGTGGCTTACATCATCAGTAATTATGTCGTGGATGTCGTGGAGGTCATGAGATCCTGCGTGGCCACTAACTAGGCAGTGGCTTACATCATCAGTAATTATGTCGTGGATGTCGTGGAGGTCATGCATGAGTCCGCTATCTCCCAGTTCGGTCGAATACTGAGACCGAACTGCTGAATTATTGCCGAGTAGCTTTTGCCGATCTGAGAGTAGAGCTTGATGCCGACCTGAGAGCAGAGTTTGGTTGGTTGGCTTTTACCGAGCTGTAGGCTGGGGCCGAACTCTTTGGTTGTGCCGAACTGAACTCTTTAGTCATGCCGGACTAATACTCTTTAGTCATGCCGAACTGATACTCTTTCTTGGGCTTTAGGCTGATGGGCTTGTTTAGTACGTACTCCATCACTACCCCCCCCCGAAAAGCGAAGTGAATTACTTCGGCATTCTGGATAAAGGTACGGGGTAAGTTGATGTTTGTCCTCGGTCTTATGAAGTGAACTTTTCTTTTGACCGGACTTGTCTTGTGTCCTAATTTGGCGAATTTTATTGCTCGGATCGGACTTTCCGTTGTCCTAATTTGGGGATCGGACTTTCCCTTGTCCTAATTCGGCGAGTTTTATCGCGTGGATCGGACTTTTCCTTGTCCTAATTCAGGCAAGTTTTATCGCGAGAATCGGACTTTCGTTGCAGTTCGTTTCAGATGAAGTGCTTGATTTTTAAGCCGAATTGTGGTCTTGTATCCTCTTTAGAAGCTTTGACCTCACAATCGTTGGCTTATTGCAGTTCGTTTCAGACGAACTGCTTGTTTAAGCTGAATTGTGGTCTTGTATCCTCTTTAGAAGCTTTGACTCATAATCGTTGGCTTGTTGCAGCTCGTTTCAGACGAACTGCTTATTTAAGCTGAATTGTGGTCTTGTATCCTCTTTAGAAGCTTTGACTCACAATCGTTGGCTTGTTGCAGCTCGTTTCAGACGAACTGCTTGTTTAAGCTGAATTGTGGTCTTGTATCCTCTTTAGAAGCTTTGACTCACAATCGTTTAGCTTGTATATGTTCTAAGAAGGGGATCAACCTTCGAAGAACAAGATACCTCAGTAACATTTGTAAGAGACGACACGCACAGACAAAACGCACAGAGACAAAACGCACAGAGACAAATAAAGACCAAGTAAACCAAATAAAGCACGTTGACCGAACAGGACTCAAGACTGACTGACCGGACTGTCTCTTACAAATGGAACTTTTTGAGGTTGGAAATGTGCCATGTTCGGGGGTACCTGTTCTCCTGACATGTGAGCCAATATGTAAGACCCTTTGCCGAGGACTTCTGACACCCGATACGGACCTTCCCATGTGGGTTCGAGCTTGCCCAGCTTTTCTACTCGGCTTACTTCGTTGTTTCTCAAGACGAGATCTCCCACTTGAAATTGCAGCTTCTTCACCCTTTGGTTGTAATACCGGGCTACTTGCTCCTTGTACTTGGCTGCTTTTATGCATGCCAATTCTCTTCTTTCTTCGGCAAGATCTAGCTCGGCTCTCAGTCCGTCATCATTCATTTCTGCTGAGAAATTTAGAGTTCGGGGACTGGGTATGCCGATCTCCACCGGAATCACGGCTTCAGTGCCGTACACAAGACTGTACGGAGTTTCACCGTTGGAGGTTGTGGGTGTAGTTCGGTAGGACCATAGGACTTGAGGGAGATTTTCTACCCATTGTCCTTTGGCTTGTTCTAACCGAGCTTTTAACCCTTTCACCAGGATACGATTTGTTACCTCCGTTTGTCCGTTTGCTTGTGGATGAGAGACCGAAGTGAACCGTTGTTGAATAGTCAGCTCTTGGCACCAATTCTTGAACGTCTTGTCGGTGAACTGAGTCCCGTTATCCGAGATGAGGATGTGGGGTATGCCGAATCGGCACACTATGTTCTTCCAGACGAAATCCAATGCCTTCGAGCTCGTTATCGTAGCTAATGGTTCAGCTTCCACCCACTTCGTAAAGTAGTCCACGGCAACGATAAGGAATTTCATTTGCCGAGGAGCTTGTGGTAGTGGTCCTACTATGTCTATACCCCATTGCATAAAAGGCCAAGGGCTTTGCATAGTGGATAGATCGGTCTGCGGCATCCTTGGGATATTTGCATGGATTTGGCACTTCGGGCATGTCTTGACGAGCTGCACTGCTTCTTGTACCAAGGTTGGCCAATAATATCCCCATCTTAGAACTTTTTTAGCTAAAGCTCTAGCTCCGATGTGGCTACCGCACGATCCTTCATGAACTTCTCTGAGGATGTAGTCCGTCTCTTCTGGTCCTACGCACCGCAATAACGGCTGGAGGTAAGACTTTCTAAAGAGGACTCACTCCTTCATGAAGTTCGTACCGAAGTGCTCGGCACGTGATCTTCCGAGCTTCTCTCTTATCCTCGGGCAATTGTCCTTGATTTAGATACTGTAAGATCGGCGTCATCCAGTTCGGCGAGCTGGTTACTGAATGTACCTCAGCTTCATCAATGCTTCGATGCATCAATTCCTCCACCTTTGAACTTGGACATGCGGCTAACTTACTTAAAGTATCTGCCCGGCTGTTTCCTGCTCTGGGAATGCGGACTATCCGAAAATAAGAGAAACTTCGGCTAATGCTTTGCGCTTTGTCTAAATATTTCCTCATCCTCTCATCACGGGCTTCACTTGTACCCAACATGTGATTCACTATGATTTGTGAATCACAATGGATTTTGAGAGACTTGATACATAGACTTTGCGCTAGCTGGAGTCCGGCAAGGAGGGCTTCGTATTCGGCTTCGTTATTAGTGGTTGGGAATGAGAACCGAAGTGAATAGGTTACCTCGTGTCCATCGGGAGCGATAAGCAGAATACCAGCTCCACTTCCCGTTTTATTCGAAGCTCCATCTACGAATCCGCTCCAGCAGTCCGGCGACTCTTCTTCGGATTCCAAGGGCTGTGCTAGTTCGGCATTGGCAGAATTTTTCTGTTCGGCAATGACAGGGATTGCTTGATCGAACTTGGCCTCTGCAAGAAAATCTGCCAAGGCTTGTCCCTTGATGGCTTTCCGAGGTAGGTACTCGATTGAGTGTTCTCCCAGCTCTATGGCCCATTTGGCGATTCTGCCTGATGCTTCTGGCTTGGTCAAAACTTGCCGAAGAGGCAGATCGGTTAAGACGCATACCTTGTGAGCATAGAAGTATGGCCGCAGTCTCCTTGCTGCATTTACTAACGCCAGAGCAATTTTTTCCAGAGGTTGATACCTTGTTTCTGGACTTCTTAATGCTCGGCTTGTAAAGTAGATGGGAAACTGCTTTAGGCCTTCTTCTCGTACAAGCACCGCACTAATGGTTTGATCGGATGCCGCTAAGTATAAGAAAATCACTTCGGCATCTGTTGGAGCAGAGAGAATTGGAAGCTCGGCTAAATAACTTTTGAGCTCGCCAAAGGCGTTTTTCTGCTCGGCTCCCCACTCAAACTTTGGTGCCTTTTTTAACACTTTGAAGAACGGCAGTTGCTTTTCGGCTGCTTGGGAAATGAATCTATTCAATGCGGCTAGACATCCAGTTAATCTTTGCACATCGTGTATGGACTTCGGCATCGCCATGTTCTGAATAACCTGAACTTTTGAAGGGTTTGCCTTGAGTCCGTCCTTTGAAACCCAACAACCCAGAAATTTTCCCGAATCTACCAAAAAGGTACATTTTTGGGGGTTGAGTTTGAGGTTGGCTTTTCGGAGCACGTCGAGAGTGGATTTGAGGTTGTCTTCGTACTCCGAGGTGCTTTTGCTTTTGACAACTATGTCGTCGACATACACTTCAACCTGTTTTCCGATTAGGTGCCGAAAAAGCTTGTCTACCATCCTTTGATAAGTGGCTCCGGCATTCTTTAAACCGAATGGCATCTTTTTATAAGCGAAAATGCCGAAATCGGTAATGAAAGCTGTTTTCGGAGCGTCACTCTCATCCATCAACACTTGGTGATATCCTTTGTATAAATCAAGAAAACAGAAAATTTCGAAGCCGATCAAAGCTTCTACTTTTTTATCTATATTCGGAAGGGGATAGCAATCTTTAGGACAGTGCTTGTTTAGATCGGTAAAATCTATGCACATCCGCCATCCTCCTCCTTTTTTCTTGATCATCACAGGATTGGCCACCCAAGAAGGATATTTCACCTCGAATAGTACATCCGCTTTTAGTAGTTGGCGGACTTCGTCATGGATGACTTGGCTTCTTTCTGCCGCAAAGAGTCTTTGCTTCTGTTTTACTGGCCGGATTGAAGGATCAATATTTAACCGATGAGTGATTACCTCGGGGGGCACTCCGGTCATGTCCAACGAAGACCATGCAAAGACATCTTTGTACTCCTTGAGGAGCTGAATGGTCTTTTCTCGGAGTAGAGGCGTTCCTGCGAAGCCGATCTTGACCGTTCTGGATGGATCATCTTCGTATAAACGAATGGTCATTGAGTTCGGCTCTGAAGTGACTTCGGTCATCTCGCTTGCCTCTGATTCCGGTTGCTGTGATTGCTATGCTTGATGGTGCCGAACTGATTGCTCGGCACTTTTAAGTGCAATCTGCAGACATTCTTTTGCTCTTTTTTGATCACCTCGGATGACCGCTATCCCACCTTTAGTGGGGATCTTGATGGTGAGGTGATAAGTAGAGCAAACGGCCCGAACTGTGTTGAGCCAGTCTCTCCCCAGGATGATGTTGTACGGGGACCGAGCTTTTACCACAAAGAACTCGATCATCGTATTGGAGCTTGTAGGTGCTTTTCCCACCGTGATCGGAAGGCTGATAATACCTTCAGGGCGGGTGTCCTCCTGGGCGAAACTTTTCAGAGGAAGTGGAGCCGGACTGAGCCGAGCTGGATCCACTTCCATTTTATCGAAACATTCTTTAAAAAGAACGCTGACTGACGCTCCTGTATCCACAAATACTCTGTGGATCAGTTTGTTTGCCACTCCGGCTTGAATGACAATAGCGTCTTGGTGAGGAGAGATGGCTGGGACGGGATCGGCATCTGAAAATGTAATCACTTCGTCTTTCTTCAGCCTTTTATGTGTCGGCTCCTCTTGATTGGAACCTCTGCGTTCTGCTTTTAGGGACGACTTAGTCTTCCCGGCAGGGAGAGCATCAATAGTCTGGATTACTCCATCATATTGCGGCTCGTCGTCGTCTTCGGGATCTTCATGCCTTTTCGGATCCTGAGGATTGCAGTTCGCACCTCTCTGCTTTTTGTTCTTTTTCGGCTGCTTGCTTTGGTATTTTTTTAACGTTCCTGTTTTCACAAGAACATCAATACCTGCAGCCAAATTTCGGCACTCCTCGGTATCATGACCGTGGGCTTGATGGAAGGAGCAATATTGATCCTGAGGTCGCCGCGCGGCTGATTTCGTCATCCGCTTTGGTTTTTCGAACATATCGGAATGTAGTTCGAAAATTTCCGTTCTTGACTTGTTTAATGGTACGAACTGAGCGGGCGGCTTCTCAGGATTGAGCCGTGGCCCCAATCTGCCTTGTACCGGTGCCCTTTGAATTCTTTCAAAAGGAGTTCGGCGAGGAAGCACCTGGCCGCTTTGATCGGGCTTCTTTTTCTCTTCTTGGGATGAGCTGTCTAAAGACCGTTTTCGACGGTCTGCCTCATCCGCACGGGAAAACTGGTCCGCAATGTCCCACATTTCTTGAGCTGTTTGCGGGCCGCACTCCACGAGCTTTCTGTAGAGAGCTCCGGGCAGGATTCCATTTTGGAATGCCGAAATGACAAGTAGATCATTGAGATTATCTACTTGTAGGCATTCCTTATGAAATCTCGTCAGGAAGTCGCTGATCTGTTCGTCGCGACCTTGACGTATAGAAAGCAGCTGAGCCGAGGTAATTCGGGCTTCCGCTTTCTGAAAGAACCTCCTATGGAAAGCATCCATTAGATCTCGGTAGGATCTAATGCTGTCTTGAGGAAGGCTGTCGAACCACCTTCTGGCGTTCCCGATGAGCAGCTCGGGGAACAGCTTGCACATATGGACCTCATTGAGACCCTGGTTCGCCATATTATATTGATAGCATCCCAAGAAGTCATGAGGATCCACTAGCCCGTCATAAGTCATTGACGGTGTCCGGTAGTTCCGCGGCAAAGGAGTTCGGATGATATCGTCCGAGAACGGAGTCTTTAATGCTCCGTACATGGCGAACCCGACATCTCTTTGGTACGGAGGAGAAGGAGTTCTCCTGTGATTCCGGTGCCGAGGAGAAACAGGAACATGTCGGGGTTGAGGATTCTTCTTCCTGGAAGACACGGCACTACTGCGGTAGTGACTTTCATGTCTGGATGAGGAAGGAGAATTCACCGCTTTCGTCTTCGGTTTTTGGCCTGTTTGCAGGAATGCTAAGAATTCATCCTGCTTCTCGGCCAAAAACAACTTGACAGCCTCGTTCAAATCGGGCTGCTGGGAAGACTCGGTGCGACGACTTCTGGAGTGGCTTGTTCCTTCACCGTGAGAACTGGAGACAGACTTCTCACGAGGCTGCTTTCCAGGCCTATGGGCTGCTGGATTAGCTTCCTCATGGTCATCACGGACGGAGGCACGGGAGTTATGTGATCTGGCATGCATTTTTTTTTTTTTGGTGGAAAAAGGGTCAAAAATTCGCTTTATCACAGATTTGGTTCTCTGTTTCCCACAGACGGCGCCAGTGATGAATCGGCGAATTTCTGATGTTTGTGAATGCAGGAAAATACAGATCACGACACAATGAATTTACGTGGTTCGATTTACTGAGGTAAATCTACGTCCACGGGAGGAAAAGAGGGCAGAGTTGTATTGCTTGATCTGGGATTACAGCTTACAATACACACTTGCTATATAATCTATTCTGTCTCTAGGGAACGAAAGAGTGAGAGAGTCCTCCTCTGTCAGATCTAAGTTCTATTTATATATTGAACTGAGATTGGGGCTTGCCTCACCACCCTAAGTCGTGGAGGTCATGGAGGTCATGAGATCCTGCATGGCCACTAACTAGGCAGTGGCTTACATCATCAGTAATTATGTCGTGGATGTCGTGGAGGTCATGAGATCCTGCGTGGCCACTAACTAGGCAGTGGCTTACATCATCAGTAATTATGTCGTGGATGTCGTGGAGGTCATGCATGAGTCCGCTATCTCCCAGTTCGGTCGAATACTGAGACCGAACTGCTGAATTATTGCCGAGTAGCTTTTGCCGATCTGAGAGTAGAGCTTGATGCCGACCTGAGAGCAGAGTTTGGTTGGTTGGCTTTTACCGAGCTGTAGGCTGGGGCCGAACTCTTTGGTTGTGCCGAACTGAACTCTTTAGTCATGCCGGACTAATACTCTTTAGTCATGCCGAACTGATACTCTTTCTTGGGCTTTAGGCTGATGGGCTTGTTTAGTACGTACTCCATCATTGATTTTTTACCATGTTTTGATCGTTTTCACAATATATTAATGAAAAAAAAGCAAATACTGCGGTTGTGAATTTCTGTTTAAAAAAAACCCAACTACTACAAAAGTTCTGCCAACTACGTACAAAGCATAAATAATTTTTTATGCTTTTTATTGAGTTGACGTGAAGAAGGATTTACATGTATATCATGTCAACGCAGATAAATTTATTATGGTGTATGATTATACTATCGTTGAACTATGCAATAGCGCGCCAACTCGGCAATAATGAATTTTGCAATTAGTGTATAATTAAAAATAAGGGTAAAAATCATTAAAAGATGGTCATTTTTATACTATTAAAAGTTTGCAATAGCGCGCCAAACCGCCAACCTCGACAATAATGAATTCTGCAATTAATTTGTTTTTAATGTATAATAAAAGAAAATACTATCAGTTAAAAATAATCAAAATCATTAAAAAATAGTAGTCATTTTATTAAAACTTCCAAATACCCTCTACCACATGAAATAAAAAAATCGTTTGTAGTAACTTCACTATCATGGATTAGCGTAATCATGTTTACTTTCGGATAATGTTTATTTATGTAAATAGGAGTAATGCTTATTCTAATACCGTTTTTTTGATATACAATATCCTTATTTTCATCAAAAAATTCATATATAGTACGATGTTACGTATTAATTCCTTATAATTAACTAAAATGAAAAAAGTTGATCAACTAGTTACATTGATTCATTTGATAATTTTTGGTAAATATTTTTTTAATTTAATTAATGAAAGTGTCACTTTTCCCCTCCAAAAGTAATTACAAAAATACTTGTCTTTTCTTTGAATGCAAAAATAAGAGCACCCGCATCGCGTCTCGATGCGGGCTCTATCTCGTCTCGTAGATACGAGACCGCATCGAGGCAGTGATGCTGGCTCCGTCTCGTCCCCAGCCCGTCCCTTATCTCGCCGCGGAGAGGCAGGGCCCGAGATAGATCGCCACACGCGTTGGCCACGTGGCGAGCGTTGGTTCGTCTGTGACGCCCACTCGTCGGCCCACGAGTGGGCATCTTTAGTTTCCGTTGAAAATATTTTTTTGTTTTTTTAAAAAAATTTTGAAAAATAAAAAAATTCCCAAAAATATACTAGCCGTTCATAGCCGTTTTTTACAAATTTTAAATTTTTTTTGTATTTTTTTAAGCCTCCAATCACTTCTATAAATATCAAATCATTCCCACAAATTAATCCACCATAAAAAACTTTCTATTCTCACTCAAACACTCTACATTCTTCATCTCAAAACATTATTCTTCTCCCAAATTTAATCCATTCATGGATCCATTTGAGCAAATGCGTCGAATAATGGAAGAATCGCTAGAAGAAGATCGACGTAGGGAGGAGGACACGTGATTCTACCGCCCACACCCAACTCCAAGAGGATCTAATGGAGCACATTTGGGCAAAATTTGGCAACCAGTAGACGCACATGATCATCATTAGAAAACTCTTTCTTCTGCTTCTTTGAGTTTTGAGATTTTGAATTTAGAGAGAGTGAGCGGATGATTTTAAATTATGTATTTTTAATTATTTTTTTTGGATTTTAATTATGTGTTTTTTTAATATTTTTTAGAATTTTAAGTTGTAATTTTATTTTATTTAATGAAGTGTGTTTTTTATTAATTGAATTTGTTGGAAATAAAAATAAAAATGAAAATGAACGAATAATTAAGGGATGAGCTGGTTAAGAAATGCAGGGATGAAAGTCCTGTGTTTTGGTTAAGAGATGTGGTGAAAAATAGTAGTGTTTTCTTTGAATGCAAAAATAACGCTATTATCATTCTATCTTTTCAATTTTATATCAAAATTTACACGTAATCGTAAATACTCCTGTGGATATAACTTACGTTATTCTTCTACAAAATTTAGGAATTAGTAAGTGGAGTATTAATTAATAATCATTGTCTGAAGAAATTTTTGTCGTACTAATAAGATGAATACACTCGTCAATCGTCATAATTACCCTGTTGTGTTCACTGCCCCCACTTTAATTTTTCTGCATAATCAATCATTTGATACTCTTAAAAGTTATAGAAAAGAAAATTATTCACTTTCCTAAATTGTTTAGTCCATGTGATGATCACTGGTAATCTGGTATCTTCAATTTCCATCGGCCGTCAATTATCGATTCAATATGTGGGTGAGAGTTTAATTAATCAATACAGATTTCAATGTAAAATGATCGAAATATTAATATTGATTAACATAAATAAGTTCTAGGTATCCGAGCTAGGGCCACAAATCTAGAGTGGTTAAATTATCGGCATATTTATTTACTTTTTTCTAACAAAACTGTATTAATCTAGTACTAAATTACTAAATCATTTCTTTATAAATGAAAGAAGTGGTACTTAATCTACTAAATTAGTACTCAATCTTTTCATAATAACCCTTTGTTAGTGGTCCCAAGTTGAGCACGTGCTAATGGGCACAAAAGGTCTAATCACACTATAATCAACTTTTAACTTCATATCATTAATTTATTAAACCTACGATTCCTTTATCATATTCATGGTAAATATATCTCCTATTTTTAGTGTAGAAGTTAAACCTACTTTTGATTGTTTGCTATATACAATAAAAAGGGTATTAGTGTGGCTTGATCCTCGAGCCCACTTGTAAAAAAGTAAAAGGTGAGTTTCGAACTGAGGTCAAAAAATGACATGATCTTTAGGAAATGTCAAGCAAAGAATCATGACATAATTTATATATAAAGTTTTAAATATGTCATGTGCTTTTGAAATTAGTAGGGAATATTTATTTTACCTTAGTAATTACTACAACAGATTAGGATCAAAGCAAAAATTATTAAACTATTCGAACTCATTGCCTCCATACCATGAACTTTAAAGAGTTTTAATTTTCAAGCCACAAAAGATTTTGTATCTTACCTGAACTCATTTGATGGCTGATTCAAGTAAAATGGATTTATATGTTAATTTGTCCACCAAAATGTAGTTAGTGAAGAAAAATGATCAATCATATTATACCCATATGCAAAGTGTAATTTCTCATTAAGTAATAAGTACATGTATAATTTGATGGAGAAAGATAAAGAATATTAGCAGCATTATTCTGATTTCTGCACATTAACATTCATAGCAATATAATCATTTTTTCAGAACAAAAAAGCTCAATGAACTAATGAGAAGTCAGCCCACGTGTGAAACTTTGAACTCCAAAATTCAAATTTGGCGTCAAACAACACTTACTTCTCCTTTTTTAGGTGCAAATACAATCATGCTACCTGCTCCAACAATTTTTATTTCTATAATAACAACGAAATATTTTTGCAAAATCTACACATTTCAAATAAAGTTGGAAATAACTAATACAGTAAGGTGGCGTTTAGTTTCCAAGATAAAATAATACAAAGATATAATTTAGGATATAATTGTAAGATTATTTTAGTCAGGGTTAGCTATGACTAATTATCCCATGATTATCCATCTAAGATTGAATTGTTGGATTGAATCTCATGAACCAAACACCCTATAAATTTAATCACGGATGCAATCTTGCAAACCGAACACCCCCTAAGGTGGAATAAATTGAGTATGGATCAATGGAGAAACTAAATGTGACTTGAAAATATAGTAGCAATGCCAATATATAGGTAAACATAATTGGGCCAACAACATTTTTGGGAAAGCCCAATATCATTACTATTAGTCTATTATAGACTAAATCCAGCCCACTGTACAAATTAAAAGTCGAAAACCTAAATTTAAATAATTAAATTCTTCCAATTCCGTATTTTTCTTCCATCGTCTCTCTCAATTTCTCCCTGTGTAATCCCTTATTTTCAAAATTTCCTACGAAACTCGCCAACCTACAATCACTACCGACGCCTCCGCTCCCGTTTCCACCCCTTTCGCTCGTTCCAGCAAGACGTGGTATAATTGAATCACAATTTCTCCCGTTTCCACCCCTCCGCTCCCCGCAGCTACCTTGGTGGAGTTGTGAATCCCTAATTCTATCTGTTCATCAGGTAAACTTCTTCTTCGCTTATTTTGCATCTTCTTCTTAAGCGACGCTTCTTATTTTTCTTCTCATACCAGTCTACTCTTTGTTGCGTATTTGTAATGAGGTTTCTCTGGATTCGAGCTCATGAATATAAAATTTGGAATGATAAATTTGCGAGGTATTGAAATTCGAAGCTGACTTGATTGGAACCTTATTAGTGTATTCTGGCGGAAACTTTGTGATATACTGAATGTGTATGTGTATTTTGATGTACTTGTGTTAAATGTGTATTTTCTGGATTTCTCTACTTTGTCCATCAGATTCCTGGAGAGATAAACCTATTTCGAGATGAAAACGCTTCACTCAATCAATGATAGTTGTATATGATTGTAATTATGCTCTCTCTGTTTTCTATACTGAATTTAAAATGTGCTCGGTCTGCTGAAAGTAGATGGAATTAAGTATATTTTAAAATTCAGTTGGAGATTTTAATGAGGAAAAAGGAAATAAGAAATATGTCTAGTCCAAACCCTGTCATTTAGTTTAGTCACTAGGAAATCTGTTCATGTTGAATAATCGTCCAGTACTAAATGGTTAGCCTTTAATATGTTATTCTTTTCCAGTGTCATGGAGCATGGTTCGTACCAGGATCAATCGCAAGCAACATTCACATTGACAGATGAGGACCATACTCTAGCAAACTCAATTAGATATATTCT
The DNA here is from genome assembly GCF_004379255.2 of Salvia splendens. NCBI lineage: Eukaryota > Viridiplantae > Streptophyta > Magnoliopsida > Lamiales > Lamiaceae > Salvia > Salvia splendens. The sequence goes on from NC_056040.1 coordinate 12,792,668, forward strand.
TAATCAAGAGTAAGTTCTACAACTCTTATGTCTCGAATGAGTGAAGGGTGATGCGGTGTATGCATTCTTCATGCCGGCATAATCAGTCATTTTTTAAATAAAATGATCATGTTGGGCATTGGCCTTTATTTTTTCTTATTCAATATCGGGTCAGAGCACTCTAACGAGGAATAAATGTCCTTGCAGCCCCAGAGTATCATTTGTCGGTTACAGCATACCACACCCTTCTGATGCTCGGGTGAACATAAGAGTGCAAACTACCGGTGAAGCTTGCTAACCTTTCTTTTTGATGATATAAAGCGCCCTTGCTTAATAAAGCTATCTAGAATTCACAAGTAATTGGCATGCTTGAATAGTTCAAATAGATGCTTACCATAATGATATAAAACTTCTCCCCTTCTATGTTCAAATTGTTAGGCAACTGCCACTCATCTATCCAATAAAGCATTTTTTTTGTTCCTTTGTGTGTGAATATTCATATTTTTGCATAATGCTGTAGGTGACCCAGCACGCGAGGTGTTGAAAGATTCGTGTGAGGATTTAATGCTTCTATGCAAGCATGTTACAAACACCTTTGATCAGGCTGTTGCGGAGTTCAAGAGTAGGCCAAAAAAGCCAGTCACAGAATCCATGGACACTTCACCTTAATACATATAGTGATCTTTTAAGCAGATTTTTCTGTCTTTTATTTATGTTGTTTTCAGTTGCTACCGTTTGTGATTATTTCCAACTCTTCAAGTTAGGAGGAGCTTATTTTCGGCAAACAGATTTTAATTGATCCAGTATTTTAGAACCATTACAAAGTTGCATTCGATTATTTTGTGGTTGAAGTTGTAGTAACAAATAACAAAATCATTATTTCAGTAATATTTGTTTTTAATTCATATTCTTATTGTTCCTCTATTGTCTTTTTTTATATATCAAAATGAATTTTCTGTCTTTCTATTTTATATACCTCTTCAAAAAAATGAATTTTTTTTTAACATTCAAAAAATACCATGTTTACAAAGAGATATATACACACCCACAACCATGTAATTTCGCGTATTGATAAAAAAAAGAGGTTAAATAGTATGGAAAAAAATATACACTCATACAGTCAACTAATTTTATATTTGTGTTAATAGTAGTTGAATATTTACTTCAAATTCATTTTAGAAATATTTTTAGTATCATCTGGATAGTTTAGCTGAAAAATCCTTACACGTATTAGCAACAGTAAAATTGTGTTAACGTTATGTAAATAAAAACAAATAATACTAACAATAATCAACTGCAACTTCTTCACCGTGGAATAGACATTAAAGTGTAAAATTTTTAGTCCACAATTTTGTTTAAGTAGTAGTATAATATATAGATGCTGGATCAAGTGATCAGTAACTTATGGCGCAGCTTTAACTGGAGCAGAGCTTCTCCAGAGCCAAGTTCTCGTCACCACCAACACTCTCAAGAGCACTTCTCACCAAAGCTTCAGAAAACCCCATCTCCACAAGCTTCTGCACCTGCGCAGATTGCAGAGAATTTGGAACTGTGTTCGTTTAATATACGACAAGTATATCATCTAGAATATTACATACGTTTTCCTCGACACCATATGTTCTGGCGAAAGCATTTGTCCAGTAATGAGCCGTCCCAACAAACGTCTGATAGTCTTTTAGATACTGAAGAGTGCAGAAGAATAACTTCCAATAAACAAGTAGGGACGGTGAAAAAGAACTGGTACCAAATCGGTGCTCGAGCAACACAAGGTTGCCATAAAATTGAAGTGTACATGGAAAGAGCAAGCACATGGTAAAATTTGTAACTTAAGTTCACCAAGAATAAAGACGAAAGCACAATGACAGCACCTGTTGTGCTACAACAGCATCCTGGGGATCGTCAGGCTCGGGAGCAGATAATAATGCTTGAACAGAAAGAAGTGCTGTTTTCAAAGTCAGTGCTGGGCTCCATTGGTCTTTCAGGATATCAAGGCATATGGCACCACTTTGACTGCTAATATTTGGGTGCCTTTGTCGTAAATAAAGCCATTAAAGAAGTGAAAACATAAGTAACTACGCAAACCATGATATCAAAACCTAAAATGCTACTGATAAGCAATGGAAAATGAAATTGGCAGCCGCACAAAAACTATTTGCAAGAAAATTTATATATCAGGTCCAACTCGTAAAATGTCAGCCTTGAGTTAATTATGAGACAAGTGTGAAGTTTCCACGGCAAATAGAATTTGGTTTTTAATGAAATGTGATTTGCATGCACTCTGGGGGGCCACATATAGTGACGGTAACGTGTTCAATTTATAATAAGTTCAATCCTCATTTTAAAAAATTGAGACGCAACCCACTGAACCCAGACAGAAAATTGTGAAGATTTTGGGAACCCACTAAACATCAGAATTAGATTTCTCAATACAAAATTGCAAAACAGAACCAAAAATATATTTTCCACAACATTATTCATAACAGTCTTATGGATCAGATTTTCTAATACAGTCATTCTATGTATCTCCTAAAACACATGCCAAGACAAGCACAATATCTAAAGATAGTCTAGAAACTAAGAGCTGAGAAACAACTAAGAAATAACTCATTTAAAGAAGCATTATTCCCACAAAATATAAATTTTAATTAGATAATAGAATATCTAAATTGACACTCTCAGTTGTTTCTATTATGAGGGAATCACAATCAGAGACTACCCTCCCCATGAATGTAGTAGAAGCAGACAAAGTAAGTACTTGGTCTTTTTTATAGCCTTCATTCATTACATACTAGTATTTTATCATCAAGAAATAAATGTGCATATCTAATTTATAATTTTATATTTGCTTATCTAATCCTACGTCAGCCTAAAAGTTGCTTTTTTTCCTATGCCAAGGCACTACAAAGCAATTTATAATTTCACATTTGCTCATCATAGTTCGGCTTGAGGTCTAAGTATCTCTAATTTATGTTTGAGCCTAGAAAGTACATATACAAAATTACAAACTGAATTACAGCCATGGTGAATATTGAATTTAAGGAAATCGAACTGGCAAATAAGCAAGGAAAACAATCCATACACAAGCTGGGAGTCCTGCCCACACCATATTTTGAAAACTACCCATATGTTCCCAGTAGGTTTTTAGCTCCTAAATATGCTATCATTCATTACATTAAATATCCTTGAAAATTTAAGAAATCATTTGCTATCAGAAAGTTGAACTGGAAAGATCCAATAAGCATAACCTCAACCTATACCACACCATTAAAATGTGTATCCCCCTCAACAAGTTCAATGAAAGAAAACCTAGTAACTGAATGCATCATATCGTTTCACTTTCATAGAGACGTGATATTATTATATGCATGAGTAGACCTGTACAGGTGGAAGATTCAGATGATCGTTCAAATCCAGTCGTTCCGTAACAAGTAAAACAGCAGTTCAGACTTCATACTTTTACATGCAAACATTAGGGGTAGAAAGAGCACAAAAATATAGGTTTCACCATACCACACTTTAGTTGCAAACCGCATTTTGGGAGGCTCAAAAGGGTAACCATCTGCAAAGATGAGGAAAAAGAATGAAATTGCAAATATTTGGTAATAAACTTAAGATCAAGAGTTACATTTCATGAAAACTTAAGAATGCAAAGAAGTTCCCTATTTCAAAGTTTCCAGCTATCATGAAGGTTAGTATGTAACATACACCTAGAAAGTAGGAATAAGAAGATAATATGTGTCGCACTCTTGAAACTCAAGAGTTTATTCCAGAGATAATCAAACAATAGTACCATCTTTTATTTAATACGGAGTATTTCTTATTAATGTGAAATCTTCAAAGCATCAACCAGCCATTTAGAGACTCGGACTAAAGCTTTGAACAAGATACCTGAATTGGAAGATTAAGATTTATGCATAATTATGCCAATCATGAATCAGAGCATAAGTCCATGAATCAGTCAACATTGAGCTACTTATCATGTGGACTAGGTAAAATAGAAATACTATGACTGATCAATCCTGTTGTAGTTTGACATGAATCATGTACTGCTTTGCAGAGGAATCAATTATACTTCCGATTAGTTGTTTATTAATAAATTCAAAATTCGGATCAGCAAAGCTACTGTTGAAGCTGAACTATTTTTGCAAGAAAAACTAGTAATAGGTCTAATAGCTGTTAACTAGAATACTAGAAACGAGGAAGAGTGCTGCTCAGATGATAACTCAGCTGCATCCAAGTAATAAACACACATTGGTCTAGTGAAATATATTAAGGATACCGAATGAAGTTGTAAGGGACCAACAGGAAGCAAGAAGGACTATTTGATGATAGCAAGGAATTTCAAATGTCCAATAGTGTACCTAAAAACATAAAACAGTTGATGGTTCGGAATGAAATCACAGTGCAAAGGGGGTAGTGGATATGAAGTTAGACAAGCCAAAATGAAAGTCATCTGTAGTTTCGTGAGAGGTTAACGAAGGGATTCCCATCATTGGCTTCAAAATGACTTTAAAACAACATCAACTATTTCACAGAATGTGGCAACTGCAATGAATTTCCCCGTGATCATATACCAATTCCTACACGTAAACACGGGAACTTCATCCATATTAAAAAACAATGAGGGGCTAATTATGCAAAGAGTACTACCAATTTAATGCAGCGAACCATAGCGGGAACAAAAGGTAATACGAACAAAATGCAAAATAATTTAATCACAGAACATGTACTTGATTTAATAAAAAACAGAAACGTGATACAACATGAGCAAACACTTACCGATGTCAAAAACATAAGAGCAATAAAGCAATTGACTAATCCGTTTCAATAATTCGTTCCTAAATTCGATACACTCTAGCAAAGGGAAATGAAATATTACCAGGCAGAGTAATGTCTATCTTGAAGGTGCCGCCTTCATAAGGTGTACCAACAGGACCAGTGATTGTACCAAGCAGGTGGGAGAGATTAGTGTCACCCTTAGGGCTGACCTTTATCCCAGAAACCTCAAAGTCTTTATTGCATTCCTGCAATTCCTTCTGAACCCTACCGAAATCTACCATTTTCCGTACAATTTTTTCCCCAAATCAAAATGAAAAATGTGAAATTGAGGCCCTAGAGAGGTGTTTTTGTGAAGGTTTTATGCTCCACCGCGGCTTCTTTCTCTCTTTCCTAACAGGAGGAGAGAAACAGCGTGCTGTGCACTGTGAATTAATATCCCTACTTTTGTGTTTATGTGCCTCATTTTTAATTAATTTAATCTGTTATATTCTTGATTATAGAGTATAATTCTTTTGTCCCGCTACAATGTGAATATTCACAAAATAAAATCAAATGTTTCGATTTCTGTGTCCTAATTTAAATCAAACCTTTTTAGTATCATTTGATTACAAAAAAAAACAATCCATCATATTCATTTTTGGCATGTAATTGACATAGTTATGGAGAAAAAATTCAACCCAATGGCTAATATGGTTTGGTTAGATTTAGCTTTTGAGGTTAAAATTTTCAATGTTCAAAATTAGGATTACTAACTTTTTCTTTTTTCATCGTATTTAAGAATATAAAATTTAGGTACAAATAAACATGGTCAAATCATCTAATAATGAATTGTCATACAAATACCTCTAGCAGCAAGAAAACATCATTAAAATTTGTAATTATGAATTGAACCCATAAGGATACAATTTGGTTGTAAAATTTTTAAATCAATGTACTTTGAGCTAAAGTAATGTTAAAATAGAAAATCGTATAAGACAATAATTGCTCTTAACACGACGATGAAATGTAATTTACTTTTAGTATCAACTTCTTTTTCATCCATTAGGTTAAAGGTTCAGAGTTACCACGGATTAAATAGAGTTATCATTATTCATCCTCTTTACATGATAAAATGACACTCCTATTTTTTAATTGTTTTGAAAGTTATCCAACACATGCAACCAAATTGAATCATGCTTTAATTATATCTAATTAAGGATCATATTAAGTTATAGTACTATCCCTTGTTGGTAAACACAAATGAGAGAATCGAGCAACTAAAATAACTTGGATACATTTCAAAGCCTATACTCATTAACCTATATATTGTCCCACGGAACCCCAGTAGACGACAACTTAACTTCGAACACAAATAAACACTATTGGTTCACGGAGATTAGGGTTTTAATCTCATCGTGTCAATCGTGCAACTGTGAAATGATGTATTTTTGGTAAGTTTTAAGCATGTTAGGATATGGCACATAGGGATTTTGTAAAGCTATTACTCGAATATTTTTATTATTAGATTTTTCGGATACATTTGTATACCTATTTGCTTAGTTTTAAAAAATAATATAAGAAATTATTATGTCCAACAGCTACACCTTCTATAACAAGTAAAAAAAAATATTTTCCGAAGTTAAATCACATATTTTATCCTTCAAAACTTACGGATTGCTACAAAAGCAGACATAAATCATGTTTATAAAAACATTAACCCTAGCATTAAATAAAACCTAATCTCTTTGAGTCATGCTTAAATGTAATTACAAATGAATGCATATTACATTACTATAAACCCAAAAAAAATTGATCGAGAATGTGTAAAATTTATTTAGGGTTATCATTTTTGTCCAAACTTCATAATATCATGCTATTTAGAGCACCCGCAACGCGTGCCGAAACCGTTCCGCGTGCCGTTCCGCCGGAACGGTTTCGCCGCGGAACGCGTTGCGGCGCTGCATTCCGCTCCCGTCTCGTTCCCATTCCGTGCCGGGTGCCGACGGCACGTAACGCGGCACGGAACAAGCCGCCACGAGCCTGGGCGACGTGGCCGATCCCCGTGCGTGCGTGCTTCCCACTCGCCGGCCCGCGAGTGGGACACGTCAGCAATGACGCAATAATTATTTTTTTTTTTATAAAAATCGAATTTTTAAAAAAAAATTTTTTTTTAAACGGTAACATTACCGTTTTTTTTTAACTTTTTCTTAATTTTTTTAATTTTTATTTTTATTTTCTTATTCTATAAATACACCTAATTCATTCATTTTATACACAACTACACATCTATTCTTCCTACATCAACATCAATTTCTCTCCAATTTTCATATTCTATCTCTTCAAAAAATGTCCGGCGACGGCAATTACGGTGGTGGCGGCGCCGGAGGGTGGGATCTCAACGCGTTCGGCGATTGGGAGACCATGTACAACACACTTGGTGGTTCTGGGTCATCGACGCCGGGCACGCAGGGGTTGGCGACGCCGGGTGGGTACCAACCACCCACTTTCGATGTGGATGCCTACGCTCGAGGCTCCGGCTCGCGGCTTTCCTAGGGTTTGTCCCAGATTCGGGAGGATATCCCCGTTGAACCCACTCAGGGAGGAGGCCGAGGCGGTGGAAGCTGCAGGGCTGCGTCTGAGGCACCCGAGGAGAATGAGGAGGAGGAGCCGGAGGATCTGGGCCGGCATCCCTACACCAACGAAGAAACAAAGGCGGTGTACACCGCCTGGCTCACCGTCTCATATGATCCCATCGTCGGCAACCAACAAGCCGCCAAGTGCTTCTGGGAAAAGGTCCGTGATGTCTACCACGAGACTAAGCCGAAAGGGGCCCGGAAGCGCAAATATACAATGCTTCGTGCTCACTTTGGCCGAGTCGATTTACAGGTCAAAAAATTCTGCGGGATCTACTCCACCGAAGCGGCGCACTACCAAAGCGGAGCTTCGGGCGCCGACATACTGAGGGCGGCTATGCGCGCCTTCCACCAGGACACCGGTGTACAGTTCAAATATGTTGATATTTGGCAGCTCGTCAAGGACGAGGAAAGGTGGGCCGGCGGTGTCCGCTCCAGCTCGGGATCAACCTCAAAGCGGACGAAGCACACGACGAGCGGCCAGTACTCGTCTGGTGACACCGATGCGCCCAGTGATCGTGGCACGCAGGAGGTTGGGGTTACGGCCGCCGAGTACGAGGGATCTAGCCGTGGGCGTCGTCGTCCGCAAGGGACGAAGGCGGCGAAAGCGGCTAGAGCGAGGAAGGGCCGAGGAGAATCAAGCCAGTCGGCCTCGGGATCGGGCTCACAAGGAGGCTCGAACACACTTATGGTGGCGTACATAACCGCCACAATGGCGGACACTTCCCGCTTCTCGTACGCCCAATACACGGCCTGGTGGAACGGAATTGTGCATATGACAGGACTACTTGGTCTTCCCCCTCCCCCTAAACCTCGACCGCCTCCGGAGGATGATTCGCCGGCGGAGTAGTTTTTTTTATTTTCCCACGTTTAAGTTGTAATTTTTTTTAATATTGTGTGTTTTTTAATGAAGTATGTTTGTTTTTTAATAAAGTATGTTTGTTTTTTAATAAAGTGTGTTTATTTAATTTAATTTAGTTGGAAATAAAAATAAAAATTGAAATAGAATGAATAGTAATTTAAGGAACGGTTAAGGAACGGTTAAGGAACGGAGGGTTGCAGGTTCCGTTCCTTAGTTAAGGAATGGAGTAAAAAAGTACAGTGGGGCCCTCAAATAGTGGTTTAAGGAACGGTATAGGAACGGTATAGGAACAGCGTCGTGGATGGCCTTAGAGGATTAAAATCATTGCTTTAAAAACCAGACCACACATGTTATATTCTATATTTAGACACAAACTGACACGTTGTCCATTCCAACTTGACCATAGAAACCGTCACACTATCCAACCGATGCGAATCGGAAAAACTAGTCGATTTAACTGATCGGTGATTAAACTTATTTTTATTTTACCATGACTCAGTTAATTTTTCTTATAGCTATGATTACTCACAATTTTAAACCTAATAAAATTTGAGCTTAATTTCTGATTTATAGAGTTCAACCAAATACATCTTAGAGCATCCACTACGCGTCCCGCGCGGGGCTCGTGTTCCGTCCCGGAGGGACGGTTCCGCCGCGGGACGCGTTGCAACGTTCGTCCCGTCCCCTAGCCCATCCCCAGCCCGTATCCGCGAGACAAGGGACGCGCCGGCCCGTCACGCTCCCCCGATGCATGCGTGACGCCCACTCGCTGGCCCGCGAGTGGGCGTCGTCACGGATGACGCAATAATTCATTTTTTAAAAAAAATCTGAATTTTAATAATAAAAAAAATTAATTTTCAAACGGTAATATTACCGTTAATTTTTTTTTCCTTTTTTTTTTTATTTTTTTACTCTATAAATAATCTTATTTCATACTCATTTCAAACACAAACACACCTCTATTCCTCTCGAATCCTCTCTATCACTCCAATTTCCATCTTAAATCAACTCAAACAAATGGATCCTTTTGAGCAAATGCGTCAATTAATGGAACAATCACTTGAAGAAGATCGAAGACGAGAGGCGGAGGAAGCCGCACCACCCCCACGACGCTCCCGGAAGTACATCAATCGGAACCGGGAGGAAGCCGCCGCACGGTTAGTACGCGACTACTTCTGCGATAACCCGATTTGGGGAGATACCTACTTCCGTCGCCGTTTCCGCATGAGTAAACCGCTATTTCTCCACATGGATTGAATTGGGTTGGAAAAAAAATAAAAAATGAAATTGAATGAATAGTAATTAAGAGACTGTTAAGGGACTGAGCGTTGCATGTTCCGTTCATTAGTTAAGGGATGTAGGAAAAAAGGACAGTGGGACCCTCAAATAGTGGTCAAATAGTAGTTAAGGGACGGTTTAAGGGACGATATAGAGACAGCTTAGTGGATGACCTTAAATAAATTGATAAATACACATACATACACAATTAGACAGTAGCAGTCTAGCTGTTGATGCGGTCAGCTGTGATTCGAGATTCCACCCATATGGCAGGTTCAGGTTCGCGGACTATTTATACATACACGTTTCGGACTATTTATACATACACGTTTGGAATAATAAAGAATACCCTTCGCCCCGCTTCGCTCATCTTTCAACTCTCACTCTCTCTGCCCCGCCCGCTTCACCGCTTCCGAGAAGACCTACAATGTTTGGTGCCGGAGGAGATCGACGCCAGATGTCCTTTGACATTGATCCAGTACATTCATTAACTTATTTTTTTTTCTCAACATCGGCTATATATATATATATATATATATATATATATATATATATATTTTCCCCACTGATTTCATTTTTGGACCGTCTATACCAGTTATGCAACAGTTGAGCTGACGAAACCCTGCCAATCTAGAGTGAAATTGCTTTTCGGTTTGAATTGTGTGATTCTATGCTTTTTTTCAACTTTTTCGAGTCGTAATTCAATGCAGTTTTTTAGGGTGGTTTCAGTAATAAGTTAAGTCGAGATGAGGATTGTTATCTGATGATTTTCTATTTATGTGTCTGAGGGATTGGCTTCATTCTCAGTGTGTTGTTTTAACATTTATTGAGAACTTTGTACCTGAGGAGTTTGAGTCGTCTTGAAGAATTTAATTGGCGATTATTAGGTCTCTCTAGGGCTCTCTGTGTCAGTCCATTCATTTTTTGCCAAATCTAAGGTTGTTATGATGTTGAATTTGTAAATTGTTTGGTTGGTAACTTCATGGTTATGTCTTATAGCAGACAGTTCACGAGGTTGGATCACTGATATGAGCTTGCGCAAATATAGCTTGTACAAGTGTTGTTTTCTAGGAGTTTGTCTGTAGTTCATATGTTTGGTACAAACTTAATGCTCCTTTGTTTGTCATGTTATTCTGATATCTGGTAAATCTGCAGTAATTTGTTTGTCAGAGTAATATCTAGCAAGTCAAATTATCGTTGAGTTATCTATTTTCTATTTTTGTGGCCCCGATTTAAAACAACTGAGCAGAATCCGGGAACTATGTATTAAATTCATTATGAATACTTTTTTCCTTTCGTTAAATCTTAATCTTGACAGAAAATTTTAACTCATGCACCCTATCATACCTGTCTTTGTGCACAGTGACAATATGCATTGACGTTGGCAAGCTTACACGTGTTGTGAATTTATGATATTGAAGGTAAAAAATATTGTTTCTGTGACAGCTGTCAGTTGACTCAAATGCATTGATCGTCACTTACCCGAAGCCTAACTTTGTTGGAGGGAATTCGCCTTTCCCAATGGAGGATGTACAGCAATATTCCCATGGTTCAAATGTTGAATTGGTTGTTAGCCATTCTAAGGTTTGCCAAAAGCTTTCTTACTATGTGTGGATGTACCAATTAATTGTGACTGATTGACTTGCTTTTTTTGGGTTTAAAAATGAAAATACACTTGTTCAATTCTTTGTGTAGTTCCTGGAAAATAATTGCATGAGTGTACGTGACTTGTAGAAACTTGAAGATGATCTGCAGCAGCTGGGAGAAAAAATTAAGCATCAGGAGGAAAATGTCAACTACTTGAAAACTTTGAGGAGTAAGTTGGAAGACTCAATTTTTGATATTCAAGGTATGTGTTCCTATTTTCCTAAGTTTTCTTTCTAACAAACATGTAAATACAGTGCCAAAAATCATGAAGTATTACCAAGCTTTTCTTACCAATAATAATAATTACTATTATTTATTATTCATATGAAAAACATGTGGTTGCTCTCCCTCAAGACTCAAATAAAATAATTATGAAAACAACTTTTGCAAAAGAGTGTGTTGGTAATCTCTCCTCCAACCAAGATAGAGATACCATTAATGCGGGCAATCTCACGCATATATGAATATCTGATCACAAAAATTGTGCAGTATCTCATGAGATCTCCTACTTGAAAATCCTAGAAACTCAAAGATCCGATAGTACGATACTTAAATTATCCTAGTAACTGGCGAGGTCACTGTAACTCTCATAAAAGAATAAAACCTACTCCTCACAATGTGCACAGTCAGGGTTTATATAATTATATAGATTAACTAATAGAGTCATACTACTATTTAAAAGAAACCATGACAATAGGAAATATATCAAAACTAAATGAACTCATAGAATCTGCATCCACCATCCCCTCATGCTCTTTCTCCAATCACTGCTTCTGTTCCTTTTTCTTCTAGCATAAACCTTGTTTGTTGGGTTCCCATTGTTATCCTAGCTACTCTAGGTGTATCATATAATCCCCCGGGAAAGTTTCTAAAAAATACATAGATCTTTGGTATCATCATCCATTCTAGGATATGTCGTAAGACCAATAAGCTGGTTCTAGATGCTGCTATGCTATTAAAAGAATTTATATAACACATTCACCGGGATGTACATGTTGCCTCTTCCTGTACCCTTAGAGCCTTTTGTTGTGAAGATTATTGGTGTTTCATGCATTATGAAATTGTTCAAGTGGGATCCTCTAGATACTTGCCCATGAAAAATGAATTGAATACTTTATTCAAGCTTCTTCATGGGCTATTTACCATCTAACAAGAAACGAAGGGTTCGAGTGCAGCAGGAGTAAACAATATTGGGTCCAGTGATTTTCATTCCTAGATAAATAAGAATTTTGGATCATAATCATCCACAATGGGGCATGTCCGTTGAGTCCCCTGGCTTTCTCCCACACTGTTTCTGATGAATTCGTACCACACATTCCTCTAATTTGGAATTAGAGTGTGGAATTGGTTATACTATGGAATCATGAATAATCATTGCTTCAGCTGTCCATTGATATCACAACCTATATTATTGTTACACTCTTACACTTTTACTTTTGGTACTATCTTCTACTCATACTTCACTTGATGGCTACGATATAGGTCCTGTTCAACAGTAAAGCATACTCATTTTGGAATTTATTTTTTTACATGTGTTTTCCCCCTTATTGTCATGACAGTTTCTATAGGGAAACACCATCCAACTTTATATAAAGAGGAAAATGGAAAGGCTTCATGTGGAGAGAGTGATGAAGAAACAACTCAGCATATTATGAAGTATGAGAACTCTGCAGCTGCCCTTTTGTGTAAGATTAAAAGCGAAGTTCAGTTTTCTGACGATCTATTGATTAAAGATGTGGTTGGGGTTGTTGCTACACTTGGAAAAGTTGACGATGCTAATCTTAGCAGGTGGGTTTAATATGTCCGAATGGTCTTTTTTCCTTCCAACCATATCATGCTGACATCATTCATCTGCAATTTCATGGGTCATTTTGCTTGCACCAGCTGAAGCTCATAAATGAATGAACAAGGCTAGTTGATGTTTGTCATGTAGATTCTTGTACAAAAGTTGCTGGATACCATCACAGCAGTATTATCTTTTTTGGATCTAGGAAATCAGCATTCCTCAATAAAGAATGTGCATGAATCAATTGACTTGCTATAATTGAAAAAGGAAAACATGAAATGGTTGACCTTTTTAATATTCAATGTGTTACTCAGGATTCTTTCGGAATACTTGGGCCTACAAACAATGCTAGCAGTGGTCTGCAAATCCTATGAAGGTGTTAAGAACCTGGAAACATACACCAAAGACGGACTAATAAATAAAGGTTCCGGCATCCATGCATTTGCAGCTTCTAAGGGCAGACACCTGGATGACCGATTTCATGTTATTTGTCTTGAAAATCTTAGGTATGTCCTTGTGTGCTTGATGTCGATGTCTTGAAATTTCTCCCTTAGCTTCCCATCATGAACCAACCTAACTTAACATTCTATGTTTTTTTTCCAATCTGGATTTCTGTTAGACCGTATGCAGGTGCGTTGATAGCTGATGACCCTCAACGGAGGCTCAATCTTCTAAAGCCAAGGTTAATCAATGGTGAAACTCCTCCTGGGTTTCTTGGTTTTGCCGTAAACATGATTAAGATTGATAATAGTTACTTACACCCTATCTTCAAATCTGGGCACAGTCTACGAGAGACACTCTTCTATAATCTCTTCTTAAATTTGCAAGTGTATAAATCAAGAGAAGAGATGCAAAATGCACGGTCTTCTATAACAACTGGAGCCATATCTCTAGATGGAGGCTTGATTAAAAGTCCTGGCATATTCACCTTGGGCCATTATCGGTGAGAAGCTCCGCCTTCAAATCATATCTGTCAAATTCTTTCCAGTAGTCTGCACCGTTCTCAATGCTGTTCATTCACATTACACAATGTGAACAAGTAACTATCATTATTTTGAAGCTTTCAATTTATTATTCTTCTATTGGTTAACTATAATTTCAAACAATCACTTTATTTCCTTCTTCAGCTTATTTTGTTTAAACTTTCATCTTTATCACTATAGGGGAGATATAGATGTCAAGTTCCCCTGTGATCCCAAAAAGTTTGTCAAGTCTGCAAACGATTCTGAGCTTCAAAATCGGCTGAAAGAGATGAAATGGAAGAAGGACCGGGCACTAGAGGATATGCAGAGAGAACAGGATTTATTGGACCAGGCAAAGTTCAAATATGAAATCAAGAAAAGAGAACTTGTTCGCTTTATTGCTGAAAGCTCATCATTAATGACTCAAGGTAATACTGAACTATGTACCATTATTTATTCAACAAGCCTTTTTTTTCCTTTAATCTCCTTTGTATGAGCTGCTCAAGTAACTGATTTTGCTTGTGCCTACTCATTTTTTAACTGGTCACTGCTTTAAAAAACACGAAAACAATCCACCACGTAGAAATGAGCCCCAGCTTTCATAACTTTACTTGTTGGCTGTTTCGAAGCTCTAGTCATTGCAGCACTTCAAGTCTCACATCTCTTATAACAGGGGCTTTATGCTTTGTTTTTTTAACCAGAATGCTCATAGCAATTGTTTCTTGGAGAAGATAATTGAATTTAAGAATTTTACATTATTTTTTCATGACTGCCACTCTGCCAGATATTTGCATTTCAAGTTCTAATGAAAGTTTACGCTTTTTTCAAAAACACTATCACTTCATATGCATTCTGTTTTCCTTTATGTACTTAAAATATGATTCTTGATATCATCAGTATCAGGTGGGATGTGTATCAACCCCTAGATGATTTCATGGAGGCATGTACGGACCAGTGGCAAAGGAACTAGAAGAAGCACTTAGAGATCCTGCTAAATAAATTCAGCTTCTATTGTTTATTGAAATAATGTGCACATGAATTATTTTTTTTCACTTGCAACATTACCTATGTTAGGTTTTTCCAAAACCCTACTTATTACAGAAATTATTCAGTTATAGTGCCATTTTGTGAAACCTATTCTTCAAATTTGGAAGTCTTTGACGACACCAGATTGTTTTTATCTTAAAGGCATGTTTACTTGTGTTATACTAGTATTTGTTTTTCAGTGCCCTGGTTGGAGTGTTTTTCTTAAATAGTACTAACATTTTTCTTCCTGAATATGCTGCATTACGTAGTTACAGCATGTTTTTTATCCCATGCTTGGAGCTGTTTTCTGAAAGACATTGGAAGCAAATGTGTTGAGTTACGTAGCTTTATGAAAACATATGCTCTCTCCCTCAAAAGTCAGAAAGAACATCCTCCCTGAATACAGCCGCCCCCACCCCCACTGTTTGCATAAGGCCTACGCCTCGTTTCCCCACATTGTTTTCTAGGCTCGGCATTAAAGAGTTTGGTCCTGGAATTTCTTCTACTATATCTTGCAATGTGAATGCGAAGTTTACCTAGTAGCATCCTTGGCTATATGTCCAATGAGCATGAAGGCAGATGGAGACGACATACTTTTGGGTAAGAACTCTATAATTTTGGGTAAGAAATCTAAAACGCATAAGTTATTACTCTGACTTAGATCTATACCTTGCGCGTAATGATCGGCATACGATCTATTAGTAGTGAAAGATTGATTTTTGGTTTACTGCATGGACAATGTTGTAAAACCAGTTATGAGGTGAAGATTATGTGTGAGCATTGTGGAACTTGCATGAGAAGTAAAAACACATGAATTCATATTAGTGTGTTGCGCAGGATATACATATATGAATGACATAGGATTGATATTTATGAATTATGATTCTTTCCTTTCTCATGGAACTAATCCGTGAAGTGGTTTCAAGACGGAGAATTGTTGTCACCAAGCTGTCTCGGGACCTTAGTATGAAGAATACTGCATCGTGGAATGCAGTAGGTATTTGGTTTAATTTTGAATGGAGTACAATTTAGTGTTACACTTAATAAGAGTGTCGTGTTCCATGAATTAAAGGGATATGACTCTTTTTCCTGCCACAGTTCCACTTAATTGTGCTAAGTCTGCAGAGAGGAAAGAGCCTTACTACGAGAAGATGTTCCCAGGAACCAGTATTGACCATAATGCAGCTCCATTAAAGAAAGGTACTTAAATGAATGTATTAATTTGCTTAATAGTAATATATGCTCACTAGAAATGGTAATGTGCCATGTTGGACAATAAACATGTGCCAGAATTTCTTTTTTTTTCTATGTGCATCGCGACCTAGAATCCTGAAAGGAATAGAATCCTGAAAGGAATAGGTGCGTCGTATTAAGAGTTCAAATCATTTACATCCAACAAAAATTGGACTCATGTCAAATTTCAAAAAATGAAGAGTTCATTTGAGTGAAGTACGTATGTAAGTGGTCTCTAAATTATTGAGGTCTCACAACTATGGGCGTAAGTAATCACGTTTCAGGTGTTTATTTCACCTTTTCAAATGAAAATTCCATTTTTTGTTTTTTTCTTCTCTCTCTCTTCTCTTGCACACTTCTCTCTATTTTTTTTAAACCGTGACACTCTCTCATCTGCTAAGTAAGTCTCTCTGTATCTGTCTCTCTTATAGCTATAATTCTTTGAAATTATCATACCTTTACCCGCCTTTTATCATTCTCTCTTACTTTACTAATTTCTTACTAAAGCTCGTGTTATTTACAAATGAGACTATTTTTTCTTAACGGAGGGAGTAAATTGCAAAATTTAGATTTGCCTTTGTTGTTCCATACAATGTTTTTAACAATGCTCGAAATTAAAATAAAAAATAAAAAGGAAAAAAATTACTTATTCTAATTAATAAACATTGTTTTGAACATCACCATGCATATGCATAACACAATTAAGAAAATTGATACTTTGTTAGTTTTTATTTTTTGCTTTCAAATGCAAACTAGAAATCTAATAAGAGAAGAAAGATTGTAGCCGCTTGTTAGGCTAATAAAAATTTAACCAAAATTGGTGATTTAAATATTTACTCTCCATTTATTTATGAAAATAATACTATGCTTAGTAAATATCAGTATTTCTTTCATCCCTTGTTAAGTGATGTATTTTTTTGACACATAATTTAAGAAAATGATGTTAAAAGTTAAGTGAAATAATAAAATAAGATAAAGACAAATGTAGAGAGAATATTTTTTAATGGTTAATTTTTACAAAAAAGTAAACTAAAATGACTCAAAACAAATACACTGAATTACTACGAAATATTTGGTGTATTATAATTTAATACTAGTACTATTTTAAGTTTCACATATCAAAATAGAGAAATGTCCAGATGAGGTTTCAAGATAATTCTTTTTATGGAGAAATTTCAGGATAATTCTAGAAATATATACATGAAGCACCAGCAGCCACTAAAGAAGGATAATGTATATGTCGTGGTTTAACATCATAGTAAAAAATTTCGTGCATTTGATGTAGACTTACGTTGTAAAGGCTATACACCCTTCATTCCAAAATAGTCAATTTTGCTATTTTAATCCCATTTGTCAAACTTAATCCAATTATAATAGTGAAAACTTGTTTTAAATTAATCGAATTCGAGTTTTGGAAACTTATTTTTTATCTCTATACGAATTATGAAATCCATTCTATATAAGCAATTTTTGAATAATTCAACCAAAGGCTCGCTCTAATAAAGATTTGGACTAGACCTTTGTGAATTCATTGTATCTGACCACAATTTTGATAGATGTGATTTTAGCACACGGTATGTGTCACGCTTAATTCCATATCACTTTAGTCCAACTATTTGTCATCGGAATCTTAGAAATCCAATTAAAGTCGACTGGTTTAAATCACAATCACATAGCATATCATAACACACCCCATCATAATTATCCTCAATTTCCGAATTTAATATTTTGCGGTTATGAATAAATACAAGTAGTAGGAGTAATATTTTAAGGATTGATACAGGGGAGGACGTGTATGTTTTGGATTAGATTAAATGGGAGGTCTATGTCAATGGAAATACAATGAGTGCTTGTGCACAAAAACCTTGCCCAAAATAGTCTATTTGTATTTTGTGGCCTCTGTCAAGACACACACATTATCATAAATGTGTGTGTCACACTGTATGTGGTATGATCTAATCCTTCTCTTACATGGGTAGACAGGCTATTTGTCTACTTTCCGCCATCCAAGCAATCCATTACAAGAAAAAAAATGTTAATACTATAGACATGGTAACAGTATGTGATTAAAAAAGTAATTATATACTACTAAGGAGTATTTATTAAAAAATTGAAGAAAATTTTACTAAATATCCTTTTACACAAAGCCATGGATAAAGATCATCCTTCCAAACAATGTCGCAAGCACATAGATTTAGCATTGTCTATCCAAATATCCAAACATATGATAGAATAAAAAAAATAATAATAAGACGGCCAGACATATTATTTATTTCAATTAAACTTCACACTTCTTTGAGTTATCGTTGGTTATCGACTTACCGGGAGTTCGGATGGGAATGACAATTGTGCATGCCCATTAATCATTCCGAAAGAAAAAAAAATATTGAAATATAATTCTGCCCCACTGCTAATGCTTCAGTACTACTAGTATTAGTTTGATATATTAAACATGAACTATTCACGATAAGAAACTCTATTATTTCTACTTTTACATAATTTTTGTTTATATAGATTATGCAAGTGAACCACGTGTTTACTGCGAAAATTATAGGGGAATTTAACTCAAAATGAAAAAAATGAGTGTGAGGGATTTAATATAAATTGATAAGTACAGAAACAGTAAAAAATTTGCAAGTGTTATTTATTTATAAAATGATAAGTACAAAAAAAAAAAATTGCCAGCGTTATTTATTTATTTTTGTTAAAATGGGGATCCACTGCATCTCAACTTATCCAAATAATATTGTATGACAACTTTGACTAATTTAAATTAGTAAGTTTTTTTTTTTGAAAAGATAAATTAGTAAGTTTTAAAATAGTAGAAATACACAATTTTAATTAAAATATCCAAATCTATTGAATGAAGGAAGATGTATATGAATACATTACCCAAATGAAGATTTCTATACAAAGGAAAGAAACAGATAGAAACGCGAGGCGCCGCTGGCAGATTTTGTGATTGCAAGATTCACTGCATTTTATCCGTTTCCATTCTACTTTCCCAAATATAAAACCCCCTTTCGTAAATTTGTTAATCCAATCAAAGTTTTCGTGGTTTCCGATAGTTTGCAATTTCAACTGGTGGGTTTTTAATCATGTTTTTTTTTGCACAAATTCGATATATTTACTGGATTCTAATCACTTCTGGTTGCGTTTCAGACATTTTGAGTTCCTGGGGTTTTATTTTATTTTTAATTTTTTCCATTTTTCATCGTATGCCATTTATAGGAGCTTGATTTTATTTGTTGCAAATGAATGTCTGATGGTCTTACCTGAAAATTTTATGGGGTTAAATTCTCATCTTTTCCTCTTTCTGCAGTCACTAAAAGTTGAGATTTTTTTCCTAAATTGTTCGAGTATATAATTTCTACTGTTGTTCAAAATAATGCTTTCTCTTTCAGTCTACAATTGAGCTTTGGATTAATTTTAACATAAATGACTGTTAGGTCTCTTTGAGGAAATCTGATAAGAATATGTACTATACTATATTGTTACCTTTTGCACTAGAAAAATTGAGTTGAAATTCCTGTTTTTGTCTGTATTTAGTTGTCATTCAGTAAATAAATTACATGATTAACCAGCTATCCTTGCTTCTTTGCAGGATAGGTAGAGATTCTGCTGAGTGAATAAATGATTTCGTGGTTTTTCTCCTTGTATGATAGAGAAGGCAATGCATACTATGCTACATGTTCTGCTTCTTATTTTGCTTTGCGTCTGAGTTTGGCTGCTGGGCTATTTGAAGGGACAACATCTGGGATGGCCTTGCGGCGGGTGGATAGATAGATAGCCATTTAGCCATATAATTGAAGTTTATGTAGGAATAATGTTTGCAGTTCTTGTAAACTGAAGAATATGTAAGCACGTTCTTCGGCCTTTTAGTGATATCAGGTTATTGGTTTCCTAGTTTTCTCTTAAGAGGATAAATACTGCTATTTAGTTTGATCAGTTTCACTCTAATGCTAGATAGTAAGTACATCAAATTAGAGGTTGTGGGGGTTGAGTAAAGAGTAAAACAATCATGGGCTTGCCTCAAGTTCCATCAGGAAACGTAGTTGACGAAGTGTCAACTTCGGTGAGCTCAATGATGCAGATTGCCTCACGGTTTGGAGCTGCAGGAAGCTTTGGTGTGAGTGAGAGGTACATTAGGCAGTGTAACAATCGGATGACTAATGACTTTTCAAGCTCTTGCTCTTCATTTGGAGATCATGCAAAGGAATGTGGTACGGTTAGTTTGCATCAAGATGGTGTGCCCAATTTGCAAAAAATGAGGATCGAGTCCATAGACAATACTAGCTTCTTGTCGCGTCATGGTGGCAAGAACATTCAGACTCCTGCTTCGAGGATTGTGGGTTTTGAGCCTAACAATCTGATTAACTGTGTCAATCAGTATGAAGACAAGCATCCTGATTGCATTCATTTGTCTAATGGAAATAGTGTAACTTGCAATACGAATGAGAACCCGAGTGCAATGGTTAGGAAAAGACTATTGTCGCCTTTGAATGGCGTGGTTCTGCCTGATGGATTTAGAGGCGAGCGTCTGGAAATTGGGAACACATTCTACCCTGAGGATTTCCACTTAAGAGGTGGTAGTTACAGGGTTACCGTGAAAGAGAATAAAAAAGCTCACGTATGTAACTTGGACCATGACAGTCCTCCTAATTGGTCTACACCTAGTCCATCTGAAGAAGATTGTGATGTCAACTTCAGGATCATCACCGATGGGCCCTTGTTCAGTAATCATGGATATATATCTCAGAATCTCCTCTCATCATACAATGGTTTTACATTTTCTAATGGAATTGAAACACCCTCTAAGGATAGAGCAGTGAGTATATCACGGGATGCTTTTGTCTCCACTCCATTGTCTCTATCGCCTCTAGGACCAAGATTTTGTGGGAGAGTAAGAAATTCTCGAGGATCTAAGGATCCTAAACGAGAGTCTGATGAGAGCTGTATAACCTTTAAAGACGTTGAACAGTCTCTTGAAGGAACCATCTCGAGCTTTATGTCGTCTCATAGGGATGAGAATGTCATCATGTCAAGCAGAGGGCCTGGCGATGATGAATATTTCTCGTTGAACTTTGATCAATTATCACCGGAAAGTTTGATATCCATTCACGGCCATAATAAAAAGTCTACTTCTCAAAATGGAAAATTCGGTAGATCCCTGAGCGGGTTGTCAGTCAGAAGGTCGTTAGTTGGTTCATTTGAGGAATCACTGTTATCTGGTAGGTTAGCTTCCGGAATTTCCAACCAGGTGTGTTTTGTTCCCTGATACTACTGATTCTCATAAATCTGAATATCTGATCTAATATAGTCTGAACGCTGTCTGAATTTCACATGACTTTGTCACTTATCTTGTGCAGAAAATTGATGGTTTCCTTGCAGTACTGAATATTACCGGAGGAAAATTCTCACCTCATCCCCAGAAACTTCCATTTTCTGTAACTAGTGTTGATGGTGATAATTACTTACTATACTACTCATCTATAGATCTTCCTGGGCATTCATCTTCAAACAAATGTGAAAGCCCAATATTGAAGAGAAGCCTCAGTGAGAATGGCTCCTCTGATGACAAAGCTCGATTGAAAATACCTATGAAGGGCCGGTTGCAATTGGTATTCTCTCTGTCTGCGTCTCTATCATTTTGTTCTATTGAGTTGTATTCTGACCGTGGACTCTTTAAGATGCATTTACATCCATGATGAATTTTTATTTTTGATACTTTATGTTTTCCATATTTTATAGCTATTGCCTGTTTGATATGTTTTGCATTTTGATAGGTTGTCTGAAAAGAATAACCTATCTTCATTGTGGTTCTAGATTGGTATTTATGTGGCATGGCTATATCTAATATCCCAAATGGCATTTTTTTCCAGCAGATATTCCAGCATATTGCATTCTAGGGTTTAGTGCTTGAAACTTTGGCTTTTAGTTTCTCAAATGTGATGGTCACACTTCCATTTGAGTTAGCAAATTTACCTTTAACAAGAGAGCTTCAACGCAGGTCCTAAGCAATCCGGAAAGAACACCAATTCATACATTCTTCTTCAACTATGATTTGAGTGATATGCCAGCTGGCACAAAGGTGGGTTTGAAGCTTATGAAATCAAAAGGTCTTCTTTGATCTGCTCCTTACTTCCTCTACAACAGCAGTATCTGTTTATTCAATTTTTTGTCTTCAGAAAAGGACAATTTTTGGTTTTTCCCTTTTTCCTTTTTTCTCCTCATATTTTCCTAGGTATCAGCTGTTGGTTAGTGATTTGTTTACTTATGTTAGCTACAAGGGCTACTGTATTCTCCCTTCTGTTTCCTGTCCTGATTCTCAAAACTCAAAGCAGTTTGAATCAGTTGATTCAAAGTTAAAACATAAGAATTATGTCAGATCATTTTCACTTGGTGCCATAACTTTTGACCAATAGTTGCTCGATATCTAATGTGTTCTCTTTCAACTTATAGACATTTCTGAGGCAAAAGGCCACTTTGGCTGTGGATAGAGGTGGGCAGAGAGACACTGGTGCAACAAATGAGGGATCACTCCCCACGTTTTCGGTATCAGGTGATTCCTTAGAGCAGAGGGCACTTTGTACTGATGCATGCAGCTTGTTAGAGAATAATTGCAGGAATATAGATAACATTGCTTTCAGTTTGTCTGGTGAAAAAGAAAGTAAATCTGTATGTTGCCACCCAGAGGTTAATAAGAATACTACAGGTTCTGGTGTTCTGCGGTATGCCCTACATCTCCGTTTCGTTTGCCCCCACTCGAAGAAGAGCTTAAAAAATTGTATGAAATCTAAATCCGGTCCATCCCCCCTACTGTCAAGTGACAATATGGACAGTCAAGGAGAACGCAGATTTTACTTGTACAATGAGATGAGAGTTGTGTTCCCTCAGCGCCATTCAGATTCTGACGAGGGCAAGGTATGTGCATTTCTTGATTGCAATATCACATTATCTTAATACAGAACATTGAACAAGGGAAAATAGCCCTGTGGATTAGGTTTCTTATGTACTCCCCTGGTAACGTAACCTTGTCTTGGCGTTTTCCTTCCAAAACTTAGTTTGATCTACCATGAGAGTTGTCTGTTTGATCTATATAGATTGATGCTTTCTATGATGATCCCCTAAAAAATGGGATGATATATCTCACAAGCTCCTTCTTCATAGGAATGGAGATGGTCCCTAATTTATTTTTTAAACTAAATATAGTGTTTAAATTTGAAATGTTAGTATTCCTCAGGTTTCAGTGTCATTATCTTCCCTTAGAGTTTAACTAATGGTTTCTCTATTGATTTAAGTGCGTTGACTAGTATTTATTTTTGATGCACTTCACTGATTATAATAGTTCAAGAAGCCGTTCTCTTTCTTAGATTTGCATTAAACCTGAACCTGTGCACCCGGATCATATACAAGATAAGATGATGTTTGCCGAATGCTGTCAAACTCATAATTGATCAGAACCTAGTATCATAATTTATAAACTCCAAATCGAAATTCGTCTGCACGAGTTTAGTTAGACTCCACTATGATCAGTTTTGCTTTGTAAACATGGGATTAAGTGACCGTTTTTGTAGGCACGTGTCAGTTTCCCTTTTATAGATTCCTTTAGTTCTTTGATGAAAAAAGGCTCCTGTATCTTTTGCACAAGAGATAGTATCAAGTTCCCTCTTGTCACCCTATGCCCAGCCTCATAAGTAATAAGTTTAAACTTGGTTGATTACACCTGTGCACCCGGCTTGGTTTGCATGTTGATATGCCAAAAATCTGCACATACTATCATGCTTTATGATATTGAAGGAGGCAAATAATTCATTTCATAAAGTTTTTCCTTTTCTATGATTTGGATTCTGGGTGATTTCTTGTTCGACATGAATGCTTTTTGCTGGTAGATTCTCCTAAACATGCATCTGCATTTCATTCATGCTTTGTGATGTAGAATCATGACTTCTGTTGAAGTAAAGCTTTTATCTCGTTTTTTATTTATGGAGTTCTTGCAATAACGAGTGACTGAATTTGATGATGCAGTTGCAAGTGGAATACGACTATCCCTCAAATCCGAAGTATTTCGATATCAGTCAGTAACGACCTTGATTCGATGTTTTCCCTAATTTGGTTGTTTTGTATATATTTGTACATACATGTTGTAGATGCTGATAATGGGTTACCAAAACCCACATCACATGTAAATTCATGCCAAAAACTTGTTGATTGTGTTGTACAGACTCTGCACATTCAACATCTATTTATCCACAAAATAAATTAATCATCTGGAGTAGAAACAAAAATAATGTCTTCCTGGTTTTAATTGCTAAATTGATGCTCTCTATATTTTTTATACGGTATGAATTTGCATCAAATTTACATTAGATATTCAACAAATTATCATTGAAGTAAAGATAGAAATAAGTTACAGAGAAAGATGGAACATTGGATTTTTTATGTGGAAATAGAGAGGAATGAGAAGAGAGAGAGTTCTCATGTTGAATAGCGTCTCATCTTAAACCGAAGTCTTTCAGCTTTAAGGTTAATTAGCAAATGTATAGTTATTCTTTTGAGAGTTGTAGTAAGTAAAATAGGGGCTATAAGTTTTATGAATTTTGATATAGTATGATTTTCATAATAATTGATAGTAGGAGTATTTTTTAATGTGTTCACTTTCCTTGTTAGGGAAATGAACAGAAATAAAACATGGTTTGATTTATGTGGGTATGGCCCACTGAATTGAAATTGGGCATATGTGTTCACATTGCAAGAAATGGACCCAGCTTTTAGAGCTGCAAGCTTTTAGAGCTGCAAGAGTGTATGAGGACAAAAAAGCTCATATGAAAGAGAAAGGGGAATAAGGGGAACTGAAAAGGAAAGGGGTAAAAAAGTAATCTTGCACTCAATTCTTGGTTACAATAAAGAACACAGATTTGAAAACCACCATTTTGAGAGAAATGTATCATGCGTAATTCTGAACATGCAGGCCTAGCTTTTTTCTAGGGCTAGCAAGAGATATATACTGCTAAAATGCATAGAATTGGGGTAAATTCTGCCCATTTCTTGAATAGCGAACACATCCTTAAAGATGATCAATAATGGTTCATCATCTATGATGATGAACGCCCTACTTATTGGGTATAAGAGAAACGTCTTATTAACTAAATTGTACTCCATCTCATAATAATTGACATCCTTGTTGTTATGGCATTTCCATAATTATTTGAACATCGCCATATAATTACGAGTTAAGACAAACCTAATTTCCCATCTCATATGTCAGTGTCAGGGAGAGCAAAAACCAGCTTGCTCGGACTAACTACACTAATTAACTTAGGTAATCACTTAATTAATTTTGGATAGATTCACACATATTGTTCTTGATGTTTGGTTTTATATTTTGGATTTCACCCGCAATTATATATATAAGAATCAGGGATAACATCGATGATGATAACTCTAACATTAATCTTCTTAGAATAAAATAGAAACATTCAACAACAAAATGAAACGTTGACATAAGAAAGCATTATTGTACATTATAGAAATGCATTATTCGTATTTCGTAATTTTTACACGATTATTGTTATCATAAGTAACTCTTATGCATATATATACATATTTATATGAATCTAGAATGAAATTATAAATATTAAATACTAATGTACAAATCGGATAAAAGGAGACATAGCTTTGATGAGAAGACCATCCAAACATAAGTCTCCGATTTGGGTCTAAAATTGTACTACTCCTACTATTTCTTTGTCCATATTTTATATTACTAACATAAAATTTATTTCGCTATAGATGTATAAATAAACAGTGTAAAGATAAGAAATAACTTTACTACAACCCTAAATATATAATATTGACAAACAACAACTCAAACATGGTATAGTATGGTCGACATTGAGATAAGTGGCTAAATATTGAATCTCAATTCTCTAATTTGTTAAATGAAATATAATACTACTACTAATAAAAGAAAATTGACAAACTATTTATTTTGATGCCTCGAGGCTCTGGCCAGCCATGAGAGCCAAATAAGACTTTATGTAATGGGAAATTAAGAGCAAATAAAAGGAAGCAAGACAGGGTAATCAGCCAAACATTTTTATTAGTAGTTATTAAATGAACGACAAATACTTGGTTGGATTTAATAGCCACAAAAATGTTCGTAAGTAGATTGATACCAATATTTTGTCCTATTTAGGTAAATGCAGTATAATTTTGGAATTAAGGTTTCATTTATAAAAATAAATTAAATAAATTATTTAACGTTCCTTTTGGAATTAGTTTTACATGAGTACTTTTTTTTTTCTTCAAAATTAATCATGTTCCATCACTCCAATTCAATAAGCGGTAGTACTATTTTTTGTTCTCTTAATTCGTATCTAAGATGTTGTGTTCTCACTAGAATCGCATTAGGATGAAATTGATCCTCTAGTATAAAACTAAGACCTACTCCTATTATAAGTTTTCAGATAAAAAAAATGAAAGCGCATATCAAATATAAAACGAATATCATCACAACCTTTTTGTTATGTTATTATAAGGATTTTATTGTTGTATTTAAAAAAAATTAAATACAATCATATCAAATTAAAAATAATCACTTTCCCTTTCTTTAAAAATATCTTAAAACATTAAATTCTATATATGTAACTCTCTCAATTTAAACTAGTGAAGTACTCCTATTTTTTTTTTCACAAAACATAAGATTTTAACAAAAACCAAGTTGAATATGCTCACATGAAATTATTTTTGCATGGTTATTATGCAATGTGGTCCAAATAGGCGTGAAAGACGTCTCGTATTGATAATTTTGTATTGGCACAATAATATTTTGTATTTCAATACTAGTTAATGGACTCCACAACTTAACCACGGAAAACTAATGACGACAACCCACATGATATTAACGGCAAAAACTTGCGTGCATTAATATATAAGGTACATTTATCTTAATTTAATTAAAGTATAAAAATCTTTATTAATAGTAGTAAAATTAGTAATTATAATTATAATTTTGATTAATTTTTGCATTAATATATAAATTTTATTTTACAAATGAACTATTTTTGAAATTATAATCTTTTTATAATTTTCACGTCAAAACTTAAGCTAGTAGTAGTAATTAAAAGGACATGAACGATGAGTAAATTTTTGAATATTGAACCTTGCTAAACACATAATACCACAAGCATTAAAAAACGGTTAATTTCGAATTAACTTTCCAAAGCAGTATCAATGTTTGAGAGACAAGTCACGAGACCCTTAACGGTTTTGGGCTTACACAAATTGGCGATATTAGGGCATCCACAATGGGGCGCCCTAAGGCGCGCCACGTCAGGAGTTTTATCATCTTACCCTCCCACATGCAATTAGGGATGTCAATGTAACCCGAACCCGCGGGCCGGCCCGAATAACCCGATAAAATATAGGGTTAGGGTTG
This sequence comes from Salvia splendens, assembly GCF_004379255.2. Lineage (NCBI taxonomy): Eukaryota > Viridiplantae > Streptophyta > Magnoliopsida > Lamiales > Lamiaceae > Salvia > Salvia splendens. The sequence goes on from NC_056040.1 coordinate 12,820,272, forward strand.
TAATTTCGCAGCCCGAATTTAAAATCGGGCCATTCGGGCTGACCCGTTCGGGTTGTCGGGTTAGGCGGGCTGACCCGTTCGGGTTACGGGTCGGCCCGTCGGGTTGAAGGCTTCTGCACAGCGAGCAGTTTTTGTAACGGTCATAACTTTCTCTACAAAACTCCGATTGAGGCGTGCAATATATCCACGCGAAGCTCTTTCGAAGACGAAGAGAATGATATGTATTAGAGGTTTATCAGACTTCAAAATCGCGAGAAACATTGACTCAAACAAGGCTGCTGCACATCCACATATTTTGTGTACATTTTCTAATCAATTTTCTATCATTTCTCAACAAACATATAAACATACCAAAATATAGAAATATAATCAAAATCATCCAAGACAACCCTCTAAAACCATGCAAAATCCAAATACGTCAACCGACTATATAAGATCACGAAAAAAATCACCATGTGGTGCATGGATTCATAAATACTCGTATATAAAAGCTTTCTTTTAGTATATTTCCAATATAATAGTGCAAAGTGTTTTGACGCCGCTTCGTCATTGAATTATGCGTACTTTGATGATTCTTAAAACAAAGATAATTTATTATTTGACTTATTTACAGCTGGAATAAATTAAATTTGACCAATCATAATTCAAGAAAACTTAGAGTTACTCCAATTAGCTAGCATCTTGATAATTCACTCTTTAACAATTCAAAATATTTTTGTTACATCTACGATGTACCTCTCACGTTATGCAAATTTTATTTAATTTTCTACGAATTGATTTATGTTTGAATTTTGAAACAAAGTGTTTATTTATGTTTTAAATACATAAACATAAACATACTATTGATAGATATTTTATAAATAATTATGTAATGAATAAGTTATTTAAATTTAAATAACTTAATCTTTTTTTTAAATATTAAAGAAAATTAAAAATATGTATTTCATTGTTGAATGATTAATTAAAAATATGTATATAATTAAAGAAAATTTAAAATACGTATTATTTTTTGAAAATATTAAAAGAATTAAAAATACGCATTGGCCCGAATAACCCGATGGGTTAGCCCAAAACCCGAAGGGTTAGGGTTAGGGTTGAACTTTTATAACCCGAAAAAATCATAACCCGAATAGCCCGTACCCGAATGGCCCGACAACCCGAACGGGTTGGCCCGAACCCGAACGGGTTGGCCCTATTGACATCCCTACCTGCAATGGGGCGCCCTAAGGCGCGCCCTATATGTTTTAATATTGTTTTGTTATTTAATTTAAATGTTTTCAAATATATAATGCAAACTAATTTAAAAACACAACGAGTAACCAAAAACCTGCGAATATTGCATTAATAAATACACAAAAGTTACACGATTCAAGTTGGCTAATCTACGCAATTCCCAACTTCCGGCGCAACTCATCGATCAACCCCCGGAGAATTTCGGCTTCGGCGGGGTCCGCACACTTCTTGAGGGCCTTGTGCGTCTGCAACAACGTCTTCACCATCGAGGCAGCTGCCAACGACTCATACGCGACGACCGTCGCGCTCGGGGCCGGGATCGGGACGGGGATCGGCGATGGCGCGGCGGCGGTCGAGGATGATGTAGCCGCCGCCTTCCCCTTGGCCTTCGCAGCCTTGACGCCTATGGGACGCAGGGAGGACATCGGTGTGCCGGTACTATCGTCCTCCATGTACGTCCGGTTGAGGTCCACCGGACGAGTTCCGCTTTCGCTGCTCGTGTAACCACCAACTTCGGTGGTCTTCGTCCTCTTTGTCGCCCCGGTGTGCAGAATCCCGCCTTGGAACTTCTGCTTGTCCCTCAAGAGCGCCCAGATGGCCTCGTGCTTGAAGTCGCCTTACAGGGACTGGTACGACAACAGCGCTTTAGCGCGCACATCGCTCAAGCTCTCGCCGCTCCCCTGCTCCCTCGCGCACTTCTCGTACTCCGACGAGAACAGGTTGATTTGTCTCTTCAACTGGTCCCAGTGCTTGCGGAGCTGCTCCCCGTTGGTACTTGTACACGCTCGGCGGCTTCGCCGCATTGTAGCGCTCGGCGATGCGCTCCAAGTACGCCTGCTGCCTCTGGTTGTTCGCGAATATCGAGTCCTCCGATATATCCACCCAACACCTCGCCAATACGAGGGTTTCATCCGGCTGGTAGTTTGTACGGCCGAGGGCGTACTCTTCACATACTCCCAGAGGTGGCAACTTCTGCGCGCGCTGCCGGTTCCGCTTCTTTTTCGCTGGGGCGGAAGCGGATGCAATGGCGTCGGCGGCGGCGGCGCGTCGGGAGGGGGCGACGAGTCGGTTTGGTGACGGCTCCATGCCAGACAAACCGTACGATTCCGTGCTGAATTCGGGATCGTACTGTGCGTTAGCGTCGAACGAACGATATTCGTCGGGTTCTGTACCCGTCCAACGCGCCTCCCCAAACATCGACTGTTGGGACTTGCATCCATTTCGTTGAAATAATAAAAATGTGAGTTTCGAGAGTGAAATCGTGAAAATGAAACGTTACAAATGAAGGTGGGGTAGAGGTATTTATACAAAAATAAAAAACGGCTGACATCGTCCGCGACCATCGTTCGCCGATCCCGCAATAGGGCGCCCGATGGCGCGGACGATAACCCATCGTCCGTCGAGCCCACAATGGCGCGGACGATATGTCATCGTCAGCGCTTCAACCGCGGACGATGCATAGGGCGTGGGCGTAGGGCGCGGACGATGGCGGGCACCCACAATGGGGCAGACGATGGCACGCATCGGCCGTGCCATCGGGCGTCCCATTGTGGATGCCCTTAATGCCATAAATCCATTCAATTTGTTGTGAAATTATTTTTACTTCTAAGGATAAAAATTTCATCACGTAATGCGTAAGTTGGTGATGCGTGTTCAAATCAAAATCAAATCAAAATCAAATCGTTTTCAAGTTGCACATAATTGGTTACTATAGTCACATCGCTTCGGTGGCACATATGTACATAATACTTTCAAAAAGTCAGATAAAATGTAATCTTTTTTCTCTTTATTCTTGTTCCGAAAAATTTACACTTTAAATAATCTAAATAGTATTTATAATCCAAGTCAAGATACATTTATGTAATTAGTATTGAAACAAAATTGGGTCTATAAATTTTGGCTGGGTAGGGAGGTTGAATCATTCATACTTCTTATCCATTCCATTTCATTTCTTCCATCTTTTCTGTTCCAATAATTAATCCCCCAATATCTCTAATTTTAATTGGTCCATATCTCCAAACCCAACCCAATTAAGTGCTATATAAATACACCCCATAGTTTCCATTTCTTTCTTCATCCAGACAGAAACAATATATATACATTATACTATATAGAATTAATGGCAAACTCCATAGCATCCTCAAAATATCAAAAAATTCATCATGGATCACAAATATTGCTCAGAATTTTGGCCATTGCAACAACTCTCTCTGCAGCATGTATTATGATCACCAACAAGCAAGTCACGGTCGTATACGGCATCCAAGTCGACGCCCGTTACTCCTATTCTCCGGCTTTCAAGTATATTATTCAAACCCAATATTTTTTTAAAAATACCATTTTGTAATATGACATTAATATATTTCAGGTTTTATGCATTTGCAAATATCGTTGCATCTGCATTGTCAATCTTGTCACTGATTGTGGTGTTATTGATGGGGAGAAAGGCCGTGCACTCGGCTCACTACTTCGGCTTGTTCCTCCATGACTTGGTACACTTAAACAACGTCGTTTTAATTATAGACTAGCTATAGTAAATATTATTTTCACCATTTATATAACAATTTTAATTACCTTATTTTCTTCAGATTGTTACAATATTGTTGATGGCCGGATTAGGGGCGGCAATGGGGATTGCGTATGTGGGGAAATATGGGAACTCACGCTCCGGTTGGATGCCGATTTGTGAACATTTTGGGAAATTTTGCAACAGAGGAGTTGTTTCTTCAGTTCTTGGATTTATGGGATTTTTTGTTTATTTATTCCTCACTATCATCTCAGCTAACCAAGCCCGGAAAATCCAAGCTTGAATTTCATACTCTTTCTATACATATGTAAACTTTATTTATTTCTAATTTGCATTTGTGAGAATATGTAAGTTGTGTGAATCTGATCAATTTGTTGGGTCTTGGACAAATAATCCAATTCGTTGTGATTCATAATTAATAAAATTGCTGTTTTCTATTAATTGTTTTTGTCGAACTGGAATTTCTGTTACGCTGAAAACCACATGAAACTAGAATATCTCATTCTGTTAATGCAAGTTACGTCAACTCATCTACTATCAGTTTAAAAATCTATCGTTTCATACTCCACATGCATCCACACGTGTGTAGCGATGCAGTAGATAAAATACGAATTTAAATTAAGATACAAAATGCATTGACGGCGCCAATTGCCACTTTATATATGCAAATTAAATGTCACAATATTGTTTTATTGTGACACTGTTTTTTATTTGATTTTGACCATTAGGAGATAATTGCTAAAAGTTGAATAAATTTCAAAAGTTACAGGATTGACATATGTCAATTGAAAGTTATAATTTAAATAATAAATACCCCTTTAAAATTATACGAAGAACCTTTCCGATTTGGAGTTCTCTTTGTTAATTAATTTACGGAAAAGGTTGCTATCAATGTGGTTTTTGGGGAATGAAAAGAAAATTGTGGGTTGTGCATTAATTGTTATAGACAAATTTAGGGTGCAATTAATTGGCAACATGGTTTGTGGCTTTGTGCAATATACAACGAATTACAATTATGAATCCGATATACATCGCTTTAAAGTTACACCTTAGCTACTACTATATCTTAAATTCTCTAAATTCTGTCCCACATCGGACTGGGTGAAGATCCCATCTAATCTATATAAGTGTGGATAATCCTCCCCCTTATAAGACCTTTTAAGGGGTGAGTGGCTCATTTCTAATATGGTATCAGAGCTGGCCCAAGTTGATTATGGTTTTCTCTTTATCTCTTATCTACCTCACGAGTGGAAGACCGATGTCATTTCCGGCCCACATCGACCCACGTGATGGAAGACCGATGTCCTTTTCTGCCCACACGTGAGGGGGCGTGTTAAATTCTCTCGTGATGGAAGACCGATGTCCTTTCCGGCCCACATCGATGATGGTTTCTCTTGCATTGCCTACCCACGTGATGGAAGACCGAGGTCCTTTCCGGCCCACATGTCGGCCCACATCGATGATGGTTTCTCTTGCATTGCCTACCCACGTGATGGAAGACCGATGTCCTTTCCGGCCCACACGTGAGGGGGCGTGTTAAATTCTCTAAATTCTGTCTCACATCAACTTGGTGAAGATCTCATCTAATCTTATAAGTGTGGATAACCCTCCCCTTATTAGCCCTTGGTGAAGATCTCATCTAATCTTATAAGTGTGGATAACCCTCCCCTTATTAGCCCTTGGTGAAGATCTCATCTAATCTTATAAGTGTGGATAACCCTCCCCTTATGAGCCCTTTTAAAGGGTGAGTGACTCATTTCTAATTTCTAATACTATACGTCGACAACAAGCTAGTCCATCGTTTCACAAACATGACGAACCCAAATACTACTGTTTTCTCATCGTTAAATAAAACTTACCCTACGACTTTGAGAAGGAAACGAAACATACATAATAATTTTAAGCATTTAATAATTCAATCACCAAAATCGCACTTAATAATCGATCCAACAAATTATATATTTTTATTAATTTCTAATATGAAAAACTAGTAGTACTAGATTTTAGGTGATAAATAATTGGTGAAAGCTATAGTAGTCACTTGACATGCGTTCTAATTTTCTATCCTACTTTGCAAGTTCGCAATATCAGGCATATCTCATCTATGACTATGAACTCAATTACGTTGATTAGCTAATGAAAATCACCAACCAAATTTGAATCGAACTGACGTCTGAATAGTTTAAAAGTCCATTCTCTGTTCCACTTATAGGTGAACTAAACTCCCGCAATATGTAATCCATCATCGTGTTTTTCTCATTTTGGATCGTTCCCAAAAAATAGCTATCCTCTATATTTGGTAAGTTTTTCTCTGTACCACAATCTTCCCTGATAAGTAGCCAGTTCTCTTTATATTATCTCTTCTAATTGTATTAAAATCCGTAGAATCCATTACTAGCTAATACCCCCTCGTCCCCCCAAAAAGTAGACAAATGTGTATATAACACGGGTTTTAATGTGCAATTTGTAAAGTAAGAGAGAGACGGGAAAAGTAAGAAAGAGAGAGAAAAAATATAGTGGAAGTAGTGTTATTGGATTGCGAGGTCCATATTATTAATGGTGTGTAATTAATTAAAAACTTTCCATATCTAGATTGCCAAATTTTAGGGGATGATCATAAAATGATAAAACTAGTTTATTTTTTAGGGAATGATGGAGTACTATTAATAGTGAACTAATGAAATACTACTAATTTAGATGCACAGACAGTAATTGTCAGCAAAAAATATTTACAAAAAAATGTGTAATATCGTACCAATATCTAAATACAAATTCAAGTATTTATTAAAAAACTTTTTTCTATATATGATCATGTTTAACCAATATTTACCCATCTTTCAAATTCAAGTCTCACTAAAAAAGATTTTAAAAGAGGTGGCATTGTGGAAGTCAAACACTCTAATCATAGAGAAGATTTTCTTGGGCCAAGAAAGAACAGGGGGTGCTTAATTTAGTAGAAGGTTATTTAGAAATCAATTGACCAAGGTGGGCTTAGGCCATGAACCGCCTATTACACTAGACCAACCATTGGAACCCAATATTATCTTTTGAGTAATTATTCTTTGCCCACTAGCCATTATATATAGTGGATTGGAATATAAATTAAATTGGACATTTATCATTTTAACTTGCTATAAATCAATAACTATTTATAGTTTTAGGCCATGAACTCCTAATGTAATGGATTCCTACCAAAAAATGTTGATGAATAACAAACAATGGTCCAAACCATCAAATTGGAGAGCAAAAGGTCCAAAACTAACAGTCAAGACCTATCAACGAAAAACAGTTAATAAAAACAAATTATCACCCTAATTTATTAGATAAAACTCTATTTATATACTCACTGTGTTGTTATTTGAAACAATTGAAAACAGTAATTAAAACTATATGCCTACTAGGCAAATTTGTTGTAATGGTTGCATGGTTGGTGTCATTTGGGTTCAAAAGAAATCATACTAATTGCATATGTTAATTAGATGGTACAAAAATGGAATTTGTAAATAATCCAATGCATTTTTGGCATATAATAAATCACAACTATATATTATGATTCATTTGGACAGAAGTATGATTCATTGTTGTGCGGAATTATGACATGTGGTGCTAGTTGAAATACAATTCATTGTTGCGGTGAAGTGTATTTTAAATTGTCGATGATGCCGATTCATTTTCAGCAGGGGAGACAACTAACGTGCGAGGGAGAGAGAGAGGGAGACAAATGGCGAAAATTGAGTTTTACCAAAAATTACTTTTATGTTTTTGTATCAACACAACCTATGTTGTTTCAAGTATTTCAAATCACTAGGTCCAAATTAAATTGATGTTGGTTATGACATAAAAGGGTGATATCGCACCTAATACAACCCTATTATATATATATTAATAGCACATTGTTTAGGCTCTAGTCGATTTCATCCGAGAATGAAATAAAGTAAATAAATATTTTCTATATTAATCCTAGCAATTTATAAAGTCAACTCAGAATATGTCTATCAATGGGAATATTTAATTAGATGGTCCATACAATGATAGAATGTTGAATCGATATAGCTGTTCGATAAGGAATATATATTTCACGTGCGGGTATATTAATTAAGTGTGTGCATATTTTCAAATAATAATTATAATAAGTGTTATGGATTAATTGAACTCCCAAATTATCAATATATAACTTTTTAGTATTCACTTGATATATTATTACATTTTGTACTTAATTTTAGTATATTATACTAGTGTGCAAATTTAACATAATACGTTTAAATTAATTATGTGGGAATAAAGTTGTAAATAAAAGCATGAAATTACAAGGACCTAATGATGTGAATGATTTCTATATTCTGGAACCACTATGATGAAACTGAATTGTCAAGAAAGAAAAGCGTGACAAAGATTTGAAGGCAAGTCAACTGATCACATAGCTGGCTTATTCACCCATGCACAATCCATTTAGAATCTCATCTCTTTCACCTTTACCGATCTCCACATTTTTGTATATATATGGTTGTATTCTTAGTGAGAAATTGTAAGAGGAAAACTTAAGAGATTCTATAGGAAGAGAGGCCTTGTATGAAGATGGAAGAGCCTTATTTGGTAGCCAAGGATGACTTGCCTAGATCTAATTTATGGCTTCTTATCAAAAGTTAAGAGCCCTAATTAGGGCTTCTAGGCGTCATCCGAAGCTATCCGAATAGGTTCTTATCTTTCATGTAAGACCTCATCTTTCATGTATGTAATCCTTTTTTTAAGATCTTAAAAATAGTCTTGTATATACTGCACAAAGTAGCAATTGGTTGTTTATTCTTTAATTTATGATTTCTTTTTGCAAAGCAATTGATCGTTTTATTCTATAATTCATGAAAATTACTACCTTTTGTTCTATAGTAGTAGAGTCATTTTTTATATTTTGGGCATTCCACAGTAATAGAGTCATTTCCTTTTTCTAGTAAAAAGTAATCCCTTCATCCCCTTATAGTTGAATCATTTTTCCATTTCGGAAAGTTTCCTCATAGTTGAGTCATTTCCATGTATAGTAATTGTTGGGGTTTGGTGCCCTTGCACAGCGGAAGTCATGCATATACAAATAAATCAGATCTATAGATCTATTTGACCGATTGTAAGATTAATTGATTCACATGTTAAACAATCAATTGCATGTTAGAACGCACATAAATTCATGCTTAAGGAAATTTAAACCCTAATTCATGAATTTCCTACGGTTTAGAATTACCGATCTGATTCTCCAAAGAATCGACGATTGTTTGCGCCTTTTCCACGTGATGTTCTTCATACTCATCCACGAATCTTCTAATTTGTATCCCGAACTCAGAATCTGACCTTTGGGTGGGCAAAGCTCGTCAGAATAAAAAAAGGGCTTGATTAGAAAGGAGATAGGATTTCAGATATGGAGAGAACGAAAAAAACCGTTCACTCCTTTAGGGAGAACGGAAATTATATTTAAAATTAATACTTAATCTCCTTAATAATCTCCTTTTATATTGAGTTATAATGGGCCAGATTAGGGATCCATTAAAAGGTTGGACTTGGGCCAAACCTGTTGGATTTTTACTAATTATATTGAGCCCCAATTTAATACAAGTCCGACAGAATATTATTATCAGTCACTACAGTAAAATAATATTGACTGCCCGTCCAATCCCAAATTACGAGTAATTCGGGCTTTACCTCTTTAATTTATTATTTCATGTGTTTAAGATATAAATATCCATTAATTAATTTAAGTATGCTATTTGACTTTAATTAATTAATATCTTTTTCCAAGAGTTGTCTAATTCAAAATCATTATTTATTATTCTGGAATAAATTCCAACCGGCCGGGTTTCTGAATAATAAAACCTTTTTCGAACACCTCTTGAGGATATTATCAAACTGGACTCACCCAACACACGATTAATTGCAATAACAATACTAGCACCTCTAGACATTGATCACCACTACCCAAGATATCATAATTCTTGGATTGCGAAAAATCTGCACCTTTTGATAAGTCAAATTAGTGCATAATCAATATCGTATGCTCAATGTTATATCAACAATGATTAAGAAATAATAATCACCGAGACCTCGTCTTTCAGTAAATAGCAAGAAAGACTTATCTCAACTGTTAGATCCTTCAGTGCTATACCACACCAGTGTCATTTATTTCCTAAGGTAAGGAAATATGCGGACTGACACTGCAACCTTTCATGATAGGTAGCCAAAACCTATCCAGGTTGTGAAATTATATTTCTCTTCTACAAAGAACAGACTGCGTCACCTTTTGTTAACGTCGTTCACGACCAGTCTACTATTGCAGAAGAATTAGACTTGTTTGCTTTTTATACATTTAAATGTTTGAGAAACATCTTATAAATGCATAAGCAAACACCAATGCGATAAAATTACTTCTTCTCGCCTTGGGTTAAAAGTGGATTGTAGAGTTTATTGTATACAAGCAATTCTATACGTGAAACATGCTCGAAATATGCTTTTCAGTATACCAATTCTAACAGTAACCTTTTTCTCTTTTTTATTTTACTCTCTCTTACTTTATTATCTCTACTTATTCACTTTTTACTATATTCTCTCTACTTTTTTCTATGTCTTACTTTTTTATCTATTTATGTAACACACTCAATATCTCTTCTTAAACTCCGTGCTGAAAATTTTTGCCTCAACTATGAGGGAACTGAGGGAGTAACACATTTTCCCACTCTTACTTTTCTCTCGCTCTTACTTTATTATCTAGACCTTTTCATCTCTCCTACTTTAATATATTATACGACTTTTTTCATAATTTCCATGTCGAAAAGAAATGTTCCATTACTATGAAACGTAGGGAGTAACTTATATGATATCGTGATTTTGTTTAATTATGCAATTTAGCCATACTATTGACTTGGTCATAATTAATTGAGATGTCCACTTTTTAGAGCAAAACTTACGTGTTCATTGATATGGAAAAAATATATATTTTCAAATACCGTTTTCAAAATAATTACTTAAAATAATTACTTCCTCTGTATCATTTTAAATGATGATGATATATTTCTTTTTCGCATTTATTTTAAGAAAATGATACTAATAAATAACTAAAAAGAATAAAAAGTAAAGTAGAAAAAAAAAATAATATAAAAAGCACTATTCCTATATTGTTATCTTAAACTTTACTTTGAAAAAAAAGATAAAAAAATTTAATGCAAATGTATCTGAATCCACTTTTTGTGTATTGTGTCATGAATAAATCACCTATAGATTAAAATTATGGCTATATTAGTCATGTCATTCGTCCATTAATTAGCATTCATTGAGGATTGACCTTCTTCACAAACTGATAGAAATACTTAATCAAATTAACCAACATATTTTATACAAATTTCCCAAAATAACAAAATCTCGCCTAGCACCTAATACTTTTATTTATTAAATTAATACACCAAGATCACGTAGAGAATTACTGGGCCATTAAGGCCCACAGTTATAGTATTGGGCTTGGTCCAATTTAAACGATATAAAATAGAAAATGGACTTCATGCCGACCTGTCCGCACAAGTCTGACGACTGACAGTGAAATCTCCGTCAGAAAAAAGTCAGAAAACGAAGGAATACAGTTTGAAATTGAAGAATCAATGGCGAACTACTTCGCGTCTCCGATCGTCGCCGTCACATGCACGATCTCAATTCTTTGTTTAGCCTTAGCGGAATCTGCAAATTCACCGTTTATCGTGGCTCATAAAAGAGTTTCTCGCACGAAGGTGAATTCGGATTTGGAGCGGTTATCCGTCTCCGTCGACATTTATAACGCTGGATCCAAGTAATCCCCTCTTCTCTCACTTGCATTTCTTCTGAGATTTTGTGTATGAACGTGCGCTCATTTTTTTCAATTTGGTGGTTGATTGCTGAAATTGCACTTGTTTGAGCATTTCTTGTTGCTGATCCTTTTGTTATATACTCTGTAAATTTTCTAATCTGTGTTTGTTTATATGATGGATTTATAAGCTGCATTTTTATTGTTGTTGAATTTGTTTTGCTTATTTTGGTGCATCTAGATTCTAGACGACGTTAGTTTACATTCGAAACTGCTATAATGCTATTGATATAATGAAAAAGAAGAGATAAAGATGTTATCTAAAATCAAATCAATAGTTGCTCTTATACTTTGTTTCCGAAATTCACAAAATTAATCTTTGACTAAGAGAATTCGGAAAAAAAAGAATTGGATCTCGACAAAATCTGATTTATGCAAATCAATTGATTATGTTAAGTTACTTTTAATTTTTTATTTACTTCTCAAATTTCATCATTTCGACATGGATTTTGGCAACCACTGAATGTATTCCCTTACTCATTGATTGGTTTGAGGTGTATGTGTATCCTTTATGTTTACAATTTCGTCATAGCTCTTTAGTTAGATGATGCAGTTTTGCTGCTTGACACTCCAAGAACAATGTCCAACCTAATAAAAACTCCAGTTGTTTTGTTTGTAAAGATTAGGGGTATTTTGTTCTTACAATCACCAGAAATTTGTTGAGCCATATGATGTACACCTGATTGAGACATTGAATCTAGAAAATAATAGGATGTGTAATATTAATGCAGACCTGCCTATGATGTTGCACTCTATGATGATAATTGGGCTGAAGAGGTTTTCGACACTGTTATTGGAAATACATCCAAGACTTGGGAAAAGCTTGATGCGTAAGTCTCTAATGTTTAGAACTTACTGTATATATAACAGTTTATTCGTCAAACCTTTCTTTTTACTGATTTGAGGGTCGTTTTCATTTTATCTCAGTGGTTCCCTTGTGTCTCATTCATTTGAATTGGAGTCGAAGGTGAAAACGGTGTACTATGGGACGCCTGCTTTGATCACTTACCGTGTTCCCACAAAGTCGAAACTACAGGTATGCTCTCTTCAAAATTGAATTTATCAGAAACAGTTCTTGTAAAGGTTTCTGTGATCTGATTATTTTTTACACAGGAAGTGTATTCAACTCCTATTCTACCATTGAGGATTCTATCCGAATCAACTGCTGAGAACAAATTTCAAATTGTAATGAAGCTTTATTTTTCAATACACATTCATTGGTGATTTCCTATGATACTAACTTGGTTTTTATCTTCTTATGCATCGTAATCATTTTGGGATGTGCAAATACTTTCAGGCAAAGGTAACAACTTTCTTTCCTCATAATATAAATACATCTTGGATTCTTGCTATATGCCTATTAGACAAATTTTAGAAGCAATGTGCTCTCAAATACATTACATGGATATTGGTTTTACATGTCATGTGCTAATAAGCATATCTTTCTTGATAGTGAATATGTCGGCATTAGAGCTTTAAATTTTCTACCATTTTCAAAATTTTGGAAAATTACAGCCTATACTTCAACATTTCCTTCGTTTGATCTTGTTGTATCCTTCTGTAGATGCTGTTGGCAAAGTACGGTTCACTAATTTCAGTGGTGCTTATCGTCACCATTTTCGCGAACATCATCACATCTCCAACAAAAGCCAGTGCTGGGAAGAAGAAGCACTGACTTGCCCACATTATCTTCTGACTTTTTCGAAGGCACAGAATCTTTAGATCGGTTATACATTTAAGAGGTATAGGGGTGGCCACATTGAGTTAGGGGTGATATTTATATACAAGGAAATCTTAACATTTATGAATTTTCACCGGCAATATTGATCATTTGGTAAGACTAGAGTATTTCTTTGGTGTTGTGTTATATGCATGAAACTGAATCTTATTTACTTTCTCCCTCAGATCGATCTGTTATGTTATGGAGTATATAAAATGGTGTAGTAAGAAAAATAATATCTAAATTGTCACATCAGTGCCATATCAAAATTGAAAGAACTTCTATACTTCGTATATTATGAAAATATAATTTTTTTTTTAAAAAATCGCCCAATAATAAGAACTGAATCGGCAGTTTTCGGGATTTTTTGAATAAAACCGGCCCACTTCTGGTTTGTTTCGGCCCAAACCTTGGGTAGCAGTTTACGCATATGGTCTATTTCCCCTTTCTTCATTTTTATGGGCTAATCTGGGCTTCAATTATACATATGCTTATTATAACCCCATGAAGAGAGAAGATTCAAATATAAAATCAATCATATTAATTTTCTCAAATTTAAATTCTTGTCGACCAAACGGCTCTTAAACTAATAGTATGGAGTACTATTAAATTCTTGCTAACTATTTCTAGACTTCTCCAGAGATTTAGTTGGTTTTCTTTTTATGAATAAACTAAATATTATAAACAGTTAGCAATTCGCACATGATTAGGTTAAAAGTTAACCTAATTATTGAGAAAAATAATTACACAAAACATGTGTTTTTGAATCCACAAATTTGGCTTCATCCTAAAAGCGTATTATGAAACTTTCTACAAACTTTTAAAATAATTTTAAAAATCACCAACTTTTGAAAGAGTTCAATTTTTCCACCTCGAAGGACTATGATTCTACGTAGGTAGCCATAAAATCCATGTGACTTAGTCTGAATTATAAATGAAACGACATCGTTTCAATGTCCTAATTTTTTAATTCAACATTGAATAACATGTGTCATAAAGTTTGTCTCGTATATCTTTTTGTGATTTTTAAGACTATTTTCATAGCTTTTGAAAAATACCCGAAGTAATAAAAACTTTATACTAGTAATTTTTAAGTCTAATACTCCCTCCGTCCCGCATTACTCGCACCTTTCCTTTTGGACACGGAGATTAAGGAATGAGTGATAGACAAAGTCAACAATTACGGCTGTAGGTATAAATTGTTACTAAAAATGGAGTGCAAATAACTTGGGACGCCCAGAAAGGAAATAAGCGCAAGTAGTGCGAGACGGAGGGAGTATTAAAACTATTAAGCCTCTCTCTGTCAAGGCAATTGAAAAGTGGATTGATTATTCAGAGGAATAAGAATCTATGATTTTGAATACTTTAAACATAAATGAAAATGAAAATGAAAATGTGAAGGCAATTGAAAAGTGGATTGATTATTCAGAGGAAGAAGAATCTATGATTTTGAATACTTTAAATGAAAATGAAAATGAAAATGAAAATAAAAATGAAAAGAATCCAAAATGATGCTAAAAAATATCAGAAAATCGCTAAACCCAAACCAGAAAAAATAGGAAATTTGAAAATCAGTGCAAAAGAGGTAAGGTCAGAACCGATCTCCTCACAATACTTTTCTCTTTCCATTGAGATCTCATCCAAGGGGACTCCGATCCTCTTCTCCTTTCCACGCCGCGGGACCAGATCGCCGCCGCTGCGGATTCCAAGATGATCACAATTCCCTACATCACCGCCCTTACCACGTACTTCAGCTACGGCCTCCTCTTCGCATTCGGCCAGCTCCGCGATTTTTTCCGCAAAATTTTCGACTGGTGGTCCAAGAGCAGCCTTCAGGTATTCCTACTCTACACTCAACCATTTCAGCGATTTGTATTGTATGCATCAAATACATGTTTCTCTCTCGGATTTGGTTCTCATATGATGTGTCTTTCCTTGATTTTGATTGTGGAAGGGCTACGCGCCAATCTGCTTGGGGCTTGAGGATTTCTATGTTCGGAGATTGTATCTACGGATTCAGGTTCTCTCCATATGCTCTCTGTGTCTGTGTATTGTGTAGTATCTGAAATTAGAATGAGGATTAATTTTCTACTTTTGCTGATCTTTAGTGACACACATCTTGTGAGTAATGGTACTTCTAGAGGGGTTTTGTTTTTATTTTCACTTCGGCTTAGATATTTCTATTTCTCTTAAATGCAAATGCCTTGTCCGAACTAGATTTTCACGTTCTCCTTCGATGGCGAATGCTAAAATGTTTCATTACAAACCGGTGAAAAATAAGAGTAGAGTCTATATGAAGTGTAAACTAGTAAAAGGTTAATATTACATGACATTTTATCTCCATCAATTGGAGTTGATATTCGGAAAAAACTGTTTTTTTATTGGTGTAGAATATGAATGTCTTTTAGACATCATCAAAAGTTAAAAGTAGTCGTAAATATTCTTGTAATTTGCAGGATTGCTTTAATAGACCAATATCAAGCTCTCCTGATGCTTGGTTTGATTTGGTGGAGCGTATCTCTAATGACAACAACAAAACTTTAAAGTAAGTATCTGTTTGCTGGTGTTACAATCATTAGTCTTTTCTATTTCTGGTTCCATAATTTAATTTTAGAAAACTTATCGTTAATACAATAACAATTGACATCAACTTGTTATGGAACCATATGGAGATTAAATAAAAGAAAATCAAATAAATATATTTTTGAAACATGGTTTCCGACTTTATTTTGGATAGCCATTTCTGAGTAAAATCTAATTTATGCAGGCGAACCACAAAAGTGAAAAGATGTCTGAACCTAGGATCTTATAACTATTTGGGGTTTGCGGCAGCAGACGAATACTGCACACCACGCGCAATTGAGACATTGAAGAATTTTGCCCCTAGCTCATGCAGTACACGGGTTGATGGAGGTAAATTTAATTTATTAGATATACTGACTTATATTGCTCTTAACATTTATATTGACAAGTAAACTACGTGATCAGGCACTACCACATTGCATGTTGAATTAGAGAAGTGTGTAGCTAATTTTTTGGGAAAGGAAGCTGCTATAGTTTTTGGCATGGGTTATGCCACAAATTCTGCCATTCTTCCTGTATTAATGGGGAAGGTACGCCAGTTTGTTAAACTGGTATAATCTGATGGTTCTTTATTATCAATGGTATTTATTTTATTTCAAATTTACAGGGACGTCTGATTATCAGTGACTCTCTGAATCATAACTCTATTGTTAATGGTGCTCGTGGATCTGGAGCCACTATACGGGTTTTTCAGCATAATAGTATGTCTAGGAATTCCTCATTTTTTCCTCTAAACTGAAATATCTGGAAATATTATTGAATAACTTTTAGTGTTTTATTTTGTTTTTCATCATCCTTCCTTTAGCACCGTCTCATTTGGAGAAAGTTCTCAGAGAACAAATTGCTGAGGGACAGCCAAGAACCCACAGACCTTGGAAGAAGATAATGGTCGTAGTGGAAGGAATCTACAGCATGGAAGGTGAACTGTGCCAGCTCCCTGAGATTGTTGCCATATGCAAGAAATACAAGGCAATTATCTAATCAAGCCAGCTTATTCTCTTTGTTCAATAATCACCAATCTTCAACTTAAAATGTTTTGATTCAAATGATGTCTGGTCCTTCAGAGTTGTGAACGACCTGTTTGTATTAGAATCATTCTAATTTGGTATTACGGTAACTTAAATAAGGTTTCTTTTTTCTTCTTAAGAAAGAAATTTGAAACTTCAATTTCACAGGCATGCTACATTTGAACTCGTTTTTTTTCTGTTTCCTAAACTGCCTTTTCTCTGCATCTCCATATCTAACCTCTTCTATTCATGTGATTTTGCTTTGTAACAGGCATATGTTTATCTAGATGAGGCACACAGCATTGGAGCTGTTGGAAAAACTGGAAGGGGCGTCTGTGAGCTGTTAGGCGTTGATACTGCAGATGTAGATATTATGATGGGAACTTTCACAAAATCATTTGGATCATGTGGCGGCTATATTGCAGGATCTAAGGTTCTTTCCATTATAACATAACAGTTTTTCTATGACGTGGCTGCGTATTTAAATCTTAAACATCGTAGTTGAGAGCTAGCAATTTTATTCAGGCTTCTGACTATGTACAAATGTATAACATATGATAATATAAAATTCTTGCTTTATAAGTGCCTTTCCCTTTTGTTTTCAGATATATATTTGGTTTATTTGGTTATAATCTCTTGATTTTGTGTAAAGTTTCCTTGTACTGGGGATATTCAGTAATAATTTCCAAATCACTGTCATTTCATAATTGCCTGAACTTATTCTTTATAAAAAGAAGGAACTCTTAAGTCATACTCCATATGTTATGCATACCATCATAGTGAACTCTGTTATCATTGTTGTGACCAAATTGTACACATTGTTGTTGTTTTCTGCAGGAACTTATTCAATACTTGAAGTATACTTGCCCTGCTCATCTTTATGCCACCTCAATATCGCCACCTGCTGCGGAGCAGATCATTTCTTCCATTAAGGTTGTTAATGGCGAAGATGGCTCCAGTAGAGGTGGAATTCAATCTCCCTTTAGTTGCTTGGATAACTGTAATGTGTCACTGCTCTCTATTATACCTGATTGTGGCCTGATCGAGCAATGTTTTTAACAGGGGCTCAAAAACTTGCCAAGATACGGGAGAATAGCAACTTTTTCAGATCCGAATTGCAGAAAATGGGTTTTGAGGTTCTGGGTGATAATGATTCTCCTGTGATGCCCATTATGCTCTATAATCCAGCAAAAATTCCTGCATTTTCACGAGAGTGCCTGAAAAGAAATGTAAGCCTTTTGATTTTTTCAGCTTTAGTGTTTCCCTGAACCATTTATAAGCATTAGTAACCTTTCTCGTAAAATTCCTAGGACACAATAAATGTAGTATATTTTCTTTCTAATAGATCACATTTTCCAGTACAATTTTCTTCCAAACTATCCAAAAGCTGGCAAAATATTCCCTGCATTTGCTTTGAGTTTGTTAGTTTCACAAGCAAGCACTTAGATGGTTTATTTCTGGTGTATTTTCTTTCATATGTTGTTCCACCATGTAGGTGGCTGTTGTGACTGTTGCATTTCCCGCCACACCTTTGCTTCTGGCACGTGCACGCATTTGCATCTCTGCTGCTCATTCAAGGGAAGACCTTGTTAAAGCTTTGGAGGTGAGTCTTTCAACTCCCAGCGTTTAGTAGTTGATGGGAAACCACTATATACTCAATTTTGCTCTTTCCTTTCTCGTGTTTCCTCGTTCATGTTTCTTTCAACTACCAATGTTTAGTAGTTGATGGGAAACCATGCTTTTCATGTACTGCATGCCCAAATATTTCGTATCTGTGATTGGATTTATTATTTGACTTCTCTAATTTAGTGGGTATACACCAAATGTTGTGGTTCCTAATTCATGCTACCCACTTGGCTTTGCTATCAGGTAATCAGTGAAGTAGGCGACATGGTAGGTATAAAGTACTTCCCTGCTGAGCCAGAGAAACAGCAGCTGGAAGGAGACAGGGTTAAGCTGGAATGATAAGAAATCTTCCATTTTCTGTTAGTTTCCTTAGTGTCATTTACTACGTCCAGTTGGCTCGGCGCGTGACCTGTAAGTTTTATTTCAATTTTGTGTACATAAAGGTGTATGTGATTTTGTTACTAGAAGTATGATAAGTGTGCTAAGTTATACTCTTTTGTATCGGAAACCGACAGCTCTCTTTGTTTAATTACCTACATGTATAGCCTTCTGGAAATTGTTTGATATACTTGCTGTCTGAAAATCGATACTCCGTTTCGTAATGTAGCCATTTTTGGTATGTAGACAAGATCCTGACATTTGTTAACGTATTTTCGCTATCCTTAATCACATAACAAGATGAAGCTCTGTTATCTGGATTTCCTTACAATTCAGGTTTTCCATTAATCTTGGTCCTCACTTCTTATGCTACAATTGCTTTTTGTTTGATTTCGTATCCTTTCCTCAATTGTGGTTTTGCTGGCTATTAGGGTGTCCATAGTAGTTAAGGCCATGGCCAAGCCCAAGCCACGAAAACTTGCTAAGGTCACGAAAAAACTTGTCCACCCTAATAGTGGACAAGCCCAACCCATAAATTAATTATTTTTTTATTTTTTGTATATTTTAATTTAACTAGAATAAAAATTATCAGATTATAATAAATAAAAAAAATGCATAATTTAATAAAAAAATTTAATATAAAATTTTGAAAGTTGAATTGAGATAAATTGAAAAGAGTGTAGATTGGAATGAGGTAAAAAATTGAGAATAATGGATATATTTTTAAGAAATAAATAAGAAAATAAAAAAAATATTAAAACTTAGGCTGAGCTGCGGCTCTCTGTTGCCACAATAGGGCGCCGTAGCTTGCGCCCAAGAGCCCCGGCTCGGCCAACTGCTCGGTGCGACCATGGGCTACCCCTCCCCCCCCGCCGCAGCTCTGCTTGTCCTCCACTATAGGAGCTGCGGCCCGAGAGTCGCGGCTCCCTATTGTGGATACTCTTAGAGCATCCACAATGATGGCCTATCTACAGAGCCCATCTCAGAGTCTATCTTCTTTTTTTCCTGTCACGTCAACAGGCTCATCTCAGAGCCTATCTCCCTGCAATGAGAGTCTATCTCAGAGCCTATCTCATTTCCACATCATCACTATTTTATATTTTCACTTTTAATTGTTAGTGTTAAATAAAATGATAAAATAACAAGAAGTTAAAACAACTTAATAAAAAAAACAAATTCATTAAAAAGAAAACATTCTACATTTAAAACAAATATTGAAAAAAACAAACTAAAACATTGATAAAAATATTGTAAACATTGTGACTAAAGAGAAGTAAAATGTAGAGTGAGATGAAATGAAGTGGGATAAATGTGAATATTTGGTACGGAAATAGGGTATATATATGGATAAAAAATGAATAAAATAAAAAGAAAAGAAGGAGAAGATCGGCCCAGCCGATGTATCGGTCATGGGGTGGAGGCGATGGGGAGGGGGAATCGGCCCTCCCTCCGCAATGGTGACCGGTGGGCGCCGATGGGGAGGCCGATCGCGTGGATGCTCCTACAGAAATGGAGGTAACATCTCAAAAGGGTACTGCATCATAGTGCTCGTATAAAAAGGGTTAAAGGGGTATAAAATGGGCTACCAAACGTAAAATCAAAATTGAGAACAATGCAATGCCATAATTACTTTTTATTTAATCCGAGAAATGAAAAAAATATTTTTGTGGCCTTATCGGTTATGACTTATGAGTGAGAATAATACTCCTTTCATTCTTTGTTTTTTTAGGGACTTTCCAAGATTGAAGTTATTCCTTTCTTTTGTAAATATTACTAATATTTCTTGTTTTATTTTCTTCGTACTTCATTTTTTCACCATTTAATAACATTGTCTTAACTTTAGTAACCAAAAGAAACTGCCGCCAAATCAATATATAAATTCCATCCAACACTAAGTGGTTGTTCACTTTGTTAGACAAAATAATCATAAGATGTAGTATATAATTGAATTGTGAGATTATCTTAATTGGAAAGAAGTGACTATGACATGATTACCAATCTAGGATAGAATTGTGAGATTCAATCTTATTAAATAAACACAATACATATTTAATTCAGATATATAATCTTGCAAATCGAATACACGAAATTGACTACTGAGTCATATAATTGACTATCACAACTAGTTGTGATTTGTCGTATAATGCATTCGACTGACGCCTTCAGCTGTTGATGATGACGACCACCACCATTCATGTTACGGCCCATCCAATAAATCAAGCAAACACACATTTCCAAATAAATGAAAAATAATCACACTTTAAATAAATTGCCATGTAATCACGAAAATTCAAGAATTGAAAAAGATGGGTCGCTACAATTCACAGCAAGCTCTGATATCACAAATGCCGATGCATGTGATTTCTATGCATCCACTAGACTCTCTGATAAATAGCTGCTTGATTTTCATTTGTAGCCGCTATTGCAACTCCTACAACCAGTGACGAACCCATGATATTTACACTAGGGGGATCAAAACACTATTTATAATTTTGGTGTCGGCATTTGTGTCGTAGGAAGCAATTGCAGCATGAGTCGTATGGGTAGCAAGAGACAGAGACGACTATGGGAGACAACAATTACATAAAGGGATATTCACATCTAATATCATCGAACTTTCAAAAAGTTAGATTTTTCCCATGAACTTTGAAATTGGTAAATAATATCACAAACTTTATCCCGAGTTTGTTATTTCCCACCATTGAAAAAAAATTCCGGCAAATAATATCATGATACGGATTTTTTTCGTAATTTCTCGACAACAACTTCGAGACTTTCAAGATTTTCAATATTTGAGAATAAGTTTTCTTGAAACATACCCTCCAAATTTGTTCTTCAATCTATTAATATAGCCGGAATTTTTTCATTGATGTGAAATAACAAACTCATGGTTAAGTTCGTGATATTTCTCCACCTTGGATCTTTGAATGAAATAGCACTCGGTCATCTTCTCCAAGTACTGCAGACCTCAGTACCTGACCAGCTTCACCAGCTCCAAGCAATGCTTGAGTTTGGAACTGGGAATGGTCTTTGTCAGCGTATCTGTCGCGTTCTCCTCTGTAGATACCTTCTCAATCTTCACCTTTCCCTTGCTCACTTCATCCCTTATGAAGTGCAACTTCACATCCACATGCTTTGATCTTTCGTGGAATGTCTGATGTTTGGACAAACATATTGCACTATTACTATCACACATTATTGTAATAGCTTCTTGACTTATACCAAAATCTGACAATATGCCCTTCAACTAGAAACTCTCCTTCACTGCTTCTGCCATAGCAATATACTCAGCCTCCGTAGTAGAGAGAGCCACAACTGATTATAGATTAGATTTCCAACTCACAGCCGATCCATAAAGACAAAATACATACCCTGATTGAGACTTCCTTGTATCTACACTCACTGCAAAGTCAGAGTCACAATAGCCCACTGCAACCTCATTATTAGAACCTCCACCACCACCAAATAGGATTGCACAATCAGATGTACCCTTGAGATATTTCAGAATCCACTTCAAACCATGCCAAGGCTCAATACCCGGATCTGCCATAAACCTGCTAGACACACTGATGGCATGGCTAATATCTGGCCTTGAGCATACCATTGTGTACATGATGCTCCCAACTATGCTAGCATAAGGTATTTTGAGCATCTGGTTTCTCTGTTCATCAGTCTTTGGGCACTGATCAGAAGACAACTTGAACTGTTGTGACAGTGGTATTGTCACTGATCAAGTATCTTTCATCTGAAATCTCTCCAATAGCTTGTTGATGTACTCCTTTTGAGTGAGCCACAACTTCCTTTCCTTCCTATTTCTGATGATATCCATGTTTAATATTCTCTTTGCATCCCCTAAATCCTTCATATCAAACTCAGATTCCAGCTGATTCTTTATTTCTTGGATTTCATGCATTGTTGCTGCTGCAATCAACATATCATCGACATACAATAGCAAGTAGGCTGTGGATAGCTGCTTGCTCCTTTTGATGAACACGCAATTATCATACATGGACTTCTCAAACCCCACTCTCTGTATGAATTCATCAAATCTAATATACCACTGCCTAGAACTCTGCCTTAGACCATACAGGCTCCTTTTCAGCGGGCAGACTTTATGCTCTTCTCCCTTCCTCACAAAACCCTCTGGCTGCTCCATGTAAATTTTCTCCTCCAACTCTCCATTAAGGAAAGCTGTTTTCACATCCATTTGTTGGAGCTCCCAATCTTTGTGAGCAACAATGGCTAGCAAGATCCTTATAGAGCTATGTTTAACCACAAGGGAGAAGATCTCATTGTAATATATCCCTTCCCTCTGTGTAAAGCCCTTAGCAACCAACCTTGCTTTGAATCTAACTTCATTGTTCTTAAAAGCCTCTATTTTCTTTTTATACACCCACTTGCATCCTATGCATTTCTGGTGCTTTGGCCTTAGAACTAGTATCCGAGTGTGATTCTTATAGAGAGAGTCAATCTCTTCTTGCATTGCCTTAAGCCATCTCTCTTTCTCTGCACTTCTCACTGCTTCTTTATAAGTGGAGGGCTCATGGTACTAAATCTCTTCAGCCACTGTCAGTGCATAATAGAGCATGTCATAGTCACTAAATCTGGAAGGCAGCTTGATCTGTCTCCTTGGCCTATCTTTTGCTATGACATGAGATCTCTTATCTTCACTTGCCTCCTCTGTTTGAGTCATCTCTGGAGCTTCTTCATCAGACACTTCCTCATGAGCATCCCTTTGCTGATTTCCAGTCAGCTCCACCTCAAACTGAGTATCCTTCAGTTTCTGCTGCAAGTATGGCATTTCATCTTGTTTGAATATAACATCCCTGCTGATCACCACTTGCCCCATCCCTTTCTCTGTACACCCTAGTCTATAACCCTTCACTCCCTTTTGATATCCCAACATGACACATTTGAGAGCACTTGGATCCAACTTTGTCTTCTTAGAGTGAGCATATGCCCTGCAGCCGAAATTCCTCAATTTTGAATAATCACCTGCAGACCCATACCACCTCATATCTGGTGTATCATTGTCTATAGAGCTAGATGGGCACTTATTGATGAGTGTCACAGCGGTTGCAGCAGCCTCGGCCCAAAAATGCTTGGGCATCCCAGATGAAATAAGCATGCACCTTAACCTCTCCAAGATTGTTCTATTGGCCCTCTCGGCCACTCCATTTTGTTGAGGGTTGTGTGGGGCAGTCCTATGCCTCTTGATCCCTTTATTCTTGCAGTAGCTATCAAACTTAGAGGAGAGAAACTCCAAGCCATTATCTGTTCTTAGGCATTTCAAAGTACCTCCCTTCTCAGTCTCAACTTCAACACACCACTCTTGAAACTTTGTGAAAGCATCAGACTTCTCTCTCATTACATAGAGCCAAATCTTCCTAGAGAAATCATCTATAATGGAGAGAAAATACCTGCCTCCACCCATACTCTGAGTTGGTGATGGCCCCCATATATCAGCATGTGCATATTCCAGTGGCCTAGTTGAAGTGTGTTTTCCAGCAGCATAAGGCATTTTCTTGCTCTTTGCAAGTATACATTCTTCACAAGATCTGAGCTCTTGCTCATCCAGCCCACCTTCCAAGACTATCAGACCCTTCTTGGCCAGCTCTTTGAGTCCACCAAACCCCAGATGGCCCAATCTGTTGTGCCAGCTCACTAACTTCAGTTTTGTGACAACATTGATCTGATCTGCATTGAGGGCTTCTGCTCTGAGATAATAGAGATTATTGACCCTTTCAACCACCATAAGAATGTCACTACCCTTCAAAACCTTCATGAATCCATCAGCAAGAATGGTTGTGAAGCCTTTCTTTTCCAGCATCCCAAGTGAAATGAGGTTTCTCTTTATTGATGGTATATATATGACTTCTGATAGGATTTTGTAAGATCCATCCTCCATCAACATCCTCACACTTCCTATGCCTTTTACCTGACATACTTGGTTATTGCCCAACAGCACAGAACCTGTAGCTTCCTGCAAATCCAGAATCCATCTCTTCTTGGAAGTCATATGGAAGCTGCAACCAGAATCCATCACCCACACATCTGGTGCTTCATCTTCTGTCACATTCATCACTTGAGCAACTTCCATCTCCTGAGTAATGTCAGCAGTATCTGGGGCTTCACCACCCTCGGCTTGTTTTCTTTTCCAAGAGTAACAATCCTTTTTAATATGCCTCGACTTCTTACAGTAATAGCATGACCTAGTTTCTTTCTCTGCTCCAGATTTCTCCTTCCACGGCTTGGGCTTCTTTTGGGGTTTATTCTTGCCATTCTTCTTTGGATCAAATCTGACATTCAAGCTCTCACTTGATGGATCAGTGATCTCTGCAATCTTTTGAAATTCCTTCATCTTTAGTGCGGAGTGTACTTCCTCATATGAGATCTTGGAATCTCTTCCAAGCAAGATCGCATCCTTGAACTGCTCAAAGCTTCTTGGTAGAGAATTGAGGAGCATAAGGGCCTTATCTTCATATTTAATCTCCTCTTCTATATTCTCAAGATCATCCAAACACTTGGCAAAATCCTCGAGCTGCCCCCCAATGTTTCTTGAATCTGAGAACTTGAATGTGAAGAGCTTTTGTTTGAGCAAAAGCCTGTTGCTCAAGGACTTGGTCATATACAATGACTCAAGCTTGGCCCACACTCCAGCCGCGGTTTCCTCCTTAGAAACCTCCCTCAGCACTCAATCACTCAGGCTGAGAATCAACGTGCTATAAGCTCTATCATGAAGATCTTGAGCCTTGATACTTGACTTATCCCCTTCTGGTGCCTTGCCTTCTTCCTTCTCAGCCTCTGGGTCAGCCTTGTTCTTCAACACATCCCACAAGCCTTGCTGCATGAGAACCGCCTTCATCTTGAGGCGCCATAACCCAAAGTCGTTCTTGCCCGTGAACTTCTCCATGTCGAACCTTGTTGTAGACATCTTGTGGATATATATTCCCACAGACGGTGCCAATTTGTAAAACTCAAACACCAAATCAGAACAACAATGAAAAACTCTTCACACAAGCAATATATCGAACACACAATGAGCAACAAAACTATGAAGAAAACAAATGACACGGCTGATTACGTGGTTCGGCTCTTTCGAACCTACGTCCACGGGAGAATCACGAATTGCTTTTATTCCACTCGACTGAATTACAAGTACAATGAAGAAGATAAATCTCTCAAACAAGAATCTATACACTCTAGAATCAATAGCTCAACTTACATAAACTCTCGGATCAAAACCGTGTGATCTCTCTCTAATTCTTCACAAAGATAGTGTATTCTTTCTTGATTGCATTGAGTCAGTTGTGTGCCCTTTAAATGCAGCTTCAACTCTTCTTGAATCAGCTCGAAAACGAGCTCAACCTCTCTCAACTGAAAGTAGCCGTTATAACTGATTTTCAAACTCAATCT
Organism: Salvia splendens; assembly: GCF_004379255.2. NCBI lineage: Eukaryota > Viridiplantae > Streptophyta > Magnoliopsida > Lamiales > Lamiaceae > Salvia > Salvia splendens. The sequence goes on from NC_056040.1 coordinate 12,846,629, forward strand.
TCCCAAAATTGCAAAATAGTCCCTGACCTCTTTTGAACTTTCATTCATGCATCCATTCATAACAATATTATTTGTCAATTTCAAAGTTCATGGGAAAAATCCAACTTTTTAAAAGTTTCATGATATCAGGTGTCAATATCCCTTAAATAAATGGTGACAAAAATTAGTGATATATACCATTATTGTCATTAAAAGCAACCTGGGCATCGAAAGCGCCAACAATGTCAGTAAAGCGACAGTGATAAATTTTACAATATTCTACCTATAGTTTTGCTAAAAATCTTTAATTAGAGAATGCACAATAAAATTCAATTTTTAAAATAAAGATATACATCAAATAATAGATTTTATTTAGATTAAATATTCTCTGTGTTTCATTAGTGTTACACATTTTTTTGCACTCATTTTTAAAAAAATATCATAAATAGTTAAAATGGAAAGAATAAAGTAAGGGAGCGGGAATAAAATATAAATTAAAGTATTTCTATTTTTATTAATTAGTTATCTTAGTTGGAGACAAAAATGAATCTTATTTCATAGAATAAGTGTGTATAATATTTTAAATCAAAATCAGCAAATAATTGGAGAATACTTATATCAAACAAAAAATTGACTCTTCATAGAACAAGTAAAAAAATCGACTATCCTTTTTGCAACGACTACGTAATTAAAAAAATTATTGAAGAGAAAGACACTAAAAGAACTTTATCCCAATAATTACAAGAAAAAGGAACAACGTTTGAAATAAAAAAAAAACACGATCACGCCATAGGAAACGAAATTGGTCGAAGAAGAGCGCAATTACTCATCAGATCAGCAGCCATTATCCCAATCCAACCTTCTTCTTCCCTATCTCCACACCTCATTAAAATTTCCCCAAAAGTTCACACGTGATATTGACACTTTTGCATATAATTTGATTCAATAATCAGAAATTCGCGGCAATGACGACTCGTTACTGGACGGCATCTCTCCCCGTTGGCCAAGGCTCGTCGGCATCTTCTCTGTGGAGTCGCCTTCAAGAATCCATCTCCAAACAAGCCTTTGACACCGCTCTTTATCGAGTAATGATTTGATTTGTGTGCAATTCTACTCATAATTGTCTCTGTCTGCTGTATCCTGTGAATTGTAGTTCTGATTTGGTAAAATTTTGCTGTTTTTACCACTTAATTTGAATAAAGTTGGTTTTTTGTTCTGATCACGGATGTGTTTTTTATTGGACTTTGCAGTTCAATATTCCGAATCTGCGCGTAGGCACCCTGGATTCTCTGCTGGCATTGAGTGATGATCTATTGAAAGTGAGTTTTTTAAAGAATTTATTAGTTATTGTGTCTACATTGTTAGAGATTTGGGAAGTAAGGACTGTATGAGTTTAATTTCGCAGTCGAACAACTTCATCGAGGGAGTGTCACACAAAATCCGGCGACAGATCGAGGAATTAGAGAGGGTGTCTGGAGTTGTTAGTAGCTCTCTTACAGTTGATGGGGTTCCAGTTGACTCTTACCTCACTAGGTGATTGATCTTTCTTCAAATTGGATTGCTCACGCGTTAGACCGTGCAATGTTCGACTAGGTGAGTGATTGAGATTTGCTAATAATTTGCGTAGGTTTGCTTGGGATGAAGCAAAGTATCCCACAATGTCACCACTCAAGGAGATTGTCGATGGAATTCATGTACAAATTGCTAAAATTGAAGATGATTTGAAGGTATACTTGCTCGTCCAAAGTTCAATATTTATAGGTCTCAGTGGTTTGGTTGATAAAAAAATGTCATTATTCGGCACTAATTATGTTGAAGTGCTTCACCAGTTAAGATAGGAGTTATATGATGTATCTACTCAATGGTTGATTTCTATGAGTTGTGACTCAAGGATATAATCTTAACCAGTGATCCTCACCTCTTAGAGATATGCTTAAGTTTCAGATGAAGTTATGAACTCGATTTCTTCCTCTTTCCACTGTTTGTCATCTTGATAAATATTAAGAATGGAACCTATTCTATAAGGGTGAATTTGAGTTAGTCAAATTATGTACTGCATTCATTTTTTGGTTAAACTCAAGAAGCTATTGTCCATGAACTAAAGCACATTCTGTGTATTTTAGAAATTCATTCACTAAGCATGTTACTGTTGGGATATTATCTCACAGGTTCGGGTTGCTGAATACAGTAACGTGCGCAGTCAACTAAATGCCATTAATCGAAAGCAGGCTGGGAGGTATTTTGTTGACATGAATCATAGTGATCCGGAATTTAGGCATCAAGTGCATGTGTTTTAGCTAGGTCATGGTCTTGTTGTGGATATGTGCTGTAAGTGGAAAGAGATGTTATTTACATACCAAGTAGAGCTCCACTTCTTTATAATAAAATTAGGGGAAACATATAAAAATGTTAGTGGTGGAGAGTTTCCAAAAGTGGAATGAGAAGACTTTTGAGGGACAGGCTAAAGTGATAAAAGGAGAACACTTACAAGGGATGGAAAGAGTATTTCCTTGAAAATCTAGATGCATAAATGAATCTTATAAGTAGATCATGGATGCTCTTATTTTTATTATATCTCCATATGGCTTAGTTTAAACCTTTATTGAATTTAGAGTTTTTGGCATGATAAAAGATGATTAATTTATTATTGTATAGATATGAAGATATTTGAAGGATGTTGAGTGTTATTGTGTACGGAGTACAAAATATTAGTAATAGAAAGAGCCTGAGATCAATTTGTAGTAAAAAGTTTCTGTAATATGTGGTGGTTATCAGATTTGGTGTCAAATAAAAACCTTGAAATATGTCTTACGTTTGATATTTTCTTTTTTTGTCGGATGAAGTTTTTGGATAGTGTAGTTACTGTGCTCTCTCCGTGTCTCTCTAACAAACACTCATTCTTATGCATGAATATACTATGCTTTTTGAGCTGGGGTGGAATTTGAAAATTATTGGCTTATCCAAATAGTTTAATTTTGCAGCTTAGCTGTTCGTGACCTTTCCAACTTGGTGAAGCCACAAGATATTGTTACTTCAGAACACTTGATAACTCTCCTTGCAGTTGTTTCGAAGTATTCTCAGAAGGATTGGCTATCAAGCTATGAGACACTCACAGATTATGTGGTAAGTGCTCATTTAATGGTTATGAAGTTATAATGTTCTTCTCTTTTGGTTTGCATTCCAGGGACCCTCTTGACATTTCAGCATTTATTGCCACATTAACATATTTGGTTGCAGAAATTCTAAGTCTTAACATTTATGTTTTGTACCAGACATAAAATTAGCATTTTGTTTACTTTGTGACTACTGTAACTGTACTGTTATTTTTCTTGAAATTGAATGTCTATTAGTAAATCACACCTTTTGATGGAACTACTTTTAGGTTCCCAGATCCTCCAAGAAGCTCCATGAGGACAATGAATATGCTCTATATACTGTAACATTATTCAGTCGAGATGCTGACAATTTTAGAACCAAGGCGCGAGAAAGAAGTTTTCAGGTGAGGTTGCAATTCTTATGCATTCTGTTTCATCTCATGCATGCTGTTTTCAGCATCACCTCACAAGTATTTGTGATGTTGAGAATCTGTGAGGTCTGAAAGGATTCCGCACTGAATCACATTTTATGCAATATAGGTTCGTGATTTTGAATATAATCCAGAGACACAAGATTCTCGAAAGCAGGAGCTTGAAAAGCTGATGCAAGACCAAGATACATTGAGAAGCTCGTTGTTGCAATGGTGCTACACCAGTTATGGGGAGGTATTTATTTGACCATCTATTAGGCTAAGGATTTTATTTTTGTTTCCACAAAGGGGAAAAGGTCCTAATCCCTACACTTTTCAGTACTCCTAGGTTGATTTATTTTAACTTTTTACTTAACTAGTGATTTTTTTATTTAATTTATTTTTGGGATAACTAGAATATATTGCTCTACTAGGCTGAGAAGCATGAGCTACGGAGATTGCTCGAACATATGTAAATATAAAATACTCATGTTTCAATTGTTAGTTTGTTACCTTGGATTTAGTGAATGAGCCAATCAATGAAGGGAGTATTGTTTTTGTTTCAATGGCTTATTAAGATTGCATCAATGACACCATAGAAAATAGACGACTTATGGATTTCAATGTCCTTCCCCGGAAATTTTCAACATGTCATTTGGTTGCGCCGCTTGTCGCTTGTGATATTTATGGCCTTTACCCCTATAGCACTTTCTTTTGGTCTCGTCATCTGCCCTCTTTCTCCACCTCAAACAGCCTCAACAGCTCCACTTCACATGCTAGAAACCCCCAATATCGAGCCCCAATGCTGGAAGCTTTCTCGTCTCTTTCAGATCTGGTCCTATGTAAACTACATTCTATCCTCATGTATCTTCACTGCAGATGATATGCTGCTCTCCTTATGGAAGTTAACAATTACAATAGCTTCACTTCACTAATGACTCTAGATTCCAACTGGCAATAGCTATCCTGGAGTGCCCTAATATCACCTATTATATTGTTACCAGCTAGTTATCGACCTCAAGTGTTCAAGAGTTACAAGAATCAAACAAAACCAGGTTGATGGGTTGGGTAGGGAGGATTAGGAAATCCTACTTATAGTAACTTTTTCCGACCTCCGGGAAGGCATGAAATAAAACCCAGCTCGAATGGCACGATCTTTCCGTCACACCAGAATGAAGGGGGCATTTTACTAGCTAGTTATGGACTTCAAGAGCTACAAGCATCAAATAAAACCATGTTGATAGGGACAATTATATTAATCTAGATTTATATTTCATTTATAGGCATCATATGAATGAAGATATTAAAACTATGCAAGTTTATTTTTCATATATTGTGATTGTCCCTCTTCCTAAGAGAATTCAATTTTTTAATTGCATTCAAAGATACATTTTTCTAAACCCAAGGAAGGAAAAATGATCTTTATACTTGAATTTCAATGGCTTTCTTCTATTACCCACAAATATAATACATAGTATTTACAACACGCCCAAACATAAATGGGAAAAAGCTAGTACCAAAAATATGCTCCATAATCATCCAAGATTATTGGCCTGTTATTTGGATTCTTAAATTGAATATTTATTTGTTTGACAGGTCTTTAGCTCGTGGATGCACTTCTGCGCTGTACGTGTCTTTAGTGAAAGCATTCTGCGATATGGTCTACCTCCATCATTTCTGGTATATAACCTATCCCTTTAACTTCTGTATCATGTTTCTTTTTATCCATTCATTTCCCTTGGATCGCCTTGACGACTTAATGTATTCTTAGTGGCTCTCTAAATTTTTATTTCAGTCTGTTGTGTTGTCACCATCTGTTAAAAATGAGAAGAAAGTTCGTTCCATTCTGGAGGGATTGTGCAGCAGCTCAAATAGGTATTACTTTCGTTCACCACTGAGCTTAGCAAATTACATCGTTTCTTGGCAAGGTTATTGGAACTTACGAATCATGTGGTTTTATCTGACATGGAGAATGTTTTTCGCATAAAATGTTAAACCATAAATCCATCAACAGTTGCATCTTCAGAGTTAGAACGTTAGAGATTAAGTTCATCTGACCTTGTCTTCATTTTTTTAAAGATGTAGAGAAAGGGACAAATATAACACTGTTGCATGTTTTGAGCATGTATAGCATTTACTAGGAAACGGTTTAGCACTGGTCCACCTCTTGAAGCAGATGCATTGTTTCTTGTTTTACTGACTCCAATATGCTCCTTTCAGAATGCACATGTTTATTATGGTCCCGGGATCATATCAGACTGAGCCCTGATCCATATCTAACATATTCACTAGAGAAAATGCCTCTGTTGATATGCGATTTGTCTTGTTTGTGTGAGTGCAGCACATACTGGAAAACAGAGGATGAAGGAGGGATGGCTGGTTTTGCAGGCGACGCAGATGCTCATCCTTACGTCTCCTTCACAATTAATCTCATCTAGGCTGAGTCACCGGTGTTGTGGTCCATTTGACTGGCCATCCCAAATAAGGAATTATTCTACACTTGTATAATAGAGTAAATTATCTAATCCATTCCCTTTAGAGCTATTCGTTGTCTGTTGAACATTAGTATGAAGCTTTTTCTTGTCCGTTCTCCTTTGTTTGCGCGAGAATCTATTATTGTAGCAGATGTATCTCCTCTGGTATTTATGCTGTGAAGTTTTGTTGGACCAAATGTACTATCTGAGAAATTATTAGTGAGAAGAATAAACAAAATTTCCGACCAAATTGTTGATGTTGGCATTTTTTTTCCTGTCTTCACAGTTATTATTGTCTCAATAAAACAACAACATGAATAGTGTTGAACTTTATCAGATTGTGACTTGATGAGGTGAATATGCATGAGCTATGTCATTAGATGATACCAAGGCAAAATGTGTTCACATTCTCAACTTGGCAAATTGCTCTCTGTTGTCATTTTATGTAGAAATATAGGGGTTATGATTATGATGAAGTAAAACAAGGTGAGCCCAGAAGTCAAAAGTGTCAACTCTTTTATTTCAATTTTTGTTATTTTTGACAAATCAAATGATCAAATTCATCATTACCAGCCCGAAACATGCAACTACAGTATGATTTTAATTGTCTAGTGAGCCTAACATCAAATATACTACTAATTGCTTTTGTTGAATGCAATACATACACACAACACTAGATTTTATTGATAATCATTATGACATAACTTTAAATTAAAACACTTAGATGCATGCATAGTCAAATACTAGTATTTGTAAAACAAATGTAGAAAGAAAATGAAGTACTACCACATTTGTAGAAGGATGAGTGTGGGCCCTCACAAGCCATAATAGAGTGGTCCAAACACACCCTTACGCATTTCCACGTTTTTCAATATTCTCATCCCATTTCTAATTTACCCCACATTTTTCTAGTATTAGAGTTTTTTCATCTGCATCCAACTTCCAAGTGTTAATTTATGTATTTTTCTAAAAAATCATTAATGCATTGGCTTTTTAATGTGTTGAAACCAGACCACTCTTTTTGTTTTGTAAGTGAAATTTTTGATAAATTATATCTATCCAAGGTAAATGTGGTTTGAAATGAGAGTCACTAGTTTTAAGAATATATGTTTGAGTGGGAAGGCCCACAAAACGTATTAATATGTAGCCATATTTCAATTGATGTTGTAAATCACACAATATAAAAGCCATACATTTTATCCAAAATTATAAATTGTCAATCAACAAAGTTGGGTATTCTTATTTTCTTAGTGTGCCACCACCTAAGTGAGATGGGCCTAGTGCCCAATAATAGGCTTATTTTATTAAGAATATATGCAATGTATTATCTGCCCATAGTTCCAGTTTAGATGATCAAATTTACATGATGTACTTTATAGTAGTTATCAAATATCAAGTTTCTTTTTGTGTAACACATGGAAATTAGAACAAATCTCAGTAAATATATATGTGGATGTATATCTTAAAGAAAAACAACAGAAAAGAATGGAAATGAAGAACGTGGTGCATGTTATTTTTGACGACTGAATTATATCTTCATAGATATTGGTTTTGAAGTCATTAATAGGATGAGGGACCATTGTCCTAACAAATAGTGAGCAAGAAAGGTTTCAAAGGGAACATTACAAAACTCATAAAATAGAGTTGCAAGTGGGGTTGCAAATCCTAGTGAAGATTAGGACAAGCCCATATGGGTTGGATACATTACATGAAGACATTAACTTATAACATCAATTGTCACATTCTTGCATATATATAGTCATAAATTAAGGAGACAACACAATTTCATATCTCAATGCTACCATACCGCCCCAACCAAATGTATCGCCTTGCCCCACGCGTTACCGTTTACTACTATATTTTCAAGTTTATTGTACAATTTTAATTTTATACATAATCCATTTATTTTTTAGAACATATTGGACAATCTGGTGGTTAACCATCCAAAGTTACTAATTAATAGTATGAATTATTGTATAATAAAAAATATATATAATTACAGCACAATATTCAAATGAGTAATATTTTTTTCAAACATTTTTTTAGAAAATTTGTCGATTTTCAACAAACCATAATTTTGAAATTTTGTCAGTATGCTTCTCCGGAAATAGGGCTAATCAAGCGACCTAGGCACTAGGGCAAACCCTTACCGTCTAGGCTTTGGCGTTTTCTTGTCCTTCTTTCGGTTTATTATATCATTATTTATTTATTTCATTTGACCTTAATCTGTCCCAATAAAATAAGGACATTTTTTTTATTTTAGGATGTCCCATAAAATTATCCCCTTATATTTTTAGTAACTTCCTTTTCTCTAATAAGGTGACCTTATTCTCTACTAACAATGATATAATTACTTTTTCTTTTTATCTTTCTCTTACTTTACCAATTATGCATTAATTTTAGTATAATCTCAAATGTCTATATTTTTATGGGATGGAAAGAGTATTTTATTAGTGCAATTCATTTTTGTCTAATTTAAGATGGTGATACTCTTTTTGTAATACAAATACTTGTATTACAGGGATAGTTTTGAATTTATTTAGCGTCAATAATCTCATAAAACCTTTAAAACAGTATAATTAAAATTTGGAGATAAACTAGCATGGAGTAAGAGTTCAGAGTAAAAGAGCACTATATATATGTCGACCGAAGACATAGAGCATCTAAAATTTTATAGCCACTATATTTAGTTGAAGCCCACCTACCAATTATAATTGATTTGACGTACAAATAATAAAGACAGTGGAATTAAATAGAAAACATATTTCCAAGAAGAATTATTTTCTTCTTCTTCTTATGTAATCCTACTTCCTCCGTCCCACAAAAATATATGCACTTTCTATTTTCGTCCGTCTCATAAAAATATGGGCATTACCTTTTATAGAAAGCTATCCCAATTAATTAGTACTACATACATCAAGTTATTTTTTTAACTTATACCACTATTAAAACACTAATAATAATGCGGATCCAACTATCTACTAACACTACTTTAATTATGCTTCTTTTTTACTTTACCAATTTTATCTTAATTCACATGTCATATCATATGATCATTATTTTATGGGACGAGTGAGGCACATAAGTTACTCAATTGTTAAATAAAATCGAGATAAATAAATTAAACGAACACTTATTCTAAATAAATTAGATAGAAATTAATATCATAGCCAAATAAATTCTAGAAATTAATGTTTGTTAGTAGTTTATTTATAAAAATTGGAGTTAATTAGGGCATATCGTGGTAAGCGACATGTTGAAAGAGACAAGATAGGCGGAGTTAATGCAGGAAAAGGACAAACGGATGGGAAGGAGAATCTTTTTCTCTAAATTAATTCATTCATACAACAAAAAATAATTATTTGTATATAAAATTGAAAGAATGATAGTGATGCATGTCACTATAAATTCTTGTTGGGATAACAACTTTTTATTTCGTTCAATCATATTTGCATTAATACTGCATTTTTATGTTGTGTACATCGACTCAACGAAAACTATTCGAGTGAATATATGTGTGTAAAAGGTAAGTCATCGTCTACTTTAATAATTATACGAGAAAAGTTACTACTTGTAAGATAAATAGTTACGACCCTGAGAAAATCAATTTTAGGAAAATACTTGGTTGTATTTACTCTCTTAACTTCACAAGTCAATATCGAAACATATGTATAGGTTTAAAAGACAATTCCTTAGTATCATAACTCAAACAATAAACAATAAAGTGCAATTTAGTTGGTACGCTTTATTCTTCCACATGATAGGTTGAGGGTTCGAATTTTCTTGGAACACAAGTCATAGATTCCTTCGTGTTCACATTCAAAGTATGTTAATCACAGAAATATGGAGCAATTGGATGATGTAAATTTGGAAGAAAGCTTTTGAATTTCGAAGAAGCTAACTAGACATGTGTGGTTAGCCTTGGCATTTTGGCACCAACGACAACATAATAATAATATTGAAGAGAGATAGATGACGCATTGACACGCACATGAGAACTCTTCTATTATTAGATCCAAATACTTCGAGGACTATATTAGAAATGAGCCACTCACCCCTTAAAAGGCCTTATAAGGGGATGGTTATCCATATTTTTATAGGTGAGCTATGATCGTTACCAAGTCGATGTGGGACAAGATATTAAGAATTTTAACACGCCCCCTCACGTGTGGGCAGGAATGACACATCGGACTTCCATCACGTGGGTAGGCAAGAGAAGAGATAAAGAGATAAACTCCATCATTGACTTGGGCCCGCTCTGATACTTCGTCAAACTGCCCAGCTCCTCTAACTTATCCTCAAACTACCTCTTCTGATTCCACTGTCACAAGAACTGGCAGACACACTAAAACTCCAGCTCACTTAACTGACTTCATATGAAATTCTGTTGCATCTTCTACTCTCTATCACATATCAGCTCACTTCACTTTGTCCAATCTCTCTCCTGAATACTTGAAATACATCATTCTCATGTCTGCCATATATGAACCCCACCCATACAAACAAGCCTTTGAAATCAAAGAGTGGCAGTTGGCAATGCAAGAAGAGTTATCAGCCTTCATCATAACTGGCACTTGGTATATCACTGTGCTGCCACTAGGGAAAATACCAATTGATTGTAAATGGATTTACAAAGTAAAATATCATGCAGATGCTACAGTAGAGAGATAAAAAGCTAGGCTTGTGGCTAAGGGTTTTACTCAACTTGAGGGTGTTGATTTTTTGGATACATTTTCTCCAGTTGCTAAACTCACAACAGTCAAAATGATGTTGGCTCTGGCAGCCATCAATGGCTAGTCACTAACTCATTTGGATGTCAACAATGCCTTCCTCTATGGAGATTCGGAGGAAGACATTTATATGACCATACGACCTGGCCTTGAAGTAGACAGACTAACTATTGAGGGGGCCACTCTTGAGTCAACCTTAATCTGTAAATTAAAGAAATCTCTCTATGGCCTGAAACAAGCTTCTAGGCAGTGGTATCTAAAACTATCAGAGGTCCTACGAGGTTTTGGATTGCATCAATCAACATCTGATCATTCTTTCTTCTATAAGTCTGATGCAGCAGGCTTCTTTGGCATAGTTGTGTATGTAGATGATATCTTAGTGGCAACTACAAATCCATAAATGACTGAGAACTTTAAAACATTTCTGTCACAACACTTCAAGTTCAAGGATTTGGGAGTACCAAATTATTTCCTTGGCATTGAGATTGCCAGAAACAAAAAGGGAATCCAAATATCACAAAGAAAGTATGCTATGGATCTAATTAATGATGCATGATTTTCAGGCTGCAAGCCTTCAACAATACCTATGGATCCTATAAAGAAATTGCAGCTAGAATCTGATTCACCATTAGAAGATCCCTCAAAATACAAGAGATTAATTGGGAGACTATTGTATCTTTGTATCACCAGACAGGACATCACTTATGTTGTACATAAACTGAGCCAATATATTTCAAAACCATGTGCAGATCATTGGTATGCAGCTGAAAAGATCTTGAAATATTTGAAAAGAACTCCATGTCATGGCCTTTTCTTTTCCAGTAGCAGCAAACCTACATTGAGCATATTCTCAGATGTGGATTGGGCAGCATGCCCAGACACAAGAAAATCCATGACATGATATTGTTTGTTTCTTGGTAATTCTCTGATTTCATGGAAAGCCAAGAAGCAAAACACTATCTCTAGATCTTCTGCAGAGGCAGAATATCAAGCCATGGCACAAGCAACTTGTGAAGTTGTGTGGGCAAAGACTTTACTTGAAGATTTTGGAGAGAAGACAGAAAGGGCGGTTCCCCTATATTGTGATAATCAGTCAGCTATCTATACATGCTCCAATCCAGTTTTCCATGAACGAACAAAACATATAGAGATTGATTGCCACACGGTTAGAGAGAAATATCTGAAAAGTGTCATTAAACCGCTGCACATCAGAAATAATCTACAAATTGCTGACATTTTCACTAAGCCTTTGGGAGAAACGACTGTCCAATCTATACTGGACAAGATGAACTTTAGTAGTTTGTATAGTCCATCTTGACGGGGCATGTTGAAGAGAGTAGAGTGCTGCATGCATGGACGAGAAGCTGGTGTGCATGAATGTGAAGTTAAAGTGTAGCAAAATATCTTCATCCAGCTGTCATCCAGCTGGAGTCTAGTCAGCAACACGTTGACATGTGTGAATAAAGGAAGAGTTAGTTAATTGTTAGTTATCCTTCATAATTCTTGTTAGCAATAGCTTAGCTCGGTGTGTATAAATAGCTGATCATTAGCATTGTAAATGAGGGGTTTTTAGTATGATCAATAAAAATCTCTTCTCTCTCAAATTTAACCAATAATCTCTTGTTTATCAATTTCTACACTATTGATTTCCAAAATCAACATAATCAACAAAGTATACAGACATGGTTTTTGTCCAAGTCGAAGGACAACCACCTCAAACAACTTAGAAGTTAGTACACAAAATTCAATAGTACATGTGAAAAAAAATAAATTAATAAATACAAAGAACATATTAAATCTCACTACTATTCATTTAGAAGTATTCACATGCGTGCTTAGTTATATAAAGAATAAAGCTGACTTCACCGGTAAACATAGTCTTTAAGAGTAAACATATATAGTAGCATCATTGTATACGAGTATACACATTCCTAACTAATTGCGTCCTACTCAATTTTCTGTTTTCCTATAAATATAACTATATAAATCATGAAATAAATATTATATTTTTAAAAAAATTAAAACATATATACATCGAATATGACCTTACGTGTTACTAATATAACTTTAGAGAAAGTGCCATATTATTGGAGTTTTGGTCATATAATATGAGGCCACGACTATATATATATACTTTAAAAACCATTGGCTTAGCACAAACTACAAGGATAAGTATTGGTGGAATTTAAATAGTCATAAACAACGGATTATTGAATACATCAACTAACCACAATTTGACACCTAGTAATAACCACAATCTAATTAATTGCGACATTTTTCTCTAACAAATGGTAGTAGTAGGGAAATTAAAAGGAGCCTTATCCCAAAACGATATCAATTTATTCATGATCTAAAAATCATTGATTTTTTTTACGAAAGCTACGTTCAATATACTTTTCCACCTCTCATCTACGCATGAAAACAACATGCATATATGTATAATGTATTCATGAACTTGACTCTTGATGCACATACATAATTCGATGCAATGATGGAGCCATTTTAGGAGTCAACAATTTAATCAAAACATAAATAATAAGTAGTACTATAATTTTTAATAAAATATAAGAGAAAAAATGAAATAAAATTAAATAATGAACAACGACTAAATTCAAGCTAGAAACTGCACGAACTATAAATTTTTTAATCAATTCCCACTAGAACCTAATAACGTACAAATATAAGGAAGTAATTGTAATTATTAAATCAATTTACCCATATAATAATAATATTTAAAATAAAAAATGTTAGATTATCGATATGAATCGATCAAACGAATAACAAGAACGAGTGTTGAATGAAACAGTGAAGAATGAAAGAGATATTGAGAGAGTTGAAACCGAAATCTTATTCAATGAAATCAAGAAGTGATTACAATGTGTGTCAATCTCTACAATGCGTTAACTACTCTATTTATACAAACAAAGAACTAAAACGAGTGAATGAGAGCTTCACTCAATTGTGCGGTTACAACCGCAAGTTCCAACGGCTACTGGCCGTTAGTTCAACCACTATTTGAACTACACTTCTTGTTCTTGTGTTATGTTCCTCATGCTAAGCTTCCATGCATCCGCATTGATGTGATCAGCCACCTCTCAACAATCTCCACCTTGGCTAATCAAACAATGCTCAGAAATCTACTGCATGCAATCCCACAAGTCTGCAACAATATTGAAACTTTTCTTTGCACAGAGGCTTAGTAAGCATATCAGCAGGGTTGTGAACCGTGTCAATCTTAACCACCTTCACCCTGCCACTCTCCACCTCATCCCTTATGAAATGCAGCCTCACATCAATGTGTTTGCTGCGTTCATGAAACATTTGATGCCTAGCAAGACACAATGCCCCACTGTTATCACAATGTACTGCCACACCCTTATGTTGCACTCCAAATTCAGCCACAAGCCCAAGCAGCCACTTGCCTTCTTTCACTGCTGAAGTCAAGGACATATACTCAGCATCAGTTGTTGATAAAGCTACAACATTTTGTAGACTTGACTTCCGACATATAACTGATCCAAACAAGGTGAAAATGTAGCCAGTCTGTGACCTTCTTGTGTCAAGATTTGTAGCATAGTCAGAGTCACAGTAGCCTACCAGAGGCTCCTCCTCAGCTCCACCTACATCAAGGAACAATATGGCTATCTTATCTGTACCTCGCAGATATCTCAGTGTCCATTTTAGAGCACTCCGGTATTGTCTGCCAAAATCTGCCATATATCTGCTTGTTGTGCTTATAGCATGTGCTATATCAGGCCTTGTACATATCATCAAGTACATCAAGCTGCCAACAATATTAGAGTATGGAACCAACTCCATTTCCTTCTTCTCTTCATCAGTTTCAGCTTTCTGATCTTTTGATAGCTTGAAATGCATAGCCATTGGTGTTGTTGTGCTTCTCATATTATAAACTCTGAATTTCTACAGGGTTTTCTGAATATAATCAGTCTGGAACAGCCATAGCTTCTTCTTGCTCCTATCTCTGATTATATCCATTCCAAGGATCCTTCTTGCATTGCCAAGATCCTTCATCTCAAAATCTGGCTTGAGCTGCTCTTTTACCTTCCTTATTTCTTCCATGTTTGGTCCTAATATCAGTATATCATCCACATGCAAAAGGAGATAGATAGGTGTTTTATTTTTCTGCCTCTTTACAAACACACAACTATCATAGAGTGATCTAGTGAAGCCTAGATTTGTCAAACTCTCACCAAATTTCAAGTACCACTGCCTACTGCTTTGCTTAAGTCCATATATGCTTTTCTTAAGCATACACACCTTTTGTTCAGAGCCAGGGACCTCTAAACCTTGTGGCTGAGCCATATAAATCGTTTCCTCAAGATCTCCATTCAGAAAAGTTGTCTTGACATCAAGTTGCTCCAGTTCCCAACCCCTTAGCTGCTACTGCCAATAGAATTCGTATGGAGTTATGCTTCGCAACTGGAGAGTATACCTCATTGAAATCTATCCCTTGTTCTTGGTTGAAACCCTTTGCAACAAGTCTTGCTTTAAATCTGACTTTCTGTGCATTTTGTTGATTCTATTTTCTTTTTGAATACTCATTTGCATCCAATAATCTTTCTGAATTCAGCCTTCTCAACCAGAATCCAGGTCTTGTTGCTGATCAGAGACTCAACCTCTTCTTTCATAGCTTGAATCCATTGATCTCTTTCAGGTCCATTCACAGCCTCAGTATATGAACTGGGCTCAGTGGTCTCCAATTGTTCAGCCACATGTAGAGCATAGTAGAGCATCTCATAATCATTGAATCTGGCTGGTGCTCTCACATTAGTTCTTCTTGGCATGTCCCTTGCTATCTGGTATTGATGTGTGTTGTCTTGCTGATGTTGCAGATTCTCAGTCTCACTTTCTTGGTCCTCTTGTACTCCACCTGCTTCATCAGCCTTTATACTCATTTTATCAGAAGAAATGGTTGCTCCATCTTCTATCAGAGGAGCATTAAGATCAGCAGTCTCCTTGTTGCTCTTGTTCATGAGAAAGGGCATGATGTCTTCTATAAAGACAACATCTCTGCTGATTATCACCTTTTGATTCACAGGCTCAATGCACCAAAGCTTATATCCCTTCACCTCTCTGATAGCCAAACATAACACACTGCAGAGCCCTTACATTTAATTTCCCTTGCTTGAAGTGTGCAAAAGCTTTGCACCCAAAAGGCTTCAGCCTGAAGTAGTCAGGCTTTGCTCCATACCATTTCTAATCTGGTATTGAACCCCCTATGCCAGAGGAGGGGCATTTGTTAATCAAATAAGCTGTTGTAGTCACTGCCTCTGCCCAGAAATACTTGCCTGCACCTGAAGTTGACAGAAGGCACCTGACTCTTTCCATCAAAGTGTGGTTCATCCTCTCTTCAACACCATTCAGTTGGGGGTTTGCAGGAACGGTTCTATGCCTCCTTATCCCCTTATCCTTGCAGAATGTATCAAATTCATTTGACAAATATTCCAATCCATTGTTTGTTCTGAGGACTTTAGGAAACTTGCCCTTTTCATTTTCCATTTCCTTGCACCAGCTCTTAAATGTGTTGAATGCCTCAGATTTCTCTTTCAAGATATAGACCCATACTTTTCTAGAGAAATCATCTATGATAGACATATAATACTTTCCTCCACCAAGGCTTTTAACTGGAGATGGACCCCATAAATCTGAATAAATGTAATCAAGAGGTGAGGATGAAGTGTGATTACCTGCTGGAAATGATAGTTTCTTTGCTTTTCCTAGCAAGCAATCCTCACATTTCTCCATCTTTTCTTGGCTGCCCACTTCAATCATCTCCTTCTTGATTAAGGCTCTTAGTGTCCCTTTTCCAGGGTGCCCTAACTTGAGGTGCCATCTTGTCAAGTCTTCATCATTGCAACATGAGACTCACCAGCAATCACAGCAGCCTGCAGATAATACAAGCTGCCTGCTATGTGAGCCACCATCTTCACTTGTTGATCCCTACAAACTTTCATTTCTCCATTTTCAGAGATAAATGAGTATCCCTTTCTTTCAAGAGTACCAAGAGACACAAGATTCCTTCTAACCTCTGGGATATATCTCACCTCAGAAAGAATCTTGACAGATCCATCATTCAGCCTTAACTTTATGTTACCTATCCCCTTGATGCTGCATGCTTTGTTATTCCCCAGCAAAACTGATCCATCACATTCGACTAGATCATTAAACCAGTCCACATTTGGACATATATGGAATGAGCAGCCTAGGTCCATTATCCATGAGCCCTTTTCAATTCTGTCCATCACATTTATCACTTCAGCAACATCTTCACCATCACTGCTGATCACATTTGTGTGAGACTTGCTTTCTGAGGCCAGCTTCTTTTTCCAACCAAAACAGTCCTTTTTCAAATGCTCTGGTTTCTTACACCAGTGGCAAGACCTCGTTTCTTTCATCCCAGAGCCTTCATGCTTTGTCTCCTCAGCCTTCTTCTTGAACTTCTTTTTGTTCCACCTCTTGATGTTAAGTGATTTAGGCTGAGAATCAGGGTTTCTAGAACTGCCTTTCTGCAATTCTTTTACCATGAGTGCAGCATGAACCTCATTGTAGGTGATAGCCTTGTCTCTCCCATAAAGAATGTCATCTCTCAACTGATCATAGGAGCTAGGCAAGGCATTGAGAACCACTTGTCTTCATCATTGATCTTGACATCAACAACCTCAAGATCATCAACTGATTTGCAAAAGTCATCCAGTTGCTCCACAATCGACTTATCTTCAAAAAAACTATATGAATAAAGCCTTCTTTTCATATATAAGCGGTTAGCCAAAGACTTGGCCAAGTAAACATCATCAAGCCTCTTCAAGATGCCAGATGCAGTTGTCTCTCCTTGAACTTCTCGCAGCACTTTGTCTCCAAGACATAAAATGACAGCACTATGAGCTTTTAACTGCATCTCATGGAACTTTGCTTGAGCTTTCTCATCTAGTGCAGGAGCCTTTCCCTTCCCATCTGATTCAGTCGAAGTCAGAATTGCAGCTAGGCCTTGCTGCACCAGAACCGCCATCATCTTCATTTTCCATAAGCCATAATCCTTCCTTCCTGAAAACTTCTCTGCCTCGAGCCTTGCTGCCATTGTAGCAGTTACTTTGATCGATCAATCGCGTTCCCACAGACGGCACCAATTCTTGGATTATCGATTGAATCGATCAAACGAATAACAAGAACGAGTGTCGAATGAAACAGTGAAAAATGAAAGAGATATTGAGAGAGTTGAAACCGAAATCTTATTCAATGAAATCAAGAAGTGATTACAATGTGTGTCAATCTCTACAATGAGTTAACTACTCTATTTATACAAACAAAGAACTAAAATGAGTGAATGAGAGCTTCACTCAATTGTGCGGTTACAACCGCAAGCTCCAATGGTTACTGGCCGTTAGTTCAACAACTATTTGAACTATACTTCTTGTTCTTATGTTATGTTCCTCATGCTAAGCTTCCATGTATCCGCGTTGACGTGATCAGCCACCTCTCAACAAAAAACATGGACCCCTACGACCTTATGTGACTGACTTGACATGAACTTAATCCTTTCCTCTCCAATACTAAATATGCTAGGTGTCTATAATAAAATGTGGCATATCCTTAATCGTTAATCTTGTCTTGGTGGGAGCAACATGTATGATGTATGAGTTGATATTTTAAGTAGTGGTTTTTTAATTCATTAATTAATTAGATTGTTTGTTTGTCCCGTAAAAGAGTAAGGAACATGTGTTAATCGGATTAATTAATAGCATCAACAAAATATTGTGGGAAGCAAAAGGGGTAGTATTCATGGCCATGGTCCAATGTGGATGCATCCACGTTTGCTAAATGCGAAATAAAAGTGATGGGTGAGGACCATTCCTGGATGGCCATGTCACAACCAGATTATGATGAGTCATGCCATTTTGAGCAATCATATTCTTCATTATTGTTCCAACGTACTATTCTTTAGATAGGGCCATTCAGTTTAAGGGCTTAAATGTGCTAGCTACATCAACTTTACTTTCATTGTTGATTAGTAGTATTATTGGAATTGATATAGTACTAATAATTATTTAAAGTTGCAATGTTAGTTATGCAGTTTTAGTTGAATTATTGTATGTATAACGTTTTTATTTCTTTTGCAATTATAACATCATTAATTTTTTCATTGATAATTAAACTAAGTTGAAAATTAAAAAATCAAGATTAACCCTTGCAGAAAATATGGTTTTAGAAGGTGTTTTGGTATGATTCTTCATTAGGCCTTTTGATATTTGCATTTCATGCCTCTCAAGCAAATAATACGGTTAATCGATCATTATGGAGAATTTAAGTGCAGAGATATATCTTTAAGCATTGATTGATCAAAGAATTTGGGGGTCGTTTCTTGGAATAGATCATTCGGAAAACCATGGTTTTTTGTTCCCATTTTATTCAATTAATTGCTTAGTTAAATGACCAGGTACGAAACATATTATGTGTCCTATAGTTATCATGTTCATGGACCACTGGTTTCAATATGGACCGGACTGTCTGGTTTGACTAATTAAATCGTTTTTTCTAATATTTATTCTAAATAATTAGTGGTATGTGACAAAATTAAGTAAGTTACTACTATTACCCACGATATAGGTCCTTTTAACTGCGGCCTACTAAATCACAATTAATTGTTAAATTATACAATAAATAAAAATTATTCGAATGTCCGCACGCAAGGAGTCAACCTATTATTATATGATATGAGAGGTCATCAATTATTAGTTATTACGGAGATACTTTATACTATTAGTCATAATTTAATAGTTTCTGAGACAACAATTTCATGTTATTTCAAGTATGTTTATAATGAGAATGATAAAAATCTACTCCTATAACAGAATATCCAAAACTTGCCGACTCGGAGGCCGAAATCACTGGAACAAATGACTGTTTATATGATTGAAATTCGGATAATGACTAATATATAAATATTTAAGTCAATTAGTATAAACATAATTAACAGGCATATGATTTAGCATGCGAAATAGGATTGATTGATGAAATCCAACAGACATTTATGTTTGAACCTGACATCTGTCAAACATTTATGACACTAAATTATTAATCTTGTTCGTTTGTATTTGGGTTTATATTAACAATAATGCTATGCGGCCACAATGTGGCTCGCCACACTGTGGCAGTTTTGTAAATAGTTGAAACAAATAATATTATAAAATAATAGTTCTAGATAGTGCTTAAGTATTTTGACATAATCACCCTTATCCTTCCAATTTGAGAGAATACTCATTTAATTACAAATTTAAATTTGAAAACAATCTCTTTCTATACTAATTACAACTCCATTTCCCAAAAATAATTATTATCGGATCCTTAAAAGGGATGACATCAAAACATGACAATATACTAGTCATATGAAATTTGTAAAATAATACAATAACTTTAAACAATTAAACGTGATATAGTAATTATTATTATTACTATTATTATTAATATTTATTAATGTATTTACTATTGTCGTTGACTTTATTATAATAACATTATTTTTTAAATTATCATCCATTTCAAATGTTAAACTTTGTATTATACTTTATATCACTAAATTTATATTAACTTATCATATACTATTAGTATTACGGAGTACTCCTATTATTTAATTATTGGTGCAAAACCTGACACACACTTTAGACCTATACAATTAAAAGAATTTAAATATTTAATTATAATATTATATTATACTACATTTACCTAATATTGTTAATTTTTATTATAAATAAAAATATGAGAACATAAGAGTAATAAATATAAAGTGTTATCGAAAGTTGAGGAAAATATAGATGGAGAATTAAGGAAGGGGTAGATTAGTCTTGAAAAATTTGTACTTTTCCAAATGCATTAAATTTGGTTGAAAAATGTAATTATGGCCGGCCATAATATGACCATTTAGCACCACTCTTATATTAATGTCGAGTATTCATTATTCAAGTGCTATATATATTGATCCATTTATTGACATACACCAATTTTAAGCCTTGCTAGCTAGGTCTAAGAAATACATTTCACAATTTGACCTACATTATTATTGTATTGTTGAGTTTGATAAGCATCGAAATTAAACCTTACGGCCATGGATAAATTATAGTCAATTAAGATTAATTTTATATATTATGTTCAATCGTAGAATGCATCATATTCTCATAAAAATTTGTCTAGGGACATTCTTCTTTAGCAGGACCTCAAAACGTAGTCCCATCGAAACGAACTGGACAATCAATTTTATTTTCTTCATTGTTTTTCGAGATTGTGTATGTTATTTTTCCAATAACTGATATGTTGAGCTCTAGATTCAGAGGGACCAATCATGGCGATAGCAATGGAAAGATTTCACTCTAGAAGTTTGTTGGGTTGGATTTTGGTTTCTAGAGGATCCAGATCGAAGATTACCTCTACACCAATCAATTATGACAGTCCCTGAGAGAAAAGTTGAACAAAATGGATTCTGGTGAGTGGGAGTTACTGGACATAAAGAATATGAGTGCTATACACTTCTTGATGTCCTAGAACGTGGTCTATCGCAATTTCAATTTCTCATAGTAAAATAGTAAAAAATATGCAAGAATGATACATATGCACAATAGTCGTCATACTTTTATAGATGATCAGACATCATTATTTTAATTTAGTAAATCACTTAAATATCTACAACTTTAAAACATTATGTTGGACCATACTAAAATGTTTCAATTTACCTATTTCGATGTGCATGCTTTTGAACTTGAGTATTGAGTTTTTGTTCATTGGTTTTATCAAAATAAAAGTTGTGAGGGGGGAGGGAGGGGGGTTGGTTCGGCATTCAAGCAATTTGGAGCAATACATATGTATATAAGTTATGTCATGGGGTTTCAGTGTTCAATGTGTGTGTGGTGAGAACAAATTGATTAGTCGGTGGAATGGGAATCAAAGCCAAATATTAGTTGTGGATATATATAATTACATTGATCTCTATTTGATATCATAACATTCATTTTGGCCCTTCATGAAAAATAGTGTTAGACAAGACTAAAACCCATGTGACACAGAGATTAAATTGTCTGCCTTTGGAATGCACTCTTTTCAGCCAAGTATTACAAAATTTATTTACCTTTTCCATTGAAATAAATTGAACATAGAATCTTTACACCCCACCTTAGATTTGTCTTTTTCTCTCTTTTTTGGGAAAAGTCGAGTGCATTAATATTGAAAAATGATGTTCGTGGAGAAAATGTTACTAGGCGGAGAGGCATGAATAGTAGGTCGGAAATATTATAATTAAAAAAAAACTAATAACATTAATCTCATATACTATTAGATTATAATGTAGCTTAAACTATCTACTAAGTAAATTAGGTCAATTCTAGGTGTGAAAAGTTTAATCAACCAAAACTAAAGACGAAATGTGGTGCATTCTCTTTGAAAGTTGACAAAAATGAATTACACAAACTTTTAGACCCGGATTGTGACAAGGCGAGTGATTTACTTTTTGCATATATAAATGGATATGCTGCAACAACAGTTCTGACTAATTCAATTATCGATTATAGAAATTGAAATTATAGCCTATATAGGTAAGTCCTCTTGATTTGAATTAAAAGTTCTCAAATTGATTTCTCAAGTCAACATCGATTTCTTGCTGATGAAATTCTATGTCAACAATGTTAATTCGATATAGGATTGAGAAACGAGTTTCTGGATTTGAAGTTTAAGAGAAAGGAACTTCAGTTGTGGTCTCAATCCTATTAATATCCATGATCACTTAATTGACAATGCAATAAAAGAAAAATATTTTTTTAATGGTATGGCAGAATTGTTAGTAATAACGATGACAATAAGTATTGAATCTACTTGGACTTTTGCATGAATTGATATAGTTATGAAAAAAAATCAAAATTGAAGCATAAAATTCTTGTATGTATTCAATACTTTAATTACTTAAACATTTTAACTATCTACACTACTTACAAAAAGCAATATAATTGGTTTCGTACTTGGAAATAGATATGTACAAATTTATACCTCAACCTATACATGCTTATCTATATATGTCTCCCTCAATACATAAAATAGATTATACAAAAAGAGATAAAACCCACGTAAAACTAGACACGTATCAGAAGTCATGTCAACAGTAAAACATCAAATCAAAGACAAAAGACAGGAAATGGGCAAGAATAGAAACCCAAAACTGTAAGATTAACTGTAATAACAGACTCACCGCAAAGTCATAATTTCTTGTGAAAAATAAATGGAGTAATTAAAAGTGACATACACATCCAAAAATATTCCTGCTATTTTACAATATTCTTGATCACTAAAATCCTAGACACCCACGAACTTAATCATGGGTGCAGAAATTAGTTGGAAACAAAGGATCTCAAAAGAGAAAGATTTGCTGATATTTGGTCGGTTCCACTGATTTCTGACTCCAAGCTTTCGAATTTCTTTTACCACTTCTCCTCATTTGGAATTGATACGGCAGACAAGAATAACCAGCTAGCCTTTGATTTAATTACTATCCTTTGCTACTTTTTCTTTGATCAAAACCATCTGAAAAATGTAATAAAACAAAGTGAGAATTTATTAATTATCAATTAAATATGATGTATGAGTGTGACTCATAAAATAAATATATTAAATGTTGAATTGCTTAGATTGTTTATAATTGGGGGTTGGGAACAATGATTAGTAACTATCATAATAGGTAGATATTAAAATGATAGGTTGAGACAAATGAATGATATGAGTTCTTACCATATGGTTGTAGTAGGACAGAGGATGTTGGGTTTTTACATCAATGGGAAAGAAAACAAGTTGTTGATGATTCCTGACTGGTTAATAATTCTTTGTCTTTTCTCATCCACTTCCCACAAAACCTGCCTATCACCCTGAAAATGATATCAATACATAATTAATCATGCCACAAACTATAATTAATTAATTAATTAATATACTAGTATAATATTCAAGAAAAATGAAATAGTAGTTGTGTACCTGGGGTAGAGCATTCGGAATTTGGGTTTGATATGAGAGAAGAGAATTATCTAAGACAGGATATGTATTGGCTGTTGTAGGACTGCATTCTTGCATGCCTGCTGGCAATGGTGATGCCAAGCTATTTAAATTCTGCATGCATTTATTGGGCAAATAAATCAAATGTAAGAGTTTAGAACATTTAAATTGGAGTATCAAATTTGTGGAAATTTATTACTCCCAGTAGAAGGAACATTCTACATACCTGATTATCAGGTCCTACCATCAGTAATTCCATGTCCATACCAAAATCATAGAAGGTGGGATTCACAGATGCAAGCTTCATTGAAAGAAACTGCAATAATAATACAATTAATAAGTTTATCCAAAAAATGCATACTTATATAAATATTGATATTTATATTAATCACCTCAACTTGATTTTGGAGTGACTGGACATAGTTTATGATTTCATCCAACATGGGGGCCTTTCCAGTTACCTGTTCATCAATCAAATCCACATCAACATGCCAGGAGTGAGAAATATAAAAGATAGAGTAACTTTATAGTATATGTAATTATAAATTAAAAAAATAGACACAATGATATTAACACAAAGTTATTGATTTTGACCTTGTCACAACCGGGAACTAGAGCTTGTAGTAGCTTCATTCTCTCACTTATTCTCTCCCTCCTCACCTAAAAAAAGAAACCCATAAATTCTCATACATAGTTAAAAAAAAAAGTTCACTGTACATCCAAATTTAGTAAATCTTGAAACATTATCCACTCCAAAAAATAGTTAGATGGAAATAATTACTGTATTATTAATATTTGCATACCCTCTCAGCAAGACTGTGGCTATCAGTTGCTTGGCCCCTCCTTGCTCTTACATGAATGTAACCTTTATCTTCTTCACCTTCTTTCTTCTTTTCTGCTTCTTTCACTTTCTTCTGCTTCTTCCCTTTCACTAATTCTCTCATATCCTGCAAAACCAAATCAATTATTTAAAAAAAATCAGAATTAAATTAAGAAATTGGGATTTGAATAGAACCTTGGATTGGGCAGAATTGGATTTCCTCTTCTTGTTGAAATTGGGGGCGAGGGTTTTATGGGTGACGACGGAGATGGAGGAATCCATGCTGTTCTTGTTGGTTGCAGCAGCATTTAACAGAGAAGAATTATTTGAGGGTGTTGTACCATGGTGGAATAAGGCATTGTTTGGATCATGGAAAAGGGCGCACATGTTATTAATGGTGGTGGAAGAGGAAGAGGAGTTGTTAGTCTTTGCCAGGAAGACTGATGATGATGATGCGTCGAAATGCTGAAATGATGATGAAAAAGCTGCCATGATTTTTATTTTAAATAAAATTAAAACTGTTTTGGTGAAGAGAAGAGAAGAGAGGATTGGAATTAGGGTTGAAGAAAGTGATGGAAGAGAGATTCTTGAAAATTGGGGTTTTGATTGATTTCTGTGAATGAGGAGGTGAGAAGGAAAACAATGATGATGGGTCTGAGGCAATCTCAAGAGGGTCAGGTTTATATAAGAGAGAAGACAGAGACTTTGCTCAAATCCTCTTTTCCATGCACTTACTTTTTCCTATTTGACTGGTCTCTTCAATTTTCATTAAATAAAATAATTTATTTACCCTATAGTATGATTTAGTAATTCATTTACCCTAACGTTATCCAATAGGAGTATTTTTTGAAGGAGGTGGAGGATATTTAGATTTTTCTGCCACAAAACATATCACACAGAAAAATTCAAAGTTTTGGTGGGGAGGGGGGGCCATTGCCACGGCCCCTCTAGTTCGGCCATTGCCGTAGGGCCACTACAAAGCAAGCATCATTTAATACCCATGTCCTACTTATTAAGTTTTTTCCAAATTAAATACTATTTATTATATCAATCCATTCATACATGCAAGCTTAATTCTTCTACCCAAATAAATACTACGGAGTATATAAAAATGTATGCAATTAAATGAACTCTAGGGGGGAGTACAATTCTGATAGGAAAACCCAAAATAACCATTTCAGTTCAACCCAATCAAAATAAATAAAACAATTATATTATTAAATACTCAATTACTATACGAGTATGATTCAGGGTCTGTCCTCAATGGAAATATAGAATAGAAGCGTCACTTCAAGCCAAGGCAATACATTTATTAAGTGAAGACTAAATTGCTAGAAAGCCTACAATCTTTTGTTAGTGTGGACATAGGAAATCCCAAATATATTCGGAGAGAGGGAGAGAGAGATGGAAGGGCATTAAAGATGTGGAGGTTTTGTCTGAGACAAGTCGATGCCATTCTGTAGTGATTAGTTAGTTAGTTAGTGAGTGAGTAAATAATGAACAGTTATAGAGTTGAATGCCAGTTTGCTTTTTTTCCCTCTAATTCAGTGAGCCATATCATTCTGGTCAAAATCACTTGTTTCCTCCACCCTTCTTCTTCCTTAATTCTCTTCATTTTTGTCCCTCTTAAACCAATTTCACATTCAATATAACACCATTTTCATTTTATTCAAAAATTTACAACATAGATTTTTTCTTCAACTTGATTCTTGAAAAAGTATTAAATTTTCTGTACCAACATCCAAAAGTCATGTAATGGAAACCAGAAAATGAGTCAACGTGATACACTTATGAGTAATGAATCTTAGTAGTGGAGTAGTATTTATTTATCACAGAATAATGTCCCTAGCTATGTAGAGACGTAGTACAACTACTCTAGTCGTTATATGTGTTTGATTTCATTCAATGTGTCGACATAGCTATGAAAAATTTAAAATGGGTAGCTATTTTGGCTTTAATAACTTGATTAATTCCTTATTATCATGCTTTTTGTTTTTACTGTTATTATATACACTTTTTTTTAGATAATACTCCACTTTTTATTTGCTACAAAACAACTATATTCCGAATTAAATTAATGTTACGATTGAGCAAGTTTGTTCAAGCACTCGAGCTTGTTTAGATATTACTCCATCAAGTACATTCATCACAAGCTTGTTTTAAAGTGACACGGATCTATATGCAAGGCCCCCAAATTGAAAAATGAATTAAATAACATAATTACTAGAAACTAAGGGCAGTAAAAGGTTAGGTTCATATTCATCATAGGAGTAATAATTAATTGTTCTACTTTTCAAGCTCCTGAGACGTAAGATCGATTTCGACGTCTCATTACTTGAAAATCAACTAATTCGACAAATTAAAAATCTTTTTCCTATATAGGACGACTTGTCAACTCAAATATTTATCCGCATATCAGCATATACACATTAATGTTACATCTCATTAGAAGACTAAGTATGCATAAATAAAAGCAACTCAAAATACATGTTTCGAAACAAGAAGAAAACTATAGTAGTAGTATTTACAAATTACTGAATGCATGCTTAATTTGACTTGAAAATGATAAAGATTTGTTCTTCAGTGGGAAATGATTCATATATGTTGTTCAAACTCATTAATCTTTGGACAAGATTTACTTGTTCAAATAATAGGTTTTACATTTTTTTTCAGTCTTGATCTTAATTAGTTACTACTCCGTATGCGTGTGTGTGTGGAGAGATTTTGGAGTAGATAATTAATTAGCCTTTATTTTCCATTGTGATTTACTTGATTAAATGGGACACATACAACGGCGAGGAGCATTGGAATCACTTGCCGACGGATTATACAACAAAGTCACAAAGCGTGTGGATTAGATTAGCATTTTACTAGTAAGTATTATTTAATAATCAAACTACCCTTTAAAGAGATTTTTTTTATTGCGAGAACAGTGAATTTGCAATGTATCTATAGTTGGCATACCTGAGAAGATCAATTGAAATGCTTAATCGTCCAATTGGACCAAAAATTGATTGAAATATCTAATTGTTTCATTAAATATAAAATTAATTGAAGTATTGTTAAGTAAACTTCACTGGATTGAAATATCCAATTGGACCAAAAATTGATTGAAATATCTAATTATTGAAGTATTAATTGAAGTATCTATTATAATCTACAACTGAAGCATTAAGTATAAAATTGATTGAAGTATTGTTAGCTTTTCGTGGCTTGATCTAGACAATATGTCTGATGCTCCTTTTGTTTTCGATGCTATCCTACTACCTAATCTGTTTTGCGTGAAGTGTTTTGTACTATTTTCATGCTTGTTTTGTTTGTGTTTTTTGTTTTACTATGTACTCCGCAGCTCGCCTATCTTAAGACTCGAGCATTTTGATTAAAAATTTGAGCAATTAAAACCTTTAAAATTGCTCAAGCTTATCCTTAACTACATGAATTAGTCGACTCCTAAAACTATATATTTTCAACATGGCCAACGTTATTGGCAGAAAATTACTTGTAATGCCATAGAAAATCAAAATAGCTAGGCAAAAATCGAAGTTAATAATTACCATACGATATGAAATTTGGGAGTCCAAATTCGAACTTGCAGTTGAGAGACATTTATGTGAATGTTCTTCAATTCAATCCAAGAAAATCCACTATGATCGTTCACTTCAGAGTCCAGTTCAAATATGTTCAGGTCATTATAGAGATTCCCTGCATACGTATGAGAAACAAACAAACTGGAATACACGTTCGAATGCAACAAAAAAGTTGAAGAAACATAAATTAATAAGCAGACAAGGAA
This sequence comes from Salvia splendens, assembly GCF_004379255.2. Classification (NCBI taxonomy): domain Eukaryota; kingdom Viridiplantae; phylum Streptophyta; class Magnoliopsida; order Lamiales; family Lamiaceae; genus Salvia; species Salvia splendens. Next base: position 12,874,962 of record NC_056040.1, read on the forward strand.
ATCTTACTTGAAAGACCAAGATATTGTATTAAATGCACAATATATATAAGATGTTTTGTTTTAAAAACGCAGTAATCAATGAGTGAAACGCAAGAATTAAGTGCAATTTTGTTCTTTATACTCCTCCGTCAATGAAAAAATACTTGTGAATTATACTCTCTCCGTTTACAAAAATATGCATTTTTAGTTGGTCACGAATTTTAATGCACAATTAATAAAGTAAGAAAGAAGTATAAAGAAAAAGTAATGAAAGTATTGTTAGTGGAAAATGAGTCTCATCTCATTAGAGGGAAAATAGTTTCCAAATTTAGAATGTGCATATTCTTGTGGATGAACTAAAAACAAAAGAGTGCATATTCTTTTAGGACGGAGGGAGTATATGTATAACATTATAAATTGAATTAAGTTTATTTATTTAAATACTTGTAAATTCTAATTATAACCTTCCCTCTCTCTATGAAAAATTATTCTCGTTTTTTTTATTTTGATCCATCCATCAAAAACTAGTTTCATTTCTATTATGGAAGCTTTCTCACAACTTTTCTCTTTCTCTCGCTAATTTTACCCATTTTTTCTCCCCCTCATGTTTGACCCATTTTTTCCACCTATATTACGAGCTACCGTTCAAATTCGTGTCATACATAAATTAGATTATTTTTTTGGATAGAGGGGTATAAGATATTTTTTGTAAGATAAGATATGATATGATATGATATGGAAACATTAAACGTGATATGAAAAACGTAAAAATAATATCTTGTAAAAAAGAGAGCATACAGAAGAAAAAAGAAAATTTGATAAGTTTGGTTGAATTTTGTAATATTGAAATTGTTGTGTTAGTACCATTAAAAATTGCTCCAAATTCTTGGGTGTCATTTATTGTTTACTTCGTTTGAAAACATCTTCTAATATTGTATAATTACTAGTAGAGGAGTATTATATTGCTAACTCAATACTTAATTGCTAACTATAATTAAATAATAGCCATTAAATATTTAAATCAATGCATCAGCTCCGAAATATCAATATCATCAATAAAAAACGACAATAGGGGTATTAAGGTCAATTTACAATAAATTAGTTGTAACTAACTTTTGAAAAATATCTCTAAACTTTAAATGATTATAACTATCTCAATTTAAATTATTTGTTCACGCAACATATATCAAATTAAAGATAATTTAATAAGGATTCCAACGATATCTCAATTGCATATGTTTCAAGAACAAAATTTGAATTTTTTTAATGAATTTTTGTATTTTTTGTCAAGCAAATATAACTAACAAAATATGTCAATTGTAAAAATGTCAATGTGAAACTGGATTGACATATTCAATTCAGTGTGTTGACATTTTTATTTTAAACCCTAAATTTAGAGTTTTTAATATTAAAAAAATAAAAAACAAATTTACATGTGATAATTTATAGACCATTAGATATTTTAAATCTTATAGTGTTAAATTAGTTATAGTTAACAATTAAGGGGTGAGTTAGCAATTGATCACACCCCTTCCTAGTATAATTCAACATAACAGAGGACCTCAGCTTAAGTAGTTATAGAATATTGCATATCTTTTCCACCCACTATATATGAAGAAAAGTAATTAAACTTTTCTTTTCTTCAAAAGGGACGGTTGATTAGCAATTAAGCAATGCAAATGAATAAAATGATAATAAGAATGTGTGTTACCTTTATCGTAATCATTATTAGAAAATATAAATATGTCCCTTAGCTTCGATAATGCAAATGAAAATAAGAATTTAATTATATTACCTTTATTAGTTTGCAAGAATAATCATTATTGAAAAAAGTTAAATATGTCCCTTCGAAAATAACCATGCAGATATTTAATTAGGATTCTATCAACACCCCACCAATTTCTTCCCCAAACTCAAAATAAAATTAAAAACCGTAGCGTCACCTTCCCATCCCTTGTGATTTGGACTTGATAACAAATAAAAATATGACATGTTTTATGTTTATGCTGCCCATTCTCATTTCAATACCAAAAAAAGCAAAAGAAAATCTTCTATGATATTTTGTTACAATTTTTTTTATTAAGTCTGGATTTTTATTTCTTTTTCGTTTTTCGTTTATTAGATCTAATTTTCCTTATTATCTTCGTTAGTGTATTCCATCTTTAATTTAATATAAGGTTCATTACTTTTTACTTCATTTTTTTGCATGTATAATTAATTCATATGAATCTTATACGTGTACCCATCTGAAATATATCATACAATTATAAAATGTAAATACAAGTTTTAATGTTTGCCGTTCATTAATTTAAAGAAAAATAAATTGAGTGCTTTTTTATGCAGTTCGTAATAAATGTTGGGCCGGTTTAATTATATTGGAAGCATATCAAGAAAACAAAACTGAGTTTTTGGGCTTAAAAATAATGGCCCATTCTGCTAAATAATTTGGGTTGGCCATGTTTAGAAATGTGGTATGAAATGTCAATTGACTATTCAAATTAGATTAATATTTTCTTCTTTTTTATTGTGTCAACCATTTTTTACAATTACTTACTAAATTCACTTATAGATGCAGAATTTACTTTTCATCAATCAATTAACATCAGTAATTCCTAGAGTAATAGGTTTCAATTTTGGTAGATTTGTTTTATGAATAAAGATTAACATCGACGTCAACAAGTAAACAATGTTGTTTGGATCTATGATCAAATTCAAGAATTAGTATCAAGTTCTTTTTGGGCCCATAATCAAGAATGAGTATTGCAATTGTAACATTGATTAATTTTATAAAAGACAATTATTATATCTCACTCATTTTTCTTCCTAGCTAGGCATTGCATTAATGAGCTATATGGATTACTATTAATTTGTGTTATGGCTATTAATTAGAGAGTGGAGGCGAGATGTAGAGGGTAACGCAATTTTATATCACCACTAATACTTAATTTAATGAACTCGGTTTGATTCTACATTTACATTATGAAATTCAAACTAAGTAATCACATTATGGGAAGCATAATCGATGAAAGTTGTGCTATTTTTTTTACTGATATTACTACATTTCAGGCTAGTTTTGTTAATTATTGCATTATCATGATCACGGTGTAACATATGTATATGAGTATATCGTATTGTTGTGATTATATGATGATTATTTTGTAATAAGTGATTAGTATTTTATAACACTTTGATTATCATGTTACACTATGATACTCACCTTGTACTAGCAACCTACTCAAAAAAAATACTGTATATGGATTATCATATTAAAAATAAAATACAAATTTTAGATTTTTTGGTATTAATCTATTTGATTTGAATTGATCTAAAAATTCAAAATTTAATACTATAAAAAATACAATCCGATTTCGATCAAAATTTTCAAAATTCATATATTCGGTTCTGCCGACCCCTACCTATAAGATTGGAGTTTACAAATCAAAATCTAGTAACCTTAAACATTGGATTTTACAGATCCAAATATAGTCCTTTTTTCCAGTCACATTAGATTTTACAAGTCCAAATATAGTGTTTATTAAAAGTCACGTGCCTGCCTTGAATATGTCGCGTGCGTACAGATCATCAGCTGAACTGCATATCAATCTTCTATTGAAAAACCTAAAAAAGAAAAAACTGATAAAAGCTAAAAAAAAAAGTAAAAGCAGCAAATTTCAATAAATTTTTATAACCGTAATATGTTAATTTTGCTTTGATCCTTCAGAAATTTACCATTTTGCGTTTCATTTTCCTCTATCTATCAATCTCGACTTCGATCCGTAACTATTACCTATCGATCGGAAATCACTTTCTCCAAAGCTGTAATACAAATTTACGCGCAAAATTAGGTTCCTCTGGCTTCAATCTGTTGTTATATGTTGATTTGTTTCTGTCGTTTTGGCTCCAATTCTTTTCAATAATATAATTTTTGCTTTTTTGCATAGTTAGATCGGAATCTGGTCGGAAAGCGGTCGGTTCTTCCTGTAACGGACCGGTATTTCGGCCTTCACCGTAAGTTTATATATAATTTTAGTGTTTAGTTTTTGTTTTTTTTGGTATGTTACCTGTGTATGTGTGTGATTTGGCTAAAAAGATTGTTTCTTGGTTCATCCGCCTTTGTGGTTTTTCGATTTGTAGGCTTGAATTGGATTGGGAATAGATTTCACTCTGTGGAGGATATCTTTTTGTACTAAAGATTTCTGAGTAGGTGAAGTGATGGCAACTCCTGGAGGACCTAGGACAGGGAATTTCCCCCCGAATTTTAACCCCAATTCCCTTGCTAATAATATGCAAAACCTACAAATTAATCTGCCTAATCAGCAGCAACAGAACAATGCTGGTGGTAGTGCCCCTAGACCTCCTCCGAATGCTACACCATTCGGTCAACAGGCTCCCCCTTTTGTTGGCAACAGACCAGGCCCACCTCCCCCTGGTGTATTTCCAAGGGCTCCAGTACCGCCTAATGCTCCTTCTCAAACTTCACTGCCTCCAAATATGGTTTCTTCTAGACCCACTGGTCCACCGCCTGGATCTCAGCCTCCTCCCTTTTCATCAAGACCGCCACCACCTGGGGCAATGCCATCATCCATTGGTAGACCTGTTTCTGCCACACCTCCTGCATCGGGTCCTCGTCCTGGATCATACCCGTCTTCTCCTCTGACATCAGCTCCCTCCACTCCGTCTCATGTAAGTGCTTTTGGTCCAGTTAGTAATGGACCACCTACATTTGCACCAGGTATGACACAAAGTGGGTCATCATTCCCTCCTGCTATGGGTGGTATGCCGAGGCCTTTAGTTGGACCTCCGCAACCACCAGCTATGTTATCATCTAGGCCTTCTTCTCAGCCGCCGCAAATGCACCCTACTTTTGGTGCTCCACCTACTGCTGTATCATCTGCCTCTGGGCAACCTGCACCGCCATTTTCAGGCCCGCCACGGAATATGGTGCCTCCGATGGGTTCATCCCCATTTTCAGCACCAAATACAGGCATGCATCAATCTATGAATTCTCCTTATGGGATGCAGACATGGCCAGCACAGCCACAGCAGGTTAGTTTTATCATTTTTACCACTCTTCCATGATTCTATCATATTTTGATTACTTTTATGCTCCTGCTTAGATACATGATGACTGACCTGCAAATCATGGAGATATACACGGTTCTTGCCCACTTGAATTTAGCTAATGATAATTTTTTGTTTCTGATTTAAGTGCTACGTATCACTTACATGTTTAATTTTTTTCTACTATAGAAAGGAGGAAAAAAACGTGGCAGATTTTAAAGCAGATGCTAACTTTTATGGAATTAAACTATTTACACTATACATGTGATGTTAAAAAAAACAGATTCTATTACTGAAGTGGCTTGAATAGTTTCGAGAGCATAATATTGAGTAACAAAAAAAATCAGCTTTGATTGCTTCTTTTAGAAACTGTAATATTAAAATCAGCAATTCAGCATCTTAACTGTGGAGCTACGTGATCCGTGTCCTGTATATAATGGTGCAAGATTTCAATCAAAAGGTAGGATAACTAGAGTTTGAAATTGAAGCATAAAGATTTAGTTTTTGCCTTTCTAGGAACTTTAAAATCATGAAGATTTGTGTTTTTCTTTCTAAGAACTTTGTTGAGTGTGTACTTTGCATCCAAGATTCGTCCAACAAGTTATGAATGAGGGTTATGTAAATTGACAACAAGTCAACAAGCCATGGCCATGGTTTTAATGGCAAGTTGATCATAGTCATATGCATGTATTATTCATATTCTGAATTCTTCAATTCATGATAGTTTACTTTTATAGCTAGAGGAGTTGATGGTCCAAACCTGTTTGAATGCTAAATGAAGGCTTTGAGGGGCCTATGCTGTTTAGATGTTACAAAAATACTTTCTAAGGGCTTGTGGTTTTGGTGTGTTTTCCAGCTTAACAATGGTTAATTTAAAATCTGTAGTAGGGATGTTTTTCACTGTGCCTCTAGTAATATAAATTCCAAGTATGCTTTTGCATCTAACTATTATCTCATTTGTGCCATTGACATACAACAGTGTATTTGAGAAGTTATCATCGTTATCATTTGATGATTATTTTCCTATCTAATGATATTTTGGGACAGCCTTTTGCTTCTACCTTTTTAATAGGAAATGATTATTGAAATTCTTGCTGAACTTCTCTTATTTTTATCAATAATTTATCGGCATAAAGTCTATAAGAGTTGTGCATGTGTGTAATTCATCTTTATGATGATTTTAATGTGAAAACATAAAAAAAATTGAAGAGAAAGGGACTCATAAAAAGTGAGGGAAGGAAGCTAAGAAAACTACCTAGTTTTGCAATTACCACGATGACATTATTGATGTGTAATTTTAGGTTTATTACAAAAAGATAATATAGCACTCAAGTTCAATTAATTAACCAAAATATTACCTCTTCGTAAGGTGTCGATCCACAGGGAAGGAAAAATTATTTAACTCTAAAACGTAGAAAACACATACTAAAGAGGATTTTAATTTGAAGATTTTGATTTCTAGATTATGCAAAAACAAATAGACGAACTAAAACAAGTAAGACGATTTAAGAGAAGAACATGTTACTCCAAACACTCATGGATAAAACAATGATTTATTCTTATATCCAACTTTATTTTATGACTTACGGGACTTTACAAACAAATTCACGATGCTAGCACTGAACATGCTTGACATACAAAAGTTCAAGAATAGTTGAACACATATTCTAAAAACTTATCTTCATTAATCTAAGAATCCTACGGATGCGCGAGAATCAGAGATCAACTACTATTAGCACATGAAATCCATTATCAAATTATCATTTGAACAAATCTAATTGATAATTCATTACCACAATGATCCAACTTATTCAAAGTTTAAGAGACATTCAAATAAGCCTAAAGATCTACTACAAAAGGTGCACCAAAAGTAATAGAATCAAACAATAAAAACGTGATAATGACGATCATAAGATAAAGAAGTACATAGCATAAATCACATGAACAAATTATCCAATTACATGTTTGGAGCAACACTAAGACTTTTAGCCAAGCATTATCGAACTAGGAAGGATGAAAAAGAGATGAAAAACCCTCAGAACCATGGAGTAGGCTAAGGAGAAATTGATGACTCCTTTCTAAATCACGTAATTTCTTCCCCAAAAACAAGAACTCCTCTTCAATCCCTTTTCTCTCCCAATTCGTCTCTTCCCTTCTCAATTTTCTGCTCTCCCCCAACTGCTTCCCTAGATTCGTCCTTTAATTCCCTCTTCAAAACCGTCCCAAAAACTGCCGAGTTGCAGTTAGAGTTGAACCACCCGGCCGGGTGGATTTTTGCAACTAAGAATTCACCCGACCGGGTGATAGGAATTCCGCCTTCTCTGGACACTTTACACCTTGCGAATCTCACCCGACCGGGTGGATTTTGTTGGTGTACAACTCACCTGGGCGGGTGGTGGGCTCTGGACTCCGCATGCTATATATATTTCACCCGACCGGGTGTCTTGAATCTGGAAATTCACCCGGCCGGGTGTAAGTTCTGGAATCCTCCAACATGCATTTCCGGCGAACTTCCAGCTTTCAACCCTCCTAAACTTCAATAAAAGCACAACTTGATGAGTTATAATTAACATAAAAATGTGTAGTCTAAGGGGAAAAATATAGGAAATATGCTTCGCATCAAGTATGCATAGCTCTCTTTTAATAATCTTTTCTTACCCCAAAAGAGCCTAAGGAAGAGTACTTGATTACTGACCTCTCCAACTTTAATTTCATCCCCTGTTTCTAGGCAATCCTTGAATTTGTATTTTCAACTGATTGTGAAGTGAATCGCATAGAAATGGCTCTTGTTTAACTGAAGTGGTATTTTATATCACAGATCTAGGACTTGGGGCAATATCATTATTCTTGCTTTTAGAGCATGTAATGTATGGGTGAAAGTACCATGATCTAGTTTTATTTTTAAGGATCTTGCTTGCAACCAAGTAATCCATATATTATATCTTGCAGTTTTAGGTTGTTTGAACTTCTAGATGGAATTTACTCTAATATGGTTCTTGTATATACTGCACAGCCACTATGCTGTCTATGTTTTGTGTTAATTTTGGGGCCAGCTTTATATTTTTGTTAAGTTTGTTTGAAGAAAGAACTTACTCTTGGTTCAAGCTATATATGCCAGGTTAGAATAATGTACTCCAGCCGTTTCTTGTTAATAGAGGCGTTTCTTTTCGGCATGGAGATTAAGAAAGAAATGCTTATTGTGTTAAGTGGAGGGATAATAAAGTAAGAGAGAAAATAAAGTAGGAAAGAGAAAATGTGTTAATTTTTGCCAAAAATGGAAACGACTTTATTATGATTGAACGTCCCAAATGGAATAACGAATCTATAAACGCAGAAGGAGTAATATTTTTTGGGCTTGAAACCTGAACGGTCTTGCCACACACTGTAGAGTTAACTATTATGACATAGATTATTATACATTTAAACAAGCATTGGGGAGGATGTTGCATGTGAATTTGGACACATACTAGCTTCGACTATGGCCTTTTGGTTTTTGTTAGTGCTGCAGCCTGCAGCTCAATAACACCTTTGGACCACTTAATCAGCTACTTCATTTTACACTCTAAATCTATGCCAATGTCTAGGTGACTCCACCTCCTCCTATTCCTGGGTCTATGCAGCAGCCTCCGCGGATGTTTGGATTGCCACCAGGTGGACAATCACTTCCAAGTCAGTCTATGGCTCTGAACCAAACAGGGCAATCTAAAATTGATCCCAACCAGATTCCCCGTCTTTCTCAGAGTGGATCTGTAATTGTTCATGAGACCCGTCAAGGCAATCAGGCGAACCCTCCACCGGTAATGATATTCTTGCTTTGGTTCATTTTAATTCTTGCATATTTACCTAAAGTATTTCCTTTGGCGAGAGTTTAGACTTTCTTAGTCCTCTTTTTACTCATTCATTTCTTCTTTGTGAAGCCTGCAACAAGTGACTATATAGTTAAAGACACTGGAAATTGCAGTCCACGCTACATGAGGTGTACTATCAATCAGGTTTAAGTATTTAAATGCATCATTAGCTGTTTGGACGACTATCTTTTTCCCATATTGTTTCAAACTACTTTTCTACCTTTTGTGCGTGACTTCCTCCTTAAGTTGGAACAGCTAATGACAATGGGGTCTCCCTTTGTTATATTAGGTTCCTTTAACTGTAGACCTTCTATCTACATCGGGAATGCAGCTGTCTCTATTGGTCCAGCCTTTAGCTCTCCCGCATCCATCTGAGGAGCCTATCCATGTAAGTGAAGTATTCTGTAGGAGCAAAATTTGGTCTCTTTTGTCAACTTGTTATTAAATGAAGAATTTGGTGTTACTCTAATCCTCGAGGAAAATTATACAGTTTTCTTGTAAAAGGAAATTCTAAGAAGCTGATATCTATTCCAACTATGTTTAAGTTGATCTGCAAAGTTTACATGTTTGACTACGATTTCCATGCTATAACTGTTAATTTTAGATTTGAGGGTTACATGACCTTTGTCAGGATAATTTTATAGGCGCTGAACTACTCTAATTTCTTGTTTCATTGCTTCTAGGTTGTAGATTTTGGGGAAAGTGGTCCTGTTCGATGCTCACGTTGCAAAGGTTACATTAATCCTTTCGTGAAGTTTATTGATCAAGGAAGACGTTTCATTTGCAACCTGTGTGGTGAGAAGTACTCTTTTCTTATTTTTTTGGTGGTTGGTGACTTGTCAGTTTTTTAGTAGTTCTATTAGCATAACTTCGTAAGTCAAATACCATGGGGTGGTCATTGTTTGTTTATTCATTGTCGGAAAAATATGGAAATAACTAATTAACTTGTGAATTATCTAAATATAATTGACCAGATATATTGAGTTTTCTTTCTAAAAGCCAAAACCCTGACCTATAATTGCTTGAACCTAAGTTCTTTATTACATTGGTGGCGGGAGTATTTGCTGTGTACATTGCTTGTCTCAACCTGAACATGGGTCACATGTATGCATGATAATAATATATTATTGCCAAGTATTTATGGGTTCTGGTGTTCTCTTCCTTTTTTATTGTCTTTTACTTTATCATTGTTTTTGGGTTGTGGTGCAGGATTTACGGATGAAACTCCACGTGACTATCACTGCAACTTAGGTCCAGATGGTCGGCGTAGAGATGCTGATGAAAGGCCTGAACTATGTCGAGGAACAGTTGAATTTATTGCGTCTAAGGAGTATATGGTAATTGCCACGTATTTCCTAGATTTGGATCCAGCAAGTATTGAATTGGATGAAATTATTGTTTACTGCAAATCTTATTGGTTACTGCAAATCATTGTGTAGGATTCTATAGCTAATTAGAACCAATCATTATGCTAGATGTCTTTTAAGTAGCACACTTGTAAATGCCAGAAATGAGTATCCATTTTATGATTTGAACTTTCTAGGGCATGGTTTCCTATTTGAGGAATAAGGTATATAACCGTGTTATTTGATAGAAGAAACATCAGTAGTTCTTCTGCAAAGGATTGTGATAGTACTTTTTTTTATAAGCCAACTTTTCTTGAGACTGCCAACAACCTGATTATTGTAACAAGTACATCCATATGTAAAATCGTGGGCAAAGATTTAATTAGTGTTTATCGTTCTATGCATTCACTTTGATTGTGTTATGGATCAACTAGAACTTGTCATGTATGACACATATGGGGACGAAGGGGGGTGGGGGGCATTAGTTTCATAATATATTATATTTAATGAGAAATTAATCTGGGTCTATGATAAAATAATCCTCTGTTCAATCTACAATGCTGGCTTTATTAGCTCTTATTTTGTACAGTATCTGTTACAATAATGAATCCTGCAGAATGACACATATTGTATGATATTTGTTGAGTTACTTTCAGCCTGTTATTGTTTAGGACAACTGAGCTTATGTTGCTTTTATTTATCCATGACACAGAACTTCGTTATGTTATACTGTGTCTCACGTTTTGCTTATGTTATTTCAGGTGCGTGATCCAATGCCTGCTGTATTTTTCTTCTTAATTGATGTATCAATGAACGCTACACAAACTGGTGCAACTGCAGCGGCTTGCAGTGCCATCAAACAAGTGATAGCCGATCTTCCAGTAAGTTCATGTCTGTACTTCTCTTGTGATAACATTTTATTTGTGGGCCTTCATCTAGTCAACTATGAATTAAAGCCTCTAATGGTTTCTTGCTTAAATGGGAAACTTAGGGGGTGGGTGTATCAACAAAATTAGGAGATATTGAATTTGTAAGAGCTGTGAATGTAAAAGCATGATTGGTTTAACCACTTTTCTAGTGTTTAGGGGATTTGTTCCAAAAATTAGTTTGGAGAAGGTGGAGAATAATTTTGAACCAAGTTAAGAGAACTACCTGAGGGTTCTTTGCTTATTATCAGAGAGAGAGAGAGAAATCAACGTGGATTGACTGTGTTTTCCATGCAGAAGGGTCCTCGAACAATGGTGGGTATTGCTACGTTTGATTCCACCATCCACTTTTACAACCTAAAACGAGCTTCGCAGCAGGTTGGTGGAATATTTTTATCTTTCTGGTGAATGAATAAACATTTTATCTGTTTCTTGAATGTTATTTACTCTCTTACTTGGCAATTTGGAAGTAAAATTATTATGTTCTGTGTTATTCAAATTTGTGTTTGTCGTCAACTTGAACGTTTCAGGAGCCACATGTGGTAGATCGCATTGGCTTTAGTCAGTGCAGTGGATGCTTAGCAATAATTACTTCCTTTTTTGTTTCAGCCATTGATGCTAATTGTTCCTGATGTTCAAGATGTCTATACTCCACTGGAAAGTGATGTTATTGTTCAATTTTCTGAGGTTAGTATCATACTTTTCTAGATATATGTTCCTTGCATCATGTACCCTCCCCCCCCCCCACGCCACCTTAAACCAACAAAAATGTTAAAGCATAAAGAAACCTTATTTATGATCTGGACAGAAATTACTGTTTTTTTATTTCACAAAATTTGAATTTTTTCGGTGAATGCAGTGCTGTGAGCATTTAGAAATGCTGCTTGACAACATTCCTACAATGTTTGAGAGTAATAGAATTGCTGATTCAGCTCTTGGTGCTGCTGTGAAGGTATGGACACTTAAAGTTATTCTAAGTTTGTGTTTTTCAACATATGTTGTTTGCTTTCATTTAGTTGTTGGCTGGAATGAACAGGCAGATTGAGTGATAATTACATTATGTTTAATAATTATCCCCTTGTATATGAAAACTCTGAATTGTACACAGACATCATGATACTTGAATCTTATTGTCACATTTCTTACTTTAGGCTGCTTTCTTGGCAATGAAAAGCACTGGTGGCAAACTCTTAGTTTTCCAGTCAGGTAAGCCGACAAATATGATTGCTAGTTTTTTGAGCAGGTAAACTCATTGCCTTAAACCTCTGCCGGTCATGCTAGTAAACTAAAATTTATGGTATTGCAGTTTTGCCGTCAGCTGGTATCGGATCCCTTTCTGCTCGAGAGGCAGAAGGCAGAAGCAACATGTCAGCAGGAGAAAAGGTCTTAATGCTGCATATATTTGCATTGTCAGGACTGATATTATCATAATTTTCTTAATTCCCTATGTGATACCCATTTTCTTTTCCTGTTGCCATCTATAATTTTCTTTCTCACACTGCACCTGGCCCATTTGGGTGTAATAGTAGTATTTGGTTCCCTTCTCTTCTATGAAGCAACTTCATCACTGGTTTTGGGTGCACTATCCACTATGTTAATAACTTAATCATGTGTTTCCTTTATATTTCATTTAACTTAATACACGTCAAGTGCAATAGCTAGCTTATTTTCCTTTAATTGTGATTAATTAAGTTTGGGGAGGTGGCCAGTTATTTGCGACTTACGAATCATTTTGCAAATATTTTTTGGCTGATGATGAGTATAGTATATATAAGTACTGGTTGGTTGGTTATTATCAGGGTTAGGAAGTTATTTTTAGAGTTACCATGTACTTGCTCGGTTCCCTTAAGAATTCTTCCAGCATGTTGTCACTAACCTTAACAGTGTGTACAAGATTGGCAGCGCAAAAAAATAACAAAACAACTTAGTTAAATAAAATAAAAACTATTCTCACTCCATACCTTTGGTGGTTGATTCCTATAATAGTTCATTACCCAAGTGATAAAATTTCCAACTAATTGCAATGATGCTTGCTTTCAGGAGGCTCATAAATTGCTCCAGCCTGCTGATAAGACTCTAAAAACTATGGCAATAGAATTCGCCGAGTACCAGGTGACATTAAAGTTTTTAATTTTGAGAACCCATGATACTTACGGTATCATCTTTTTGTTTAGAATCCTAGCCAGCTTATTCCCTCTCATTTTCATTACTGTCAGGTCTGTGTTGACTTGTTTATTACATCGCAAATGTATGTGGATATTGCTTCTCTCTCTGTTATTCCAACGACAACTGGAGGCCAGGTAATTGAATAATGTTGTAGTAATCATAGGATTACTATGAGTGACCACTATATATTTGGCTATTGTATATTTGTATCACCTTTGAGTATTGAATTATCAGTCTCTTCGATGTTGATATGCATTATTCTTTAGGATGTTTGTCGTGTCATTTCAAAATCTGAACCTGTCATTTCCTTCTTTAGGTATACTACTATTATCCTTTCTCTGCCCGCTCCGATCCTGCTAAGCTGTACAATGATCTTCGGTGGAACGTCACAAGGCCCCAAGGGTTTGAGGCAGTGATGCGTGTTAGATGTAGCCAGGTGAGGCTCTAGAAGTGCTGTTTTTGAGCTTTCTACTTTTGCAACAATATTTCTCTGCAAACATCTCTTTAATAGAAGGCTAGGTTATATTTTAATTGTTTCCTGGATAGGGTATTCAAGTTCAAGAATATTCTGGAAATTTCTGTAAGCGCATACCAACTGATGTTGATCTACCTGCGGTATCTCTCTCTCTCTCTCTCACACACACACACAAGATAAATATGTATGCAAAAATATTCTAAAGTATTGACTTTAATTTCACTATAGTTTATTTTTAACTTGTTCTGAAGTTCACCACAGTTTCTTGTCCTTTCAAGTCTATATCTGTCTTCCAGCTTTTCCTGTGCAAGTTTCATAGTGGTTATTTCTGTTTGTGCATATGATGTCACTTTATGTAATAGTGTAAATGCTGATAAGTGGCTCCATGGTTTATACCATGATGTTCTATAAACTTGCTCTTTCCTTTAAATCCATGAACATACCATGGATTGCTGCTATATATGGTGTTGCACTATTCTTCTCTTCTTATTTGTGATATTGTTTAAGAATCTTTATTATGAGACCAAGATTTCTATTGCTGCTGTACATTTGGTTTCTTCATCAGATTTGTTTCAAGTTATTTATCTTCATTTTGCTAGATTGATTGTGACAAAACAATAATGGTCTCCCTGAAGCATGATGATAAACTACAGGAAGGTTCTGAGTGTGCTTTTCAGGTATCGCTGCTGGAATGGCCTACGAATTATAATTTTTTTCCTAGAAAAGTTTCTGTAGCTATGTTCATTTCTCTTTCTCTTTATTATTCTTATTCATCCAATCACTTTGTATGATTATGTTGTCTAGTGTGCTCTTCTTTACACCACTGTATATGGACAAAGAAGAATCAGAGTTTCCACACTGTCCCTGCCTTGCACCAACATGCTCAGTAATCTATTCCGCTCTGCTGATCTAGACACCCAATTTGCATGTATCACAAAACAAGGTAATTTGGTATATTATAGTTTTTCTGAGATGCTTTATTAAGATTGTTTGATTTTATCTATTTTATAGTATTACTTGGAGACAGCTGCAATACTATTGAGTCATTCACTATACCCTATGCTATATCTTCTTTCTCCTTTCCTTCTGCAGTTATTCAAAATTGCTCTCTTCATGTAGATATACAGCATAAAATTTTCCCTGATTCTTTTGCTTCATCTTATCTTATGTGACAGCTGCTATTGAGATTCCTTCAGCTCCTCTTGCACAAGTCAGGGATCAAGCTACCAATGTTTGCATCAACATTTTATACTCGTACCGGAAGTTCTGTGCTACGGTGTCATCAGCCGGACAACTTATTCTGCCCGAGGCACTTAAAATGTTGCCTCTCTATACACTTGGTACATTCTAAGTTTCTTTTAACTATATGTTATGTAGTTTCTCTTGCTAGAGACATATAGCCCATGCTCTAAGTAAATTCATGAACACCTCATGTGATTCAGACTCCCCAAACTCCTGGTTACACAATTTTTTTTTTGCATTTAATGATTGTGAAACTATGTGGAAATGTGTTTTAATGAATACATTATCTGTATTCATCTATGTGAATTATGCAAGTATGTACACAAAGGTAAAACTATTCTAGGAAAGTAAATCAAAGTAATAAAGCCAAAACAAACTACCATAAGTATGTACTAATATATATGTAATGCAGAATCTAACAATGGTAATTATGCGTTCGTCGAATCCCCTAATATATTGAAGTAAAGAATTAATCTTCTCTTGGATGCAGTTACTCATTTAATTGCATATGGAGTTTTGGATGCTGTGTAGTTTTTCACACAATTGCATTGGATAGTTAGCTGTGTCAAATTGTCAATAAAACTAGAAATGAGAGGATACCCTCAGAACGAATGCCATATTTGATAAATGAAGACCTCTCTTAGGGTCCCTGGAAAAAAATTCTTAATACAGGGAAAATGGCACAACTTAACTTCTTCTGGCATGTGATTGAATTTACACAACATGTGTCCAATGAGTGCTGCCTTTAAACTCTTTTTCTGAATTATGCACAGCATGTGTATCTTATTTGAGTGGTTAAAGTCTTCTTTTCGATAGTTTCATATTTTGTTTTAACGATCTGTCATGCCTTTTTCAGCTTTACTCAAATCCACTGGATTACGGCCTGATGGAAGAATTGATGATAGGTCTGTCTGGATTAATTATGTCTCTCCATTACCTACTCCTTTGGTGATCCCATTGGTGTACCCTAGAATGATAGCACTTCATGACCTTAATGAGAAGGTACGAAGATTTTGTGACATATTTATCTTTATTGGTTTTGTTTGATGTATTTCCTCTCTCATTTTTCATGCTGATTCCTCAGGAGTTAGATGATTCCATTATTCCTGTTCCGATTCCACTTTCCAGTGAGCACATTGCTACCGAAGGAATATATCTTCTTGAGAATGGAGTGGATTGTTTGATATATTTGGGTGACAATGTTCAGCCAAATATTTTGCAACAGGTGTTTGGCATTTCTTCACTTGAAGATATTCCTAATCAGGTACTGCCATATAAATCTGGGTGCACGGTGTCTCTAGTTTTGAAAGTTCTGTATTTTGAAAATGTGATGAAAGTCATATGCTACATTCGTTTTCACACATTCATTTGTTTGAATAGCTTTTACTCGTAGATCTTTCAATTTTTAGGATTCACTATAGCTGTTTCCCTTTTCTCATACTTGTCGCTGTTAATCACTGAGCTCATCATCTCTTCTTGCAACTGTGAATAAGGAAAAAATAGGTTCAATGGTAATACAGTAACTAGTTATGCTTAAATCTTCTAAGTATTTGGCTAGAAGGGAGAGTACTTATGGCCTTTTCTTTCCATCAGTTCATTTTGCAGCAATATGACAATCCCTTGTCAAAGAAGCTGAATGACATTGTAAATGAGATAAGGCGCCAACGATGTTCTTACCTACGGTAAAAACCAAGTTTTTGTTGTTGGTCTACCAGTTCATATAATATTTTGTTCTATAATATTTTATTACTTTTTGCGTACTTCTCAACTTTTCTCTTCTCTTTCTTGTTCTGCAGCTTGAGACTCTGCAAAAAGGGGGATCCATCAGGTTAGTTTCTCGCAGATTCACATTCACCACAGCTTCACTCTCTTTCACAACCTGTGCTCCAAACCATCTGAGTTCCTTCCAAAGACCCTGAAATTCCATGGGCGAGAAGGAATTTACCATTATGGGGAAAATTAGTGGAGTTAAGAAAATATAATTTAGATTAATAACAAAAGTATAGAATGTTCTGCTACTAGAAGAGAGGATCTTGGGATCTATTGGAGAGTCTAGTAATTGGTGAATATCAGTCTTATTTTCTTTCCCTGGTAATGGTATAGAGGTATTGGTGCTAAATAATGATAGTAGTTTAAACGTACTGTTTTTGTTATTACTAGCAGGACTTAGCATGTTGCTGTTTAGTTTTATGTCTTCTCATCCTTTTTAATGATTCGTTTTTCTTTGCAGGGATGACGTTCTTCTCGTACCTGATTGAAGACAAGACGGCTAATGGGCTGTCATACGTCGAGTATCTAATACACATTCACCGACAAATTCAGAGTAAAATGGCTTGATCAGCTACTGGCAAAAGTTTTGACACCTAGGAGAAGAACACATGAGATGAATCTTGATGTTTGCTGTGACACTGGGAGATCTCGACAAATACATCTTTCCTTTTTGAGTGAGGTTGGAGGTTATAATTTTGTTTAGACAATCATTACATTTGATGGGTTTGTTGATAGAGTTAAAAGATATAGAAATAAACTAAAAAGGAGTTGGTTTCAGGTTTTTGGATATATTCCTATCTATAATCTTTTGCTGCATTGTGTCTTCTTTTGAGTTGTAAAACTCATAATGTTGTATAATTATTTAGATTTAGTGGTCTTTGTTGATCCAACTTGTAAGGTACACAATTGATGAAATTAGGACACTTCTAACTCATCAAAATATTCATGGAGTTGTGTGATTTCTGTATTTAGCCTTTTGTATTTAGAAATATTTGATTGCACTAACATTAAAGCATGATTATGAAAGATGATAATAAATTGGAATCATGTGGTGGCGTTAAGTTATGCAAGATTTCTTAAGGATTGTTTGGTGTAAAATGATTCAATTTTTCTGGAAATCCAATCTAAATAGACATTTTGTCATGCTTGAAAAAACTAATCTTAGATTTTAGTCATGTGAGATGTGACAAAGTAACAAACATCATGTTGTTAAACTTATAAACAAATAAGCTTATTCATCCCTAACTAAGAAACAGTACTTTTGTGATTTTGTATGCATAACTAGGAAAAGTTTTTTATTCTTATGATAAATCATTGGCTTTAATATTCTTAAGTGGAGAGCAGATTATACATATGAAAAAATACGAATAAGACTGAGTTAAAGCCTATGAAGAGGTTCAGTCTGAGCCAATAATCTTTGTATGATCTAAATCTACATTATGATAGTACAAAATTTGTTATCTTAACATATAAAAGCATGGAGGATTCATGATAACGTCATTAACGTGCTTCATTACAATAAGATACTATATATATCAAATTAAATTTTAGAGAATATATTTATGTGGGTTGAAAGTTGAAACTGGGTGTCCTTGATTGGGCCTTGAGATGGGCTGAGTGAAAAGGGTAATGGCCCAAAGCCCAAAAGCTGCATATGGCGGTGTCCGTACCTACCTTCTGCGTAGTTTCTTATTTCGATTTCCACCATTTTTCCTTGCTGCGCTGGTTTGGGCGGCACGCATCTAACCCTATATATATCTTTCTTCTGCAAATTTCAATTCCGATCCATTCATCCTAAATCTTTCCATTAATCGGTTTCACCACTTACAACGACCATCCTCGCATCGGAGAATAACATTTCCATCGGATTGGATTGGGGTTTCCATTTCTCTGTTGTCTCTTCAGGTCAGTTGCGATTTCCCCTTTCTAGATGTTTTTCTGCGTTTCTTGATTCGGCTTTTGCTTTACGAATTGGTGCTTTTAATCACAAAATTCATTTCCATGGTTTTCGATTCATATTGATTGTTTTTTGTTGCGGTATTCGTTTTTTTGTATAATTATTTTGTTGGAGTTATTTCTGATTTATTCTATGCGATTTCGCTTTGTAGTTATCCGAGCTTGGGTGGATAGTAGTCTGGCATCTCTTGATCAGAACATGAGCTCGGAGCAAAATAGCCGGAGGGAGAACAATAATTATCGGCCTAGAAACAACAATTCTTCTCGGAGCAACCGTCGTGAGTGGGTCCCTCGGGGCACTGCGCCTGTTGTTGCCGCCGTGGAAGTTCCACCAGCTACTGCTGATAGTGCTGGCCAGAATGAGAGTGGAAATGGTAGGGCGTTAGTTGATAGGCCCGTCCATCCTGTTGTTCCGAACCGGAATAGGGTCCATGGTGCATCAAGAGGAAACCCTGGCCACCGGCATGTTGTTCAGAGGGAGAAAGAGAAGGTGGAGAGGAAGCATTTCAGAGAAGACAATGGTAGGATGATGAAGGGGGTTAACATACCCCAACTTGTGCAGGAAATCCAGGATAAGCTTTCCAAGGGATCTGTTGAGTGCATGATCTGTTATGACATGGTTCGAAGGTCTGCACCCGTATGGTCGTGCTCTAGCTGCTATTCAATTTTTCACCTGAATTGCATAAAGAAATGGGCAAGAGCTCCTACTTCTGTTGATTTGTTGGCTGAGAAAAATCAGGGTACTAATTGGCGTTGCCCTGGATGCCAATCAGTGCAGCTTATGTCGGCTAAGGAGATTCGATACATCTGCTTTTGTGGCAAGAGACCAGATCCACCTTCAGATTTATATTTGACTCCACATTCTTGTGGAGAGCCTTGCAGTAAACCACTGGAAAGGGAGCTTCCTGGTAGTGGCATGAGTGATGAGGATATATGTCCTCATGTTTGTGTTCTGCAGTGCCATCCTGGGCCTTGCCCTCCTTGTAAGGCCTTTGCTCCTCCCCGTAGGTGCCCTTGTGGGAAGCAAGTTATTACCACGAGATGCTCCGATCGGAAGTCTGTTCTCACTTGTGGGAAGATATGTGAAAAGCTTCTTGACTGTGGTCGGCATCGCTGCGAAAGCGTCTGTCATGTGGGGCCATGTGATCCTTGCCAGGTCCTTGTTAATGCTTCTTGTTTCTGTAGGAAAAAGGTTGAGGTTCTTCTTTGTGGAGATATGGCTGTCAAGGGAGAAATCATTGACCAAGATGGTTTATTCTCATGCAACTTATCTTGTGAGAATAAATTGAATTGTGGAAACCATGTTTGCCAAGAAGTTTGTCATCCAGGTCCATGTGGGGAATGTGAGCTGCTGCCAGGAAAGATTAAGGCATGCTGCTGTGGTAAGACTAGCTTAAATGAGGAAAGACAGAGTTGTTTGGATCCGATTCCAACTTGTACGCAGAATTGTGGCAAGACCCTGCCTTGCAAGCTGCATAACTGTCAGAGTGTGTGCCATTCAGGGCTGTGTCCTCCCTGTAACATTCTTGTTACCCAAAAGTGTCGGTGTGGATCGACCTCTCGAGCTGTAGAGTGCTACAGAACTGCTCCGAGTGTTGAAAAATTCACTTGTGATAGACCTTGTGGCCAGAAGAAAAGCTGTGGCAGGCATCGGTGCAGTGAGCGTTGCTGTCCTCTCTCTAGTTCCTTGAATTCTTCCATGGTTGATGGAAACCCACATTTGTGCACGATGCCATGTGAGAAGAAGCTACGGTGTGGTCAGCATTCTTGCATATCACTGTGTCACAGTGGTCATTGTCCTCCTTGCCTGGAGACAATTTTCACCGACTTGACTTGTGCTTGTGGTCAAACTTCTATTCCTCCCCCATTGCCTTGTGGTACACCTCCACCTTCATGTCAGTACCCTTGCTCAGTTCCTCAGCCTTGTGGTCATCCATCTTCACACAGCTGCCATTTTGGAGACTGTCCACCTTGCACAGTTCCTATCCCCAAGGAATGTGTGGGTGGACATGTTGTTCTTCGCAGTATCCCTTGTGGATCAAAAGATATTAGATGCAATAAACTATGTGGAAAGACGAGGCAGTGTGGTTTACATGCATGCTCCAGAACTTGTCATCCAGCCCCATGTGATTCTTCTGCTGCATCAAGTACGAGCTTGAGAACATCTTGTAGGCAGACATGTGGTGCTCCGAGGAGAGATTGTAGGCATACTTGCACAGCTATGTGTCACCCTGCCACTCCATGTCCTGATGTAAGATGCGAATTTCCCGTCACAATCTCTTGCTCCTGTGGCCGAGTAAATGCAACAGTTCCTTGTGATGCTGGTGGCAGCAGTGGAGGATATAGTGCTGACACGGTTCTTGAAGCTTCTATAATACAGAAGTTGCCGGCGGCTCTACAACCTGTAGAAGAAAATGGCGAGAAAAATCCCCTTGGTTCGAGGAAGCTAATGTGTGATGAAGAATGCGCAAAAGTGGAGCGCAAAAAGGTTCTTGCTGATGCTTTTGGTGTTGCTGTCCCGACCTTGGATGCACTTCACTTTGGTGATGCTGCATCTGTTTCTGAAGTGCTTTCTGACCTCTTGAGGCGTGATCCTAAGTGGGTCTTGTCCGTCGAAGAGAGATGCAGGTACCTGGTCCTTGGTAGGGGCAGGGGTGGGTTAAATGCTATTAAAGTGCATGTGTTCTCTGTGATGACCAAGGAAAAAAGAGATGCAGTGAGGCTGGTAGCAGAAAGGTGGAAACTTTCTGTCAATGCAGCTGGATGGGAGCCAAAGAGATTTGTCATTGTTCATGTCACGCCGAAGTCAAAAGCCCCAGCTCGTATGCTTGGTGTTAAGTCATGCAATCCTGGTAACATGTTGCAACCGCCGATATTTGATCCCTTGGTGGACATGGATCCCCGGCTTGTTGTGGCTCTATTTGATTTACCTAGGGAAGCTGATGTCAGTGCACTGGTGTTGAGGTTTGGTGGGGAATGTGAATTGGTTTGGTTGAACGATAAGAATGCATTAGCTGTCTTCAGTGATCCAGGGAGAGCAGCAACTGCTATGAGGAGATTGGATCAGGGGTCTGTGTATTACGGTGCTGTTGCAGTTCCTCAGAATGGGGGGGCATCAGCAACGACTTCAGGTGCTGGTGCGTGGGGATCTTCTGCAGCTTCCAAAGATGCTGCATCTGGAGCGGCCCTGAAAGAGAACCCTTGGAAGAAGGTTGTCCTGCAGGACTCTGAGCACAAGGAAAGCTCATGGGGAGGAGCTGAGGAGTGGTCTGCTAATGCGGCTGATACCAAATTGAATCACTGGAAAGATAAGGAAGCCCCAACTGCTTCTTCAAGCAATCGCTGGAGTGTCCTGCAATCGGGAAGCAGTTCAAAATCATCCGATGCTTCTACAAAAACGGAGAATCGTCAGAAACAGCCAGAAACTCCTCTGAACTTGCCATCTTCTAAGGGAGAGGAGTCTAGCTTGAATGCAGCAGCATTGCAGCCAGAAGGCATGAGCAACAGTGGGTCAGGTGATGTGGTGGACGATTGGGAGAACGCCTATGATTGAGCGAGCAAGCATGGCGTGTGAACATATTGGCATCACGAGTAATGCATTTAGAGTGCTTATATGGGAGATGGAACTAAGTATATCTTTTGGTAGCAGGTTCAGCATTTTGAATTCTCCCCTCAAATTCCTCCTTATTGTTGGTTGTCTTGTTTATTAGTTACCATTACCCAATCGTCGAACGTCTAGGCTATAAATTGCATGCCATGCCTCTATAGACATTTTGGCAGGCAATTTTAGTGATGGCTTGTGATTTTCTTGAAAAAAAATATGATAATGAAAAGGTTCATTTCTTTTGAACAATCTCTGCCTGTGGATCCTCATTCACGTTTTTCTTGACAAAGTTGGTACGAGTTGGATGATATTATATGGTGGAGTATTCGCTTTTTTATGTTATTTCTGCTATGTAACGATGCTAAGATTCTTGTTTAACTATAGCTGATAATTGTGATTCCTTCAAGATAATATGTTGTGCATTGCTCTTATTAATCTTAATAGGACTGGCATTTTTATTTCAATCTCGTATGGTAAAAAAAATTATTTAAGCTGTCCTCAATCATATAGAAGAATATGGGATGCGATTTGCTATTTCTGTCATATTTTGACGAAAAAGAAAATGTCTAGGTTTACACAAACACGAAACAGTAGATGAATAAATTGTTGAAGCAACTCCACACAAATCGGCCTGTGGGCTGTGGGTCACCCATTCACATGGCAATAAAAATTGATTTATTTGTCTGACAAATTCCAAATGTGAACACTATATATGATATACCAAAAAATCATGTGTACACCATGATATTTCAACCATAGACAAAATTACTTATTTCTCAAATCAATCTAATGTCTTATTTCATCAATACATATCAAACTTAATATGCACAATCATAATGAATTGGCGAACATACAACACTATTGTGATCCATGCATTACAATATACTAGCACGGAATATCTTTATTAGCATTTATGTGTTGCATTTATATTTATCTTTATTAGCATTTATATGCATCTTTATTAGCACTTATATATTTTATATGTACGTATACCAATTTCCAGAACACATAAATGTTATCCAATTAATATTCGCTATAAATCCTATAATGGAAATTCTATTGATCATTCACGAAATTGTAGTGCACCCACTTGACAATATTATTTTATTAATTTAATAGTATTATGGTTAACAGTAATGTAATTTTGATTTTTCCGGACCGTGAAGCAAATTTAGGAAGGAAGAAATTAAACACAAACATACAATACAATAAAATAAACTAAAATAGTTATAGTTACAGGACATGTTTCGGTTCCACAAGTCAATCAATCCACCAAGACATAAAACTTCAACTCTGGATCCGAAACATAATCTATTTTTGTTTTTTGTCTGAATTTGATTGCAAACCTTTTAAAATACTAATATTATTCTACTCTTCGTCCGACCTTAGAATTTCGCTGCCCCCTACACAAAAATACACTCATCATTTGTTTGAAAAGATTAAATGAGTTTAATCTCATAGCCTCAAATCAATAAGCTTTTGTCAAATCAAGATACTTCTCGTATGGACACATAAAAAACCAAAGAAAATAAACTAAAAAAGGTGCAAACTAAATGGAAGTATATGATACAAATCCTAAAACTAACCTGCAAAAAGGCGATGTATGTATGCATGTATGAATGTAAAAAAAGGATAAAATGAGTTTAAATTGGAATAAAATAATCTTACTGGAGGAAGGAGTGTCAAGTAGAAGGTCATCAAGTTGAGAATACATTATATTAATGAATTCCATAGATTCTTGCTGAGGTTCCTCCATTTCTTCTTTTAGCTTCTTTAGAGTCACACAATATGCCTCCTGCGCCAAGTTTTTATTTTATAAAAAAAATACTATAGTTCAAAACACTTATCATAGATAAGGTATAGCTAGGGACAAAAGGATATACTACTATATAAAATCATGTAAATTTTGATACCATAAACTTGTCCAACTCTGATTGATCAGCTGTGAATAAGTTGGCATGCTGGTTTGGAAGTGAAGCACTAGGATTATTTATTGCATTATTCTCCATTTTACCTAAACATAGCTGGAAAAAATGAAAATTAAATCAAAATATAGATATATCCATATGTAGTAGGAAATTCTTGAAAAATTTTGATAAGCAAAAACCCTTAATTAGAAGGAGGGAGAGAGAGAGACCTTCAAGCAGTTGAGGTGGGATTCAACCATGAGGCTAAACAAAGAGTGGCATGCAATTTCTCTCTTTAGCAAAGACAGATTCTCATCATCTCCATTTATAGTAATCTTTGAGTTCTGCACCCCTTCTTCACCACCTTGTTTTCTTTCCATTTATAACTTCCACAACTCCCAACTATGGAAACCTTTTACTTACCATACATATATATAGTCTATAGATAGATAGATTTGTTCATAAATATAATTACTATATAAATAAAAAAGTTGATTTGGTTTAATAAAAAGTTGATTTGGAAGGGAGTATTGAATGACTGATGAATGCATTGAGTTATTATATCAGTCAGAAGAAGACAGAGAGAGTGGAGTTGAGTGAGCTTTTTGCCTCACCATTAACACTATTGAAATTGAAAGATACATTTCATAGGTTTCTTGGAGACTTCAAAATCCCCATTTTCTTTCTCCCTCTCACTTCTTTTTTTTAACTGTTCTCTTTGGACTCTTCTCTTCTCTCTCTACTTTCATGGCCCCCCAAAAAAATTATTTCAGAATTGCTACTGTGCTTACACATGGGCATTTTCCTTTTTTTAATTCCTCATTTTTAAATACTCCTACATTTGGTAAAATTATAGTATCATTTGCCCCTTTGGAGTTATCCTTATTTAAGAGTGATATATGGGCATGTTGTTCCATTATTATTATTTCAAAATGTTCAATGGTTCTAATCTTTTTTAGATTTTAACCTGGTGTTTCAAGTGCAGCATTTGTGGATTGAGTAAATATATATTTCATTTATTGTAAAGATTCACAAACTATTCGTCTAACCATCAGCTAAATGAATATCGATATAAAAAATTCATTGGTTAATTTGGTAAATTTCAGGAATAATTAACTATTTAATTTATAGTATAGTGTATAGTTTTCATACTTTGAGTTCTTTATCCAAGAATAAATGAAAAGATTTTGATGCATACAAATACAGGTGTATGTAAATAAGGACAAAAATATATCGTACCATAAGATTCCCCACAAAAAAAACTTAGTTGAATGTGTCAACTTTCTGCAACTCATTTCATGAAATGTCATAGTAGTATATTACAATGGAATACAAAGATTATTTATGAGTGCAATTCTAAGGAAAAACTACAAAAACAATTTGCAACATTGTGTTTATTAAATGGTTAATTAGTTACAAAATGAACATATTCTTAATTCCGGAACAATGTAACAGTAACTCAACAAAGAAGAGAAATAGAACACGAATAAGTTGAATGGGCTGCTTATAATTAAATATTTATTGTAAACACCATTAACACTAATAATGATGTTATTTAGTAGCCAAATGCGTCGACCTTTATAAACTAAACTAAGTATAGTCACATAAATTTTAGTTATATCAAACTTTTTAATCGAAATAAAATTGTCACTGTCAGCCTCTTACCTTTAATCCTTTTTTTGAGGGAAGTGCATAGCTCTCTATCTTACTCATTTTCATATTAACCCTAAATCTACACTATAATGCATACAACTTGAAAAGATCTTCACTAAAAGTAGGCATCTAGCAATATAGAATACAGAATTTCAAGCTTTCAACAATACATATGGGAAAAATAAGATAATAATTAAACCTAATGACTGAAGATGAGCTGCAGATCCGAGTCACTATATATTAACAGAAATCGTTCATAAACCGTTATCTCTACATAATGATTATATTATGCATTACTGTTTAAGATCGATGTACGTGCATTTTTCTACTAGCTAGTGTTATTAGACAAGAACCTAAATGAAGTAGTACTAATCAAAATGTTGATTGTGGATTTCCTGTGCAGACAAGTTGTTGTCCAAATGAAGCATTTCTCTTTCAGTGAAAGGTATCTGATTCTTTCACAACTCCAGTCTTTATCAGATTCTTGATAAACTTTCTTTCTTCTATATATGGCTTCTTGCTAGAATAACATTGATTTTGCATTTTGGAACAACATGCATTATTCTTAACTATCGTTTCAAGCTAGTGTTAAACTTTGCACCACAACAAAACCATAAAATAGAACAAAAATAACACCCTGATTTTACATGGAAATAACAACGGGCGCACGAAACAAACGAAAATATGCACTAGATAATTGTTGGTAGAGAAATTACAAAACGGATAGTGAAACTACGATAATCACATAACTAGGGATGTCAATCGGGCCGGCCCGTCGGGTTTCGGGCCAACTCTACTCGGGTTGCGGGTTAATCGGATGCGGGCTAATCGGGTTGTGATTTCTTTCGGGTTATAAAAGCTCAACCCTAACCCTAAAAGCTCGGGTTTCGGGCTTGCCCAGCGGGTTAATCGAGTTGCTACCGATAATATTAACATGCGATCAATCCAATAAATAATGATTAAAATTACTAATATTCATACAATGTAAAACATTTAATTATGATATATTTGAGATATATGCTTAAACTCAATCATAAACATGATCAAACAATAATATTTAAGATATTTCGTAGAATTTTAATGCATGTTTTAGAAATTTTAATTTTTTTTTGTGAATTTGAAGTTTTTAATTTATTTATCAATTATTATATTAATAAAAACTCAATATATAATTTGTATATTTAATATAAAATTGAAAGTTATTTTTTTAGTTAATATTAATCAATGAAATGTCGAATTAGGAGTAAAAAAAATAGAACAATATAAATTTTATCGGGTTTTCGGGTCTGGCCCTAATGGGTTGCGGGCTAATCGGGTTTTGATTTTATCGGGCTAGAAATTTCCAACCCTAACCCTATAAATTTGGCGGGCTAGTCGGGCCAGCCCACGGGTTACGGGCTACATTGACATCCCTACACATAACCCTCATATTGGTAACTAATAGGGACTAATAGATAACCTAATGGGCTCCAAGGCCCAACATGAAAATCCCGATAGTCCGGCCCATCAATAGGGGTAAGGAAGGATCAACTCCACCTTGATCCTACTTAGTACTCCATATATATGAACTGCTCTTGATATCAGCAGCATATCATGAGTGCTGACTTTAGCCACATTGATGTCAACATCGCCACAAATTAATTTCACGAGCAAACTATCTAACATCAGTGTGCTCGTGAAACATTTAATTTTTAGTGAGGAAAATAACACTCTGACTATCACGATAGTAATATACGAATGTAGAACCACAAACCTCCCAACCATAAAGCATACTATCACCATATATTCTGCCTCTGTAGCACACAATCTCTTGAAGAGAATATAACAAAGAAAATCAGTAAACGGCCTTTATTCATGATAAATTAATGGACCCAATTCTGTGTGATGCCTGGTAAGATACCCAAGTATATTAATTGGTGGTGTTCTATCATTATAAGATACAGTAATTAAAAAGCTCGAATAAACAATGGGCCAATAAATGTAAGGTGAACTTGATAAAATCGCTGAAATATTGCAACTTTATTGACAAAGTAACGAAGGTGTTTACCAATACAAACAATTCTTATCCAGATTTATCTGAATATGATTCTCCCCCCCCCATTAAATATAATTTACTAATTTATTTTGGCGGTAACTATTAACAAATGGTAACTTTAGATTTTTCCTATCAGGGACTTCCGTCTAATTTATCATACTCCTTTTTTTTATAAAACATGACTCATTGACTTGTATAAATTGAAAGTTAAAAAGTAAGTAAACTTTAATTTTAAATTTGAATTCATAAATACTAATGAATTTAGGTCAGTTATGTCTTCAAGGTTGGGCAAAATGAGAAGAAAAAAAAAGTTGATGGATTGACGTCTTAAAATATGATTAATAATTTTCCAAACACCCGTAGTGATATTCTTTCAAGTTTTTTAGAGACCTAAAATATATTTTTAGGGACCTAACTTTTATTAATTATAGTATACTTTTATTTTCTTTTTCTTTAAGTTTATTTTATTGCAATATTACTAAGAGTAAAATGGTGGAGTATTAATAGTATTGTTTTGTGTGTAAAAATCATGGATTAAATATGCCCGGTCAATGGATTTTGACCAAATAATAAATATGACGAGACATTTAATTTTGTGAAATTAAATGATATAGCGTCGATCTACATTTTACGTAGATAAATGTAGTATATTCACTTTCTCAAATCCGATTTCCGGTGAGTGAGAAATAATGGAATAGAGTTGGGCATAATTAGCTTTTAATTAAAGCTTAGAGTTTGAGCTTAGGGAGTAATTAACTAGTGTTAATTATCCCACATAGGAGAAGTAACACATATTTTAATGTGTTTAAATTAAGTGACTTTATGTTACTTAATAATTATAGTGGACCAAGATGGGTGAAAGAGCCCACACGCGCGCGCCGCCGCCGCCCGCCCGCCCGAGCCCCTGCTCGTGGGCCTCGGGCCCGGACCCGGACCCGGGCCCGATCCCGATCTCGATCTTGATCTTGATCTCGAAAGGCACACTCCTGCCACACGCCTGTAACCGACGACGGTTACGAATTTGCCATGATGAGCCTTCAATGGCTTGGCCTATAAATAGGCTAGCCATACCACTGCATTAGCTACAAAAACAAGCATTCTATGCATTCATAAGCTCCCTCCCTCTATGTGCATTGTCTTTCTGTCGAAGCTCTGCCCTCTCCTCCATCCAGTTCGCCGGAGCCTGCTGATAGCGGTGCTGCTTCACCAGAGGCGTAGCCGTTTTACCTTTGGGGACGACACGCCAAACCGATAGCACTACCGGGGCGTATCTCATCTTGCGGGAAGAGGCCTCCTCGACTCGGCTAAACTTTGTTCACGGTTTATTGTTTCTTTTCGTTGTAATTTCAACTTCAGTTTCTCCATCTGTATTCCTTCCTTTTGGGTTGTATTACGCCCTGTTTATATCTTGTAATCCCCATAAACCAACAATCGCAAGACGAGATATAACTTGCTTTTGAAGGAATTTGGACTCTAAACTGAACCTAAAAACTTTCGAAACATTTAACACCTTTGCTGGAGATGTCGACTGAATCTAACACCGCTGCTGCCACCACCGCCGCCGCCATTTCCTCCACCATGGCGACCACTGGACCTGTCAACACTTCATCGATTCCGTCGATGATGCCAACCCCTGGGTTCTATCCATCTTCATCAACAACCCCTTGGGTGTATGTTAACACTCATGGGCTCACTGGCGGATCCACCTCGAGTGGAACAGTTGGTTCCACTTTTAGTGGTTCCTTCGGATCCTTTGATGGATCGAGTGTTGGGGCCTTCGGGTCTCACACAAGTGCTGGGGCCTTCGGGTCTCACACGGGTGCTGGTTCCTTCGGGACCAACACGGGTATTGGCTCCTCCGGGACCAATATGAACATGACGGGCTCTATGCCCAACATGACCATGGCGGGCTCTATGCCCAACATGAATGGTGGGGCTCTATGCCCAACCACGTTGTTGGCTCCTTCGGGGGTAACGGAATTGGTTCCTTCCATGGACCAAGTGCGGCACCTTTGGCACCAAGAATGATGCCACCTGCCGAGAAGCCACCGAAGTTTGGAGGATCTGACTTCAAGCGGTGGTACCAGAAGATGTTGTTCTACTTGACAACGTTGGACGTCGCCAACTTCCTCACGGAAAACGAGCCACCCGTGCCAAGCGACCAAGAGACTAGGCTCGAAGTCATGGCAGACTATGAAGCTTGGAGAAAGGGTGATTATCTATGTAAAAATTTTATTTTAAGTGCATTAGATGATAGCCTCTACAATGTATACTCCAATGTAATCACATCTAAACAAATGTGGGAAAACCTACAAAAGAAGTATAGCATAGATAATGCTGCAGGGACTGAACAAGTTGTAGTTTCCAAATTTATGGACTACAAGATGGTCGATTCTCGACCTGTCATGGAGCAAGTCCAAGAGCTCCAAATGATCATCCACGCACTAGTGGCTGAAGGGATGACCTTGCCCGATAAATTCCTAAGGTGCACGATCATTGACAAGCTTCCTCCCAGTTGAAAGGACTTCAAGAGCTATCTCAAGCACAAGCGAAAGCAGATGACCCTTGAAGACTTGATCGTGAAGTTGCGCATTGAGGCTGATGTGCGCAAAAGCGACCAAAAGGCTAAGGGCTTCACCCCACTTGAAGCCAGAGCCAATCTGTTGGAGCGGGGCGGTCCCTCCAACAAACGCCCTCGCCCAAACCGTCCAAATGACAAAGGGAAGGGAAAGCAGCCTTCAAAGAAGTTTGAAGGCGACTGCTACAAATGTGGCAAACCAGGCCACTTTGCAAAGGACTGCCGCAGCAAGAAAAAGAAGCCGGCTGCCCACGTCGTTGAGAAGGAGTTCAAAGACTGGGACGAGAACGACCTCATTGCTGTGGTCACTGAAGAGGTTAACCTTGTTGATAACAAGGGTGGCTGGTACATCGACACCGGCGCTACTGCTCATGTCTGCTCAGATAGAAGCAAGTTTGCCTCCTACACCGCGGTTGAAGGAAGTAAGATCAACATGGGGAATCAAGCATCCTCTGAAGTCCTTGGCATCGGAAATGTGATCCTCATGATGACGTCTGGGGTCACAATAATGTTGAAGGATGTGCTGCATGTCCCGGACATCCGCAAGAACCTAGTGTCATGATCAATACTAGTTAATAAGGGGTTTAAACTTGTATTTGAGTCTGATAGGTTTGCTTTGTATAAGTTTGGAAAATCCCTTGGAAAATGTTATGTAACCGATGGGCTTTTCAAGCTTAGTGTGGCAACCCGCAGTGTTGCAAAGCCCTTGGCTAATAATAATAAAACGTCTACTTCCTCTTATTTGACTGAGTCTTCAAATTTATGGCATTGTAGATTGGGACATGTAAATTCAAAAGCCATTAAAATATTAGTGAATTTAGATTTACTAAAGGCTAATGAAGTGGATACCCAAGATAAATGTGAAATTTGTCTTGAAGCAAAAATGACTAAGTTGCCGTTTCACTCAGTTGAACGAAGCACAAAACCCCTTGAATTAATTCACACGGATGTATGTGATTTAAAGATGGTGCAAACTAGAGGTGGTAAAAAGTACTTTATCACTTTCATAGATGATTGCACAAGGTATTGCTACATTTATCTTTTAAGAAGTAAAGATGAAGCAATAGAAGCGTTCAAAAATTATAAGAACGAAGTTGAGAATCAACTTGGTTGTAAAATCAAAACGATTCGAAGCGATAGAGGAGGCGAATATGTAGCCCCGTTTGAGGAGTTATGCAACGCAAGTGGTATAATTCATCAAACAACTGCTCCATATTCACCACAATCTAACGGTGTTGCAGAACGCAAAAATCGAACTATAAAAGAGATGATGAATGCACTGCTTCTGACTTCAGGATTACCACATAACATGTGGGGGGAAGCTGTTTTGACAGCCAACTATATCTTGAATAAAATCCCTCTCAAAGGAAAAGATGTTACTCCTTATGAGTTGTGGAAGGGAAGGAAGTCATCCTACAAATACCTTAAAGTGTGGGGGTGTTTGGCAAAGGTGATGGTTCCTCCACCCAAAGAAGTTACAATCGGACCTAAAACGGTTGATTGCATCTTCATTGGATATGCACGTAACAGTAGTGCATATCGATTTATTGTTCACAAGTCTGAAATATCGACTATCACAGTAGGAACAACAATTGAGTCGAGGAATGCTGTATTTCTCGAAAATACATTTCCTTGCAAAGACAAGGAAAAAGTCTCAACCAATTTTGAGACAAGAATTGAAGAAGCCACTAGTTCTAAACCAGTGGAAGAAGAAGCCACTAGTTCTAAATCAGCGGATGAGGAACCTGAATCGCGCAAGCGTGCAAGGCCCGATCCAAAAGATACAGTACTAAGACGTGGTAATAGAGTCAGAACACCAAAAACATTTGGTCCCGACTACATTGCTTTCATGTTGGATGAAGAACCAACATCGATAAAAGTAGCCTTTGCTGGCCCAGACGGGCTGCATTGGAGAGAAGCTGTTTAAAGCGAAATTGATTCAATTTTGCTAAACCACACTTGGGTGTTGGTAGATCTACCTGAAGGTGCGAAACCTCTAGGTTGCAAATGGGTACTTAAAAGGAAATTAAGGCCGATGGAACAGTGGATAAGTATAAAGCCCGATTAGTAGTAAAGGGTTTTAAACAAAAGGAAGGGCATGACTTCTTCGATACCTATTCACCCGTAACAAGGATTACATCTATCTGAGTGCTTCTCGCTATTGCTGCATTGCACAATCTTGAGATTCATCAAATGGATGTAAAGACCGCGTTTCTAAATGGTGAACTAGAAGATGAAATATATATGGAACAACCCGAAGGGTTTGTAGTACCTGGACAAGAGAAAAAGGTATGCAAGCTCGTAAAGTCCTTATATGGATTAAAACAAGCGCCATTGCAATGGCACTTTAAGTTTGATAATGTGATGTTATCCAATGGGTTTTAAATCAACGAGTGCGACAAATGTGTCTACATCAAGAGCACTAATAACGGCCATGTTATAGTGTGTCTATACGTTGACGATATGTTAATCTTGGGTAGCAACACTCAAGTCATTAACGATACAAAGACCATGTTAAAGAGAAACTTTGACATGAAAGACATAGGTCTAGCCGATGTAATTCTTGGAATGAAGATTCTAAGAACGTCTGATGGAATCATCTTAACACAATCACATTATGTTGAGAAGATATTGAATAAATTCAAAGACTATGATGGCGCGCCGGTTAAGACTCCAATTAAACTCGACGTTCACTTGAGCAAAAACAAAGGCGAGCCCGTTGCACAAGAAGAGTATGCACGGGTCATCGGGTGCATTATGTACATGACTAATTGCACTCGACCTAACATTGTTTGTGCCGTGAAAAAGTTGAGTCGTTACACGAGCAATCCAAGCAAAGAGCATTGGAGAGCTCTTGTGAGGGTTTTGAGATATTTGAAACATACTCAAAATCTTGGGCAACACTTCTCGAGATACCTCCGGTACTTGAAGGGTACTGTGATGCGAACTGGATATCCGATAATAGAGACTCACTTTCAACAAGTGGATACGTTTTACTATTGGGGGTGGTGCTGTATCGTGGAAATCCACAAAACAGACATGTATAGCCCGATCAACAATGGAATCGGAGTTCATTGCCTTAGATAAAGCGGGTGAGGAAACCGAGTGGCTTAAGAACTTCCTTGACGATATTCCATGTTGGTCTAAGCCAGTGCCACCAGTGTTGATCCACTGCGATAGCCAAGCGGCAATTGGAAGGGCAAACAATGGCTTCTATAATAGTAAGTCTCGACATATACGTCGACGACATAACACCGTGAGACATTTAATCACAACAAGGGGTGATTACAATTGACTATGTGAAGTCAATAGATAATCTAGCGGATCCGCTAACCAAAGGGTTAAACCGTGATGAAATGAACAAGTTGCTAGAGGGAATGAGTTTGAAATCCACAAACTAAAGAATTATCATAGTGGTAACCCAACCATGATGACTGGAGATCCCAAGAATTTGGTTCAAAGGGACAACTAAGCTATGAGAGTTCATGAGAAACACTCAACTATATCTATTCCCTAGAGAGCAATAGAGTGTTGGAGAACTTGCCTAGTGGTAAAGGCTAAGTCTATGACTTTTAATGGTTCTTAAGGATCTCAAAGAGATTGAGTTCTCAAAGAGACCAAGTATGGCAAGGTACTTGACTAAGAATCACCTATGTAAGTGCGAAGTGTGGTCGCTTCATAAAACACACTTATGAATTCAAAGTGGTGTCCAAGACCGCAATGGACACAAAACGTGAGAACGGATGAGGTTGAGGTGTTTAAGCGTTAACACCATTGTCTCGGTGCACGTCGTGGTGGATTAGTTCAAAGCATCGCGCTACTAAGCCGCCTATGTATCCGATGGTGTCGACTATGGAGGGTTCAAAGCCAACAACTACCTATCCTTATGCTTATATACCTCTCGATGGTTGAGCTTGTGTCTGCATGCATATGCATTCGGCTATTTCCACTCATGTGGGGGATTGTAAAAATCATGGATTAAATATGCCCGGTCAATGGATTTTGACCAAATAATAAATATGACGAGACAATTAATTTTGTGAAATTAAATGATATAGCGTCGATCTACATTTTACGTAGATAAATGTAGTATATTCACTTTCTCAAATCCGATTTCCGGTGAGTGAGAAATAGTGGATTAAAGTTGGGCATAATTAGCTTTTAATTAAAGCTTGGAGTTTGAGCTTAGGGAGGAGTAATTAACTAGTGTTAATTATCCCACATAAGAGAAGTAACACATATTTTAATGTGTTTAAATTAAGTGACTTTATGTTACTTAATAATTATAGTGGACCAAGATGGGTGAAAAAACCCACACGCGCGCACACGCGCGCGCCGCCACCGCCGCCGCCGCCCGAGCCCGTGCACGTGGTCGTGGTCACGGTCGCGGGCCACGGGCTCGGACCCGGGACCGATCCCGAGCCCGAGCCCGATCCCGATCCCGATCTCGATCTCGATCTCGATCTTGATCTTGATCTTGGACTTGGATCTTGATCCCCAATCACGGCTGCCACTAGGGTTGGCAACGGGTGGAAATCCATCGGGTTTACCCTCTTCGGACCCTGATCCTTTAGAAAAAATTTCCACCCGTTGGATAACCCAACAACTGTCACGGGTGGAGTTTTTCACCCAGATCCAGACCCACCGGGTAAAATATACCTGTCGGGTACCCATACCCTCTAACCATCTTAAATTTTCAGCAGCATAACAACAATAAATATGACAAAATACAGGAAAACAACAAACATATTTAGCAATTCAGCAGCACCACCATTCATCACTTAACATCAAGTACTACCATCAGTCTAATACATGATCAGAGAAGTCTACTATCGTCGTCGCCTCGTCGGTGTCGGACGATAGGAGACCGAGAGAGCGAGCTGAGGGAGAGTGAGGCGGCTAGGATTGGGACTGGAACGCATGGGGCTAGGGTTTGGAGAGGATTTTATATAATGTAAAGTTGGGCTATGTTGGGCTGGGCCTAATGCAAAATGTAGGGCTGGCAATTTTTGACACGACACGATAATCTGACACGAATCCGCACGAAATTATTGGGTTGGGGTCAAGTCTTATTGGATCTGTGTCCTTATCGGGTTGACCCATTAAGAACCCGATAATTTCAGGTTGGGTTCGGGTCGGATGCGGGTCAGATGCGGGTAACCCATTAAGAAATAATATTATTATTTTTATTATTATTTATAAAAATATATATTACTTTAATTTTTTAATTTCTTATAAATTAGGTTTAAATAGTATAAAACGAATTTTAATTGTGTAAATTAGGTTAAAAATTAAGGTTTAATCGTGTAATATTAGGTTTTAATCGTGTAATATCAGGTTCGGGTTGTTATCGTGCCGTGTCAACCCATATTATATCGTGTCGATAACGGGTTCGTGTCGGGTGCGGGTCGTGTTCGGATTTGAAGGTAGCAGGTCGTGTTCGTGTTCGGATTTACAGTTTCCTTAACAGGTCGGGTTCAGGTTAGGCCTAATTGGGTTGGGTCATTATCAGGTTGACCCGATAACGACCCAATCCGCACGATTTGCCAGCCCTAGCAAAATGGGCTATCAGTGTATTTTGGACCGGGTCTCCGCGGGTGACGGGTTCGGGTTGTGCTGAACCGGATACTGACCCGGCCCACCCGATGGGTGAGACTTTTCACCCATTAGTAGACACATGGATACAAGTTTTCACCCAAATCCTCCTCCTAATAGGAGAAAAATCCGTCGGGTCGCGGGTAATGGGCATCCGTTGCCATCCCTAGCTGCCACATAAGAAATCCACATGCTCCACACGCGAAAGGCACACTCCTGCCACACGCCTGTAACCGACGACGGTTACGAATTTGCCATGATGAGCCTTCAATGGCTTGGTTGACCCTGCATGGTGGCTTGGCCTATAAATAGGCTAGCCATACCACTGGATTAGCTACAAAAACAAGCATTCTCTGCATTCATAAGCTCTCTCACTCTCTCTGCATTGTCTTTCGGTCGAAGCTCTGCCATCTCCTCCATCCAGTTCGTCGGAGCTCTACTGATAGCGGTGCTGCTTCACCAGAGACGTAGTCGTTTTACCTTTGGGGACGACACGTCAAACCGAGAGCACTACCGGGGCGTATCTCGTCTTGCTGGAAGAGGCCTCCTCGACTCGGCTAAACTTTGTTCACGGTTTATTATTTCTTTTCATTGTAATTTCAGCTTCAGTTTCTCCATCTGTATTCCTTCCTTTTGGATTGTATTATGCCCTGTTTATATCTTGTAATCCCCAGAAACCAACATTGTGACTACTATTTAAAGCTAGAGTTGGCATTATTTTGTTTAACCCTATTATTAGTAAAATTCCAGACCGACTGTCGGCAAGAGCTTTCGACGCTTATGCCAATTTGATATCCTTGTTAAAAAAATAATTACTATATCAGTATTTTTTACTACTAACTTTTTTAGTAGCATCGATTTAAACTTTACTCTGTTACTTCAATTATTGAAAGAAAGTTGTTCTGTTGTTCATAGTAACTTCTCATTGTATAGTTCTTTTACTCCGTATCATATAATGTTGGAAATGAACATAATACTATCTCTATTCAGTAGTAGTACTATTATATCAGGCTGTCGAGAGTTAAAACTTAAAACGTAAAAAGTTCCCGGCAAAATCTTAATAATAAACAGTATAGACGAAGCAGATGGAAAGGAGTAGAAACAGAGCAAGAGAAGAAGACGACGACAACGACTCCGAAACTGATGAACAACGCTACAGCGTCGAAGATCTCGACGTCTCCTCCAAATCGTGGAGAAACAAGCATCCTTTCAACCTTCTCAGAAACTACTCCTCACAAGCTTCCTTCAACTTCCGCCATTCGCAATCGCATGGATTCATCATCCGTCCCGATAACAGGTAGAGAAAGGGAAAGTTTATTCAATCGAAAAATGGATGAATTTATGAGTGTGATATTAATTGCAGGTGGTACGTTGCTTGGTCACATTTCATCCTGATATGGGCAATCTACTCCTCCTTCTTCACCCCGCTCGAATTCGCCTTCTTCCGAGGCCTGCCGGAGAATCTCTTCCTTCTCGACGTCGCCGGCCAGTTCACCTTCTTCCTCGACATCTGGATCTCCTTTTTCGTCGCCTACACCGATCCACACTCTTACTGCCTCGTCTACCACCGCCACCTCATCGCCCTCCGCTACCTCAAATCTCGATTTCTCATCGATCTTCTCGGATGCTTGCCCTGGGATGTCATCTACCGGGTACAATCTCAATTACACCATTCCAATTGCGTAATTTCAATCAGATTACTTACATTATCACATGAATTGATCAGAGCTGTGGAAGAAAGGAGGTGGTGAGGTATATGCTGTGGATCCGGCTGAGCAGAGCAGTTAGGGTTACAGAATTCTTCGAGAAACTGGAGAAGGACACGCGCATCAACTACCTCTTCACACGAATCGTGAAGCTTTTCGTGGTTGAATTATACTGCACGCACACCGCCGCTTGCATATTCTACTATCTGGCGACGACTCTTCCTCCGTCGGAGGAAGGCCACACCTGGATCGGCAGCTTGCAGTTAGGCGACTACAGCTATGCAGACTTCCGCCACATTGATCTCTGGACTCGTTACATAACCGCCCTGTATTTGCCGTCGTCACCATGGCTACCGTTGGTGACTACTACTTCCCACTGCTTAAAACAATAATCGATCTGTGTACATTTTCTCGAATAGTTTTATACCTGTGACAGGTTATGGTGAGATCCATGCTGTGAACACAAGGGAGATGATATTTGTGATGTTGTATGTGTCGCTCGACATGATCCTAGGGGCTTACTTGCTCGGAAACATGACAGCATTGATCGTGAAAGGGTCTAAAACAGAGAGGTTCAGAGATAAGATGGCGGAGCTCATAAAATATATGAACAGAAACAAGTTAGGTAAGAGCATAGGCAAGGAGATCAAGGGACATGTCCGGTTGCAGTACGAGAGCAGTTACAGCGACGCCTCTGCTCTTCAGGATCTCCCACTTGCTCTAAGAGCTAAGGTCAGGGACACTCCTTCTAACTATATCTATATACCGAATTCGAATCGTGGCCTCTCCATTGATGATTAGTTTGCAGATTTCGAACAAGTTGTATGAACCTAACATCAGACAAGTTCCTCTGTTTAATGGTTGCTCGGATGGTTTCATCAAGAAAATAGTAAGACATACATTAATTTGCTCGGGTTGAATGAAACTTGCATACACATTCAATGGTTGGCTTCATGTGTAGGCGATCAAAGTGCACGAAGAGTTCTTTCTTCCGGGAGAAGTGATAGTCGAAGAGGGAACCACCAGTGATCAGCTCTATTTCCTTTGTAATGGCAAACTGGTAAGTAACAAATTAATGGTAAAGAAAAAGTATTACTCCCCATTTATGTACTGTAGGAGTTGTGGGATTTGTGCAGGAACAAGTGAGAAATCAGGAAGAAGAAGGATCTGTTCCGGCCACCATACCGGTTAACAGTTCAATAGGCGACATTTCTGTTGTGTGCAGCATCCCAGAGGCGCGAACTGTCCGCGCATCAGAGCTGTCTAGGCTGCTGCGTGTGGACAAGCAATCTCTCGTGCAAGTCATCGAGATACACTTTGCCGATGGGCGTGTTATCATCGACAATCTGCTTCACGTGAGTTGGTGATGATGGTCTTGAATGAAGTGGCCTGCGTCTCACGAGTTACTTGGTGTGTGATGTGCAGGGAAGAGAGCATCATCACCGGAAGAAGATACTGGAATCTGCCATGGCCGTGCAGATTGAGAGACGTGAATCTGAGCTGGCCATGAGGTTGAACTGTGCAGCTAACGACGGTGATCTGCATCGTCTGCGCCATTTGGTTGAAGCCTGGGCAGATCCTAACAAAACAGACTATCATGGACAATCACCTTTGGTACTTAATCTGCATATTTCGATCCAACTACTTTTTCGTGAAAGTTGGATAGAATTTAAATGAGATATGTTATGCATGGCTTGTTGCTGCATTGCGCTGCGGCCATGGGATATGAAGACATCGTTCAGTTCCTCATCCAGATTGATGCCAACATAAATCTCCGCGGTACAATCTCAATTTTATTGGACAGCATATATACCTTTAAATTAGTATCAAAAATAGACTCAACAATTTGTTGGGCGGCGTAGATAACTATGGAAAGAGCCCGTTGTTTGAGGCAATCAAGAACAGGCATGATGGCGCGGCGTCTCTGCTGGAAGAAGAGGGGGCTGCACTGGAGGTGGAGAGGCCCGGGATTTGTCTGTGCGAGGCTGTTGCTAGAAATGAGTTGGATTTTGTTACAAGGCTTTTGGCAAATGGAATAAATCCCAACTCCAAGAATTATAATCTTCAGACACCTCTGCACCTAGCTGCTGCAGAGGGCTTGTTTCAAGTCTCTGTTGTGCTCTTGCAAAATGGAGCCAGCGTCTTTGCAGCGGACAGGTATATATGTACATCTCGCGTTTCATTTATCTATCTATTGATCGATCTATCTATATATATTTGTTGGTGGTGTGCAGATGGGGTAGAACTCCATTAGACGAGGCTCGAGTAGGAGGAGATCATAAACTAGTTCAATTGTTGGAAGATGCAAAACGTACTCAGATGACTGAATTTTCTTCTGCCATCTAATACGATGTGCCAAAATATATGGATTTATACATAAATCATTAGTAGACAACTTTTTATCACAATTTGGAGAAATTATAGATGCAAATGACTCTCATCTTATATTAAAAATGCATACACAATGAATTTTAAGCCATACTTATTGATTAATATAAGAAATGGTATTATCGTGATCCATCAGAATTTATAAGAATACACGCTTCTGTAATAGCAATAGATTGATTTGTGATGGATGATTGTGTTTCTTGCAATACAATGTACTACTAACTACTTATAACAGTGTTGCTCATAAACTAAAACCGAAATGAGTTAATATCAATAACAAAGTTCGATCGCACCATGACAACAAACTGATTACTCTTTTTTTTTCATTCTAACGTGTTAGATTATTTATATAATTTCTTGTGCCATTAATTGATAATAAATTCCTCATTTAATTTCCATCAGAGTCAGTTAGAGGATAAATTTTACCAAAATTTGTTGAAGTTTTAATTTGAGTACCCTCAAAACTCATACTAGCAACTTTATTTGTGGCACAGACTAATACAGAAAGCATATACTACTATATCATCATAAGTAATGGAAAACCAAGAAAACAAATTAAGCTAATTATAAACCTTGTGGAGTATATTAATTTCTCACCACTGGCTTAATTTAGGTACAATTATACGCAGTCTTATTTTCTAAAGTTTATATAACCTCTGCCATCTCAGTTTCTGCAACATAAAATAGGAAGATAAATTCAGAGGAGGACAAAGACAAAAATCTCTCCTCTGAGACGTTCTCCCAAAAGGTAAATCTTTCTACAGATATAATCATATATTGGATATTTGTTTGGCTAAATAACGTACTAATTAATAAATGAAAGCATTACAACGATGAATATTGACAGATTGTACATGAAATGGATGATTTGGAAGAAGATACTAAGCGTGTCGACGGCGAAGAAAGTGATGAAATGAAGACGCCTGTTGTTGCAGGGATCAATCTTGTTTTGATGATGTCTTTCCTATCGTTGTCCGAGGAAGGTGGCTCCAATATCGATGAAATCCAGGAGATTGAAACGTCGGATTCCGAACATAAATATACGCATGGAATTCAGGCAAGAAGGCAGCAAGTGAACCGGCTTCCGACCATCGAAAGGCAAACAACGTCCAGGGTTCATACCAAGATAAGAGACTCTAGGTCAATTTTGTAGCATGTTCAGTTTTAACAAATCAATAAATGCTATTGATGATATTGATATGTAGTCTCCTATTTGATCTAAGTTCACCATTTCAACTATTTGATCTCAGGCATTGCAGACGATTCTGAATTTCCAAGAACGAAGCATGCATTCTACTTCTAGATGGACCAATGTTGCATTGAGGCTTGTTTTTTTAGGCAAGCTAGTTAGAAGAAATCAAACTTTTTGTAGTTTGTAAAATATCGTTGACACCATAATATAGGAAATGGCTGTATTATATCGGATTCAAGACATTGATCCGCATCAAATATTCTTGCTAATTCCATCAATATTTTCATAAATACATTTTCATGTGTCTAATTAGGAAAGCCCAAAATATGAGTACCATTATAAAGATCTCGTTATAGTTTTGCAAATACTAGTATCTTCATTCAATGATTCATTTTAGACCAAGTACTTGGATGTAGAAGTTTCAGAGCTCATGCATGATTTGAAGGGGATTTTGAGCTCACCATTAATATTGAACTTCTTTAAATATTGGGAATCTCAAATACCTAACGTTTGGGCCGTACGAAATGAAAACATAACTTTTCGGCCCGGCCCTATCGATATTCATAATCATGCCGGGCCTAAAATATATGGTCCAGCCCGATAAACCGGTTGAATGGTAGGTACAGTTTGGCAGCTACTATTAAAATTTGTCGGCGTAATAAACCGAAGATCACTAGTACTAATTTCAAGGCTCAAAAACGAAAAGGGAGAAAAGAAGAAGACGAGTTCAACACAATTATAAGCGAAAAATGGCGCTGCAATGGATGATTCTGGCCTACGTAGTGGCAGCTGAGGCAGCGATCGCGGTTATCCTCACGCTACCGGCGCCCAAAGCGATACAGTCGCGAATTTCATCGCTGATATCGCGTATTGTGCAGCCATCGCTATTCATCGTACCCTTCTCCGCCTTTCAGCTCCTAGGTACTCAATTTCTTCACCTTTTGGTGATGAGTTTGCCGATTTCCGTCATATTTGGGTTTTTATTTTTTGTAATTTACATAGTAAGTTTTTTTAGGGGTTTATGTTTTGTTTTCTAATTTTCTTTCTGTTTGAATTGATCATAGATATATACTGGAAGAGTGAGCATCGGCTGAAATGTAGTGGCGAGACCTGCACAGCGGCTGAGAGGAGTCGTTATGAGAGAGCGGTAATTACAATTTCTTTGTTTTGGGGAAATAAAATATGCTTATTCTGAACTTAGACATTGGGTAATACTTGTTCTTTGCTTCAATTTTAAGAACGTAATAATAAAAAAAAATTATTATTGTTCTTGGTGATGTTTCGTCTGAGTCGATCCAGCTGAAATCAAACCCTCGTTATGCTTGTACCACAGCATCGTAGTTGAAAAACCTACACTAGGTAACACACAGTAGTATATTAGTTGAATTGCATAAACTGAGACTGTTTTACTACTTAATAAAATAACGTGGTGAACAAAAGTGGATGTTAGATTAGTTCTTATAGCATTATTTTTATTTGTAGGTTTGTTCCCTGTGGAGTGTGGACCTTGAGTTGAAGAAGTATCTGTTTGTTCAAAAATCTATTTCTGACCGTATGCCTGATTCAATAGATCGCATTAAGTGACCAAAGTGGCTGTGAGAAACACTGGGGTAGGGGTGAATAGTGAAACATGAAATTCTTACAGCTTAATGGATGTATGAAGCTGATAGTGACGGTAGCAACAAATTTGGGTGTATCACTTCGGTAATACGAACATAATGTGCGATGGATGGCTGCTCAGGGCTCGCTGAATAAGTCTTATTTTGCAGCCGATAGTAGTAATTAAATCTATAATAACTTATCAGAGTGTCCTAAATATTTAAGATTCTTTTGCGCATGTAGGATAGTATCGATATTGGGTTAGAGGTGAAGGTCATATGCTGTTGAGCCAGCTTTTTCGTCTCTGCTGGGCACGAGGAATTCTTGTTGTTATGTTAAAGAGTGATTATGTTTATCACCATTTGCTGTTTGCTTAATTTTATATGTCATTCACTCTATCAAATCAAATGCCTAATTATCTTTTTTTATTATGCTTCAAAACATTCTTTTGTATGCTTCATATTTTTTTGGGGTGTTTTGATACACACACTCCTAGTAGAAATGAATATTTTTCATCAATCTCAGACTTAGATATTTATGAACCAGCTGTTATATTATTTAAATGAAATATCCTCTATATGCAGCTTTATTGTTCTCCAGTTCACTTGCTTTCAGCACTGCTTGAATTTGTTTTGTATGTGCCTGTATCTTCTGTATTTACATTCAGACTGTAATGGCTCCTAAAAATGATGGAGCATGATGTAATCCAGCATCATGGTGCCGACGCATCTCGTTTAAACTTTCTCCTATTTTGTGTTTCTTATTCCTATCTTTGGTAGCTCTTGATAACCTAGTCTTACTGGTTTTTTTAATCACTTTCTCCGTCTATTGTCAGTTCTCCTTTCTGATTGTTTATCCTAAAAGAGTGTATAATGTATATCTATATGCTTAATGTGTGCTCCCCTAGAAATTGGTCTTCACTTATGCTGGGATAATTAGTCATGATAGCATCAACTATATATATAGAGCCTTTCACAGCGAGTTCTGTTGCACAATCATTTAAATTTTGAAACCTTTTGCAATGTTTTAGGCTGGGATTATAAAATTTTTGCTTTAGCAATTCACTCTATTGATTATGTTGTCAACGATGAGATGCAGTTCTTCAAGGCTCAGAGAAATGTGATCTTGTGTTTAGCTGCATGCTTCCTTTACTGGTAAAACAACTTTTGCATTTCCAAGTTATTATCTGATTTCATTGAGTTTTTGCTTCTGTATCCTCACGTGGAGGCTTCTCAATGCTATTGCAGGTGCATCTACCGCATCTGCAGTTATCACAAGGAGATTGAACGCTTGGAGGAGGTGGAGAAGAGAGAGAAGAAGGATTAAATAAAAAAAAGGGTAGTTTTGCTATACAAAACTTTTTCATGACGGCTCTTGTTTCCTCTGTTCATGTGATTGTTATGGCTGTTTGAGTTGTGTATGCTCGGAACTCGTTGTTGTTGGGATCATGTGTGTATCTGTAATATCGTAACATAACTAGTTTGATCACCAAAAATTTCCCCGCCGATACAGATGATATATAAATTCGTGGTTCACGCTTGTAGTTTTCAGATGGAGTTTCGACCCCACTATCAGACGTATAGTTCCTGTTTGGATACACGCGCAATTTTTAGATTTTGTTTACTTTGGTTCACAAATATCAATATAAACACACACGCATATAAGTAATGAAGGAAATACAAATTATTTACTTTGGTTCACAAATATCAATATAAACATACAATTATTT
The DNA here is from genome assembly GCF_004379255.2 of Salvia splendens. NCBI lineage: Eukaryota > Viridiplantae > Streptophyta > Magnoliopsida > Lamiales > Lamiaceae > Salvia > Salvia splendens. Next base: position 12,919,717 of record NC_056040.1, read on the forward strand.
ATGCAACAATCAGTAGGTATAGTATGGTTGGCAGTGCGGAGCGGAGCTATGGTAATCTTGAAGTTACGGGTTCAAATCTCACCATCCGCTGGGAAACTTTCGGCATTTGGTAATCTTGAAGTTACGAGTTCAAATCTCACCATCCGCTGGGAGACTTTCGGCATTTGCAGACGAGTTCGAAAAATCTGTGGTCAAACAAAAAAAATTATTATGCGAATGGATTATACTTTGGTTAATTGTATGTACGTGTATTGTAGATCTACATACGAGTAGTATTCAGCATAAATTTTATACACTATCTTCACCATATAAGTCGAAGATTTTGTTTTTAAATAGAAATAAACAATAACAAGTAAAGATAGCAAATAGAAACTTGGTTTGAATGGCATTGGTTTCATATAAGTACAACAATTCATTCCATTACTGACTAAATAATGAAAATCATTAGGGATACGAATTATTAAAATAAAACAAGGTCTAGATTTCGGACAAATAATTAAAATAACATCAAATAAAATTGTCAATTTAAGCCTACGAGCTTAGCTACTTAAAAACAAATAAACGAAAACAATTATAAGAGAAATAAAATTGTCAATTTAAGACACATCACGGATATATAAGAAATTAATGAATATGGATTAAGTCTTATTGGCTTTGTATCATTTACGGATTGACATGTTAGGAACATGATAATTCCATCCGGATTGATCGAGTTTAAAGCAGTGGAACGCCATAAATTTTATATATCCGGTCACCATATAAGCGGGACCACTAGGTTTATTGGTGCGAACTCGGCGAATCGCCTATTAATAAAACTTGCGATTCTAACTTCAAAATCTGTATTTTCTATTATAATATATTTTAAACTCTTTCGGTTAAAAAAAGTAACAAAATAATTTAAGAATCAATGAATAAAAATATTAATAGAATTATATTAAATTTATATGATAATAAATCAAATCTAATTAGGATATAATGTTGTGTATATAAAGTTAACAAAATAATTTAAGAATCAATTAATAAAAATATATTAAATTTATATGATAATAATATAAATAGTCAAGTCTAACCAGGATAAAATCTTGTGTGTATATCAGCTTCTGAGTCTTCCATATTTTGTTGTCATTAGCTTCGCTGCCAAACACGGTCTTAAGTCAAATCCAATTTAGATAATTGCCAAACAGCACCTATTAAAAGAACTCAAAATTACACAAACTTCCACCCCCAATCCCACCCCGACGCCGATCTCTTCCACGCCCGCGCACTTTCTCTCTCCTCTCCCATCTCTCTAACAAGATGGAACCCGGCGACGGAGAACAACAAGAGAAGCATGACGACGAGCGAAGACACGATGACGAGGTCACAATTTTTCATTTCACTTCTTCCTTCAATTCCCCATTTCTTTTAATTACTCGTACTCGTCCTAGATGTTCCTGTCCCCTTTTCTGTTGAAATAAACCCTCGCTGCGATTTCTGTACCAAATTGAGAGCTTACTTTATCAATGACAGTGCTACTTTAGGTTTTCCTTTTTCCTTTTTTTTCTTAATTTTTTACTATGGGTGGTGAAGATTAAGTATTTTTTGTTGCTTGTTCAAAGATGGTATAGTTTTAATTTTGGGGGTTAACTGATAGAGTTATTTGCTGCAGGAAGCCATTGCCCGGCTTGAGGAATTTAAGAAATCCATTGAAGCGAAAATGGCGTTGCGTCAAAGTAATTTGAATCCCGAGAGGCCTGGTTGGTATTCTCACTGATAGAAATTTACTTGAATTCACAGCTTATACAGCTTAACATCTCATATTGAGTATTCTCCTGGGATTTTTCAACTGCCAAATAATTCTATTCACTGTTGAATACTTGAATATGCCACGAGAGTGTACTGATAGTAGGAGGCTAGCCTGCTCAATTTTTTTAAATTACATTAAGTGAATAAGGTTTCATGGGGCTCTGGTGCAGTGCCACTATATATGCCTAATCATTCCTGCTGATGTTCCATCCAGCACTACGATTGATACTTGAGATACTAAGATTTTGTTATCCAGCTTAGCAGTCATAACATACATGTATCAAATTTAAAGATGTAATACATATTAGTTATATGACTTCTGTATGGCCACATGCTTTTTTGTTTTTTTATAATTCAGATTCTGGACTCCATACTGCCTAACTGCTGATATAGCTATTTTTCGATTTCAGACACAGGCTTTCTCAGGACACTTGACTCTAGCATCAAGCGCAATACAGCAGTCATTAAAAAATTAAAGCAAATCAATGAGGAGCAGCGAGAAGGTCTAATGGATGAATTGCGTGGTGTAAATTTAAGCAAATTTGTTAGTGAAGCCGTGGCTGCGATTTGTGATGCTAAGCTTAAAGCAGCTGATATACAATCTGCTGTACAGGTAGTTATTGTTTAGCTGTCTTGCCTTGCATTCTTCTGTTGTAAAGTGAATAATCTTCTTATTATGTTTCCTGAATTCATTTACTAAAAGATTATGTCATGTGCTCTTGAGTCTTGAGTTCTATTTGTCTCACCCATGACAATGATGCCACGGTGGGTTGTTATAGACAGTTTAACTAGTTACTAAACTTGTAGACACTTAGTACCAAGTCTAGGCTGCTTTGTGATGGATTTTCAATTTCTCTTTTACTTATCAAAGTTAAGAGTTTAACCTAAATTATGACTAGTCCACTCTAGGGGTCCACTTTGGTGTATTAAAAGAAAGATTATAGTATTAATCTATTAAACATGCTGGAGGTTGGTAGTAGCATACACCACAGGGAGTAGTTGTTAGGCACACAACGTCGTAAGCTTTGACAGCCTTGGAGGTGCATAACTTTAGTATTGCCCGCCTTGGCTTTAAGGCACGTGCCTTACATGAGGTACTAGGTTCAAGGCTTGACTTTTAACTTCATCTTGGTTTTATTCTTCTCTTTGCTGTTAATTTTACTTAGATTGATGAAGGACTATATAGTGGAACACATTGTAAATTATAGTTTATTTAGAAGGACTAATTAGTCCATAGTTGTGGTTTTAGGCTTTTAGTTAATATGTTTCTTTTTAGTTTCTCACGGGGGGGTTCCTAAATGAACTGTACTTAATTAAATTTTATCCAAGATTTAGAAAATACTATTGAAAATAGTTTCAAATGAACTCTAATGGTTAAAAAGAGCACTTGCGTAACATCTGTGTGATTTCAGTCATTTCACTGTGGGACTTTTAGCAGCTCTTTTCATCCTTTACGTCTATTTCATTCTTTCCCCTCTGGTACCTATAGATCTAACAAGAATATTCTTGCATCAGATTTGTTCTTTGCTCCATCAGAGGTACAAAGAATTTGCTCCTAGTCTTGTTCAAGGTCTCTTAAAAGTTTTTGTACTGGGAAAATCCGTGGAGGATCTCGACGCAGACAAAAATTCAAGAGCCATGAAGAAGCGGAGTACCTTGAAGCTTCTCTTGGAGCTTTACTTTGTTGGGGTTATAGAAGATACTGGTATATTTGTGAACATCATTAAGGATCTTACTAGCCCAGAGCATTTGAAGGATCGTGATGCAACACAGACAAATTTGTCCCTTCTTGCTAGTTTTGCTCGTCAAGGAAGGTTTCTTCTTGGATTTCCATTAACAGAACAAGATATTCTTGAAGAGGTACATCTTTTGCATTTGTTATTGGTTTCCCTCTAGTTTTAGCTTTACATTTTGTGGTCTAACATCTTCTGTTCTTCTGAGGTCTTACTATTTTCACTAAGCTAATTATAAATGAGTATTAGACTTCACCAGGATATTTGTTCATTAACTTGAATCTGAGACTCAAATATACAGTACAGTTAAGTACATTCATGATATATAAGATGAATCATATATACTTACATTGGCCATGCATAAAATTCTATAGTAGGGCCTTTTACTGAATTGCACTTTATTCATAGTTCCACATTCGAAATGCATCCCATCCTTAACTAGGGTCATGCAATGGTTATCACTAGCCAAAGAAGTTGTAGATGCACAAACTATCTCTTGTCAAGGTAGCCATTCAATAATATTGTGAACTATGATGGATCTGGATCGTTGCTTTGTTACTTTTAACTATTTTCTGAGAGCATATTCTTGCTTTTGACTGCATATAAGTCATGCATGAATTTGGTATTGAGTGCCTAAGGTTTATAACCAGTTATATTTACTTTATTTTACTGGTGTCCATGACTTACAGTTTCTTAAGAGACTTAATATTACGGCAGATCAGAAAAAAATCTTCCGGAAGGCTTTCCAGACTTACTATGATGCTGCTGTGGAACTTCTTCTATCTGAGCATGCTGTAAGGACTTTGAAGTTCCGTTTTTGGTGTTAGATTCCTGTTGTATTTATTAGTTTCTTGATTTTGTTTGTGCCTAAGTGTCTGATCTATTTAATTCCTGAATGGTAGTCACTTCGCCAAATGGAGCATGATAATGCAAAGATTTTGAATGCCAAAGGTGAATTGAGTGAGGAAAATGCCACATCATATGAAAAGCTGCGGAAATCGTATGACCTTCTAAGTCGTGGCGTCTCATCGTGAGTTAATTGTCACTATTCCTCCAAAAACTTGCATATGTAAAATACATTAGTTATATTATACAGTATACAATATCTTTACTCTTTAGGGATTCTCATTTGTTTTCCCCTGCCATTCTTTTTTTGGCACCTATATCGGTGCTTCTTCAGTGTTTTTGCCTACGGTTGTGAACTGTTACAATCTTTTCTTGTGTAGTTTAGCAGAAGCACTTGATATGCAACCTCCTGTGATGCCAGAGGATAGTCATACGACTAGAGTCACATCAGGGGAGGATGTTTCATCTCCTGTTGCCAGCAAAGATTCTCCCACTCTCGAAGCCCTGTGGGATGATGATGATACTAGAGCCTTCTACAAGTGCCTTCCAGATCTTAGGTTGCTGATTTATGAATTGATTATTGTGTTTGTCCTTAAATGAAATAATGGGGCTAAAATTGTTGACTGGTTTTCCTGATTAGAGCATTTGTTCCTGCGGTTTTGCTTGGAGAGGTTGAATCGAAGCCGAATGAACAATCTTCAAAGACCCAGGATCTGCCAGCTGTAATTACTTTACCCTACCTCTCTCCGATATTAGTTGCATTTACTATGGAATACCACATGCATGCATCATGCTCATATATTAGTAGTCCTTCTATAAATTCCTCCTTTTTATTCCAAGGTTTAATCATTGATCTTGATATTGAATGTCTTATAAACAATTTTAGTGAAAATCATACCAGAACTATGGTCTTAGTTGTATTATACTTGACATGTTTGCATAGGTTGTGTTTCCTTTCTCATGCAATAATTTCTAGGGCCCTATTAAGATTCAGGGGGTTTACCTGTTTTGGGTTTCTCAGGCCTATGCTTTGTTATTCTTTAGAATATGCTACAATGATACCAGGACTTATGGTTGTCCATTCACATAGTAATTGATTTTGAAGGATACGACTCCCGAGTCAGATAAAGGTCAAGTTGTTATCCAAGAAAATCCTGAGGTTTCTGCTGATTCTACTATTGTACAAGAGGATAAAGAGGGCAAAGATAATGATAAAGAAGAAAAGGACAAGGAGAAAGCCAAAGACTCTGACAAAGATAAGGGTAAGGAGGATGCTGGAAGAGGAGAAATCGAAAAGGATAAAACCAAAGGTCTTGATGGAACTAATCTTGAAGCTTTACTGCATAGGCTTCCAAGCTGTGTTAGCCGTGATCTGATTGACCAGCTCACAGTAAATTTTCTGTTCCCACCCAAGCACTGTTCTGTTTTCATTGGTTAGTTTTATGATATCTAGATGTCAAGATGCGTCTCTAACCAGAATTCGTTCTTATTTTCAAGGTTGAGTTTTGCTATCTTAACTCAAAGTCCACTAGGAAAAAGCTTGTGAGGGTATTGTTCAATGTGCCAAGAACATCTCTTGAGCTGTTGGCGTACTACTCACGGATGGTTGCTACACTGTCTACGTGTATGAGAGATGTAGCATCCATGCTCTTACAGTTGTTGGAGGAAGAGTTCAATACTTTAATTAATAAGAAGGTGATCTAAACTGATTCACTTGTATTTAGTTTGAACCCACACTGTATTCTTGCCGGTTACACATTATCTCCTATTCTTGTTATACTGCAGGATCAAATGAATATTGAAACAAAAATCAGGAATATACGATTTATTGGAGAACTTTGCAAGTTTAAAATTGCTCCTGCCAGCTTAGTTTTTACCTGTCTAAAGGTACAGAAAATTACATTGTTTTTTATATAATGTACATGTGAATAATTTTCTGCATTCATCTATTAAGCTTATATTGGTGTATGAGGAACCTTTTCGTCTCAGAAGCTCTGTCTTTCTCTGGTTGGTGGCTGTGTCGTCTTCTCTTCCACTATTTGGGACATAATAAACCCTTTAGTTCCTAAAAATTGCTCGATGCAGTGCATGGAACATTGAAACTGTTGGCTTTTGGCATATCCTACTAAGTTTGCTACTTGTTTCATTGCAATAATTTGAACACTTATGTTAGGTTGAGACAGTTTTTCCATTTATGAGAGTCGGTTTTCTCTTGTTGCAGGCTTGTTTAGATGATTTCACACACCATAATATAGATGTCGCTTGCAATCTACTTGAGACGTGTGGCCGCTTTCTCTACCGGTCCCCTGAGACCACTGTTCGCATGTCAAACATGCTAGAGATACTGATGCGCTTGAAAAATGTTAAGAATTTGGATCCCCGTCAAAGCACATTGGTGGAAAATGCTTATTACTTGTGTAAACCACCAGAAAGATCTGCACGAGTCTCCAAAGTTCGTCCTCCTTTACATCAGGTAGTTTTGCTCTCCATCAGCTGCAATAATATGCTAATATTGAAGAAATGCTTCTAATTCTATCTATTGTACTCTGCAGTATATTAGGAAACTACTTTTCTCAGATCTTGATAAGTCCTCCATCGAGCATGTTCTAAGACAATTGCGCAAGCTACCTTGGAGTGAATGTGAGGACTATCTTTTGAAGTGTTTTCTGAAGGTTCACAAAGGGAAATATGGTCAGATTCATTTGATTGCATCACTTACTGCTGGTCTGAGTCGCTATCATGATGACTTTGCAGTTGCTGTTGTTGATGAGGTTAGTCCCCGGATGTCTGAACTAACCAAATATCTGGCAGCTTTTGTATCTTTATATTTAGGTTTTTCACTATTAACAAATCAATCACATAGATTGAGGTACCATCCACCCTGTTGCTTTGCTGTTAAATTTTGGATGTATATTCATAAATTTTAGCTATAAAATTTTTCACAAACTTACTCTAAATTATCCAACATAAAATTATCTCTCTTCAGGTTTTGGAGGAAATTAGAGTGGGTTTAGAGTTAAATGAATATGGAATGGAGCAACAACGGATTGCATACATGCGTTTCTTGGGGGAACTGTATAACTACGAACTTGTTGATTCATCTGTCATTTTTGATACGCTCTATCTAATTCTTTCTTTTGGACATGGGACGACAGAGGTATGGAGTTGTTACTTCAAACTACACATTTATTACTTATAATGTTCAATTTGTCACAAATTGCATGGCTGGTTTTTCATCCTTATCTTGCTCTGACGAGTTTGATGCTATTCCTGTGATTTTCTTTTGAGTTTTGATAAATAAATGAAGATGCTTTGATGGTTTTGAAATAAGTTTTGTTTGAATATATTTTCTGGTTATCTTTTTATGAGAAATTCTGTCATGTACTCTTAGAAAATTATTATGTAAATAATTTATTTTTGAAAGAAATCAAATTTAGTGGCTTTTTTTTGCACTTTAAGTGGTCTATTATATTATGTGTTTCATTTATTGAAAAATGTCAATCCATTAATTGTGATTTCGTGAAGCACCGGAAGTCAATCCAGTAACCATCTATCTTAGTCCCTTAGTTAGTCACCCGTCTAATTTCTCGAGGACATTGTCGATTTGAAGCCTCATCTTGGCCCCTTGAGTTAGTCCCTAACTTTTTGGTGTAGTATATATTCAGAAAAGTGGCTATTGTTCCACTGTAGAGACCACACATATTGTCGCTGTGATGTCTGAGCTATATATCTCTAAATGATAAGAATTTTGTTCATGCTAGATCATGGGTTTGGAATTCATGTTGAATAGGATTTGTCTTGCTGCTATTGATACTTTAATCATCATGTTGTATCTAGATTGCTAGAATACTTCAAAATTTTAAGCAGACATTGATTGGTTTGCCTTATTTCATGAAACTAGCAAGATACATTGGATCCTCCAGAGGACTGTTTTCGTATGAGAATGGTCATCATACTTCTTGAGACATGTGGGCATTATTTTGATAGAGGTTCATCAAAAAGGAAGCTTGATCAGTTCTTGATACACTTCCAGAGGTATATTCTGAGCAAATGTGTCCTTCCCCTGGATGTTGAATTTGATCTGCAGGTCAGTGTCTAACCTGTGTTATTTCTATGTGAAGTCTGTACTGGACCGTTATCTTACCTAAATTGCATTTTTCATGATGTCAAATAAATGAACATAGGAATAAGCTAAACCAAATTCAAAACTCTAATAATGAATAAATTCTCTGGAATAGTTTCCTATAATTTCAGATTTGGGTTGGATTGACCAAATTGTACGATACAAGTCATTTCAAACTTTGAGATTATCCTTTAAGTCTCTCTTTCTCCTCCAAGAATAAAGTAGATTTGATGTACACACTTCATGAAGAGTTGCTTAAGCCTTCACTTTGTTGGTTGGAAGGCAATAAATTTAACTCATGAAAGTGGGTTTTGAAATTTTTGTTGCTGAACCAGTTAAAGAGTAGAAATGTATATCTTCATTTGAATGTCTCAGTTCTGGTACAAGGAACACAAATTGGCGAATGTTATGTTGATGCTCTTTGATGACAGACTTGTGCATTGTGTGTATTGTTCTCCTTGGAGAATTTTGTGCGTTGTCCTTGGAGACGAGACTTATGAAAGCAAGTATGATTATGTTTCAGAATAAAAGTTGGTCTGTTGACATGAAAAGATGCTAATTACTACGGATCTCATGATATTGACACGATACAAAACACTTATTTTATGTGCTGCCTTGGAAACTAGAAAGTCAATGTCCCTAGTATTCTCAATTAATTTTATATTTTCTTACTTGAGTGTTGGGATAGGATAAAAATGGGAGGTTGAAATGGTTCGTTAGCATTTGGTTCTTGAAACCATTTATCTAATATCTCCTTTCTTGTCAGTCATTTAGGTTATATTACTGTTCAAGTGGTGTGTCATACACCAGGGCTATATATAATGTGTTATAGCTTGAGTTGAGTCATCTTAATTTTAATAAAAGATGTCCGTATCATCTAAATAAAATGCATATTTGACTATTATATTCCCCATCATTACAGCTCTATCCTGTAACATGAGAGTACTTTACTTGTTACTACCTCCGTCCCCCAAATATTGTCCCACTTTGACCCGGAACGGGTTTTAAGAAATGTAATGGAAAGTGAGTTGCAAAATTTAGTGGATTGTGGGTCCTACTTTTATATATTAGTTTTATAATAAAATGTGAGTAGGAATGAATTAGTGGAATATGGGGTCCACTACCAAAAATGGTAAAAAGTGAAATGGGACAAACTTTGGGGGACGGATGGAAATGGAAAAATGGGACAAACTTTCAGGGACGGAGGTAGTAACTTATTTCAGCTGATCTTACAAATGCAATTACTTTTCAGGATTTATTTGTTGACTTGAGGCCAAAGATGATCCGTTATTCATCATTTGAGGAGGTTAATGTTGCTCTATCTGATCTTGAAGAACTTGAACGTAGAGTTTCAGAGAAAGCTCATAATGAAAAGTACTCGGACTCGGAAAAAACTCCGCGGAGGACGAGTTCTGGCACTCTATCTGTCAATGGACAAAGTACTGGTAATGGCACTGAGGAAAATGGTGAAGTGCACGAAGATGATGCTGGGGAGACGGATAGTGACTCTGGAAGTGGCACCACTGAGAACATTGGTCGCGATGATGAAGAAACTGACCAAGATGAGGTTGGTGAAAGTGAAGATGAATATGATGATGGACGGGATCCTGCTTCAGATGAAGATGATAAGGTTCGTGTAAGGCAGAAGGTAGCCAAGGTAGACCCACAGGAGGTGGCTGATTTTGACCGGGAACTGAGAGCTCTAATGCAGGCAAGATTTTTTAATTTATTTTCCATTTGGGTCAACCTGTGTTGGATGCTCAAGAACCCATATTTGTATTCCCGCCTTGTCAAACATGGTGGTACTTGTGGCACTGTGAAAACAATTTTTTTTTTCCAACTTGGACCTTTTCCGAGTTTTTTAGAAAATCAAATGGTGACTAAAATCTCAAATTAATGCAACTAAAGTAGATTGTTGAATGGATGCAGGAAAGTTTGGATTCAAGAAAGCTAGAGTTGCGCTCACGGCCAACAATAAATATGATGATTCCCATGAATTTGTTCGAGGGCTCGGTCAAGGAACACCATGGAAGAGGAACTGAAGGTGAAAGTGGTGATGAGATAACATATGATGGGATTGGTGGAAGCAAGGAAGTCCAGGTGAAGGTGCTTGTGAAGCGTGGTAACAAGCAACAGACAAAGCAGATGTATATCCCCCGCGATTGCTCTCTTGTGCAGAGCACAAAGCAAAAGGAAGCAGCCGAGCTAGAAGAGAAACAAGACATAAAGCGTCTTGTCCTAGAATACAACGATAGAGAAGAGGAAGAACTGAACGGAGGTATGCAGCCACTAAACTCATCTCACAGTGGAGGTAGAGTGTCAAACAGGGGCCATTCATGGGATGGACAGCATAGGTCTGGAGGGCCACGCTATCGGCAGCATATTTACCATTCTGGTGCCGGCGTTTACTATGGAAGGAGAAGATAGTTTCTTTCACAATCATTGCAAAAGAGCACGAGTTGCCCGAGCAATGGGATGAAGCTGCACCAGCCATATTAATCGGCCTTTACAAGTGAAAAGACTGAGATCATCCAAGTCAGCATTCCAGGCCTTTAATTGGCAGAGTTGAAATGATATGTAGGCTCGTATTGTTCAGAGGTTGAGAAAGGGTAGGTTTTGAAAGGTAATATAAGATCAATGGTGTTTGGCAGTTGCATCGAGATATCTTTAACTGGGTTTGTTTTGAGAAACATGTAGCTTGTAAAAAAAAATTTAACCTAAATTGCACTGTCGAAATTGTTTGCGTGCATATATGTATATGTGTCTCAGTCTGACATTTAGAAAATCAGTTCTCTTTGGGGTGTTTACTTTGTGTATATATTTGAGTACAGTATATGAAAGATAACGCTCAAAATTGTTCGAACCTGATGAAATTATGCTTGTAAAATTATTACCTATTCCTAAATTCGATCAAATTCTAATTTCGTTCACGACAAGAGATTATGCTTGTTAGTTATTGTACTTAGTTTTGATTCAGATCGAGCTCAATTTATTACTACTAAATTAAAATTGTGTCCTTGCTCATGTGGCATAATTATGATACATGATGCACATTGAAATTTAACTAAAAAAATAACCATCATGAGAAAACGGAGTAAAAAATTATGAACCTTAAATCCTGATTTGGGATAAAGTAGAAACTAATCCCGGCTCTAAAATCAAAGTCAACTATAAGTTTAACTTTTTGTAATGTGCAAAACCTTTAATTGACCTAAAGTTTGTAGTTTAGAAACAATTGTCTGTCTAAATTATTACCCAAGCCAAAGTTCGAAACATCAGCAGTTACATTTAATTGGATTAGTATTTCAATCAGTTTCATTTCAGTCTTGCTGGTCCCTAGAAAAAGCAGCATCTTTGTACACATACCGTAGGTAGCTTGTGATAAGCCGATCAGAAGTACAATTTTAACAGAGAAGATTTAAACCCAAGTGAGAAATCTTGATCTCCAGCAGATATCTCAAAGCTCCACTTGGTTGCTATGTTCCTAGCCAATCTTCCCTGCTCATGATCGTCACTATCAGCCAAAACGTGATCAGTAGTATGAGATGCTGTAGACGAGCTTCCTGTGGTTTTGTCTCTCAAAGTTCATAATGAGATCATCAACACATTCCTCCCAATTTCCAGCAGCCTCGATCTGCATATTATTGCATTGAATATTTTAAGCAGCTAAAACTACTGTGTCCAATCTCTGGATGGCAAACAAGTGTGTACCTCTTGACATAATTGTAGCGCAAGCCGGCCACCAATTGCTGCCTCCTCGTGATTATCTTTTACTTCCAAGTTGATGACTAAAACAGGCTTCAAAAGCACATGCTTCCGATTATGTAGATCTGCCATATGCACGCATACATCAGCTGATCGATTACACAGATATATTTTTTAATATATGAAAGATAGCAACCACATCTAGAACTAGTACGTTTAACACTTGCATTTAGGGAATCAATGAGCTGGTGGATGTGAATTTTCCAAATCAACAAAAGAAAATGATATACTGGTATGATCAAAGATGTCAAGTTAAAGATGACATGCTAACTGTTTAACTGCACACTTCTAGGGGTCTTACGTTTCCTTAGTTCCCATCATCAATGTAGTACGAAAGAATAGATATATTACCAGAGACCTCAAGTCACCAGGTCTAACAAACTATAGAAATTCACTACCACGCAGCATATATAAACGTAATCAGCTCTGAAATAAATGTGCGATTTCATTACACAATCATTGGGGCAAAACCAGGCAGTCTGCTTTGATTTACTAACCTTCAAGAACCATATCAAAAACTTTTTCTTCGAATGTGAGTACGACATCAAATGTACCATCTGCAGCGTTTTCTTGCCAACGCTGAGGGGCAGTTTTTACTGATAAGTTCCTCTTGAGCATTGGTAGTATTCCATTTCGCCGATATCTGTACAGTTTGAAATATATGAGGCTGAAATACTGAAATATAAGGACAAAAACATTTAAGCTAACATGAGCACGTACATATATGTCCATTGGTTCATTGTGATATCGGTGAGATATTAAGCATCAAGTTCACAACATCTGCTCTGAAATACTATATTACTCCACCAGACTGGCTCACCACATAACTTAGATACACACATCTATGATATAATCCAACAAAGTATATTTCTTACTAGTATTTATGAAGCTACAAAATAAAAACCCTTCAGTATTTCATCTCACAGCTAAGCAACGCCCACAAAAAGTGCAGTCAGTTTATAACACAAATTCTCTTATTTTCAGAAGGAAAAAATAGCAGAGAGAAATAGGGAAAATCCAGTAATATACCAATATCCAGAACTACATAAGTTGCCAAACAGACAGTATCACAAAAAAATTCTACTTTTTTTCAGGAATGAAAAGTATGGGAACTGATGGGGGAAAAGGGGTTTTAGCACATGATGAACTAGAATTCGCCGATTTTGCCGCTAATCAACCAAAAATTAGAGAGAAAAGGGAAAAGAAGGGTTACAATTCGGGGTCTTTGCGGCGGAGGTCGTCGAACATTTGCTTGTAGGGGGTGCCGAAATCGTAGACGTTGGGTTCTCTAAGGGAGGGCCCAGGAAGCTTAACGTGCTGCCCAGTTCCGTACGAGGCTACGTCGAAGCCCTCTCTCTTGAGCAGCCAGTGCGCCTCCATGCTCCTGTTCTGGTTCGAAGAGCACACCATCGCGTGTCGCAGCTTCATCTCCGATCGATCACTCAATTCACTGATTTCTTCCCTCAGTGATTTTAATTTGAAATGCCAAGTTTCGTTATCCAAAACGGGCCGGCCCATTTTTACCTTATCCAACAAGGACTTCGGCCCATCCTTATTATGTTAGAAATACTACTAAAAATAAGATATTATTTGAACAAATATTATTTGTAAATTTCTTTGTTGGAAGAAAAGAAAACAAGCATCTCTTTTCTTGTCAGTCAGAGAAATTATTTGAAATGGGTTTGTCTGAGAAGAAAACCATGAAAATGATTGTTTTCTTGTGCCCAAATATCTGCTAAATTTCCAAAATTTGAGCAACCCACAAAAGGTGATGGCACTCTCAAATTTTTGGTTATTGGAGATTGGGGAAGAAAAGGAGAGTATAACCAATCTCAAGTTGCACTTCAGGTTAGTTTCTATATATTTCCTTTTTATTCTAATTAATCTGATTGTGTTCAAATATACTATAATTAACTTTTGGTTTTGTTTCTTTTCTATCATTGGGTGTACATTATGATGATATTCCATTTAATTGCTATAAATTTTTAAAAATAAGTCGCTAGCAATGATCACATGAAATGGAATACTACTACTGATATAAGGATTATAATTATTAATTATTAAAATGTCTCAAATGCATGTTTTAATCCGTTCAATATTTCCTATTTTGAGTTTTAACATTATCTCTGATCAATATATTGGAATTTATAGTAATTTTTTTAATCTGATTTTGATGTGTGCATGCAGATGGGAAGAATTGGAGAAGAATTAGATATAGATTTTGTAATTTCAACAGGTGATAACTTTTATGATAATGGATTGAAAGGGGAGACAGACCCTGCCTTTGTTGAATCTTTTACCAACATTTACACAGCCAAAAGCCTCCAAAAACCGTGGTACAATGGTAAATAATTTTCTTCTTTAAATTCAGTTTTGGAAAAATAATTTAATTTAATTCAATTATTAATTTACTTATTAATTTGTGAATTGATACATGCAGTTTTAGGCAATCATGATTACCGAGGCGATGCAGTTGCACAAATGAGCCCAGTTCTTCAAAAAATTGATAGTAGATGGCTTTGTTTGAGGTCTTTTGTGGTTAATGCAGGTAAACAATTTTTTCAAACGAAAGAAAATGATGGATATACTTATTTTATTGATATTTAAATGATGGCGTTATTATAAAATGGAGTATGTATTTATTATTATTATTATTATTATTATTAAAATAAAAATGGTGTAGGATCTTGATAGAGCGTTGAAGGAATCAAGGGCAAAATGGAAAATAGCGGTGGGCCATCACGGTGACACTACAGAGCTTGTAAATTTATATTTCAAAATAAATTTTGAGTGTAAAAATATAATTCATCTTTTCATCAATGTTAGTATTAAAAATATTACTATCCATTTTAATGGGAAAATCAGGCCAATGGCGCAGACCTCTACATGAACGGCCATGATCACTGTCTCCAACAAATTAGTGACGACGAAAGGTGTGACACCAACTTCTATATTAATTCTAAAGTAGAAATAGAATATGAAATTTGTAACTTTAATTTAATAAATTTTTTAATTGATTTACAGCCGTATTCAGTTTTTAACGAGCGGCGCCGGGTCAAAAGCTTGGAGGGGAGATCTTAAAAATTTAAGTCATGAAAACCTAAAATTCTTCTATGATGGGCAAGGCTTCATGTCTGTTCAACTCACAAATTCTGATATGGAAATTGCATTTTATGATGCATATGATCTATATGTAGAGATTTATTATGATTGTTATTATGAAAAAAGAAGAAATATACTTAGTAGACTGTGAAATACGTAAGGCAACGAATGTGTTTTGCATATATGTTCACAAATATTATAAGATGCACTTATTTTCTAGAGTTCAAAGTATATATTCACTGCAAAAAAAATATCCAAGGATAATTTTTAGCCAATTAAATGATAATTGCGAAATTGAATTGGGGCTGAAATTGAGGTTGGATGCATTGCATGTGTTGGTGGTGAAATGAGAAAAACTGACGTGATAGTTGAAAAATGAGGTTGAGGCTGGTTTTTTTGGTGCGCATTATGAATGTTCTTTCTTTGTTGTAAAGTGTCTGAATCTTTTCTGGTGGAGAATTATAATTATTGCATATACTAGGGATGTCAATCGGGCCAGCCCACCGGGTTTCGGGCCAACCCTATTCGGGTTGCGGGTCAATCGAGTGCAGGCTAATCGGGTTGTGATTTTTTCGGGTTATAAAAGTTCAACCCTAACCCTAAAAGCTCGGGTTTCGGGCTAGCCCATCGGGTTAATCGGGTTGCTACTGATAAAATTAACATGCGATCAATCCAATAAATAATGGTGAAAATGAGTTATATTTATAAAATGTAAAATATTTAATTATGATAAATTTGAGATACATGCTTAAACTCAAACATAAACATGATCAAATACTAATATTTGAGATTTATGCAAAATTAAACATAAACATCAAGAAATTTTAAAGCATGTTTAGAAATTTAAATATATTTTTTAGTAAATTTGAAGTTTCTAATTCATTTCTCTATTATTATATTAATAAAAATTTAATATATAATTTATATATTTAATATATAAAATGTAAAGTTATTTTTTAGTAATCTATATTATAAAATAATCAATGAAGTGTCGAATTAGAGTCAAACAAATAAAACAATAGAATTTTTATCGGGTTTTCGGGCCAGCCCATCGGGTTTTCGGGTCTGGCCCTAACGGGTTGCGGGTTAATCGGGTGCGGACTAATCGGGCTGTAATTTTATCGGGCTGGAAATTTTCAGCCCTAACCCTATAAATTTGGCGGGCTATTCGGGCCAGGCCACGGGTTGCAGGCTAAATTGACATCCTTAGCATATACTACCATTGAGGGGTTTTTGGTTAATTGTGTTGGAAAATACGGGATGTGAACCTTATGAAAATAAATGCAACCGAAATCATGTTAGTGCAATATATGAGGCTACTTTTTTTGTTTGGATGATATAGTATACAAGACATAAAATGACAAAATTACCCTTATAAAGTAATTATTTTTTATTATATTACTATTATTCTTAAAAATGAAATTATTAATTTAGAAGAACCTTAAAATTCTTTGGTGTGAAGAATCTTCATTAGCGGCAACTAGTCTTGACAAATTTTGTTGCCTCTTGAAGCCTTTTTTTTTCCTCACTTTGCACGCAATCAAAATGGTCAAAATTTGGCGGACTTGGTGGCCGCGAGTTGGTGATATAAAGTTGGACTTAGTTGGGGAAGGAGATAGTTATTACTTACTCCTTTCGTCCCACTCAAGATGGCCACATTCTTGAGTGACACGAAATTTTAGGAAGTGTTATTAGGTGAAATAAAGTAGAAGGAAAAAATGTAATTGAATATTTTAATGAGGAGAGAAAAGTTTATTTTTTAAATTGAAAAGTGGTCATCTTGATTAGGACAAATAAAAAAGAAAAAGTGGATATCTTGAATGTGAGGATTGTAAGAGTATATTAAATAGACTATACCGTGAAATTGGTTTATTTGCTTATCCATCAATTAAGGATAGAATTTTTGGGCTTGAGCGGGCCTTGGGGCAGTTTTATGGGCCTGAGGTTATAACTTTATAGGTAACTAGGAGTAGAAGAAAATAAAGGATAACTACTTATATAGTATTGTCACATTATTATTAACTAACTAAACGAGTCCGTGAATTTTATAAGTACGAGAGTTGGATACAATCACACACTAAGATGACTGAATGACGTTTTCTAAAACTCTTTGACTCCCGAATTTTGAGTATCCTACTTTCAGGGTTAAACAAGCAATCGATATTTCAAGATCAAATCACAGACACTACTTTATAACGAATATTAGTAATAAAGTCACCTTCCACTTTAAGCTACTATTAATTCCGGGTTTTTGGTAATTCAAGTATACAAACTTCATCAAACTGGCTGAAGACAGATTTAATGAATGGTTAGCCATCTCAAGAAATTGGAATTACAACTCTTTAATAACTACTGAAATAACTGAGAAGAAAAATGTAATTTCATTATAACCTTTTCCTTTTTTGCCCATGTATAGATAATAAGATTTTAAAAAGTATAAAGTGTTTGCCGTTTTAAGAATAGGAAAGAGACTGAAAGTTAGTTTAATAAATTCATATCCTCTAACAAACACACAAAATAGGAACCGGAGTTATAAAATGTGTGTGTGACATATTGAATAAATATGATAAACGATTACATAATTTAGTAGAAGATAAATTTATAAATTTAATCATATTAAGCATAAATTGTTTAATCTAAAGAGAATTTTAATTCCTCAAAGTGCAAAAAGTATATTGAAGTTGGAATTACAAACTGAAAATTAAACTGTAAATCATACAGTATTTTTTTATAATCAAGCCAATATAATTAACATATTTATATCAACTAAAAGATGAATGGGAGAAAAAAAATTATTGAAAAAAATAATCCATAGAAGTCGCACTCATTGGTTCACGTTTCTTAGGTGGATGGCGTAACTATAAATAAATAAATTTATTTAATTTCTTGTTCGGACAAGCAAAATGCATTAACATCAACAACTATTCAACAGTCAGGTGACTTTCTATAGAAGCCATTTTTTCTTCAAATTTTCTAAACCCTCATCGCTTCTCTCTCTAAAATCTTTGGGGTTTTCCTAATTCTACATTAGGGATTTCTAATTGGGCAGGCCGCTAGCATTTACCGATGGATTTTCGCAGCAAGAAACTCATTAATGACCCAAACGGTTACGATTATTCCACACTCGTTACTCTTGATTTTTTGTTTTTGCGATTTTTTTTGTGAAAGTTTTCGTACTCATGTTGGTTCTGCATTTTCGTTTTCGCCACTTTTTGGGTGAAATTCTTCTTTGGAAGAGGCCAATTTATGGAAGTGTGCGGATTGATGCATGCATTTGCTCTTTAATTTTATCTAGACTTTGACTTTTTCTGGTTTCGGTTGGGAGAGGCCAATTTCGGATTACGCTCTATTTCTTATTGGTCTTGTAGATGTGAATTATAACCGGCCAATTCCACTGCCTGTACTGATGCAAATTTGTGTAGAAATTACACTTAATGAAGTTCACTGAGTGCAGCGCCTGCTTGATTATTTTAGTGTAGTGGAACTCTGTCTTTTTCTTCAGATACTTGGTGATTGGATATATGTTATTGTAACTTTTCAGCTTTGTTAGAGATGATTTAAAAATCTTCTATTTCCATGTTAGATTAGCGCATTTCATTTTTATTTATGTACCTCTTGCTGCAGATGTTGTGACAGAGTTCATTGAGGGTCTGGTTGAAACCTATCCTGGGTTGCAGTATTTGGATGGTTTCCCTGATGTAAGTAGCTAAAAAACCAAATATCTTATCCTGCATCAAAGTCGTGCATTGTCCCCAACTGATAGACATCTTTTAATGTAGGTCAAAGTTGTATTACGTGCTGATGTTTCTGCTGCCACTTATGACAAAGTAGCCGTAATATCAGGTCCAGACATCGATAGCTGCTTTTCTTTGTTATCATTTGTTGTTGTTAGACATATGCATAGTCATTTGCAGATGAGAAATTCCAGTTTGACCACTATGGAAAAGAATACGACCATAAGAGGATCTATAACTTTACATGGTGGTGTTGCATGATGACTGTATCTCATTCTTTATTATTTTATTATATGATAGTATGATATCTTATTGTAACTGTCATCTGAAGATCAGTGTAAACTTGAGTATTTCCCAGATGCCAGTAAAAAAGACTTGGCTATTGCTACTGAATTGAATTTTTGTTATTTCTTTTGACTCAGTTTTGGAAAACCAATTAATGTTGTTGCCCTTGGAGACCTATACCTTTTAATCAATCAAATCAGATGATATTTACCATAAAAGAAGTAAATGGTTTTGATAAGAAAATGCTATGGTAATATGAAGATATAAGAACATCTTCATTTGGTTCCACTTGCTCTTGTTTTCCTGCTACAGCAGAAAATCACATTTTGCTGTCACTTTACTTGGTCTGTTGAATTTTGATTGACCGAGAAGGAAATAATAAGATTGATGCAAATAGATAATTCAATGTGGGAAGTGGCATAACTCTGTGCTAGTTAGACGTCAAATGTATTCTATTGATGGCAGTATTAAGGAACACGTAGCTGACTAACTGTTAAGAGCTCAAAATTTTGATTAGAAGCTCTCTAAGCACACTGATGAACCTGGTGAAAGTTACTTAACATACAGGAGGTGGAAGTGGTCATGAGCCTGCTCATGCTGGATTTGTTGGAGAGGGGATGCTTACTGCAGCAATCTGTGGGGATGTTTTTGCCTCCCCTCCTGTTGACTCCATTCTTGCAGTAAGTTTTGATTTGCTTATAGATGACATCGTTACTTGATTTGTAGTCTATTTCGATTTGATATTTTTTTACATGATCATGAAAAATCTTTTGCATTAGGGCATCAGAGCTGTAACTGGACCTTCAGGGTGCCTCCTGATTGTCAAGGTATCTGTTACTGAAGTTCCCATGTTTCTTGTCAACTTTAAGACAACCTTTTGGTTTAACATATATTCATTTTATTCCGTGTCGTTGCCTCGCTTGTGCAAAAAAATATTGAGCCTTTTAGGGGATATGTTATGGTATTGTTTTTTATGTGTATGTCTTGTTCAGTTTTAATAATAATATCTTGTTATGTTTCTTTTCAGAATTACACCGGTGATCGCCTAAATTTTGGATTGGCAGCTGAGCAGGCTAAGTCTGAAGGTTATAAAGTGGAGGTAGGTCCCTCAATATATGAGGCAGCTTATTATGCTTAAAATTTGATGTTTGGCTGATATGGGCATACAAGGCTTGTGTTAACAGATGGTAATTGTTGGTGATGACTGTGCTCTACCACCTCCGAGAGGCATAGCTGGGAGAAGAGGTTTAGCTGGAACCATTCTTGTTCATAAGGTTGTTTATATATCTTCTTGATCCACCATTGTGATCTTTGTTATCTTTCTTATCTTCATGCTAGCCAATTTTAGTCTGCTTATTTATTTTCCATATTAGTTTTTGCTATTGTTGAAAAGAAGCCTTCCATGCTGATGATAACAGAGTTTTCTACATGAAAATTATTCACTTATTAAATATTGCAATCATGTCAGACATTAATCAAATTATATCCTAAAATATCAATATTCTACACTAGTTAGTTGTCATACATCACCCGGTCTCTCTGTATAATACTTTTGAGAAGCATCAATTCTATATGTACTTTTGTTTCTGATCAAATTATATCCTAAAATATCAATATTCAAAGTTTCAGGGCTGCATTCCTACACTAGTTAGTTGTCATACATCACCCAGTCTCTCTGTATAATACTTTTGAGAAGCATCAATTCTATATGTACCTTTGTTTCTGATTTTGCAAACTCAAATTGTAAATCATAGATTGCTGGAGCAGCAGCAGTGTCTGGCCTCTCTTTAGAGGAAGTTGCTGCTGAAGCAAAACGAGCATCAGATATGGTTGGGACTATGGGTGTTGCATTGTCAGTCTGCACATTACCTGGTCAAGTGACTCCAGATCGTTTGGGCCCTGGAAAGATGGAGCTTGGCCTTGGAATTGTAAGAAGTTACTTTGAATATATTAATATTAATTGGAATAACAATTAGTTTTGGTTAGGAATGTTTCAAATTTTCAGCATTTGAATATGGTGACAGTGACTGTGCTTTACGATATCTTAATCAGATGCATTTAACCTTGATCATTGAGTTGAAAAATTGTTATGTTCTTACTAAGACTTGACCTGTTGACACTGTTTTCTGATCTTTTATTCTATACAAGGAATTGTGTATGTTGAATGTAAAGGTAAGTTTTTACTAAAATCAGCAGTCAGGATAGAAGGATTTGACAAAGTTACTGCATATTGTATGCCGCATGTATGGAAAGTGATCGATACTCACTGCTTGCCTTGTAGCATGGAGAACCAGGTGCTGCTGTGGCTGACCTCCAACCTGTTGACGTTGTGGTCTCTCATGTCCTAAAGCAAATATTGTCAACGGTATGAAAGTAATTATTAGCATCTATCTTGTTTAATCTAGTCAGTCTCAATAATAAATCCCTTTGAAGACTTACATGTGTCGGATGTCATCTCCTGATCCTAGTGCACAACATGTCTAATTCCTGGTTTATGTAGGAAACAAATTACGTTCCTATTACACGTGGTAGTAGAGTTGTGGTGATGATCAATGGGTAAGCCTGGAGCCTAATGTCTTTATATTATGACACATGCTGTCCATGTTCCTAATCATTTTATTTTTAATCCTTTTGCCCCTAATAAACTTTCACAATGGTTGAGTGCAGATTAGGGGCCACTCCTCTTATGGAACTGATGATCGCTGCTGGAAAGGTTATTCCTGGACTGCAGCTGGAACACGGACTGGCTGTTGAGAGAGTATACACTGGTTCATTTATGACCTCTCTTGACATGGCAGGTGAGTTCATACTGGCCAGAATGTATGCTTATGAGAATGATAAATTTATATTATCATTTTTTTTATTTTCTGTTGCAGGATTTTCAATCACTGTGATGAAGGCAGACCAAGCAATTTTGAACCGGTTGGATGCCCCAACTAGGGCTCCAAATTGGCCTGTTGCTGTTGATGGTGAGTCTCACTCTATTACATTCATATGCTGCCTACTGGTTTTGAGATATTTATTAGTGAATTGGGATCAACTTGTAACTGAAATAGATATGCAATTTTATAATTCTCTCAGGTAACCGCCCGCCCGCAAAAATCCCTGTTCCTGTTCCACCATCTCGTTCTAAAAAGAATGATGAGGTATGCTTCAGCCATATATTTTAAGGGAGTTTCAGTCTCTTATTAGAGTGCACACCCAAATACAGCGTTTCTTGGTTAATTAAGTAATATATAAACTGTACTTTCTTAATATAGGACACCGTGATAGTTCATTTTTGTTTCCTCTCTTCTTGGCCAAAAATCTTTATACACAAACAAATTCCAATTTTTATAATGGCAGCTTTAGAAAAAATATCGTATAACTTGGCCAACAGAAACTAATTTTGAGAACCTGCCATAGACAAGATATCGGTCAATATGAAATCTGAAATTCAAAGAACCCCGCCCCTTTATTGATCTCTTTGTGATCCACGGATGACTGCTTTTCTTTGTAAATAAAACAATAGCTAGTTGTATCCTAGATTCACTCTGATGCAGTACAATTTTCACTAACACATCTTTATGAGCCTCACTGCATCTTGTTGGCTGCTTTTTCTGGTTAGGTATCGAGTCGCCCTGAAGAACTAAGTCCTTTGGGGCATATTCTTGAAGTGGCTATTGAAGCAGCCGCAACTTCAATTATCAATCTCAGGGACAATTTAAATGACTGGGACAGCAAAGTTGGTGATGGTGACTGTGGATCAACTGTAAGTGTATATTATAGTCTTCTAAAAATATGTGAATCTGGATGATCAAATGATTCTAATTCATTAGATTTTTTAGATGTCCAGAGGCGCTTCAGCCATTCTTGAAGACATGAAAAAGTGGTGAGCCTCCTTTTCTCAATCTCTCTTCCTTCTCCTTATGCCAGTGGCATTTTTGGTGTGCTAAATGGTGATTAACATACTGCAATGCAGTGGTCCAGTGTTTTTTTCGTTACAGTATAATAATTGAATGGTTGAAGTTACGCCTTTTCTTTTTCATTGTGTTTGTTGATATCTATATAATGAAGCCTCGTCGTGGGAATAAACAAATCTGAAATGGCTGTGCAGTAAAGTATTCATGTTTTCGCTTCTGCCTGCTTCTGTCATGATCAAGGTTGAAAGCAGATCCATCGCCAAAGTTCAGTGACAGGGCTTTTGTATCCATTTACCTTTGGTAACCACTGTGGAGATGGAGAGATTCATAAATTGATCAGCCTTTGTGGGCTTAACTGCGTGCCCTCTTTCTGTTGGATTTTAGATGTTTGTAGTAATTTAAGAGGGGCTTACTTTGGCTGAGAATGAGGATCATCAATTGGAGAATCTCTCCCTGCCTTGGTCTGAATTTGCAAATCAAATACATGACTAATAATTGCTACATACGAATTTGTCCTAATTATCTCTACATCTGTTTAAACCTCTTATACTGGTCCTTCAAAATTTAAATGCTGTGTCAATGTTGTGTTGCCTCGTGCTTTTATATTCCTCTGACTTTGCATGGTGTCTTTTCTAATTCCAGAGTGGCTTTATTTGTATTGATTGTTTTCTTATAATTGGGTTCGATTGAAGTAGCCGTATCACTACCTTGTTCTGCTTCTTACTCTGCATTTCTTCTGAAATCTACTTTTCAGTTATCCTCTGAATGATCCTGCTGAGACTGTCGCTGAAATAGGATCTTCTATAAGAAAAGTCATGGGAGGAACAAGCGGCATCATGTATCTTCCTTTCATATAGTCATTTCTGACACTGTATTTTGGTTATGGATGTTTATTAGTAATGGCTGAAGGCTTTTGCATTGTTTCCTTTTCACAATAATAGATACGATATATTCTTTAAGGCGGCTTATGCACAGCTGAAGGCAAATAGTCATGCTGGCATCACAGCACTACAATGTGAGATGATTGAATGACATATATCTTTTATATTTGACTTGTGCACCTGACACTATGATAACTCAGAGCTTCTTGATATAGGGGCTGCTGCTCTTGAAGCTGCTATTGCTGCAGTTAGTAAATACGGTGGTGCCAATGCAGGTTACCGGACCTTACTGGATGCTCTCATTCCAGCATCATCCGTCCTTAAAGAGGTCAGAAGCTGCCCACTTTCTCCATTAAATTTTAATTTTGGTCCAAAATATTTTAGCTAAATATAAAAGGCTTTATGGACAGAAATTGGCTTCTGGAGAAGATCCTGTTGAGGCATTTGTTCTTTCTGCTGAAGCAGCTGTTGCCGGTGCTGAATCAACTAAAAACATGCAAGCACAGGTGATTGTTAATCATGAACTTTCTTTTCTTTACGTATCGTAAACTGTGGTGATTTGCAAGAAGTTTGAAATAATATCTGCTGGTCATAAATCATAAGCTAAATATCGAATATAATCCTGACTATCATCATTTTTCAATTCTATTTTGAACTATTGACTTGGACAAGTTAATACCTAAACTAAAGGAAACTATGCAAATTTATCCGTGAAGAGTAGCAGGACTGTAGGAAATTTAACATGGATTAAAAAAATTACCTGAAATTCTCGAACATGAGTTTTTGCAATGGTTTGAGTATAAATTGGTCAAAGTCGATAATTTAGGATAGAACTATTTAGCCTAAACCATATGTGGAATATGTAAAATAAAAACCTTTTCAAGTTGTGCAGCAGTGACTAACGAGCAAAAGGGTTTGCAGGCAGGGCGGTCTTCATATGTGTCTGCTGATATTCTAGCATCAGTTGTAGACCCGGGGGCGATGGCTGCAGCGAGTTGGTACAAAGCAGCCGCGTTAGCTGTAATGAACAAGTGCAAGGGGGTTGATGAGTAAGGTTAAGAGGCATTGATATCCTTGCGGCATCCTTTTTTTTGTTCTCGAGGAGGGGAATTTTTGTTGAGGATCAGCT
Organism: Salvia splendens; assembly: GCF_004379255.2. Taxonomy (NCBI): domain Eukaryota; kingdom Viridiplantae; phylum Streptophyta; class Magnoliopsida; order Lamiales; family Lamiaceae; genus Salvia; species Salvia splendens. The sequence goes on from NC_056040.1 coordinate 12,945,002, forward strand.
TTCCGCTTATGCTGCTGGTGTTGATGCATAAAGCTGTGAGAGCCTTATATTCCATCATGTATTGTTGTCACCTATGTCTTCTACTATCATATTCATCACTCAACTTCAACTATCCATTCAATCTCTTTTACTACTTGAGACCATTCAACAAATTTTTGCATTATCATGATTGATGAAATAGGTATAGTTTTTTTAGCATAATTTTACAAACTACACCTTTCCAAATAGATTGAATATGGCGGGCCTCGTTTTTTACTTTTGACCCATTGGGCCAAGCCCAAACCTGCTACTCTCGGCTTTAGAATATAGGAGTATGAGTTAAGAAAATCGTTCGGTTGATTATATTGTACTTTCCATAATATTTTGATTTAAAATGGAAGACACAAGTAAAATGGAAGACAGCAAAAATCCATGGATATTCACTGCTATAAGCTACTATTTCAGGCAATACACACCTGATCGAAAATGCTCAATTATGGGTAACAAATGATGAACTGAAGTTTATTTATCAAAAAATGTCATACATTCACCTTTCACAATATCAAACAACTCTTAAGCTTTCAAGTCGGTAGTAGTAGTTGAGGTCATATATATAGTGACACTAACTAATCATAAGATATAGTATGAGATAGGTTAGGATAGAACTTGTTGGCAATTGAAACTAAAAATATAACATATAACTGTCTCACATCGGTGTCAAGAAAAAACTGAAACTAGTATATAAGTCTCATGGGCCCCTCCACCTATCACCAATTGGTTTTAGGATGGAACCCATGGATTTCTATCATGGTATCAGAGCGGGTCGCCGACTGTGGGTCAAATTTAACTGACCCTGCAGTATATCTGAGCCGAAACCGAATGACTGACTCAGCACAGTATATCTGGACTTAAAAATTTGGGCCAAGTGGTCAAACCGATCGAAAAAAATTGGGCCGATTGTCCAATCGATTAGAAAAAAGTCCAACCCCTCCAAGGTTCACCAATTTGGGCCAAGTGGTCCAACCGATCGAAAAAAAATTGGGCCGATTGTCCAATCGATTAGAAAAAAGCTCAACCCCTCCAAGGTTCACCTCTGACCCAGCACAGTATATCTGGACTTAAAAATTTGGGCCAAGTGGTCAAACCGATCGAAAAAAATTGGGCCGATTGTCCAATCGATTAGAAAAAAGTCCAACCCCTCCAAGGTTCACCAATTTGGGCCAAGTGGTCCAACCGATCGAAAAAAAATTGGGCCGATTGTCCAATCGATTAGAAAAAAGTCCAACCCCTCCAAGGTTCACCTTGAAGGGTTTGAGGGAGGGTGTTGGCAATTGATACTAAAAATATAACATATAACTGTCCAACATCGGTGTCAAGAGAAAACTGAAACTAGTATATAAGTCTCATGGGCCCCTCCTCCTATCACCAATTGGTTTTAGGATGGAACCCATGGATTTCTATCAGAACTAATATTGGATTAAGGTGTTCGTAACAGAATAGAGTAATTGTGTAATCGACAAACAAAAGAACGTAAGGAGACACAGAATTTACGTGGTTCGCCAATTGGCTACATCCACGGGCAAGAACGGAGAACTAATTGTATTATGACTGCAGTTAAAGATTTCAGATCTAAGATCACGATCTCAAAATTATGTGCTCTACTCACATATAAATAGGCACAGATGAGATCCTATCCTAATTCGGAAACATAATCCTATCATAATTAGGAAACATAATCATATCCCAATTAGGAAACAAATTCAAGGCATATTAACAAATCTCCACCTTGACTTGAATCCACCTTCCAAATGCATCATCATAATACCAAACAAACAAACTTCTTCATCCTTGCCTCAAATTTTCCCTCCACGAGCAACTAACAGCTCATGACATCAACATTACGCAAATCTAGCAAAATTTTGTTCAAATTTTCCAGATGATCCCGAAGGGGCATACCTTCCTGCATGCGTAATCGAAACAAATGTTGCTTCAGGAGCAACTTGTTGGTTAGAGACTTCGTCATGTATAGACTCTCCAACTTCATCCAAAGGGAAGCAACAGTCTCCTGATCAGCAACTTCGATGATAACATCGTCAGACAGGCACAACATGACGGTCGAGTGGGCCTTTTCGTCTAAGGTTGTCCACTCCTCATCATCCTCCATTGCCTTCTTTGCTTTGAGCGGCGCCCACAAACACTGCTGCTTCAGCAGGGATCGCATCTTGATCTGCTATAAGCCAAAACTATTTCTCCCGGTGAATTTGTCGACCTTCCCGTTCAGAGCAGACATCTTGATCGATTAACACAGAAACCCTAACAGATGCGGAATTCAAAACCCTAATCCGAAAACCAGGTTCTGATATCAGTTTGTTGTGACAGAAGTAATTGTGTAATCGATAAACGAAAGAACGTAAGGAAACACATAATTTACGTGGTTCGCCAATTGACTATATCCACGGGGCAAGAACGAAGAACAAGTTGTATTATGACTGCAATTACAGATTTCAGATCTAAGATCACGATCTCAGAATTATGTGTTCTACTCACATATAAATAGACACACATGAGATCCTATCATAATTCGAAAACATAATCCTATCCTAATTAGGAAACATAATCATATCCCAATTACAAAACAAATTCAAGACATACTAACATAAGGATTGTTGTTTGGTTTACTAGATTAAATTTTAGATAATTTTAGTTTGATGTTTGGTAAACAAGATTAATTACATTAACTCATTTTTATTAAATTTTAAAAATAGTTTTATTAAAATCAAAATTAAACTACTACTACTAATTAAAATCAATTAACCTAAACTCATAAACTTACCTCAAAACTTTAGATCGACACGAATTCTAATTACTAATGGATTATTTTTATAAAAATATTAAGGATCAAAAGCATTTTAATAGAAACTAGAAATGATTAAAATATAAAATTTTAACCAGATTTGTCACTGCCGAATTCAGCAAAAAAGCAAAAAATCAAGGATGAGGTTTCTCGACGGCGGGGCGGAGCAGATGATACGATGTTTATCCACGGCGGCGGCGGCGCAGATGATAAGAGGTTTCTCGACGGCGGCGGATTTGCAGAAGAGTGACGACGTCAAGGGAGATAAAGGGAGGAAGAGAGTTTCGCTAGCGCAAGATTAAAATAATTGCAGGGGTTGTGGTGAGATGAATAGTCTGCCCTATAAATAGTGAAAATGGTATTAAACAGGCGAGCCTCTTATTAGTCATGGGCCGTGATTTTAGTTTATTTAGACAACCGAACACGCTATTAACAATCTATTCAGATTTAATCTGGGCTAGTCAGCCCAACCGAACGGGCACATAGTTGCTATTTAATGATATCCTTCCTATGTTTGCCATCCACTTCTCGTTCTAACAACAATGCTAGTAAGTAGTAACGATAGCCCTGGTGTGGTACATGGCTAAAATATCATCAATTCGCTTGAACTGAGAGCACTATCACAATGAATATTGTCTTGCGTATAGAGGACTTTGACGACTTGCTTCTTCGTGGTTTTGTTTGATTCTTCATTTGTTTCAGTTGCATTGTAATTTTTTATTCTATAACTTTTTCTGTGTACTCTTTCTCCTTTTTGTTACGCTCCATTATGTTTGATAAATCTTAAGATTGTACCCAGAGTTCAACAATTGCAAGATGCAATATTATTTGTAGTCTGAAGGAGAAGACTGAATTGTGACAATTAAATTAATCTAAAACTTCAGAAACTTAATTCCCGTTGCTTGGAGATGTCAGCTTACTCGAGCACCATCGATGCCACTGTTCCCTCCACCAATCAACGTGTCATCAGTTCTAGCAATGATTGAAAAATTTATAAAATCAGGTTCATTTTTATTTTTTATTTTTTATTACTATAATATATGAAAGATATACTACTATTTTATCTTAATATTTAAAAAAATTTGACTGGATAAATGTTTATATTTTTCAGGGACGGAGTGAATATTAAGCGATTTTACACTATCGGTTTATGAAAAATAACTTTGAACCTAAATAGGAAAAGTTTTTCTCGAAAAAACAGGGGTAGGGAAAGTGAGACGTCATAATAATATTTTCTTGGATGTAGGTCCGATATTTTAGAATATATCCAAGCTAAGGGTAGGATGTGACAAGTCTTTGGGCAACAAAATTAAATGAGAAGCCAAGTTGAAAGAGTAAATCTATTCCAGCACTCATGGGTCATTTTTACTTGATTCATAGTCATTTGCTTTGATTGGTGAGTTTGAGACTTCACCTCAAGTTAGGTTTGAGGAAGGCCCTATTTGAAAATGACTTCATGTGGTCCTAAATATATACACATTTTCGGCCTAATTTTATTAAATTTGAAAATGACTTTTTATGAAAATTTCCATATTGTAAAACATGTATTTTTGTTTCTTGCTCTTGTTTTCTTGTTCTTATATATATGGATTGGTTATACCGTAAAAAATGTACTATTAAGATGAGAATGTAAGAACACTTATATCAACTACTATATGCAAAGCAAATTCATTTGAAATGAAAATTAATTAGCTGCATTAAGTTTAAAAGAAAACAAGTTCTCTTTAGAATTTGAACTCGTGATGTTATCTATACTAATCTAAAGTGCAAGTTTGATGAAAAGTCTTTAATACCCTTTTTAGAGGGAAAATGGAAAGATGATGTGTCTTCTATTCAAAAATAATTTTTTAAGGCAAAAACAATTGGACAAATAATAGCCCAATAAAATGTTAACTTCTTGAAGAAGTGTTAAAACACATTTAAATAGTGCACTACCATTAAATTTTTTTATAATTAAGTTATTAAATTTATATATTAATTAGCCTTATATTTGAGTTAAATTGGAATTGTGTTAGAGAGTTTAGTTTGCCTTCCAGTTATTTAGGTTAAAATTGAGATTTAATCATTTATTGCAATACTTTTTAATATAAAGAGTAGTGTAAATTCTCACATTATTCAAAACGAACAAGATACATAAAATATTATCGTTATTTTAAGTGATGGTAGTAATTTACTTTTTATACGTATATGTGGCGAGAAGTAAGAAATTTATTCTTTCCAATATAAAAAATTCATTTAGTCTTTGGAAATGTATATCAAGTTATGCTATGGCCTGAAATTAAAAGAAAGAAATAAACAGTCAACTAAAATGTGATTATTGGATAATACAAATTTTGTAACTTGACTTCTCAAAGAAGTTTTAAATTTATATGATTTAAATTATTCATATATTTAATGTGGATATGTTTAATATTCCATATATTTTTTTCAAATTAATTTTTATAAATTAAGCTATTAAATTTATATATTAATTTACCTTTTATTTGGATTAATGACTTGCATAGCACTTTCAATAAACATCTTTACGCACACATATTTTCTTTATTTTTATATCTTATTCTAATTAATTTATACTCTTTGATCATTAGTCACACATCTTATTTTTATCATTAATTTTATTGTTTTTATTTTACTTAGATTATAAATTAAAATTGCATAAATGTTTCATTCACTGGGGAGTAGTAAATTCTTCATTTTGAGTGAGACAAGATAAGTACATTTCTGTTTTTTTAAATCCCCATATTCCTTTCAATTCTTATTTTCTATATATTTATTATATTTTATATTCATTATTTGAAACTCTTATATCCCGTGCATAGCTTGGGTGTTAATACTAGTTTGTCCAACGAGCAGGATGCATCTATTATAGATCATCGTGATCCAATAGCTGCAAATGATTTTCACATTCTCACAATAAGAATGATTCTTAGTTGAGATTTTTAAATAATATAGTAATTGTTTTAATTTATGTGTATATTTACTAAATGACTATCTCTTTTTTTAGAAGTAACTGTATATGCTAGTCATTTTTTCGATTAGAATAAAAGGCTGAACGTAAGTTCAGTGAGCAATGTACAAACAAAGTTTTAACAAAAAAAAATGAGTAAAGTAAAACAGAGAATAAAAATAAACACCTTCCCATACTCAAAAGTGCACTAAGCGAATCACCTATCTTATCTCCGGTCTTTAAGCAAATCCTTGCAAACTTAGACAAGATTTAAGGGTAAGTATAAATATCCATTATATGTCAAATTTTGATTAAATTTAAATTAAAGCGTTCCATATAACAATTTTTAAACTTTATTGTCAAAAATTATAACTGTAAAGTGTGCCCGTGAATTGCAGAGGGGCATATCGATTTTCAAAATGTATCAGTTTTCAATAGGCATCAGTATAGTTTGAAATTAAAATTATAATTTCATCTTCTTTATATGAATTGAACTTCTCAACTACTTTCTAGAAGAGGAAGAAAGTTTTCCAAAACAATAAGCACTTCCAATTCAATGTGCAACAAGACCTATCGTGCTATCGCACACTTTTAAATTAAATGTCGACAATCAAAATTAAATATAAATATAAATATAAATAAAACTTTTTTCATTGTTACATTTTCATAAAGCTTAATCACATTGAAATTAAGAGCTTGAACATGTTTTACCATTCATATAAAGTAATTTTCTCAGTGGATCGATCAAAGCAGAAAAAAAATTTATTTGTAGAAATTTTTGAAGAAATTTTTTTTGGAGTTACAGTTTTTTCGAAGCTATATTAATACCTCCAAAACTGGAATTATTTTGTAATTGACATTTAGGGTCTGAAAGGAACAGTCCAACTGGTGGTAGTGTACGTGAATTACCAATTCTATTCATTTAAATAATATTGGGCTTTAATGAAGGGTTCAGATTTGTCTGTGGTCCTAACTTGGGCTTCTCTTTTTCATACAAATGCTCTGATAGAGACCATGCTTATACATTTATACAATTAACTATTCATATCAAAATAGTCACATCTATTTCCTTCCCTTAAAATTGAAAAAAAAAATCTATTTATTTTTGTGCCCACTATTTACAATTTTCATTTAAATTTGATATGCTTGCCTACGTGGCCTTTACACCATTTTTTATCTCACCCGATGCTTAGAGCATCCACAACGGAGCCCCAAAATTGGCCGGCCGCGTGCAGTGGTTTTTGGAACTCTATTGCACGTGGGAAAGTGGTGGAGTGCCTAGAGCACTCGCGCCCGTGCGAGTGGCGGTCTGTCTGACGACCGGCAGGCAGGTTACGTACCGCTATTGATATTTTTATCTATGCTATTTGTTATTTAAATCGATAATTAAAATAACAAAATACGAAAAAATGGTGAAATAAGTTGGGAGGATTTTGGGACTGATTTTGGGGTGAACGCTGTTGCAAGTGTTGAGGCTGAAATTTAAAATGCTGAGGTGGTAATTGAAAATTTGATTGTGGCAGATTTTTGGGTGGTTTTTATGTTCAACAACAAGGATGCCCTTAGAAAACAACACTAGCAATCCTAGATCTCTTTCCTTAATTATCCATGGATCTCATTTTTTATGCTCTAATTAAAATATAAAATTTATTATAATTTTAAAATTATAAGTTGAAAAAGCTAAAAATCAAACACTAAAACACTGAAAAATTACATAACTGCACACCTGATTTTTTTTAATAATCTCGCGATTATCTCCGCGTGTACCCCCATGTTGTTGTGGGGTCATAATACTCGTGTCAGTGAACAAGACTTTCTGCAACACTGTATAGATGACGCTTTTACTCGTGTCACGCATCTCATGACCCGGGAGTGCCGCACTGCTCGAGGATTTTTATAGAAAGAAGTAGAGGGTGCTGTGGGACTAAAAAAAAAAGAAAAAATAGATAAAATCTGTTCGGTAACAAATATACGGTGTAGGGTTGATAATTTCAAATTATTTGAATAAATACAAAAATCTAAAATGGTCAAAAAAGAAAATCACTTGCAAGCTCGTAAGTGTACATCTAAATTGGTCAGGGGCAAAAGTCGTGTGGCAGGAATTCATGTCGCCCTTCGCTACGTCTTGTGTTGTGAATGCTAGATATTGGAAAATTTGTGTTTGTGGTGTAGAATACCACAGTCACATGTTTATGTTTTAATTTGATACTCCCTTGTAAATTACTATTATGAGTTGAATCAATTTATACTAGATTTATCAGACTTAACATTAATCCTAGTATAACACTCAATTCATACTGCAAATTTTATACTTCCCGTATCAACCTAAGACGCCAAGGATCAATCATTAATTAGTTATAAACCTAAATTAACGAAAATATAATCATTATCTATCGAATTTAAAAGTTAGAGGTATACTATTTTGATTAGCTGTGCATACTTTCAGCTTTAATGATTACAGTTCCATATATTTGAAACCAAAAATATTGATCTCTCTCCCTTTCATGCTACCAAAATTTCAGTTAAAAATAAATTAAAAATGCTACTACTAATACATACTGTAGAACGCACTATATTAGTCTAATTATTATTATTTTCATTTACTTCACGATAGTACTAAAATATAACAATCTAAAATACGTACTATATTTTTGTCACAGTAGTTCTAATTTCTTTGATAATAGTTGATGTTAGTATAATTCCAATTTAAACGAGAAAGCACATCGGTTTGATGTTTATTCTTCGATCAATAGGTCTGGAATTTGAGTTATATTGAATGTGCGTAACTAAATTATAAGATAAAATTAATCCATATGAATTGTTTTAGAACGGTGTTTTATCTTTATTCATAAACATAAACACCTATCAGAATAAATAAGATTCTATTCTTGTCATTTGTATATGACAAATAAACAAAAATTAAGAAGGTAAAAGCAAAGTCCAAATAGTACTAATTTATTGTGTTGAAAGAATGGGGACATGATGGGAGTTGGATTCTCATACACATGCACCCATCACAGCCATGTCTATGCTAATCATCCCTCCCAACTTCTACTTTCATTTTTCTATCTATTTCCACACATCCAATCAACTACTTTCCAAAAATCACTATTTTATTCCATCAAAGAATATATATTGTCTACGACCATTGGACCACATCGACCACATTATATATTAATCAACTTAACTTATACACTTAATTAATACTACTACTACACATAGCCAAATACAATCTCAACCCACATGCAACACGACCTCCCACTAATCATTTGCAAGTACCCCATCCATCTATCATTGAATATTCAATTAAGGATTAACACGAATTTTAAGTAATACTTATATCCGGGTGGAGTTCATAAAATGTGAGATTCACTTATTAAATATGGAGTATATAAAAATAAAACAAATTAATAGATATTTTAAAATAGCAAAGTAAGACAATGAATGAGAGTATGAACTTATATGTCTCGATATGAATAATATTAGTGTTAATTAATTTTGTAGTACTAAATCTGTTGTATGGATCAAATTGTCGGAGATGGTGTAATTAATGAATTCGAGTAGCTAGTCATGATTTAATATGAAAAAAATAACCGATGCATATATACATTAAGTGAATCAAAGATTTCATATTTTTGTGAAGGGGGATGAGAATATTGCATGTGAGTTAGCAGGTATTTGATTAATGTGGTGAATATTGATATAATAATGAATAAAATAATTGAGATAAGATTTATAGAATGGTGAGGTGGTGATATCATTGTGTAGGGAGTGGACCCTACTGCTTTTTTATACCGGCAGCCACCAAACAGAAGGCCACATTTTAGGTGTCGAAAGAGCTAACTTTTATTTAGAATCTTTTTTCTTCTATCCACTACTCATCACATTTTATATGCTCTAATTTAAACAATATAAAAATAATTCAAGTTTCAATTGGTTATGAAGGAAATAATTTTCTTGAATGAGTATTAACTACTACAAACACAATGGAATCAGTTATCTCTATTATTCGATTCTTTTGATCCAAACATGTCCACTATAATTAATTTACTAGCAAAATTTAAGAGACAATTAAAGATTTCCTAAGATACACCAATATATATTTTCTCTCTTCTAATTGAGTACAATGATTATTATCACACAGTTTGATGGTTGATGCCGCAGAAAGCATGCATATATACAAATCATGGTTAAAATCAGTGTGACCATATTTTAATATTATCATTAAAGAAAAGTAGAACCCTAACAAGTACATTAAATTATTTGTTATATAAAGTTACATGAATCAAGCATTTGAGAGTAATAATTATCATTACAGTTTTACGTACAGTGTTTGATTTAAATGATAAAAAAAAGTTGGGTTTTTTTCTTTTTTGTGGGGGTAGGGGGAGGGGGGGGACCTTAATAAAAAAATATAACATTTTATATACTGAATATATGATCTGTTTCTTTTGTTTATAATGGGGCATAAGATAATATTTTCGGTTCAAGAAAGTACTACAATAATTGAAAATAAGGGTGAAATTTCAAGTTTTGATGAGATGGATCATGGAGTTTCTTTTTCCTTTTTAGAATGTGTTTTGATAATTCTACAGTAAAATCTCTCTTTATTAGGAAATTTATTTAAATTGCTTAGGATGTAATTTATTTACTAACATTGTCGGTTCATTTTACTTTTTCGCAAATCTCATGAATCTTCAGTTTTGGGGCGTATCTAAGCTAAATTGATATATTTGTCCACAATTATGACAGCGACGAGTCTATTTAAATATCTCAATCATCGTAATTATTTATGTATTATGCTTGTGCATGAAGAATTTATAATTTGGTGGATATCGGCGGCTCGAATTTGATGAAACGTGTATTAGTTAGTATATCAATTCAATAAAGTAATATGTTTGTGTGTCTGAGGTTTAATTAATTTATTATTGCACTCAGATTTCGATCTTTACAACTAATTGGATGAAAACTGGTATTACTACTTAACATACATTGAATAACAAATTAATTATTGATTTTCAAGATACTTTAAAACTTCTATCGGTGATGCATTAAAACTTCTATTTTTAATATTGTGTTCCGCCGTTAAATTACATACATTAAAAAAGTAGAGAAATTTATTTCAGTGATTTTATAATTAATTATCAGAAAAATGCATATAAAAACTAATTATCATAATACAAAAAGTTTTAGAATTAGGTAAAATAAAAATAATACCTACCCGATCAACCCTTAATAATAGTTTTAAAAACTATCCCCTATTTAAAGGATATTAAAATTTGATTTTTATGGCGTGACACGACATTTATATATGACATCCTTTTTAAGGTCGGGTACTGAATCCATATTTTACAAAAAAAAAATTTAAGACTGCCTCAAATTTCGGGTTAATTAGAATGGTACTGAGTTTGCTCTAAAATTAAATAAATGAGTGTCTCGTTTTAGACTATTAAGGATCAATATTAATAATCCTATGCATATGTTGTTCAATAAGATATCAACATTAATTTTGATGTATAAAATAGTCTCCCACAATTTTTTATTAACAATTGATTGCCATTTAATTTAATCTGCCAAACCATGTAACCAGGCAGTGGAAAATTCGAGATCAAATTCCAATCTTGATATCAATAATTGCAACTTTATTTGCTAGTGCTAAAACGAAACTTTGAACTACCAACTAAAAGCATCAAACAGGAAAAATGAAGAAAAAAGATAAGGAATAGAAATAAGCAGAATGTGTCAATGTTTTGGCAATAAATTATACAGGACTAATAATTTAAGGGACGAAAATGATTTGGGAAATTAGGGCCCATTTGTGCCAACCCATCACCAAATGTCATTTGCATGAGACAATGTTTTTGTTGGCTTACCACTGTTATACACATTATTATGTGCTACCCTTCACATTCATTTTTATTTTCTTAGTCTAGATTTTTATAGACTTTTAAACACAATTAACTGAAATTATGTTTTGCTTCTACTAGCCTTAAAAAACTACTACTCCTTCACTATCTATTTCATCAATGAAATTATTGTTTCTACCCACAATGAAAATAGACGTTATCGATACATATTGCTGGAAGTACAAAAATAAAAATTCATTAGTACAGGGACCTAATGAAACAAAACATATATACAATTAATGAACTTTAGATGTGTTTTTGTCTAAAATAAAATGATAATTACTCAATGTAATTATGAATTATGTTGCCCATCCATTCACTACAGATTGACTGATTGGTTTTTAGTTCTTATACTGGAGAAAATTAAGCATTTAAAGAGCAATCAAATGAGTTGTGTTTGAATAACACATATCTAACTTAATTGATTCCAATAATTTTGTAATGTCTTATAGCAATTGGTTTGATCCCTCAAAACTTTATATCCTCTTGGCTAAGTTTATATCGATCATTCTTAAATGTTTTAACTTTTATGCATGGCAAAATTATCCTTCAATAGTGGTATATTGGCCATTTTTTGCTAGGCATATCTTGGATTTGTTTCATTTATTTCTCCTTTTGCAATTAAATTATTCTTTCGTACAATGATACTGTTCCATTTCACATCAAATAATTAAACATTGCGTGTCTACAATCATAATCATAATGATAATCAAGAAGATGTTATTTATATAGATCATTTAATAAATGAAATTAAAAATTATCGACAAAAACACTAAATTCATACAAGGTCTATTCTACTTTTAAAAAATATACATGATGAACTCAACCCATAATTTTGTCGAGTATAATAACGGCATTTATTTTATTTATTTAATGGGTACAAGCTTAAATAACAATATGATTGGGATTAGCATATTGGGGGATAAAATTTGAGGGTAGTCCTACAGTACTCCAATATGTCAGTTCAGAAGGAATCTTTTCTATACAATTTTTGTTTTCAAATTTATGCCCCAAATGAATCCTATGAAGATGCATGATGATGAGTTCTTGGGCATTATTGGTAACCATATGGTAAAATTTCTGAAGAAAACTCCAAAGAGAAAGTTAGTTTATTATATCCCCCATATTTTTCGGATTATAACGAGAGAAACTACCGCATCGATCGCCCATTTTTATCTTTTAATAATAATAATAATAATAATAATAATAATAATATATTTGTTGAATGATCACATTATTTAATATATAAAAAAATTAAGCCTCATTTATCAAGAAATACAGAATATTCAGTTCCAATGGTTTGCATCAATTAAAATCACACAAAAAGTTCTACAGAATAGTACTATGTTATTTCAATTCGCATTGTTAATATAGCAACAAATTAGGCGTGCTTTAAATGCCGAGACATTTAATTCATGGCCTTGAAAATATGTGATCATAGATTATTTCTTATTTGTCAGATATATGAAAAATGTACAATATATACACAGCAATGTATTAATCCTTCATCATATCGGACATCGAATTTATACTTTTTTCTTCTTATTTTTCTAAATCTCCAATCCTACATCAAATTTTTATACTAAAACTTTTCAAATGTAAAACTTAATTACATGAAACTTTATCAAATAAAGTTATACTATAAAAAATATAACTGTAACTAGAGCACAACAAAGTAACATTTAATTAGCGAAAGTGATCGAGATTATTATCATTTTAATTTGGTCAAATAAAATAAACTAAAAGTATTATTTTTATCTAGATTATTTCATGTATACTGACTAGAAACAATGTAAATTGATTACACATCATGATTTAGATTGATTTACCGCCAAATTTCGGTGCTAGTTTTAATTTTCTTCTAGGGAGTACCAAACGATGAGGATTGAAACTATGATGTCATATTTTTTATATATGGGCGCAGCGCAGTTGGCAACGGAGGGGCAGATCTTGCTGCAATGCAGAGTAATTTTACTATTTGGACGTCTCGAGAGAAACGAAGGACCTCTATAATTGATGAATGAATTTTGGGGAATTGGTGGGAGTAGATAACCTTAGATAAATAGAGATTTCAGTGTTGCATTTGGTAACTGTTTTTGTCCATTCTCCAAAAACCCTAAGTTCCGTAAATTCTATGTGAACTTCTTTTTGTTACGTACTACTCCCTATAAATTACAATGCTGTTCATTTCGGGAAAATAAAATATACCGGAAATTTATAAATTCTGCCTGTAGATATAGCGAATTAAAGAAAAATTTAATACAGTACTATATTTTGGCATCTGCATTCCGATACCTGAAACCATCAATGATGGAGTACAAAAATTGTTGTATTGTACATTTTTACATAACTTTGACAAACTTAATTTAATACTTCCTCCATCATGTAAAGTTTGTCATACATTGATTCAGCACAAATTTTAAGAAATGTAACTGAAATTGGGTTGAAAAAAATTAGTGGAATATGATTCATATTTTTGTACTATACTATTAATTTTATAATAAAATGTAAGTAAATAATTAAGTTAGTGAAAGAGAGGCCACGGTCAAAAAAGGTAAAAAAAATGAAATGTGACAAATTTTGCAGGACGAACGAAAATCATAATATTTGACAAACTTTCTGGAGCAGAAGGAATATTGTCTTTATACGATTTGCAAAGTGTTAAAACGCCATTTGGTAAAATAAGTCAAGAAGTTTTCATGAGCTACTCATATTTTTAATTGATGTAAAGGTTGAATTTGAAATTAATTATTGGTCATATTGGAAAAATCGTTAATTATCATCTTACAATTTTATAACAAAATTAAAAATATGTAAATATTTATTAAAAATTAATACAATTATAATTTGGGATCAACAAGGAATAACAATCTAAATTCTTTGTTAATTTAACTAATGTTTAATTACTTGCAATATACACTTTCCTGTTCCATCTGGAAAGCCTAACATGCTACTACTATTATATTATATATACAACTCACTCAATGTGAAAAAAAGAAATTATAATAATAGTGATGTAAAATCAAATCGAGAGTAGTACAAGTAGATAGAGCATAGTGTTGAGTAGAGAGAGAAGCCAAAAGAGTGGAGTCGGCTACAGAGAGATGATTAGACAGAGAAATGCGGGCGTATGAAAGCAGACAAAAATAAGACTCCTAATCTGTACGTATATATGCAGTTGGCCTTTAGTATTTATGCATGCAATTTAACTCTGCCCATGAAAATCACAATTATCACTCTGTTTTTGTTCCTTTATGGGGATGTTTTTCTTCCTATCAACTTTCAACCATATATTGTCATTGCCCTTGGCCCCCTACCCCCCCCCCCCCCCCCACCCCCTCCCCCTCATCAAGTTTATTTAGGCAGCCTTTCATAACACTACCTGAGGAAGATGTTTCTTGAGAGAGATAAAGAGAAAGAAGAAGAAGAAGCTTTTCCATTTCATTTTTATTTATATTGCTAAAAGTAATGAGAGCTCAAAAGCTGGGAGAAAAGCTGATTATATTACCCAAAGAAATAGGCTTCTCTTCTTCCTTTCCCTTTGATTTTAGTATTATTTTTTATTATTGTTTCTTTTTTGCCATCTCCTGTATATTCCGTAGCCCCAGAAGCTGATCTTCTCCACTAATTAACCCGATTCATTAATCATCTCCTTAATTAAATAATCCTTGTAATGCTCACCAACATTGATCCCTCCGCCGCGCCGGAGCCCCCTTTCTCCTACTGCCACACCGCTGCCGCCACCAAGCGCAAGCGCCGCCCCGCCGGAACCCCAGGTATTTTTTAATATACATATACAGTATGTGATTATTTACAAAAATTAATAATTGAAAGAAATTAACGGTGGCAGATCCGGATGCGGAGGTGGTGTCGCTGTCGCCGAAGACGCTGCTGGAGTCTGATCGGTACGTGTGCGAGATCTGCAACCAAGGGTTCCAGAGGGATCAGAACCTGCAGATGCACAGGAGGAGGCACAAGGTGCCGTGGAAGCTGCTCAAGAGGGAGACGCCCGTGGCGCGTAAGCGCGTGTTCGTGTGCCCGGAGCCGAGCTGCCTCCACCACGACCCTTGCCACGCCCTCGGCGACCTCGTCGGCATCAAGAAGCATTTCCGCCGCAAGCACAGCAACCAGAAGCAGTGGGTCTGCGACAAGTGCTCCAAAGGCTACGCCGTCCAGTCCGACTATAAAGCCCACCTCAAGACCTGCGGCACCCGCGGCCACTCCTGCGACTGCGGCCGCGTCTTCTCCAGGTCCTTTTTTTAAAAAAATTTATTTTACTAATTGAGAGAAGAGAGAGATTGTTTCATTGTTGACTATATTCTTTGCATATGGGGAATCAGGGAATCTTGTCTTTTCGCAGATTTTTCTTGTATTCAGTGCAGAATGTCTTGCTCTACGATTTAAACACCTCTCTCTCTCTCTGCGAATATGTGTTCTTCGGCTATGGTCAAATCATTTTCTCAATCTCGCTAGACTACTAGGTTTTGACTCATATGTCAGCCTATCTTTATTAATTCAAAATTATGCATGGAATAAGATAGTATTGTGAATAGTCATCCGTAATTTGAATCATTTGTAGAAGTTGTAAGAAGGTAATGATGCGAAATGATTGTTTTCTTGTTTGTAGCATAACACCAGTCTTCATGAATGGGGTTTCAAACTTCAAACTCCAAACCCCATTTCTTCAAAAAATGTCCTTTTTACTACACCTTTAATCATTACACCCTTGAAAAATTTTCTATGGTGCAATTATGTATATATGTATAATTCGATTTATTAATTTTTGTAGGGTGGAGAGTTTCATCGAGCATCAAGATGCTTGCAGCATGGGGCGCCTTCGCTCCGACGCCCACCCCCTCCAGCAGCAGCAGCCCGCGTGCTTATCGCGAACGGCGCTGAGCCATAGCCCCTCCAGCGACACCAATCTCAGCGCCCCGTGGCAGGCCGCACTCGCTCTCCCCAAGCCTAACGAATCACTCTTCTTGACAAGTATGGGGGAAGCAATCCGTCCCCCAAATCTCGAACTCCAGCTCTTAACAAAATCGAGCGGCGAGGAGCAATCGAATCAGCTGCAGCTCTCAATCGGCTCGTCGGAGATCAACGGCGAGGCGGAGATGGTGAGCAGGTGCTCGCCGCGGGGGAGCAGCAATGCCGGCGGGAGGCCGGCGGCGGCGGCGAGGGTGAAGGATCAGGCGCAGGAGCAGCTGCGGGTGGCGATGGCGGAGAAGGCGTACGCGGAGGAGGCGCGGCAGGTGGCGAAGCGGCAGATTGAGGCGGCGGAGCAGGAGTTTGCCAACGCGAAGCGGATCCGACAGGCGGCGCAGGCGGAGCTCGAGAAGGCTCAGGCGCTCAAGGAGAGCGCCACGAAGAAGATCAACGCCGCCATGCTCGAGATCACGTGCCATTCCTGCAAATCCAAGTTTCAGCAAGCGTTGTTTGCTGAGTCGTCGCGTGAGAATTCGAATTCCATTGGATTGAATTTCATCTCGTCTGCGCTCAGGGGCTGGGAAATGAAGAATGCCGATAAAAAATAATGATAATAATAAGTAAGTATAATAATACGCAAATTAATGAAATGAAGGAAGGATTTGCTGTGGTGTTAGATTTTTTTATTGGTATTTACTGTTAACGTTAATGTGTAGATTTTGGCATTTTGGATGTGTATTTTATTCCGTAGTCGTCTGCGGTAGATATATGTTGGAATGGGGTAATATTTGTGTTGATTTACTACTACATTTTTTGATTTGTTACTTTACATTTATTTTCCACAGGTTTATGGTTAGATATCATAATTTTGATGGAAGCTTTTGTTCAGCAACAATAATGTGAAATTTTGAGTGTATTTTTACTTTTTCTTACTTGTCGATTTCTCTTTGTGAAAAAGATGAAATGTCTTGCTATTCATCTGGCTCGCATTAATAGCTCTTCATCTGCAAGAAATTTTTTTATTTCTGAGGTGTGATTATTATTCAAGATTGTGTTATTTATGAGATAGATTTGCTTTAGAACTTTACATTTAATTTATATTGTATTGTCGAATATCAGCATAATGTAGTAACTTATAAGTGTACATCTAGTACTTTTGTTTGTATGCACTTGTCAATAAGAATTTAAATTAATTGTCAAAATGTTACTATTAGTCCAAATAATTGTGGTACAATTAATCATAAAATCTTACGGGAAAATATCTGCTTTAATGTCTATATAGGTAAAAATATTATACTAGTATAGCTAGGGGTTGGTTTCATTGAGAAATTTTTTTAAAATGTGAACGTTGAACTAAATATCATATCAGTAGTCTAATACATTAATATCAGTTCATATTTAGTCAAGAACTGATGATCATGAATCAATGAATTAACTGATATATTTTGTAATGTCAACTGATATTAATCTATTTGAAAACAGATAATAATTAAATTTGTGTTCTGACTTTAAAAAAAATTATGAAATGAACTCATCTCCATGTAGTATATTTTCAATTAGTTGAAAGTCCAATATTATATATGGGTGATTAATTAGCGAATTTAAAAATAAATAAAAGAACAACTTAATTTAGTATAACTCAAAAGTAATAAGGTTTTTATGTGTCTTTTGATACTACTAATAGTGCATTATTCAACTGAAAATCTGCATTATTACACTATAATGGTGCATTATTAGTCTGTGTGCATTATTCAACTGAAAATCTGCATTATTAAATGACACGTGGCACCAATCTAACCGTCGGATGACAAAATCGTGGGGCTGAGATTAAAAAGAACAAAGAACAAAAGACACAAAAAGGAAATGAATACATCCATATATATATATATATATATAATCAAATATAATACTCCCTCAGTCCCGGGCTACTCGCTCATTTCCTTTTCGGCTCGGAGATTAAGGAATGAGGGTATAGGAAAGTAAAAAATGACGGTTGTAGGTAAAATTTTTTAGTAACTTGGGACGCCCAAAAAGGAAATAAGTGCGAGTAGTGCGGGACGGAGGGAGTACTACTTGAATGTGAAACAAATTAATTACTTCGCCGATCGGTTAATGATCTCCAAACCAATTAAGCAAATAAAATACTAAATCAACATCTTAACTTATGATTTTGTATTTTGCTAAACATTGACTTCTCCCACTATACATACAAACGTTTGCATTCACTTTCTTGTACACTCATTTTATTTATACAGTTCACGGAATACTTTTTTAGTTTTTATATAGTGGGGAAAATTAATAAAAATCTCGAAGACCGATATTGCTCACTCTTTACTCGATCAAAAATTAATACCACATGCAAAAATATCGATAGTTACAAAATACAAAAATCTCCATTCGATGAAACTCTCTTATCTTTCTACAACTCCCTTGAATGAAAAAAATGTTACACAAATATATATCTTACTACAAGGAACATTTTAATGAGAAACGAATGTAGGTAAAAATGTTTGATGAAAATATATGCACACAGATTTTGTGGTGCAAGTCTCAACTTAGGTAAATGATGATAGATTTTGTGTTTGGACTATTTGAAGATCTTTCCTCGCTGACTAGCCTTAGCCTTGACCTAGCATTAAATAACGGAATGCTAAAAGATGATTGTACCATACATCGTCACGGTACATTACAAACATATATGCCTCTCATCTAATCATATCACACACACACACACACACACACACACACAGTATATATATATATATAGTACTACAAAAAATATAGTAATTACTAATAATCACCAATTTTTACCAAAGGTATTTGAGATTAATTGTTTACGATATTGAATTTGCCGTCTAATTAATGTTATATAATTCTTGAAAACTACTAGTAGTAATTTTTAAAAAATAGGTTAAAATTGCAAATTAGTAAATCAAAATTAGGTAGTACAGCAATAGATGTACAAGTGTGTGAATATGTATATATACAAATGTGTGTGTGTGCGCGTTTTTATTATAAAGAAGAATGGGGTCAGGAAATAAAAGTCCCTTTCTCTGTGCAGTTGCTGCACCTTTAAATGCATGTAATAACCAAAACGCCATGTTTTTCAGTGCCACACTTGTCATTGTTCATCCACGACTCGTCACTCTCATTCACATACACACACACACTCCATTTATTTCATTATTTTTCTTTGGATTCACCTTCATCAGAATCAGTGTCTCACACAGGCATCTTTCCATTTATGCAGCCTATCATCACTCCCAACCCTTCCCAGCTTATCGATACACTATCAAAAATGTTTCCTTATAGTGAAGAAAGTCATCGAAAAGTTACGACCTCCGTGGGGTCTTAGGCCATCCGCAACGTAATCACTTATCCTTCCCTTAGTCGTCCCTTAAATTACTATTCATTGGTCAAACTGTACTTTTTTACTCTATCTCTTAACTAAGGGACGGAATCTGCACCCCTCTGACCCTTAACCGTCCCTTAAATTACTATTCATTCAATTTCATTTTTATTTTTATTTCCAATCAAATTCAATTAAAAAAACACACTTCATGAAAAATAAAATAAAATTACAATATAAAATAAAATAAAAATACAACTTAAAATTCAAAAAAATAAAAAAATCCTTAATTAAAATCCTAAAAAATAAAAATGACATAATTTAAAATACAATTTAAAGAAAATAAAAAAAAACTACTCAACCGACGAATCATCCCCCGAAGGCGGTGCAGGTGCACTGAAGCCGTGAAGAGGCGGAATGCCAAGTTGTGCTGCCATAAATGCAATTCCGTTAAGATAGACTTGGTATTGGGGAGGCGTCATGCGGGAAGTGTCCGCCATTGTGCCGGTCATGTACATGGACATAAGGGAGTTCGAGGGTCCCCCCGAGCCCGAGCCCGAGCCCGCCTGGCTTGATTCGGCTCGGCCCCTCCTCCCTCTAGCCGCTTTTGCCGCATCGTCTGCCGGGGCCTCAAACTCCTGCGAGACAAACTCTTGTGGGGCGCTGCCCGAACCGGTCTCACTAGACGAGTATTGGCCACCCGTCTTGTGCTTCGTGCGCTTCGAGGTCGAGCCCGAGCTGGACCAGACACCGCCGACCCACCTTTCCGCGTATTTGACGACCTCCCAAACATCGACATATTTGAATTGTTTGCCGGTGTCGTCGAAGTAGACTCGCAAAGCCGGCCTCAGAATGTCGGCTCCCGTGGCTCCGCTTTGGTAATGAGCTGTTTCATTCTTGTGGATGGCGCAGAATCTTTTGACCTCTCTGTCGACTCGGTTAATCTTATATGTGCGGCAGCGGGACCCCTTCGGCTTAATCTCGTGGTAGGCCTCAGTGACCTTTTCCCAAAAGCACTTCCGGGATTGTTGATTCCCGACAATGGGATTGTACGAGAAGTTGATCCAGGCGTTGTACACCGCCAGCTTTTCTTTGGGCCGTACGGATGCCGGCCTAGATCCTCCTCCTCCGCCTCCGCCCTGGAGCTTCCACTGCCTCGGCCTCCTCCCCCGCCTTGGCCTTCTTTCAGAGTGGGATCAACGGAATAATCCTCCCAAATCTGGGATAATCCCTGCGAATACCTCGGGACGGAGGGACGGGCGTATGCATCCACATCAAATGGCGTCCTTTTCGCTGCTTCCTGCTCTGCTGTCGTCTTCATAAATCCTACTCCTTCCGTTCCATAGTAATGGAAATATTTCTTTTCGGCACGAAGATTAAGAAAAATTGTGTTAGGTGAGTTAAGTAAAGGGAGAATAAAGAGGAAAATGAAAAAGGTAAGAGAGAGTAAAGTAGCTATGGATAAATGTGTTGACTTTTACTAAAAAAGGAAATGACTCTATTATTATGAAACGGAGAGAGTACTAAAGTAATCAAATCTGAAAATATTATCAACATCTAAACTATTCTTTCATGTTTAGCGAACTACATGTCTTAAAAATCGCAACTTGCCGTAAATAATATTGTATCCTATTTTTAGTTCATTGTTAATGTAAAATCATAAACTCGATAAGAAGTCTTTTTGAAGGAAGAGTAATAAGATGAACAAATATATCAACATTAAAAATTGACATTTGACAATTGTTTAATTAGACAAAAATAATATGAAGCCTCTCGTAAAGAATTAAAATTTTATGAAACACAACCTTTTAATATTATGAAATCATGTATTTTTAATCCTTTTAATAAATAAGATAGATATGTACATAAATAATTATCAATCCATGTATGAAAAAAAATAATTACTATGATTTATAGGTATTAATATGATACTAGTGGCCAATCACAGTTAATTATTACTTATAAAAAGTTTAATTATTGAGTGAATTATTTGAGATATTACAACAATTTTGTTAATTTTGAATACTACAGTACGTATTTAACAAAAGAGATAATAACAAACTACAAGTTAGGTCTCACAATGAGTATTTTTCTTTTTCATCTCCTTCCCTCTTCTCACCTGTAACTCCATTTTCACTCTCTGCAACTCAAAATTTTAAATTCTTCGTCTCAATTATTCAAACAACTCCTCTTTGTATATGAATTTCTTATCTCACACACATATGACCACCAAGAATCCTGACTGCTCTTTTTCCCGCTCCGGTGCACCGTGGGGTCGACGGCGACTTCAAAGGCCGGAACTAATGGACTCCCTCCTGCCTTAGCTGGCCGGCGGTGGGGTCGGCCGACCCCGCCTAGATCTGCCAGTGCACCGTCGTATGCACACCTCCATGTGAAAAATGGATGATGAATGTGTGTATTTATAGATGATTTTGGGGTTTTAAAAAATTATAAAAAATAAAAAATTCCAAAAAAACGGTAATAAAACGACTATATTTTTTGGAATCTGAAAATATATTTTTTTAAATTTTTGGTATTATTTTTGATTTAAAAAATAATAATTTCAACGGATAATCCATTGGAGAATAGAAACGCGGCACGGACGAGCTCGATGCATCGAGCAGCGCGTTGCCACGCCAGTGGCACGGACGCCGTCCGTCCCAGTGAGCACCGTTGCGGATGCTCTAAGGAACGTTTGTACTATGCTTTAAAAAATAAATTCTTGTACATCCTGCTTTTGCAATAATACTGTATGCCGTAAGGAGGCTATTTACTACGATAGCTTTAAATCATTAATACTGCGTTTGCCTTATTTTCTGTTTCACCTTGCATTTCACATTCCATACAATAAGGGTGCGAAAATGACATTTATTTTTACTACTAATAATTTATTGCCATTATATACATAGTTATTTAATTTCCCTTACTAAAATAAGTTTCACTAATTATAGTTCTCGTGCGATCCTAGACAACTCGAAGATACGACTCTGGCTCGATCACGGCGTAACGTGGTTCCAACCTCGCCATTTTCAAGATTATGTCGAAGTTAGTTTTTATTAACATGAGTATTTTATGCAAGTGAGTTGTACGATAATATAAGCTAGTCGATTTTTTCATAGGAAGAATTAAGAGAGTTGAGTTGAGTCAGAGTCGATTTTTTGTGTCTATTTTTTTTCAAAATGCTTGTGCCTTAATAAAGTCGAGCCGTGGAGTTCAGATTAAAGCAAAAAAAAGACAAAACAAGCCTGAAAAGAGAACAGAACACCTTAATTACCCAAATCTATATAAGCAGGTAGAAGGTTAGCAAAGAGATCAAAAGGAGCATCAAAAACAATGTTATGACGAGGCCACGAAAAGCTTACCAACTGGCCTCGGACTGTCATGAAACTGCCCACCCCCTGGCATCCACAAAAACCAACTTTGTTGAACGTCCGATATGTCCCGAAGAGTACAAAGAGCAGAAAGTGACTAGGTGATTTCTGTTCGGGTTCAACGCCGATACCTTATCCATTGGCACAACTCCTTCTTTATGACCATTTCCTTACTTCCTCCAAATAATCAAGAATTTGTCTAGGCAAGAAGGCAAAATTGTGACACGAACCCCGTGTCCACATGCCGAGGCACTGGAAAAGCACTTTTTTCGATCTCCAGTTTTTGGTTGTGGCCTTAGGAAAGAACCTTATTTCCGCTATCCCATATAGTTCATGTAATAATGTAGAACATTGACATACAAGTTTTTATATCAAACCTTGTGAACGGCGTTCCACGCCATGAGTTTTTGTGATATTTTTACTATTTTTTTTTTAATTTTTTTTACTTCAGGGTACATTTACATTTCTCTCGTGGTATGGGATGATGGCTATAGTCTCCTATTTATTGGAATTTTAATCGGAGTTGGATGTAAAAACACCTTCTTCCCCTCTTTCTCCCATGTGTTCTCTCTTTTTTCAAACTTGGAAGAATGCCCAAACTACTCTAAAATTGGACATCAAACTAAAAATCATGAAAATCACGATGGGAATAATTGTCACTCGGCCGAGTGGCATGTCTACACTAAATTCCACTCGGTCGAGTAGAAGTCTCTGGAGTGAAGACGTGAGGGTCACTCTAGAAGCATCTGGAATCAAGATATAGATATCACTCGACGCGCGAGTAGAAATCTTTGTTTGTAAAGAATTCATTCGGTTAATGCATTGTAACAAACTACGTACACTTCCTACAATCCTAAAAATTACTACTCCCTCCGTCCCAAGATTTTGACTAACTTCTTTTTTGCACTCGTTTTAAAAAAATGCAATAAATAGTTAGAGTGGATAAATAGTAACGTAAAAGCGAGAATAATGTAGATAAGATGTTTCTGTACATTATTCTCGCTTTTACGTAACTATTTATTCACTCTAACTATTTATTGCATTTTTTCAAAACAAGTGCAAAAAAGAAGTGAGTCAAATATCTTGGGACGGAGGGAGTATTACCTTTTAATTGGATAATATCCCATATTATTTTCTTGAGCATGTCACTAATTATTTTAAACGATCATGTCCCTACATATAAAGGTATTTTCAGTTACCTTTCAATTGGATACTGTACCGTATTATTTACTTGATTATGTTACTAAATATTGGTTTTAGAGGATCACGTCACTATACATAGAGGTTATCTTCTAAGACAATATTTTATGATTAAGAGATGAGTATATATAAAATAGTAGTATATGAATATTTTTGGTACTAATTAAGGGCAGGCGGTGAGCTAGTGATGATGTTTATAACATGCTGGAAAGTGGAATCGTAGTAGACTATATATATTCTCTGTGATTATCAGAAAATCGAATCTCTTTTCATTTGTGCAACTATATAAGGGGTTGGGGTTTACTTTTTATTGGTCAAAGTTAAAACATTATAATATTTTAGTTGTTTACATTAAATAAATATGTAGTACTAGACATTACACTCCAATTGATGTGTCAAGATTCCAGTTATCATAGTTATACAAATTACCCACGTGCTCATCTATTATCCAAGATTATGGGGTATAGTTTTTCTTTAGTTGCATGATACATATATTGAAAATTAACTCGCATGACGTGGCAGGGCAACCTCTTCCTCAAATTCCTTTGAATATGAGTGAACTAAATACACCCTCCGTCCTCAAAAAAATAAATAACTTTTAAACGACATGAATTAAAATACATTGGTAAAATAAGAGAGAAATACAAAGAAAAAGTTATTCGAGTATTGTTAATGGAGAATGCGACTCACCTCATTAGAGAAATTTTTTTTCCTTAAATAGAATTAACCTATTTTTAAGGGACGTTCAATAATGGCAAATGTGGTGTATTTTAAGGGACGGAAAGAGTATATTTTTAGTAGTCGTAGAAATCGTGATGGTTGAGTCGTTATTGGATCAACCTAATAAGATCTAACCCGAATTTGATCTGTTAAGGAAAATGTCAATTTGAACACAAACCTGATCTGCTAAACCCAGTCAAATCCGTATGAAACCTGCGTCCAACACGAACCCGTTAACGACACGATATAATATGACTTAACACAACATGATAACGACTCAAATCTAATATTATACGATTCAAACCCGATTTACACGATTAAACTTGAATTTTTAACCTGATTAACACGATAAAAATATGTACATCACGATTTCAACCTGATTACAAGAAATTAAAGAATTCAAGTAAAGCATAATTTAAAAATAATATATTGAAAATAATACTATATTTTTTTAATGGGTTATCTATATCCAACCCGCATCCAACTCGAAATTATTGATTTGTTAACGGGTTAACCTAATAAGGACATGACCTCAATAAGGTTTGACCCAACCCCATTAATTTTGTGGGGATTCGTGTCGAATTATCAGATATATAAAAAATTGTCGAATTGTGAAAATTTATCAAATGCAGTACGCAAAAGTTTAAAAAATATCTCTACACATCTCTAGACTTTGACGTAATATAGTTGGAGACACTTTTGTACTGTCAAAAAACAATTTATATCAAATTACCTTCCAGCTCTTAAGGGACATTTTAGTCTATTTGTGATAAATGAGAAATGATAATTTTTAGGCACACTTTAACTTTTTATGCAGATTTTCCTATTCTATTTTTCACAAATTTAGTGTACACAAATTCTATACTATTACTAATGTATGTAGTAGTGGATAATGGTGACGTCCGCAAATTCAGAAAAGTAAATGAAGGCACTCTCTTTCATCACAAATAGGCTAAAATACCCCTTGGACAAAAAAAAGTTAAAAAAATGGTAAGAGTGTCCACAATAGTAGAGTCTGTGGCCCTTGGCCAAGCCACAAAACTTGACCTATGCCACAAAACTTGGCCGAGCCATCAAAAATACTTGTTCACACTATAGTGGACAAGCCCAAGCCACCAAATTAATTATTTTTTTTCATTTTTTGTATAGGTTAATTTAAGTAGAATAAAATTTATAGGACTATAATAAATTGAAAAAAAACATAAATTAATTTAAAAAAAGTTCACAATTACAAGTAAATATATTTATTGAAAATTCGAATTTTAATTATTTCCGTAATTAGGGTGTGAATTGAAATCACAATCCTTAATTAAAAAGTTGACCAATTTGAATTGGAATTAGTTTTAGAGAATGATTTGTTTCCTAAATTAATGCAAATTTATTGGGTTTGAAAACCGACGTTCTCTCTCTCCATATTTCTCTCTCTACACTTCATCTTCTCCATATTTCTCTCTACACTTCATCTTCTCCAAAATTAGCACAAAAACTGGAAAAAAAAAAATCGAACCTGGGCTCGCGCCGTGGCTCTCGGCCGCTACAATAGGGGAGCCGCGGCCGAGCCCCCGGCGTGGCTCTCTCCTGGGCACCCCCCTCCCCCCCCCGAATTTGGTGGCGCTCGTAATAGGGGGCCGCGGCTCCCTTATAGTGAACGCTCTAAGAGTCCCTCTAGCGATATTACATAAAAGTCTAGGGATATGTTAAGATATTTTTTAAGTTCAAATACCGTGTTTGTCTCTCCCAATATTATCTTCAAACTTAAATTTCACATAACTCTTTCAATTAAAATTATTTTTGAACAAAAAATATATCAAATTTAAGGTTAATTTGATATTTTTATTATAAAAGATAATTCAATTAAAAAATTTATGAGAAATTTAAAATTTTGCATTATTTTAGGAGAGCATAAGAATTTTTGTAATAAAACTAAAATAAAATAATTGTGAGATCTCTTATATTGAAAAGTTAAAATTGCTCTATTCATTTAAAAATAAGGGAAAAAAAGAGATTAATTGTAACAGCTAGTTATCAAGATTATGTGGTTCAAATTTGCATGATTGCATTCCTATATTATCATATATAAGGATGAGTTCTTGTATATATTAATTGTTTTTACTTTATTAATTAAAAACAATTAATTATTTATAGATCTTCATTCTTCACGATCCATGATCACATTGATTTATGAATGGAATAATATTTTGTTTATTCACACATGTAATGATGCTTCTTATATATTCATTATTTTAAATCCACACAACAGTGTCATAATTAATAGAATAAGAAATACTTTTTGCTTGAAAAGTAAGAGAAACAAGGGTTAGGTTCTTTTGGAAAGGAGCTTTTATAATCTTTTAGATTTGATGCTTTTGACTTTTGGAGTCTCACTGGGAAACTTCTCTTTTTGGATTTAAAAGCTTGACACCCCACCCTCACATGGTCTGTTTCCTCTTCTCATTTCTATTACATTTATTTAATCTTTTAATTCATGTTTATAAAACAAAAAAAGGTGATACCAAAATTTAAAAACGTTACAACGAAATCATTGCTTTCATGCTCAAACATCAAAGTTTAATCATTTTTTTTTTTCTGTAAGCATTAACTACCCAACTTAATTTGTCACAGCTTGGCACCCGACATCTTTAATCTCATCTCTACTTTTTTAATCAATATACCTTGCGACACATATTTGGATTTATTTGAAATCACATTAATTGTCTTTTCCTACTTTTTTTTATCATACTCCCTCCGTCCCGAGCTACTCGCTCATTTCCTTTTCGGCACGGAGATTAAGGAATGAGTGTATAGGAAAGTCAAAAATGGCGGCTGTAGGTGAAAATTTTTACTAAAAATGGAAAGAGTGCAAGTAACTTGGGACGTCCAAAAAGGAAATACGTGCGAGTAGTGCGGGACGGAGGGAGTACTACATAACTAGTAGTCTATCCGATTTTTATCCGTTTTGAGGTAGAGTTTATCTTCTTGTGTGTATAGATATAGTTATTAATTCCAAGATTGTCGTTTCATGACAATATTTATAGTATGATCCCTAGCAATTAACTAAAATGTAAGGATTTCTTACTCAATCCAACAAGATTCGTGTCGTATCACATATGTTTCTAACACAAGAATATTAACATTACTCTTCCTTGTATTTTTACCTTCTGATTTGCTACATTTACTTCACCTGTGAGTATTGGTCGTTGGATGTTTAGATATGTTGTGTTCGTTGTTTTTTTATTTTTCGGTCTTATAGTTTGCGTGTTTGTTTCGCTTGAATGAAGGTTTTTGTGCTTTTATTGTGTTCAGCTTCTTAAATTGGCATTGGTCTTCTTTTTTTCCTTGTTCACTGATTTTATATTTGGTTTGAATCTTTGTATTATTGAAAACATTGAACACTGTCTTTCCATTTTTACTAGTTAGGAATGGCAAACTCGAATTTGTTTTTAATTTATCGTCACTAATGCGTCCAAATACCGATTAATAGGGATGAATGAATGTGGGGTTGTGCGGGGTCGGCCGACCTCATCGTTGATGATAGAAATTCATGGGTTCCATCCTAAAACCATTTGGTGATAGGAGGAGTGATCCATTAGAATTATATAGTGGTTTCAAGTCTATGTGAATACCGTTGTGGGATAGTTGTAATATACTTTTAGTTTCAATTGCCAACACCCTCCCTCAAACCCTTCAAGGCGAACCTTGGAGGGGTTGGACTTTTTTTCTGATCGATTGGACTACTTGTCCAATTTTTTTTCTGATCGGTTGGACCACCGGCCCAAATTTTAAGCCCAGATATACTGCTGGGTCAGTCATTTTTTTCGGTTTCAGTCCAGATATACTGCTGGATCAGTTAAATTTGACCCACAATCGGCGACCCGCTCTGATACCATGATAGAAATCCATGGGTTCTATTTTAAAACCAATTGGTTATAGGAGGAGTGGCCCATTAGAATTATATAGTGGTTTCAAGCTTATGTGAATACCGATTTGGGATAGTTGTAATATATTATTTTAGTTTTAATTGTCAACAGTTGACCCACGAGTATCTAGAAGATCTTACATTCAGTATTTCGAGTTGTTGTTGACCCAACATTTGGTAGCGCTCCTACTTCGCAGGTTTTGTGTTTTTAAGGTCAGGTAAAGTCAGTAATAATTTTCAACCAAAACTTTGATATTATAAAATCATATATGATATTATAAAATCATCTATGATATATCAAAATAGGCATAAAATATAAGTAATACATAAAATAGTATATATATATATATATATATATTGAAAGTATGGGAAATTATAGAGGTTGAAATGAAACAAAGGCTGACAGATTCCAAAATCATCGGACCCGCTGTGGTTCATTATATTGATGATTAGGGTTTGTTGGAGAATTGATTTTACATCTATAAGAGATAAAAAGAATGCCCACTACCTCTTTAGATCCTTCTTACCAAAGCATATGTCGTTTCAATAACCACTTTTTTCTTTGCTTATCTTTATTCCTTTTCTAAGTTTCTCTGTGTGTGTGTGACACCATGTTACTGCTCTATGTTCCTTTTTTACTTTTTGTTTGTTTTTTCATCTATATTATAATGTATTTCTTTGATGATTGTTTAATCATATAGTACATCTTGCACTATCCAATTAATGTAATAAAGTACTATTAATTTAACATTTTTTATATGAATAGGTACTTTTCTATTGTAATACTACAGGAGTTTACTTTTTTTTTGTGCACAATTAAGAATATACATGAAATATTGATTAATAATTTCCATGTAAAAATCACACATGGAGTCTCTCATGCAACAAGCAATGGCATTTTTCATCTTTTTTCTTCATCTAGATTTGTCTCATTTATTGTGAATGTCTTGTTATTTCTTGGAATAAGCATCAAGATATATCCAAGCGAAAATGTGTTAAGGCTTCCGCAACGTGTCACGCGGATGGCCCGTAATCCGTCACGCCAGGACGAGACGACGGCGTGACGCGTTGCAGCTCCTCGTCTCGTCCCCAGCCCGCCGAGCGTTCCGTCCCGCCAGACAGATGGCTAGACGTCTCGCCACGCGCCAGCACGACATGGCGCGCTCCGGCGCCATGCGTGACGCCAACTCGCCGGCCCGTGAGTGGGCATCGTCACGCTGACGCAATAAATCATTTTTTTTAAAAAATTCAAATTAAAAAAAATTAAAAACAAAAAAAATTGTAATATTACCATTTTTTTTTTCTTTTTATTATTTTTTTACTCTATAAATACTCATAATTCATCCTCATTTCACACACAAATACACATCTATTCTTTCCAAATCATCTCCATTTCCTCTCCAATTTTCATCTAACCTCTTATCACAAAATGACCGGCAACGGAAACTCTGGTGGTGGCGGCTCCGACGGGTTCGACATCAACGCGTTCGGCGACTGGGGGCATGTACAATGTCCTGGGTGGTGATTCTGGTTCGTCGACGCCGGGGGATACCAACCACCCCATTTTGATGTGGATGCATACGCCCGTCCCTCCGTCCCGAGGTATTCGCAGGGATTATCCCAGATTTGGGAGGATTATTCCGTTGAACCCACTCCAGAAGAAGGTCGCGGCGGTGGAGGAGGCCGAGGCGGTGGAAGCTCCAGGGCGGAGGCGGAGGCGAACGAGGAAGAGGAGGAGGATCTAGGACGGCATCCGTACAGCCACAAAGAAAATCTGGCGGTGTACAACGCCTGGATCAGCGTCTAGTACGATCCCAACGTCGGGAATCAACAATCCCGGAAGTGCTTCTGGGAAAAGGTCACCGAGGCATACCACGAGATTAAGCCGAAGGGGTCCCGCCGCCGCACATATAAGATGTTTCGCGCTCACTTTGACCGTGTCGACAGTGAGGTCAAAAAATTATGAGCCATCTACAAGAGTGAAGCGGCTCATTACCAAAGCGGAGCCAAGGGAGCCGACATTCTGAGGTCGGCTTTGCGAGTCTACTTCGACGACACCGCCAAACAATTCAAACATGTCGATGTTTCGGAGGTCGTCAAAGACGAGGAAAGGTGGGCCGGCGGTGTCCGGTCCAGCTCGGGCTCAACCTCGAAGCGCACAAAGCACACGGCAGGTGGCCAATACTCGTCTAGTGAGAGCGGTTCGGGCAGCGCCGCACAAGAGTTTGCCTCGCAGGAGGTTGAGGGCACGGCAGACGATGCCGGGGGGTCCTCCCGTGGGCGCCGTCGGCCGCAAGGGAGAAATGCGGCGAAGGCGGCCAGAGGGAGGAGGGGCCGAGCCAAATCAAGCCAGGCGGGCTCGGGGGCACCCTCGAACTCCCTAATGCCCATGTACATGACCGCCACAATGGCGGGCACTTCCCGCATGACGCCTCCCCAATACCAAGCCTATCTTGCCGGAATTGAGTTTATGGCAAGACAACTTGGTATTCCGTCTCCAGGTGGCTTCAGTGCACCTCCACCGCCTTCGGGGGATAATTCGCCAGCGGAGTAGTTTTTTTTATTTTCTATAAAATTGTATTTTAAATTATGTAATTTTTATTTTTTAGGATTTTAATTATGTATTTTTTTTATTTTTTTTATTTTAAGTTGTATTTCTATTTTATGTTGTAATTTAATTTTATTTAATGAAGTGTGTTTTTATTAATTGAATTTGGTTGGAAATAAAAATAAAAAATGAAATTAAATGAATAGTAATTTAAGAGACGGTTAAGGGACGGATAAGAGATGGAGGGTTGCAGGTTCCGTCCCTTAGTTAAGAGATGGAGTAAAAAAGTATAGTGGGGCCCATGAATAGTAATTTAAGGGGCGGTTAAGGGACGAATAAGAGATAGCGTTGCAGATGACCTAATCTTAGTGGTTTTGGGGAATTTATCTTGAGTGTTTTGTCTTTCATATGAAATGAGAGGTGGACACATGCATACTAAAAAGGTCTCCTTCTTATAAAAAATTTAATACGTTCAAACCAAAAAGAAAAAAAGAGAGATAAAAGGGGAACAAAAGTAAGACAACCCATCATCCCTGTCCTAATGCATAGATATATTGTATTTTTTATGATACATACACATCGAAAGCTCTACTTCATTTCTTCTTTTAATCTTTCCTAATGATATCTACAAATATGGTATCATCACCGTACATGTAATATTCATTGAAACAAAATAAACAAATAATGTGATAAATAAATAATAAATTTTAATTTCATGTGGGTGTAACTATTTATTTACTTCCTATGTATCTATATATTTATTATTGCTAACGAAGGGTATCCAACTTTACTTGAAAGATGATATTATTGGAGTACTTGTAGTGATGGGTATGCATGTGTTTCTTGGAAAATAATTGCAAGCTTATATTATGTTCAAATATGTTTGTTTGGTATATGTCACTATATGTTTGTGTATACATATGCGATGTAAATATCATTATATATATATAAAAAAAACTTGACTTGAATTCGTTATCTTCTTGATTCAGAAATAATAATGACTAGTATCAAATCAATCCAACTTGAGTGAAAATTTAAACCTAGCTAGGTGACAATGATTCCATTACTTATTACATCAAATTAATTCAAAGTTCACATAATATATTGTCTGGCTTACTCAGATAAACTTTATTCCATTCTTAATATTCATTCTTTGTCCCAAGAAATAAAGCAAAGCAAAGCAAAAGCTATTGGATATTTGGATGCACTAAAATGTTGAGAGAGGGTGAATATGAGAGAAAGTAAAAAAAACATGCAGCTTGTGTTGTTGGAAGGAATGTAATAAAGGTAGGCTTTTATATGCAAGTGACAAAGTTTAACCTACAACTCAACACACCCTCTTACCTCTATTCTTATCTGTCTCTTCACCTTTCAAATTGGTTTTTCTCTTGCTTTTTATGTATCTCTACTTTAACAAATTCGTTTCCTTATTCATATATTTGTGCTCCCATTAATTAAAATAAAACTAATACGGCTAGTCAAAAATTACACTAGTATATTTAAAATAATAAAATATGAACTCTCACAATAAAGCTATCAAATAGAGTTGGATGGGCCGGGCCATCGTACTTAGGTGTGGGATTGAATTGGGCCGGCCTGCTTACAAAGTTTATTAGGACTATTCCATCCTATCCCCGACCCCGACCCATAAAATGCTTATTTTGGGCCAAAAAGTTTATATTCTCTGATGTTTTTTTACTGTACTAGTATAATTTTTGTCGTACATTTTTTCTCTCTTTGAAATAAAAGTTTTGGACTTTGTTTTTATAAATTTCTGATATAAATATATGGGATAGATTCAAAACCAGATTCACGGGTCACTTCTAAATGGTTCTGAAAATAAAAGTTGATAGGACAAAGATGAGATGGGTTGGCCCATATACCCTCACCATATCCTTTTATAAGGTCCACATTTTGAGGGACTTAACGAGGTCACACATTTTTTATTGGGCCTTCATATTTTCCAAGGTACCTAATTATCAATTTTTGAATCCAATTATTTGACTTGCTGCGGATATTTAAATTATTAAGAAAATTTGAATCTCTCAGATTTTACATGTTTTTTTATAATAATGGATGTACCATTGATAATATTAATAACATCAAGAGTTATGAAGTCCAATCCAAATCTCTTGAGCCTGCTCTAAAACTTGTAGCCCATTTTGATAATCCATAATTTGTAGGGGTGTGCATTCGGGTTTCGGTTCGGTTTTTCGCCCTAACCGAACCGAACCCGAAAAACCGAATTTTGCCTAAAACTAAAACTAAAACCGAACCGAAACCGAAAACCGAAAACCGAAAAACTGAAAACCGAACTTAAAAACCCGAACTAAACCAAAAAATCGAAATTATATAAAAAACCGAAAAATTGAAAAACCTTAAACCGAAAATCGAATTAAAAAACTGAAAATCTGGAGAGAAAGAAAACAGTACAGAA
Source organism: Salvia splendens (assembly GCF_004379255.2). Classification (NCBI taxonomy): domain Eukaryota; kingdom Viridiplantae; phylum Streptophyta; class Magnoliopsida; order Lamiales; family Lamiaceae; genus Salvia; species Salvia splendens. The sequence goes on from NC_056040.1 coordinate 12,979,155, forward strand.
ACTTAGAAATTTTCAACCTACAAAACATAACATGATAAAAATGATAATATCCCTAATCCATCAAAGGCATCAACCAACAAATACAAATATGCAATCAACATTCCACAATAGAAAAACATCAACCAAAATGTCTTCAATAGTTTCAATTAAATATTAGTAACATATATATAATAAAATAAATAATTAAATAAATTCGGTTATTCGGTTTTTTTCAGAAACGTGAGTTTCCAATTAGGGCTTTTACTTTTAGTTATAATTAAATAATAGTAACATATATGTAATAAAATAAATAATTAAATAAATTCGGTTATTCGGTTTTTTCTTCGCCCGAACCGAACTGAAAACCCGAAATTTTTGTATTTTCAAAACCGAACCGAACCGAAAAACCGAAATAACCGAACCGAATTTCAAAATTTCGGTTTGGTTCGGTTCGGATATTCGGTTTCCGGTTTTTTTGCTCACCCCAAATAATTTGCCAATCCTTTGAATTTTATCTTAACTTCGACTAAAGAGATCGATTTTGGCAAAAATTAGAAACTAAATATCAATATTAATATAGGTGGTGAAGTAGTTGAACTGTTAAAGACTTGGGAAATTCTCTTTATTTGTAATAAAGAAATAATCAGATTTAATTGATGCCAAAGGCCCAAAAGGATACGGCGTGTATCATATATTAATAATTACTCCATTTAATATAGGATATAATAGTGCTATGGAGTACTATAATCTAATTTTCACTATTTTCCATAGTCGCACTCTTGTGCTGGCTCAAGCACATGCAGTACGCAGACAAATTGGACTGGGTTTGGTCCGTTATCTATTCAACTGAATTTTATACTGGATCTTACTGTATTAGGAGTACAATATTAATTATTATTAAGAATAATAATTCAATTTTTTAACAATTACTTTAATTCATTAGAAATACAACTTTTTATTTGAAACACTGCCACTTTTATTCATAGAGTGAGCTATAAAAATGGTCCATGAACTATAGGTTTATCTCGACAATAGTTCATGAATTTTAAAAATATCTAAAGTAATCCTTAGACTAAGGGTTTATTTCAAAATCGATCCTTTTGGCATTTTTCTACCCAAAATTACCTTTTTGGGCTGTTGGGCAATTTCATCTTTTACATTTTTAACTTTTTCAATCTGATGCTATTTTAATGATATACTAAATCTGATATTATTTCAAAATTATCTTCTTCTTTCCTTTTCTATCTTCATTTTGTTTCATTTTTCAAATATCAATAAATTATTTTAATTAAAATTATTAATTTATGTATTATTTCTCGACTCACAACTATATATATAGAAAATAAAACTATGCAGACGGCTCACACAAAACTTTTTTATAATACTATACATAAATTAATAATTTTAATTAAAATAATTTATTGATATTTAAAAATCTAATTTTTTTAAATTTAATTTTATAAAATAAATCTGATATTTAAAAAATGAAACTAAATAAATGATGTTAAATGGAAAAAGAAGATAATTTTAAAATAATACTCCCTCCGTCCCCAAAGAATATGCATTTTGGATTCGGCACGAGTTTTAATGCAAAATTGGTAAAGTAAGAGAGAGTTAGAGAGAAAAAGTAAATAAAGTATTGTCAGTGGAGAATGAGTCTCACCTCATTAGAGAGAAAAAAAGTTACAAAATTAGAAAGTGCATATTCTCGTGGGACGGATTAAAAAATGAAAGAGTGCATATTATTGTGGGACAGAGGGAGTATTAGATTTAGTACATCATTGAAATAATATCAGATTAGCGAAATTGTCCAGCAGCCCAAAAGGGATTTTCAAGTAAAAAAGGGCAAAAGGACCGACTTTGAAATAAACCCTTAGTCCAGAGACTATTGTAAATATTTTTAAAGTTCAAGGACTAATAACGAGATAAACTGATGGATCCGCGAATTTTTGATGTTAGCAAATGCTGGTAGAGAATGAAAATACAGACACAAAGAATTTAACGTGGTTCGATTTACTGAGGTAAATCTACGTCCACGGGGAGAAATGGGGGCAGGTTTGTATTGCTTGATCTGCCAAATACAGCTTACAACACAGACTTGCTATATGATTGTTTCTCTAGAGAGATTCTAACCTCTTCTATCAGATCTAAGTTCTATTTATATAATGAACTCAGATCATGGCTTGCGTCACCACCCTAAGTCGTGGATGTCGTGTAGGTTATGGCCTAAGATCGTGGGTGAAGCGTAGGTCATGGCCTACGATCGTGGCCTGAACTGACATCACGTGGTAGTGGGTGTGTTGGACATCCGGTATGGGTCCACTAACTCCTTGTTCGGTCGAATACCGAGACCGAACTGCTTTGGTTGCCGATCTGAGAGTAGAGCTTGATGCCGACCTGAGAGCAGAGCTTGATTGGTTGGCTTTTACCGAGCTGTAGGCTGAGGCCGAACTCTTTGGTAATGCCGAACTGAACTCTTGGGCTTTGGGCTGGCCGAGCTGTCACTGCTATTGGGCTTGTTTAGTACGTACCCCATCACTACCCCCCCCGAAAAGCGAAGTGATTCATTTCGGCGAAGCGAGTCACTTCGGCATTCTGGAAAAGGGTACGGGGGAGGCTGAAGTCAGGGGACGTGCCCTGCGCGTGACTGCATTAAATGCGGCATTAAATGCGACAGTAAAATCCGGCCGTTGAATCCTGAAAAGGTGGGATATGAAACGGTGCGATGATTTGAAATCTTTTCCAAATCTGATAAATACCGTCTTTCTTCATCATTTGAACACCTTCGCTATTGGCTTCTTCTGCACTCTCTATCTTCTGCGTGAAAAATTTCCTTCCGCTTTCAAAAATTTCTTCAGACTACCTTCACCTTCAAAAAGTAAGAAAAATGTCTTCTTCTTCTTCTTCGGAGTCGGGTAGCGTTAGGAAAGGGGGGTAAGGGGTCTTCTAGCCGGAAAGAATCCGGGGAGAAGACCGTAGAGTATTTTCACAGTATCTTGAGTAAGGATACTGTGATATCCCTTTACGAAAAATACTCTTTTCCTGGGGGGAAGGCGGTGGTACCTGACGGTGATCACAGGGCTGACTCCCCGCCGGAGGGTTACGTCACCGTGTACGAGGCCTGCTTAGAATGCGGGCTTCGTTTCCCCCTCCCTTCTGCCTTTATAGATTTACTAGATTTTTTTCAGCTTCCTTTAGGCCAGGTGACTCCGAACTCTTGGAGGCACTTGTCGGCCTTCGCTGCCGAACTCCGTAGGTTAGGAAGGGATTTGTCTTTGAAGGCGATCCTTAAATTCTTTCAATTTAAGAGGAAGGGGTCTTGGTTTTACTTGATCCCTTTACAGCCCTTTAGGGCCTTTTGTAAAACGAAGTGGCCGAAGTGGCAAAATCGCTTCTTCTACTATGATAGGACCGCGGCTCCTAGTTTTCCCTGGAGAGGGCCGGAGTCCGTTATCCGTCACCCTCGGCCTGAACCGTTGGACGAGCTCGATGGCGAGCTCAACAAGATTCCCATAGTTAGGAAACAATACACGGAGTCTGAGCTCGTCAAGGGCGACGTCGTGTTCGACATCTCGTCTTCGGACGAAGAGGCCGAGGGTGAGGATTTCTCTTTATCTTTATGCTCTACTGCTTTAACGAAGAAAATCTGACTTTGCTTTCTTGCTTTTTGGCAGTGTTCATGTTGAATAAGGCTATCAGAAAGTCCTCCGAGCTTGTGGAGCCGGAGAGAGAGAAGGCTACCAGCTCGGCGCCTGATGCCGAGAAGAATCCGAAGAGGCAAAAGACCTCTTCGGGTCCAAAGAAGCCGGAGTCGACTTCGGCAAGCAAGAAGGGGAAGACCCAGAAGCCCCCAAGGGCGCCAGAGAAAGACGTGGTCTTGGCGCCTCCTTCGGAGCATATCTGTGAGCCATTTTTATGGCCCACGGACTTCGCCGAGGTGAATTGTCTTCTTGATTCCTTGGCTTGGCTTGTCTTGTATTTTTGGTGCCCTCTGTTAACTTTTTTCCTTATCCATTTTCAGAGGAATGATATGCTCTCCAAGCTCGTCGCCGTCGAACTCTCCAAAGCGTCCAACGACTATGCCGAGATGCAGAGGAAATTGGCGGCTGCTTGTCACCGGGCCGAGCAGGCTGAGGCAAACTTTGAGAAAGCCAGGGCTGCTAGGATTTCGGCCCAGGATGAAGCTCAGTTTGCCAAAAACCAGCTCGTCATCCAGCGAGAGCAGACGAAACGGAGGGATGCTGCCGCCGTGGTTGCCCAAGGAGAGGGTCTCCGTGCCTACACGGAGAGACTCTTTTTGAGCAGCCAGTTCTCGGCCTTTGTCGGTAGTCTGGTAAGGCTAATTGCCGATAAGGGCGAGCAGGGGCCCGACGTCGTGCTGCCTCTGTACAGCCGAGAGATAGCTGCTCGGCTTCAGAATCTGCCGCTCCTTGAGGAGCTCGCTTCATCCTCGGTCCTGCTTTCTGCAGACCGAGTCCGGAGTTGTCGAGCTGATCGGGACGAGAACCTGGAGGCTATCTTTGCCTCCGTGGGACCCGTTTCACCCGCTTCGACTTACAACGGAGAGGGTGAGGCCGAGCCGCTGGAGCCGGAGGCCGAAGTCGAGCGGGCCGGGCATCCGGAGGAGGAAGCCGATCAGGAGGCGGAGGCGAGGCCGGCAGGAAGCGAGGCCGAGGCTGAGGTAGCCCAAGAGAAAGAAGCTGTACCAGACCGAGGAGCCGGAGACGAAGCTGGCGGAGTATGATTTCGTCTCCCTTCTCTTAGTCTAGTTTCTTCCTTGTAAAATGGCCTTGAAGCCCTAGTGTAAAAAATTTTCCTTGTGAATGAAAAATTCTCTACACTTGTCTTCGTATAGCTTTGCGTACTCGCCTTTACTCCTGTTGTATTTTACTATCTGCTCGGTACAGCTGCCGAACTAATATAGCTGCTTTGTACTCAAGGAGATGGAGATACTTCACTGGAAACGGCTGTACTCTTCGGCTTTAGACGAAGCTGAGAGAAGAGCTATAGCCGATCAGACGAAGAATGACGAGCTTCTGGCTCGTTTAGTGAAGCTGGAGGCCGATAATAAGGACTTAGAGTCCGATAAGAAGGATCTGGAGGCCGAGCTGAATACGACCATTGCTGAGAGGACTGCGTACGAGGATTACATCCGTGTGCGCGGGGGATTGACCATCTCAGATGTTCAGAGTCGAGTTGACGAACTGTGGGAGGAATATCTTGTACTCCGGAGGAACAATGCGCTGGAGAGCTCGGCTTGCCAACAAGTTGTGAAATCATTACGGCGCTGGGCTTCTCGGTACGACATTGTTCTTTCTCGGCGCCCCTCCATAGAAAGATTCCTTCGGCATATCGTGCCAACAGATGCTCGCACTCCAGATCAAACCTCTGGTTCCCTTGTTCAAAATCCTACTCCCAGCCAACAACGAACTCCGGAACAGCCGGAAACGTCAAGACGAGAACGGGCTCAGGAGCAACCGGAATCGTCAAGACGGGGACGGACTGAAATTCGCCGAGGAGTTGTGACTATGAGCGAGCAAGATCAGCAGATGCTTATTGCAGAGACTCTTCATCGCCGAGGTGTTAGGACTTCTCGGGCTCGGGGAAGAGGCGTTGGGTCGAGGATAGCATCTCGTCGACCTGCTTATTCTTCATCTGCTCGGAACAACCGAACTCGGCTTCCAGAGGATTTTGCAGATAGGTGGCTTAACTTCAGCAACCCTGGACGGTAGAATAGTCCTTTGTAATAGCGTAACGCCATTTTGTAGGGTAGCGGAGTTGTATGCCGAACAAGATTTGATAAATGAAATTTTGTTTTCGCTTCTAACACTGTATTTACAGCTTAGCGAAAAAATTTCATCGTACTTGTCCTCGGTCTTATGAAGTAAACTTCTTTGACCGGACTTGGTCCTTGGTCTGATGAAATAAACATCTTTGACCGGACTCGTCTTTGGTCTGATGAAATAAACACCTTTGACCGAACTCGTCTTTGGTCTGATGAAATAAACATCTTCGACCGGACTCGTCTTTGGTCTGATGAAATAAACATCTTTGACCGGACTTGGTTTGTGTTCTAATTTTGCGATTTTTGTCGCCGGGATCGAACTTTCCCTTGTCCTAATTCGGCGAGTTTTATCGCGTGGATCGGACTTTCCCAGTTAACCGAAGTGGTCTTATGCAGTAAACCTCTTTGACTAGACATGGTCGTCCTCGGTCTTATGAGGTAAACTGCTTTGACCGAACTTGGTCGTCCTAATTCGGCGAGTTTTATCGCGTGGATTGGACTTTCCCTTGTCCTAATTCAGGCAAGTTTTATCGCGAGAATCGGACTTTTGTTGCAGTTCGTTTCAGACGAAGTGCTTGATTCTTAAGCAGAATTGTGGTCTTGTATCCTCTTTAGAAGCTTTGACACACAATCGTGGGCTTGTTGCAGCTCGTTTCAGACGAACTGCTTGTTTAAGCTGAATTGTGGTCTTGTATCCTCTTTAGAAGCTTTGACGCGCAATCGTGGGCTTGTTGCAGCTCGTTTCAGACGAACTGCTTGTTTAAGCTGAATTGTGGTCTTATATCCTCCTTGGAAGCTTGGACTCACAATCGTTGGCTTATTGCAGTTCGTTTCAGACGGACTGCTTGTTAAGCTGAATTGTGGTCTTATATCCTCCTTAGAAGCTTGGACTCACAATAGTCTTTAATAATCGATCTAAAAAGGGGATCAGTCTTTAAAGAACGATATACCTTGGTACCATTTGTAAGAGACGACAAGCACATAGGGACAAAACACATAGAGAAAAAATGAAAAAGACGAAAGAAAAAACTTTAAACTTTTTATAAAACGACAAGTAAAAGGTGCAAGTAAAAAACAAACAAATAAAAACACATACCCCTATGACCGAACTAGACACGAGACGGACTGACCGGACTTGTCTCTTACAAGTGGAACTTCTTGAGGTTGGAGACGTGCCATGTTCGGGGTACTTGTTCTCCTGACATGTGAGTCAATTTATAAGACCCTTTGCCGAGGACTTCTGACACCCGATATGGACCCTCCCATGTGGGTTCGAGTTTGCCCAGCTTTTCTGCTCGGCTTACTTCGTTGTTTCTCAAGACGAGATCTCCCACTTGAAATTGAAGCTTTTTCACCCTTTGGTTATAATACCGGGCTACTTGCTCCTTATACTTGGCTGCTTTTATGCACGCCAATTCTCTTCTTTCTTCGGCGAGATCTAGTTCTGCTCTCAGTCCGTCGTCATTCATTTCTGAGGAGAAATTTAGGGTTCGGGGACTGGGTACGCCGATCTCCACCGGAATTACGGCTTCAGTGCCGTACACCAGGCTATACGGAGTTTCACCGTTGGAGGTTTTGGGTGTAGTTCGGTAGGACCATAGGACTTGAGGGAGATTTTCTACCCATTGTCCTTTGGCTTGTTCTAACCGAGCTTTTAACCCTTTCACCAGAATCCGGTTCGTTACTTCCGTTTGTCCGTTTGCTTGGGGATGGGAGACCGAAGTGAACCGCTGTTGAATGTTCAGCTCTTGGCACCAATTCTTGAACGTCTTGTCGGTGAACTGAGTCCCATTATCCGAGATGAGGATGTGGGGTATGCCAAATCGGCACACTATGTTCTTCCAGACGAAGTCCAATGCCTTTGAGCTCGTTATCGTAGCTAAAGGTTCAGCCTCCACCCACTTCGTGAAGTAGTCCACGGCAACGATAAGGAATTTCATTTGCCGAGGAGCTTGAGGAAGTGGTCCCACTATGTCTATGCCCCATTGCATGAAAGGCCAAGGGCTTTGCATAGTGTATAGATCGGTCTGCGGCATCCTTGGGACATTTGCATGAATTTGGCACTTCGTACACTTCTTGACGAGCTGCACTGCCTCTTGTACCATGGTTGGCCAATAATATCCCCATCTCAGAACTTTTTTAGCTAAAGCTCTGGCTCCGATGTGGCTACCGCACGATCCTTCATGAACTTCTCTGAGGATGTAGTCCGTCTCTTCTGGTCCTACGCACCGCAATAACGGCTGGAGGTAAGACTTTCTAAAGAGGACTCCTTCATGAAGTTCGTACCGAAGAGCTCGGCACGTGATCTTCCGAGCTTCTCTCTTATCCTCGGGCAATTGTCCTTGATCCAGATACTGCAAGATCGGCGTCATCCAGTTCGGCGAGCTGGATACAGAATGTACCTCGGCTTCATCAATGCTTCGATGCATTAATTCTTCCGCCTTTGAGCTCGGATCTGAGGCCAACTTACTTAAGGTATCTGCTCGGCTATTTTCCGCTCTGGGAATGCGGATTATCCGGAAATAGGAGAAACTTCGGCTGATGCTTTGCGCTTTGTCCAAATACTTCTTCATTCTCTCGTCACGGGCTTCACTTGTACCCAACATGTGATTTACTATGACTTGTGAATCACAATGGACTTTGAGAGATTTGACGAGTAGACTTTGCGCTAACTGGAGTCCGGCCAGGAGGGCTTCGTACTCGGCTTCATTATTAGTAGTGGGGAATAGGAAACGAAGTGAGTAGGTTACCTCGTGTCCGTCGGGAGCGACAAGTAAAATACCAGCTCCACTTCCCATCTTGTTTGAAGCTCCATCTACGAATCCGCTCCAGCAGTCCGGCGGCTCTACTTCGGATTCCAAGGGCTGTGCTAGTTCGGCATTGGCAGAATTCTTCTGTTCGGCAATAATAGGAATTGCTTGATCGAACTTCGCTTCTGCAAGAAAATCTGCCAAGGCTTGTCCCTTGATGGCTTTCCGAGGTAGATATTCAATTGTGTGCTCTCCCAACTCTATAGCCCACTTGGCGATTCTGCCTGATGCTTCTGGCTTGGTCAAAACTTGCCGAAGAGGTAGATCGGTTAAGACGCATACCTTGTGAGCATAGAAGTATGGCCGCAGTCTCCTTGCTGCATTTACTAACGCCAGAGCAATTTTTTCCAGAGGTTGATACCTTGTTTCTGGACCTCTTAATGCTCGGCTTGTAAAGTAGATGGGAAACTGCTTTAGGCCTTCTTCTCGTACAAGCACCGCGCTGATGGTTTGATCCGATGCCGCTAAGTATAAGAATAGTACTTCGGCTTCGGCTGGAGCAGAGAGAATAGGAAGCTCGGCTAGATAACTTTTGAGCTCGTCAAAGGCCTTTTTCTGCTCGGCTCCCCACTCGAACTTTGGTGCCTTTTTCAACACCTTGAAGAACGGCAGTTGCTTTTCGGCTGCTTGGGAAAGGAATCGACTCAGTGCGGCTAGACATCCGGTTAGCCTTTGCACGTCATGTATGGACTTCGGCATTGCCATGTTCTGAACGACTTGAACTTTTGAGGGGTTTGCCTTGAGTCCGTCTTTTGAAACCCAACAACCCAGAAACTTTCCCGAATCTACCAAAAAGGTACACTTTTGGGGATTAAGTTTGAGGTTGGCTTTCTTGAGCACGTTGAGAGTGGACTTGAGGTTGTGCTCGTACTCCGAGGTGCTTTTGCTCTTGACGACTATATCGTCAACATATACTTCGACTTCCTTTCCAATCAGGTGCCGAAAAAGCTTGTCTACCATCCTTTGATAAGTGGCTCCGGCATTCTTTAAACCGAATGGCATCTTTTTATAAGCGAAAATGCCGAAATCAGTAATGAAGGCCGTTTTTGAAGCGTCAATCTCATCCATTAAAACCTGATGGTATCCTTTGTATAGATCAAGAAAACAAAAAATTTCAAAGCCTATCAGAGCTTCTACTTTTTTATCTATGTTCGGAAGGGGATAGCAATCTTTGGGACAGTGCTTATTTAGATCGGTGAAATCTATGCACATCCGCCATCCTCCTTCCTTTTTCTTGATCATGACAGGATTGGCCACCCACGAAGGGTACTTCACTTCGAATAACACATCCGCCTTCAATAATTGACGGACTTCGTCATGGATGACTTGACTTCGTTCTGCCGCAAAGAGTCTTTGCTTCTGTTTTATCGGCCGGACCGAAGGATCAATATTTAACCGATGAGTGATTACCTCGGGGGGCACTCCGGTCATGTCCAACGGAGACCATGCAAAGACGTCTTTGTACTCCTTGAGGAGCTGGATGGTTTTTTCCCGAAGTAGAGGCGTTCCCGCGAAGCCGATCTTAACCGTTCTGGATGGATCGTCTTCGTACAGCTGAACTGTCATCGAGTTCGGCTCCGGTATGACTTCGGTCATCGCCTCTGACTCCGGCTGCTGTGATTGCTATGCTTGGTGGTGCCGATCTGACTGCTCGGCACTTCTAAGCGCAATTTGCAGGCATTCCTTTGCTCTTTTTTGGTCACCTCGGATGACCGCTATCCCTCCTTTAGTAGGGATCTTGATGGTGAGGTGATAGGTGGAGCAAACGGCCCGAACTGTGTTGAGCCAGTCTCTTCCCAGGATGACGTTGTACGGGGACCGAGCTTTTACCACGAAAAACTCAATCATCGTACTGGAGCTAGTAGGCGCTTTCCCCACCGTGATCGGAAGGCTGATAATACCTTCAGGGCGGGTGTCCTCCTGGGCGAAGCTCTTCAGGGGAAGCGGAGCCGGGCTGAGCCGAGCTGGGTCCACTTCTAGTTTGTCGAAGCACTCTTTAAAAAGAAGGCTGACTGACGCTCCTGTATCCACAAACACCCTGTGGATCAGTTTGTTTGCCACTCCGGCTTGGATGACAATGGCGTCTTGGTGAGGAGAGATGGCCGGGACGGGATCAGCATCCGAGAACGTAATCACTTCGTCCTGCTTCAGCCTTTTATGCGTTGGCTCCTCTCGATTGGAGCCCCTGCGCTCTGACTTCAGGGACGACTTGGTCTTCCCGGCAGGGAGAGCATCAATAGTCAGGATTACTCCATCATATTGCGGCTCGTCGTCGTCTTCGGGATCCTCATGCCTTTTCGGATCCTGAGGAGCGCAGTTCGCACCTCTCTGCTTCTTATTCTTCTTTGACTGCTTGCTTTGGTATTTTTTCAATGTCCCTGCCCTCACAAGAACATCGATACCTGCAGCCAAGTTTCTGCACTCCTCGGTATCGTGACCGTGGTCTTGATGGTAGGAGCAGTAGTTATCCTGGGGTCGGCGCGCGGCAGATTTCGTCATCCGCTTTGGCTTTTCGAACAGGTCGGAGTGTAGTTCGAAAATTTCCGCTCTCGGCTTGTTCAGCGGTACGAACTGAGCGGGCGGCTTCTCGGGATTGAGACGGGGTCCCAATCTGTCTTGCACCGGAGTCCTTTGAATCCTTTCAAAAGGAGTTCGGCGAGGATGTCCCTGATCGCCAAAAGGAGTTCGGCGAGGATGTCCCTGATCGCTATGATCGGGCTTCCTCCTGTCTCCTCGGGACGATGAGCTGTCTAACGACCGTTTGCGACGGTCTGCCTCATCGGCTCGGGAGTACTGGTCCGCAATGTCCCACATTTCCTGAGCTGTCTGCGGACCGCACTCAACGAGCTTCCTGTAGAGAGCTCCGGGCAGGATTCCATTTTGGAATGCCGAGATGACAAGCAGATCGTTGAGATCGTCCACTTGCAGGCATTCCTTGTGGAATCTTGTCATAAAGTCGCTGATTTTTTCGTCGCGACCTTGACGAATGGAAAGCAGCTGAGCCGAAGTGATTCGGGCTTCCGCTTTCTGAAAGAACCTCCTGTGGAAGGCATCCATTAGATCTCGGTAAGATCTGATGCTGCCCTGGGGGAGGCTATCGAACCACCTTCTCGCGTTCCCGATGAGCAGCTCGGGAAATAGCTTGCACATGTGGACCTCGTTGAGACCCTGGTTCGCCATGTTATATTGATAGCGCCCCAGGAAATCGTGAGGGTCCACGAGCCCGTCGTAAGTCATCGACGGAGTTCGGTAGTTCTGTGGTAGGGGAGTTCGGGTGATGTCGTCCGAGAACGGAGTCTTCAGTGCTCCGTACACGGCGAATCCGATATCTCGTCGGTATGGAGGAGATTGAGTTCTCCTGTGATTCCGGTACCGAGGAAGATCAGGAATATGTCGGGGTTGAGGATTCTTCTTCCTGGAAGACACGGCACTACTGCGGTAGTGACTTTCATGTCTGGATGAGGAAGGAGAATCCTCCGTTTTCGTCTTCGGCTCTTGGCTCTTTTGCAGGAAGGCTAAGAACTCATCCTGCTTCTCAGCCAAGAACAGCTTGACAGCCTCATTCAGATCAGGCTGCTGGGAAGACTCAGTGGGACGATTTTTGGAGCGGCCTGTTCCTTCGCCATGAGAACTGGTGGTGGATTTATCCCTAGGCTGTTTTCCAGACCTATGGGATGGATTGGCTTCCTCCGGGTTCTCACGGGCAGGAATGCGGGTATTCTGCGATCTGGTATGCATTTTTTGGGTGGAAAAAATGGATCAAAAATTCGCTTTATCACAAATTTAGTTCTTCGCTTCCCACAGACGGCGCCAGTGATGGATCCGCGAATTTTTGATGTTAGCAAATGCTGGTAGAGAATGAAAATACAGACACAAAGAATTTAACGTGGTTCGATTTACTGAGGTAAATCTACGTCCACGGGGAGAAATGGGGGCAGGTTTGTATTGCTTGATCTGCCAAATACAGCTTACAACACAGACTTGCTATATGATTGTTTCTCTAGAGAGATTCTAACCTCTTCTATCAGATCTAAGTTCTATTTATATAATGAACTCAGATCATGGCTTGCGTCACCACCCTAAGTCGTGGATGTCGTGTAGGTTATGGCCTAAGATCGTGGGTGAAGCGTAGGTCATGGCCTACGATCGTGGCCTGAACTGACATCACGTGGTAGTGGGTGTGTTGGACATCCGGTATGGGTCCACTAACTCCTTGTTCGGTCGAATACCGAGACCGAACTGCTTTGGTTGCCGATCTGAGAGTAGAGCTTGATGCCGACCTGAGAGCAGAGCTTGATTGGTTGGCTTTTACCGAGCTGTAGGCTGAGGCCGAACTCTTTGGTAATGCCGAACTGAACTCTTGGGCTTTGGGCTGGCCGAGCTGTCACTGCTATTGGGCTTGTTTAGTACGTACCCCATCATAAACCTATAATTCAAGGACCATTTTTCTAGTTCACTCTTATTCATAAAACAATCAATTTTATTACTTAGTTGTAAGTACAATTGTTTTAACAAATTAATTTGTTGGGCTCATGGTGAGAGAGAGCTCATGCAATTTTTGTTCATTCTACTAAGCTCACAGGGATTCAGACGACGGGAAATATGAAAAGACGAGATTTTAGTTTGACAAGTGGATTGGGAGAGAGAACTTCAAAAATATTTTTCCAAGACGCTTCATGTTGTCAACCTAAAGGTGGAAGTGGAAATGGACTTAGGGCATCCGCAATGGGCGGACGATGGCACGCATCGTCCGCACCCATTGTGGGTGCGCGTCATAGGGCGCGAACGATAGTCGCGCCCTATACTTCGGTCGCGGAGGATAGCGCGGACGATGGCCATCGTACGCGCCATCGTCCGCCCCATTGCGGCTGTCACGGACGATGGCCATCGTCCGCGCCATCATCCGCCTCATTGTGGAGGTCGCGGACAATCAAGAAGTGTACTGACCCCGACGAAGCCGAATATCTCCGGGCGTTACTCGATGAGCTGCGTCGGAAGTTGAGAATTGGTCCGACTTAGTTTTTTTTATTATTAGTTCAATGATGTAACTTTTTTTTATTAAAACTTCGCCGTTTGTTATTTAGACCGTTTTTTATTTACTCGTTACTTGTTATTTGAAAACAGTTAAATTAATTAAACAAAACAATACAATGATGATGTGGCGTGCCTTAGGGCGCGCCTTAGGGCGCCCCACTGCAGGTGGGGATGTAGGAGGATAAAACTGCTGACGTGGCGCGCCATAGGGCGCCCCATTGCTAATGCTCTTAGGCTATCCACTATGGGGGTGGACGCGGCTATAGCCGCATCTGGGGCAGGTGGGCGGCGGTGGGCGGGCGACTATAGTGGGGAAGGTGGGCGGACAACATTTTGGGGCGATGGGGGCGGCGGACGCGGGATAGCCGCGTTCGGGGCGAGCCCGCGGCTATGAAAAAATAACATTTTGTATTTGGAATTTGGGGGCTATTGGAGGTGTCCACTATAGTGGCGGAAATAGAATTTTGGGGCTATGGACAAAAAACTGGGGCTATGGACAAAAAACTGGGGCGGGGCTATTGGGCGTGGGCGCCTTATAGTGGACACTCTTAAAGGTGGAAGAGAATCTTTTTAATTTGGAGATGTTGGAAATCGAGGATATTATATATAGCACTATTAAAAGCTGAATTTTATAGCGGAACATATTATAAAAGAGTGATACACTCAAAGTTTATGAAAATTGTGGACAAAAACTTAACACTAGAACTATTAATATAGCTAGCTTTGTACATATCACACAAAATAAATATGAATTTCATTAAATACACTATTCATGTTGGGGCATCTCATTAAAAGTGGTGCATTCCACTGAAAAAAATTATTGTTACTAGTGAAGCATATACTATTACTAATTTACTTTGGACACAAAATATCTTGTTCTTCTTATATACATACTCGATAGTAATGAGCCGCAATTGGGATGGATTGGAATGAGAGTGAATCTTAGCAAGGGGAGTATGAATTTATTATCTTTAAATTATGTGTGGAGTACCCATGATGATAAATTTCATGTGTATCTCATTGTGCCCATATTGTACAATTTAATTTAGGTCACAAATAAAATCCCCTCGGCATGCACAATTGACCCAACTCAAATTTTCAATAAAAATGTCAATTCGACCGCCAAGTTCCAACTCAATGACCAAAAATAGTCTCACCTGTCTATTTTTGGTCATTGAAGACATGATCGAATGAGATTGTTACTTAAAAAGAAAAAAGTTCATAAGTCTTATATAAAAAGTTGATGTCAATCTCATTGTTACATTTCTCCTCATTAGTCCTTCGTGGCGTTAATCCTACTTTACAAATTATTCATTTACTTATTCGTGAACATGAGTATTGACTATTCATGAAGAAGAATGATCACGTTTGAATTTTTGAAATTCCAATGTTTAATATAGTTTAGTCTAGTCAACATTTGTTTGCCTAATTATGATGGGGAGAATGGGAGGTTAGTATTTGTTAAGTATAATTTTTGAAATTCCAATGTTTAATATAGTTTAGTCTAGTCAACATTTGTTTGCCTAATTATGATGGGGAGAATGGGAGGTTAGTATTTGTTAAGTATAACAAAAAAAATGACGCATAACGGGGAGTGATCAATTGCTAACTCAATCTCTAGTTGCTAACTATAACTAATTTAAGATCATATGATTTTAGAAATCTAGTGGTCTAAAATTTGCCACGTGTAATTTTCGTTTTTATTAATTAAATCGAAAAAAATATAAAAAACTATCAAATTAGCGTTTTGAACGAAAATGTCAATATAGTGTTTTGAAAATATCAACACAATGTTTTGAGAATGTCAACACATTGCTTATGTCAACCCATTGATTTAAGAATAACATTCTACATGTATTATATTGACATATTTTATATACTATGTTGACATTTGTTGATGTACGATAAAATTGAAATTTTTTTGAATTTTTTTCCAAATTTTGACATCGGAACATATGCAAGTGAGATCTCGTTAGAATCCTTATGAAATTATCTTTAATTTGATATATGTTGTGTGAAAAATAATTTAAATCGAGAAAGTTATATGCATTTAAAGTTATGTGATATTTTTCCAAAGTTAGTTATAACTAATTTGTTGTAAATTGACCTTAATACACTTATTGATGTTTTGTTGATCGTATTGACATTCGGGGCTGATGATCTAGACCCTGATTTGAATATCTAAGGGCTATTATTCAATTATAGTTAGTAATTAAGTATTGAGTTGGCAATATAGCACTCCCCTAAATTGCAAATTTTAATAGTCGTAATAGTTTAATTCGTTGATATTTTTGCATTTGATAAAGATGGATAATTACGTTATAAGAGTAAGGGAATAAGTATAGATCTCTATAGTCGTAATAGTTTAATTCGTTGATATTTTTGTATATTTGATAAAGATGGATAATTACGTTATAAGAGTAAGGGAATAAGTATAGATCTCTATAGTCGTAATAGTTTAATTCGTTTATATTTTTGCATTTGATAAAGATGGATAATTACGTTATAAGGGCATTCGCAGTGGCGCGGAATTCCCAGTGGAATTCCCCACGGAATTTCCAAAAACACCTCATGGCACGTCATAAGGACTTCCCACTGCACTGCCACGTATACGGAATTCCCACTGCACAATGGTGGAATTCCCCACGGAATTCCCGACGGAATTCCCACAATAAAAAAATTCACAAATTAAACAATTTCCGGAAGTAAACAATTTAAGTAATTAAAATTTCGACACAAATAGGGAAAAAATTCCATTTAAAAAAGAAAAGTACATTTCACCAAATTAAAAAAAATACATTTCAATAATTTAAAACTACATCAACGACGACCCCTACGCTGCCACACTTCTTCAATAATATCGTTCTGGAGTCGAACGTGGGCTTGTTTTTTGCGCATGTCGGCAAATGCACGAACTCGATCGACTTCGTCATGGGGTATCCCCATGCGTACATTGCTAGTGGCCACGCCATGGCTTGGACCCGCAGCATCAGCATCATCATTGGCTAATCGGTCAGTGTTGGACCTTCATCTTCGACGATCATGTTGTGCATGATAATACATGCGTACATGATGTCGGCGATGTTGTCAACGTACCACAGTCGTGATGGACCCTTAACCGCTGCCCATCGAGCCTGGAGCACACCAAATGTCCGCACCACATCCTTGCGCGCTGCCCCCTGACGTTGCGCAAAGTATATCTTCTTTTTATCTGATGGGCACCAGATCGTCTTCACAAAGACCGGCCACATCGGGTATATCTCATCCGCCAAATAATAGCCATGTTGTGCTGGTTGCCGTTGGCGACGAAGTTGATGTCCGGACCGACGCCCATGCATTGGTCGTTGAAAAGGGGCGACGACTGGAGGACGTTGATGTCGTTGTTCGCCCCGGCTACTCCAAAATAGGCATGTCAAATCCACAACCGGTAGTCAGCTACCGCTTCAAGGATCATCGTGAGATTCTTGGCCTTGAAACCGGTAGTGTACATCCCTTTCCAGGCAGCGGGGCAGTTCTTCCATTCCCATTGCATACAATCTATGCTGCCCAGCATCCCCGGGAAGTCGTGCTGAGACCCGTGCATATCCAGCAGAGCCTGACAATCTTCGGGGGTAGGCTTCCGAAAATACCTATCATCGAATATCTCCCTAACGCCCTGACAAAAATACTTCAGGCAATCACGGGCTGTCGACTCGCCGATGTGGAGGTACTCGTCGAACATGTCCGCCGCACCTCCGTACACCAACTGCCTGATTGCGGCAGTGCACTTCTGAATCGGCGTGTGGCCGGGTTTACCAGCTGCATCCTCCCGCACCCTAAAATACCCGTATCGACGCTCCAAAGCGCCAACGATACGCATAAACAGCGGTCGCTGCATCCTAAACCGTCGCCAGAATAGGGTCTCCCCAAACCGTGGCTCCGGCGCAAAGTAGTCCTCGTACAATCGACGGTGGGCAGCGAGGTGGTCACGGGGTACTATAGTGCGACGATGGATGGGTCGAGGCACCGCGAGCGCTGAGGCCTCTTGTTCCTCCCTCGCCGCGGCCTCCCGCACACGTGCCCAAATCGGAGCCATTATGTCTTCATGATCACTACCACTACCAGCCATTACTATTATAAAAAAGAAATTTAAAGAGAGAGAAACTTGTTAAAACAAGTTGTGCGAATGAAATGAAGTCCAACGAGCAGTATATATAGACAGTACCAAAAAAATGAAATAAAGCGGAATTCCGTAGGAGTCAACGCAATGGCGGACTTCCCCGCGGAATTCCGCTTAACGCCGCGGAACTGCGACGTTCTCGGGGGAATTCCGTATCCGTTGCGGGCATGCACAATGGCGGACGTCAGCGACGGAATTCCCGCACGCCGGTGGGAATTCCTTCCCGACGGGCGTCATTGCGGATGCTCTAAGAGTAAGGGAATAAGTATAGATCTCAATCTTTTCGTCTCATAATATTTTGCTAAAAGTTTGAAATAAAATATTAATAATTGAAACAAATTGAGTATATATAAATAAAACAAATATTAAACAACTGAAAAATAGGAAACGGAATGGCCAGGATCAAGTGCTAGTTCCCCAAAATTATAGATACGAAACCACTACAGTTTGAATATGGCATCTACCAAAATTGGCTTAGGTGACTTTGTCACTAAGGTGGTCTTAAAGTATGTTGATCTAGAAGCCATTACGCCCACGGCTAGAAAATTGAAAAAAAAAACGAAGGAGGAGGTGAAGAAATAATGTTAAATAAGATGAAGTGATGGTATTTATAGATGTTAGAAATTAATAAATATAAGAAAAATAAGTTAAGTATTGTTGAAGTGATTATGTGAAATAAATTACTACTCAATTCGTCCGTTCCATTATGATTGAGATGTTCTTTTGGACATGTAGATCTAAGAAATGCTGAATTTAATGAATTATATAGATAATAAATTTAGAGACGAAATAAATACTACTATAATGAAATTAATAATTAGTACATGGTAAAATAAGTGAGAGAGTTAATGACTCAAATCACATGGTAATGACTAAAGTATGATGAAAGGGGAATGTGAATGCAAAAAAAGTGGTTAAATTGATTTTTTCGATATAGGAAAAAGCAAATTTCGATGAAAAATTTGGGCAAGAACTGCGTGTAGGGCAGCTCGCTCGCACGCACGCGGTTGACGGTGATGCCTGCGAGTGTCGTCGCTGCCACACACGGCTCGTGACCCGCGCCTGCATTCATCTGCATAGGCTACGCCAGTGGGATCAGCTGTGTCATAGAGAGGCGCTGTTGCTATTGATCTGAGATGCGTACATTGAAATCTGAAATCCAGTCACCATGAATTCATGAATTGAATAGAGTGATTTCGTCACCTCAAATCAAATCTATCCCTTTCTCTCTCTAACCATTCAAAACCCACACTCTCTCACTAGAAAAGGGGGATTCCTCACCCTCACTCCATTTCCAGCCTCCATGCTTTCTCTCCTCCTCTTCATTCTCTCTCTTCCCCGCCCTATTCTCCAATACAACGCCCCTAAAACTCATCTCTCACCGCAAATCACGCTAATTTGCTAAAATGGTGTTCAAGGGCAGATTTTTCTCTTCCAAAAAATCCGACACTTCCAGCCTCGATGGATCATCCAACACCCCCCGATCTTTCGGCTCCAACTCCAATTCTCCGATCCGATCCGATAAGAAGAAGACCAAATCTCCATCCCCCTCCCTCTCCAAGGACACCTCTCCCTCGCCCTCCGCCGCCACCACGCCTAAAAGCGCAGCTAAAAGCCTTCTGAAGAAGAAGGACTCGTTGAAGGGCAAAGAGTCGCCCAATTCGTCTCCCTCGCAGTTGAAGAAATCGGAGCCGCCGCCGCCCTCCTCCGGGCCGAGCTCGCTGTCGGTGTCGCCGCTTGTGGCTTCGTCGCTGGGGCTGAACAAGATCAAGACGCGATCAGGTCCGCTGCCGCAGGAGAGTTTCTTCAACTTCGGGACTAGGGAGAAGGGCGTCTCTTTGGGCGCCAGTAACTTATCGCGGCCGTTGGTGGGCGGCGGCATTGGTGGCAGTGACGGCAGGAAAAAGAAGGAGAAATCGTTTCTTGAAAATGCAGATAATGGGAGTAATTCGGACACCATGTCGACGGAGAGTGGGGCGTCGAGGGACCAGAGCCCCCATGTGCTCCAGGTGCAGGAGCGATCGCGCCTCCAAAATGCAGAATCTTCATCTGGAGCTACTGGTATGCTGAGTTCCATTGGTCGTATAGGTGTAGCTATGTTGAGTTTGAGGTTTAGAATTGTTTAGTTGAACATAGAATCATGGAAAATGGTTTCCTTGTGATCCACTTGCTTCTTTGTTATCATTAGAAAAAAGAAAGCATGATTTGATCTAAGTCACATGTGGTAAAATTGGTTTTAAAAATGCTTCTGAGGATGAATTGGAATTGATATTTTGTACTACGATTCAACCGTCTTATTTCCATATTTAGCACCTATTGGTGATAGCACTGGGTTCTAGAAACCTTGCATAATATGCTTGCTAATTGAAAGTACTTTTTGGTCAATAATAAGCTACACACACAAGTGTATGCGTGTCTTTACTTTGGTATGGAACAATTATTGATCTGGCTACTTTGTAGTTAATGAACTAGGAAATGTATAGAGGAAATAATGTTGATCTATTTTACTGTATGAGCCAAAATTGATCACTATTCTTTAATTGGCATTGTATCTCCAGCAACTTTAGAAGACATGTTATATCACACTGAAAATAAAAGAAATCAGACAACACTACATTGACATCTAAACTTGGTGGGAGTTACCAACCAATATGTCTATTTTCGTGCATTATATGTTGAAGATAAAGATTTATTGGGTCCCCAGGTCTCTCAGTGGCCCTTTGCATTCAGATATAGAATCAAATGTGGCTACCTTTATAACATATAAAGAAAGAAGAGCTAGTTTAAGTAAATCATATCTTAATATATAATCCAAAATAAACAAGAATTCTTACTTTAAATTTGTTCTGCACATTGTCAATAATTAGTTTCGAGTGGATATCCACTATTTGGAACTTAGTTCAATCATGAAAAACAGCTAATCATTTTATCATTTCCTTTAAAATTCTATATTGGAAAAAATGGACTAATTCAAAATTAT
The DNA here is from genome assembly GCF_004379255.2 of Salvia splendens. Lineage (NCBI taxonomy): Eukaryota > Viridiplantae > Streptophyta > Magnoliopsida > Lamiales > Lamiaceae > Salvia > Salvia splendens. The sequence goes on from NC_056040.1 coordinate 12,999,902, forward strand.
TGACTACTTGACTGGTTTTGATTGAATATCTGGACTTTGCCCTATTTCTTCTTGAAACATAAATGAGCAGGAACTCAGGTTGGCTTTTGGTTTGATTTGTTTGAATGTCCGGTTGGGTGTCAAAAGTATCTCAGCCATTCAATTTTTCTAAATCTCAAGATTGACCATTGCTTTCATAAAAGCAAATTTCATGTCAGTTAAGACAAACTTAGAAACAAAATATGTGAAAACTATATCCTTACTTTAGCGAAATTTAACAGGCATTGTTCTCTCCTAGTTTGTTTAAATACCATAGCTGATCAAATCATGGGATCATGCGAGCAGATCACTCCCTCATTCAGGGTATAATTGTATATAAAAAATGAGAGGATGCTTAAGAGGTCACCAACTCTCATGAGCTAATTAATCTGTAATTTGTAAGATCTTGAGGGCATAGTAGAATGAATCTATAAGGAAAATCTTGCATCATGATTTTAGAAAGTAAGCTTTAAGCAACATGGGAAGTCATACCAAGGAGTGTAGAATAAAATAAATTGTTTGTAGAAGTATTTTCTAGGAGGGGGTCTTTTTAACAATGAATGTAGAGGAAACCTTCCCTTCCTATCAGTTAAGAAACACCTTTACATGATTGGCATATTATAAACTACTTGAATTCAAGGAACATGTAGGGAGAATTGTTGAAAAAAATTCAAAATAGTAATATCAAGAAGGTGATTATGTCTATTCCTAATTAATGCTTGTGCCATGACTTAATATGTCTCAAAGTGGATATATCTAAATGATATGCGGTAGTTGCTCAGTTTTTCACTCTACAGCCTAGTAACATTGGCTATAAATATGCAATGGCTGGAGATCCAACTATTATTATGAAAATTACTAGGCACCTTGCTAGGCAATCTATAAAGATTACTACCTTTTCTCATCAAGTAATTTTCTTTTCAATTTTTCATGCTCATCTGTACGCACTCATGTGTTTTGCATGTATATTATTATTAATGATTCTTATAAAAAAGTTGGGAATCTATGGCATTCTTACAGATGTTACTTTATGTTGCAAGTCTGCTTTCATCATTTTTCACTTGGGCTTATTCATTTTAGGCCAATTTGGCTCATCGTGGGATGATTCTGGAGCTCTCAGGAATTCAGATGCGTGTACTCCTGAGACGAAGGTAAAAAGGGGTATTCTCTTTGATGTTACAAAGCATCCAATTATACATTTTCCAGTTGAATTTAGATTTGCATCTGCACTGGCAAACAAGCTGAATTTTAAATCCTTATGTAGACATATGATTGTGATAATCCAAAAGAGTCCGAATCTCCACGTTTTCAAGCCATACTTCGTGTTACTAGTGCTCCTAGGAAGAGGTTTCCTGGCGACATCAAGAGTTTTTCTCATGAGTTGAATTCTAAAGGTGTACGTCCTTACCCATTTTGGAAGCCTCGAAGGCTAAATAACTTGGAGGTAAGTATACTTTACGAGCAATAATTACTCCAGAAAAAACATCTTGATCATTTTACTTCTGGATACTTCTCAAAAAAAACAGGAAGTTTTGGCTATGATTAGAACTAAATTTGACAAAGCAAAGGAAGAAGTGGATGCCGATCTGCATATTTTTGCAGCAGATCTGGTAGGAATTCTAGAAAAGAATTCCGAAACACATCCCGATTGGCAGGAGACCATAGAGGACTTGCTGGTTCTGGCTCGGACTTGTGCTATGAGCTCTTCTGGTGAATTTTGGTTACAATGTGAAGGCATAGTGCAAGAATTGGATGACAGGCGGCAGGAACTTCCCATGGGCACGTTAAAGCAACTTCATACCCGAATGCTTTTTATTCTCACTAGATGCACTAGATTGTTGCAATTTCACAAAGAAAGTGGGTTGGCTGAGGATGACCATGTATTCCCTCTGCGTCAATCGCTTCAGCCGGCAGATAAACATATTCCTCCAGGTCCAGGGAAAGATGGAAAGTTTCCGTTAGATGTAAAAGCTGTGAAGACTCCGTCCACAAGGAAGTTTTACAGTCAAGAGCAATCAGAGTGGAAGAAAGACCATGCTGTACGAGGGAATTTACAACCTTCACTTGCTGAATCCACAAAGAATGTGGATTCTGCTGCTAGTAGAAACAGGATGGCATCTTGGAAGAAATTTCCTTCTCCGTCTGGAAAAAGCCCAAAAGAAGCTACTTCTGTAAAGGAGGAGAGTAGTGACAGTATCATGCAGGCTTCAAAAACATTAAATAACAGTACAGGAATCAATAATGCTGAGCTAGCTACTGACAAGGTGCCCGTTCTTCCCTCTTCTAAAGAAGCACATCCCTCATCCACAATGCCTAAGCACCAACATAAACCTTCCTGGGGGTATTGGGGAGATCAGCCAAGTGTATCTGATGAGAGTTCAATTATTTGTCGTATTTGTGAGGAGGAGGTTCCCACTTTGCATGTTGAAGACCACTCTAGAATATGTGCCATTGCCGACCGATGTGATCAAAAGGGTCTAAGAGTCAATGAGCGCCTCACTAGAATTGCTGAAACTCTTGAGAAACTGATGGAATCTTTTTCTGCGAAGGACGTGCAACATGGTGTTGGAAGCCCTGATGGTGCTAAAGCATCTAATTCTAGTGTGACTGAAGAGTTGGAGCTTCTTTCTCCTAAATATAGTGACTGGTCCCGCAGGGGCTCTGAAGATATGCTAGACTGTTTTGCTGAACCAGATAATAGTACAACGGATGATATGAAGGCTTCCATGTCATGTAAAACCCGATTTGGTCCAAAGTCCGATCAAGGAATGACAACATCATCAGCAGGCAGCATGACTCCTAGGTCGCCACTAATGACACCGCGTATGAGCCCAATTGACTTGCTATTGTCAGGAAAAGGTGCTTTCTCCGAACATGGTGATCTTCCTCAGGTATATTGCTGTCATCTTCTTTCTAAGATGTCCTTTTAGCATGAACAATTAGTTTACCTCTTAGATTCATATGAAACTGATGCATCTTAATTTCTTATTGAGCTTACCATGTCAATCATTCTTCTTCTACAGTCTTCATTTGTGATTCATTTTTTTTATAACATAATGATCTTTACATCTACTTTCAAATGGGAAGTTACCCATTAAAATCCAATTTCAAATTCGGTATCCTGTAGATTTCTTGTTAGTCTGGTATATATATGATGTCCACTGCATCCAATTTATGTATTGCATGTCATTGGAGAATGCATCATGGTACGCATTGTATAGGGATCGGGCATGCTTTTCCATTAAAATGGACTTCATGCCTTAGGCATTCCAATGAGTAGATTATTCCTTTTGTATTCCTTCTCTCTCGTTCTCTCTTCCACTTAAAAACTTGGGCAAGGTTTTGATTGTTATCCTTCAATTTTATGTAAGCAATCTTTAGGTAGTATAGACCTTGGCCGTCTAATAAAATATGCTGTAACAGAAATCAGCTTTAATGCAATAAGTACTATAGTATACAGGTCCTATTCACTATGATTTTGTAACATAATTGTAAATTTAGTTTTCAATTCTTTTTTAAATGATTGTTGACACTTTTTCCAATCATATCTATCAACAATAATATCGACTTTTGGTCTATGCAGATGAATGAACTTGCTGATATTGCTAAATGTGTAGCGAATACCCCTCTGGATGATGATCGCTCTTTGCAGTACCTTCTTTCTTGTCTTGAAGACTTGAAAGTTGTCACAGAACGTAGGAAATTTGACTCCCTAACTGTAGAGACCTTTGGAGCTCGTATTGAGAAATTAATCAGGTGAGTTAAAGATCTTGCTTGAACATTGTTGCAGATTAGATATGGAGTAATCATGCTGATAATTTGTTAAATCACCCAGGGAGAAGTATCTACAGCTATGTGAACTAGTTGATGATGACAAAGTTGATATAACAAGCACTGTGATTGATGAAGATGCTCCTTTGGAAGATGATGTTTTACGTAGTCTACGAAGTAGCCCTGTACATTCTTCCAAAGACCGTACCTCGATTGATGACTTTGAGATCATAAAACCAATCAGTCGTGGTGCATTTGGTCGGGTGTTCTTGGCAAAAAAGAGAACAACGGGAGATCTGTTCGCAATAAAGGTATGAAGTGAACTTCTAAACATAGGGTATAATACAAGAGCATCTCTGATCTTTTGATAACGCAGCTGAGAAATGAAGTAAAGACACATATTGAGTTTACAGAGTAGCTTTTCCTAATTCATCTATCCTCAGGTTCTCAAGAAAGCAGATATGATTCGCAAGAATGCAGTGGAGAGTATTTTAGCAGAACGTGATATATTAATATCTGTGCGCAATCCTTTTGTGGTGAGTCTCTTATGTATTATCATGCTTTGGCTCTAGTTATGTGTTAAAATCATCTATCTCATTTTACTATTATATCTGATAACCTAGGTCCGCTTCTTCTATTCATTCACTTGTCGTGATAATTTGTATCTTGTAATGGAGTACTTGAATGGCGGAGATCTTTATTCCATGTTGAGAAATCTAGGCTGCTTAGATGAAGATGTTGCTCGCATATATATTGCCGAAGTTGTAAGTTTCGTTTTGTGGGCTCTTCAACTTATCTGTCTCCTTATACTTTGGTAACTAAAAATCTGCATCCCCTGTAATAATGAATAGGTGCTTGCTTTGGAGTATCTGCATTCTCTACGTGTGGTTCACCGTGATCTGAAGCCAGATAATTTGTTAATTGCACATGATGGCCATATAAAGGTTCTTTCTCTTGGTTTCTCTGCATAGTTCTTTTTATGCCTTTTATCTTAAATCCTCGTAAATTTACTTGTTTATTTGCCACTCTAGATTGTGCTTTTATTGGTTTTCCTGTCAATTTATGATTCCATTAGTGGCCTTTTATTCGATTGTGCAACTAGTATTTCACCCCTGTTGCACGGACACAAATATACTGTATTTGAGCATTATTGGTGAACAGAGTTTCAAATTTTATATGTAGGTTACTTGTGTTGTTTGTTAGAAAACAAGCTGTAATTGCTAATAGCTCATGAGCAAATATCATTTATGCTTTTAAAAAACACTGAACATAGAAGTTCTCACAGGATATTTTTGTGTGACAACTGAACACACAAAACTTGTATCATGTCTTTATATGTGAAGGACCTTCATGATTCTTACATTCTGAGGTGCAAAAACTCTTGCTGTAAATTTGAACAGTTAACAGACTTTGGGCTATCGAAAGTGGGTCTTATCAACAGCACTGATGATTTGTCGGGTCCTGCCGTCAGTGAAACATCTTTAATGGAAGAAGACGAGCAACCGTTTTCTGCCTCAGAACATCAGCAAGAAAGGCGTAAGAAACGGTCTGCAGTGGGTACTCCTGATTACTTAGCACCTGAGATCCTTCTTGGAACTGGGCATGGTTGGTGCAGCTTCATCCAATTCTTTTTGGTTTAATTTAAGTTAGGCAGAATTGCCACACTGATTATAATGGTAATATCATTTGTTAAAAGATGCCATAATTTTATCAATCTCCCAAAATTAAGCAGGATAAGCTGAGCACCAACAAAAGTGAACCAGAAAACCTTCGCCATTATAGTTCTTGCTCATTGCCTTTTACTGCTTCTTCTGGTTAAAAATTTGGAGATAGAAAAAAAGAGTGAGAGTTCGGCATTGCTTGCTTTCTGTAGGAACAATGCTTGCCAATGTATTGTACTTAGAATTTTAATTTATTTCATTTGTTTATCTGTGAAGTAAGACTTTTCCACTAGGGACCAGGAGTTGAGGTGCATGATTCTGCAGTCTGGTCATCATTACTCTACTTGTTTGAGATTATATACATTGTGGACCAATGAGTTCTAGCATCTTTTTTCCATTTGCTATTTAAGATTTGTTTTTCTAAGTGAAATATACTCATGTATATTTGGTCTATAACGTTCTTTTCGATCTAAAATGCATAACTATATTGTTTATGTGCACCTTTCCTTAGGATTTACTGCTGATTGGTGGTCTGTGGGTGTTATCTTATTTGAGTTGATTGTTGGCATCCCTCCTTTCAATGCGGAGCATCCTCAGGTTATTATACTGTTCGAAACTTTATCCTATCGTTTCCATTATAGCTTTATCTCCACTCATAGATATTCTTCTGTTTTGGTGTATGGCTGAGATTTATATGTAGAGAATAGGAATGTACGTTATACATCTGACTATCTGAGGATATTGTAGACCTACTTAAGCTCGCATATCTTATTTTTGTTGTTGCCATTGATGTGGATAATTTTCCACTTATGCAGAATGGTAAAGCTTTGTATATTTTGGAAGTTTAGCTAGACTTGGGTAGAGTGTGCATATGTGAGTTTGGCTTCGTGTATGTAGACTGGAAATCTAGAACAAAATAGATGAATGAGATGCTTCTGCATGAAATTTAGGGATGTCACTTGGAGTTCCTCTTTTATTTGTTTGTTAGAAGGTCATACCTTTGTGCACTTTTGACTCTCAACTTCTGGCATAATCAACAGAATACATTCTTTGGAATCTAGGATTTACATAAATTCATGTTCTTTTTATTTATGTGTAATTAGATTACCTCTGAAGATATTCTGTCTGTGCTTGTGTTGTGATATTATATTGGGGTTCCATGCTCTATATATCTAATACAATGATCACAAAAAACTCAAATGGTGTCAAGTTCATCGGTTATTATACATGTTCACCTTTGGAAGTATGAGCTTTTAGCGCCATTGATCAACCAATGCCAATTCTCGTAATACTTGAATCTTGATGGAGCAAAAATGGCTGTATTTCTTAGTTGTTCAAATTATAAAAACATGTGAACAGGAATGTAATATCTCAACAAGATAACTGATGCCCTCAGTTAACTCCTGATAATATAGAAATCATCCCCTGCATCCCCTTTACAAGAAAAGTCATACAGTATTTATAACTGGGTAAGGTTGTAAGAATGCTCGAGCAAGGATACCATGATTGAAGTCCAATAACATCCATGTTTGAAGCACCCCCCCCTCCCGACACAAAAAGCCAATTTGACTGCCCTGATTACCATTTCAACAATAGCATCTATTTATTTTTGCTTTATTACTTGTTGTGACAGAATAGAGTAATTGTGTAATCGACAAACGAAAGAACGTAAGGAGACACAGAATTTACGTGGTTCGCCAATTGGCTACATCCACGGGCAAGAACGGAGAACAAATTGTATGATGACTGCAGTTACAGATTTCAGATCTAAGATCACGATCACAGAATTATGTGCTCTACTCCCATATAAATAGGCACACATGAGATCTTATCCTAATTCGGAAACATACTCTTATCCCAATTAGGAAGCATAATCCTATCCTAATTAGGAAACAAATTCAAGGCATACTAACATTACTCATTCTCATATATGGTCCTCAAATTATGTTTCTTATTTTTTCAACTTTCCTTGTAGAAAATATTTGACAACATTCTGAATCGGAATATCCCTTGGCCTGTGGGTCCTGATGAATTGAGCTATGAGGCATTTGATTTGATTGATCGGTAAGAAAATTATTATCTATTTCTGATGCAAGGAAAGTATGAAGCCCAAAGCAGTTGTGCTCTTGTAGTTTCTTCCTATTAAGTTGCTCTTCTTTGTTAGTATTTCTTATTTTAAAGACTACATCATTCTAGTATCACAGTTTTTCAAACAATGCTTACGTACTCTGTATGTGTGGTTTTTATTCATAAAATCTTCTGCATGGTCTAGTTACTGCATACACGCCCTTTTTTGTCAATTCAAATCTCAGTATGACCACGTGCCCATCGGATTAATGTATGTGTAGGTTACGTCTACAAATTCTTTTAGCTGTTTATTTTATTCATTTTGGCATCCACTGGCAGGTTATTAACTGAAGATCCTAATCAAAGACTTGGCGCTGTAGGAGCTTCAGAGGTAGTAACATGTCATGAAATGGCTGCTTTCAATTTCTTCCATTCTCTACCATCCATCTGATAAAAAAAATTGCGTTGCACAGGTCAAGGAGCATCCATTTTTCAGAGATATTAACTGGGATACGCTTGCTAGGCAGAAGGTATTGATTTTATATGTAAATGACCACTGTATTGGTCCATTCTGCCAAAACCAGTGATGACTAAACTTCTTGTGCTCTCTCCCAGGCTGCTTTTGTTCCTGCGTCAGAGGGTGCAACGGATACTAGTTATTTTACTAGCCGCTACTCCTGGAATACGACGGATGAGCATGTTTATGCTGGTAGTGATTTTGAGGATTCCAGTGATAACGGCAGCTTAAGTGGGGGCAGCAGTTGCCTAAGCAATAGGCACGAAGAAGTGGTGTGTACATTGTTTAAATAATTTGAACAGTTCTTTTATACAATGTTTCTATCATCTTAACTCAACTTGGTGGCAACAGCAGGGGGATGAATGCGAGGGACTCACTGAATTAGATTCGAGCAATGATATCAATTACTCCTTCAGCAATTTCTCATTTAAGGTAGTCCAACAAATATTGTTTCTTCTCCAGTTATTAAGATTGCATTTGGTACCATAAAACATTCCCTAATATCAATCAGTTTACAAGTCAAAACCCTACTTCCCCCCTTTCTTTCATCATCAAGAAATTCCCTCCCAATGCTGCTTGAAATGGCAGCGTTTTTTTACACTCAAACAGCTCCCGCGAGGTTTATGTGGATCCCCGCTTCAAGAATCTCGTTCTTGCTGCAATGCAAAGAGCTAGTACCTTATTCATGCTCAAATGCCAGCTTCCTCTATATGTGCTTCTCATTTGGTTTCCTTTTTTTTTGTGACTGCAGAATCTTTCGCAGCTGGCGTCCATCAACTACGACTTACTCACCAAGGGTTGGAAAGATGATCCGCCTACTAATTCCAGTACGTAACCATGAACTCTTCTATCTCTCTCCTCATGTGCTTGCATACATGATTTCTTGGGGTGGATTCCCTTGTAAATATATTTTGGATTATATCGGCCAATTGATCTTGTTTATGATATAAAATGCAGACAAAATTGTATGTACAATGTAAATGTACCAATGAAATGGAGTATAATTTTTGGCGCATGGTATTTGGATTTTGCACCAAAAAATTGATCTTTTAGCCTTGCTGTTGAAATAGAATTGAGTTTTTGGTTCCTCAAGAAATATGATAATCAGAATTGGATTGGGTAAAATAAAATTCAAGGATTATAGAAGTTTTGGTAACAATATTTCTCGTCACAGTGGAGGATTATTTAAACTTTTAAAGGATCTAACAAATAAAAATCCTCCCAAATTTATTGAAAATTTTAAACCCAAGTGGCCTCAAAGCCGAACAGTCTGGCTGGTTTGCAATTTTTGGACCACCTTCTTTATAGTTACTCGCAACAAATATACACAATTTTTTCTAATGACTTAATGTAACACTTTATTTTGAATCCTCAACAAGTCACTCCTTTTTATTTCCTGCGTGAAGTTGCAGATACCTGTCACATTCTCTAAACATCGATATGAAAGTTTATTCATTGCATTCCAACTGATATAGTTGGCTTCATTTATTATTACGATTAGGTTTATTGTGGTTTTTGGTTGCTCATAACTCTAAAGGAGAAAATTTCAATATCCCATATCCATACACCTAATTTGACCGGCAATTCATGGCAATCACATTGGATTTTTCTCAATCAAAACCAATATGGAATTAGTAGCCTAATTTGGTTGGGATTTGAGAATAATTCTCCAAAACAAAGAAAATATCAAAGTACTAAATAGAATGAGTCAAAGGCTAACTAAAAAATTGGAAGGAAGGTTTGGGTATTTTTTGGTAGTTTAATCCTTTTTAATCAAACAATCTTCTTCTTACTTGACAAAATAAAAAAGAAACTAGACAATCAAATGTATAGTATTAATTGAATCAACCATAACCTTGGATATAGAAATAAATTCACCAAGAGCAGGCAGCTGTTACATCTTGTACACTAGGGTACAATCCATATCTTCTCAATCAACATTAAAAAGAAAAGCTCACTCAAAAAGAAAAAGTTAAAGCTAAGTAATAATTACAGAACAGCCATGTCCATGTTCCACCCCCCACAGTCAAAAAAGAGACAATTGTACTAAAAAAATATGAGCTGTGGATTCTGACAAAACAAGAATTGAGAGCTCAACTTTAACATACAAGTACAAGTTGTTCAAGCAGAGATCAATATCCATTCAAATTGTTGATGCTATTTTTTATCCTTTTCTTCCCCTTCAAATCTCAACTAGAATCAACCAATCAATCTGCTTCGCTCACTTGATCTTGCTGCTCCTTGAATCCCCTCAAGCCTGAGGATCGGAGCTCCTCGATGCGGGCGGCGACCTGAGAGATCGGCGGGCGTCTGTCGGGATACTGGGCCGTGCAGTCGATCCCGAGCTGGAGGAGCTGCACCATTTCCTCCTCCACATTGTCGTATCGGAGGAGCTCGAGGTCGAACACCTCGGAGGTCCACTCCTCCCGGACCACGGACTGCACCCACCGGGGCAGGTCAACCCCATCTTCATTCAGGAGAGCGTGCGTGGGGGCCTTCCCCGTGAGCAGCTCCAGCAGAAGGACACCGAAGCTGTAGACATCGGCCCATTGGGAGACTCTGCGGGGGTCAGTCACCTCCGGGGCACGGTAGCCAGCCACGCGAGTGGGGGAGGATGGGGGCCCAACAAGATGGTTCAAGCCGAAGTCAGAGAGGCGAGCGTCATGTGACTTGGTGAGCAGGATATTGGAGGACTTTATATTGCCGTGGGAGACGTCCGGGCCTTGCCGGTGGAGGTATTCGATACCCCGTGCAGCTCCGAGGGCAATGCCGGACCTCATCTCCCAGTTCAACGGCGGCCGTCCGGCTCCCTTGTTTCCTGATCAAGAACCACCATAGATTTTCATAACCAATAAAAAATATTCAGTCTTTAAACAAAACTAGTATACCAATTTTGCTTGCACATGCTACTAGCATTGTTGAAGAGCAGCCAAAAACTAATCAAATAATCACCACTCAAAACAGTTTGTCATTAAACAGCAGTGATTAAAGGGTAATTAATTGCAAGACAGCAGCAGCAATAGGTTATCATCTCACCAACTCCACCTAAAGCAATCAGCATTCCACAATAAAGCTACACTAAACAAACATTACCATCTCAATCAATTAAACAAACCCCACAATTAGAGAGTCCAAGGTTTTGCCAAAACTAAGACAAACTCCACATTTTCTTAAGTCCCAGAAACTCCACACCACAACGCAGATGAGCAAACAATCACAATGCATCAACAACATAAACAGACACAATAGATAAACACGAGATAATATGGCAAAATTAACAAATTGAAGAAGACTGACCATGTAAGAGTGCAGAGAGGCTTCCCATAGGCATGTAGTCATAGACAAGAAGCTTCTCCTCCCTGCTATAGTAGTAAGCCCTAAGAGGCACCAAATTCTGATGATCCATAGCTCCAACACTCTCAATCTTGTCTTTAAACTCCTTCTCCGAAAGAGTGACATCCTTGAGCCTCTTGACGGCCACCACCGTCCCCACCTCCAGCACCGCCTTGTACGCAGTCCCGAACGTCCCCTTCCCAAGCACCTCCGCCGACGCCCTCAGCAGCTCCTCCAAATCAAACACCCTTGCCCCGCTCCCGAAGAACACCAGCTTCTTCGCATTCGCATTCGCCGCATTGCTGTCGTTGCTCTTCGCATTCCCGTTCGCCACCTCGCCGCTGTCAACCTCGGTGGGCTTATTATGCACGGCAGCGGCGGCGGCGGAGGAGTCGCTTTCCTGATTCTTGAACGCCGCCACGTCGACTGCCCGCGACTTCTTCCCGCTCCGCTTCCTACACAGGATGAACAGTATCAACAGCAAGAGAAGCAGCCCTAGAACAGATCCAATTGCAATTCCCGCAATGGCGCCGCCGGAGAGCTTCTTCTTCCCTCCACCGCCGCCGCCACTCGCGACTCCTCCTCCTCCGGCGGCGATGGCCGGAGTTTCGGCGCACACAGTGTCAAGAGGCTTCCCGCAAAGAGAAGTGCCAAGAAATGAGTCCTTCGATCTCCCCACAAGGCCTTCCGGAATGGAGCCGTTTAAATCGTTGAAAGATACGTTGAATTGGTCAAGATTTGGGAGGTTTATCTCCGGAAGATTGCCAGAGAAGTGATTATTCTCCAAGAAAAGGGTGCGGAGACGGGCCAATTTGTTGAACTCGGGCGCAATTGGGCCGGAGAAGTTGTTGGAGGCGAGATTGAGCCTGACGAGGGCGTGGAGGGAGAAGATGGAATCGGGCGGGGTGCCGGAGAAGCGGTTGCCCTGAAGGTAGAGGTTGCGGAGCTGGGTGAGGGAGGAGAGGTCGGAGGGGAGGGGGCCGGAGAGGTGGTTGAGGCGGAGGCTGAGGGTGTGGAGGGCGGTGAGGTTGGAGAGGGCGGGGCCGGGGAGGCTCCCGGAGAGGGAGGCGGCTGGGAGGCGGAGGACGGTCACGCGGTTGTCTTCGCAGAGGACGCCGGGCCAGTTGCATGGGGTGGTCAGGGTGGTGTTCCAGAAGAGGGTGCGGCCGCCTACAGCGGAACGGAGGGCTAGGAGGGCAGCGCGGTCGGAATTGAGATCTGAGACGGCGGCGGCGGAGAGGAGGAGCAGCGGTAGCAGCAGCATTGCTTGGAGTTGGAGAGAGGCGAGTGTAGCAATCGCCATTGTCGCGTGTGTAGAGAGAGAGAGAGAAAAGGGCTAATTAAGGTGTGAAGAAGAAATCACTGGAGAGGTTGGGAATTAGTTGGGGAGTTGTGCGTGTGTAATCGCCAGTGACTGTGTGTCTCTGTAGAGAGAGAGAGAGAGAGAGAGACAGGCTGGAAAGAGGAAAATAGAATAAAATATTTTGTTGAGTATATTCATGATTAATTGAGACTGCAATCAATCTGCTATCAAATTCAGGTTTAATGGGCATAATTGTGTTTTATGAATTGTAATCCCAGATTATAACGAATTTTAATTAATAGTCTTGGTTTAGTTTATTCTTTGTATGGGATAGAAGGGCTAAATTAATGGTTTGAGGGAATATATACCGACAAACGAATTTTAGCATATAAATCGTCAACTACTAAACTAGCTTTACTATTTCAACAGTATTGTTTCTTAAACAATAGAGTACTATATAATAATTCAATTATGTAGCTCACGCCTAAATAGGTAATATTTGTATGATATGAATAAAGTTTTGATGGGTGCATTTGATGCTAGGGCCAGTTATATAATAAGTCAAACCGAGAAGCAATAGATAAATCAGGTTTAACACATTTAACACATACTACTTGGCTACATCATAAATTTGAAATGCATGTATGACACATCAACAATATTTACATGTGGCGGTTCAATATAATATTCTTTTGTGGAAATTTAAAAAAAATATTAAAATTTGTGTTTTTTACAACTGATTTTAAAGTTTAAGACTGATTATTATGTAATCAAAATTCCTGGTTTTTATGACAATTTATCCAAAGTATATTGGTATTAGGAAATGCTTCGTAGATTTCCTAATCTTGATTAAGGATTAACGGTGTGAAATACTATTCATTATACCGCGGTTCTTACCGAGAACCGAAAGGTTAGAACCGAAGAACCGATTAGTGAGTTTAATTTTAATTTTTATAGATTAATTTTAATTTCATAAACCATACACCTTTCAAGTTTCAAAAAACAATGCTTTGATAGAAACCAAACTCTATATCCCTATAATTTGTCTGCATTTCTAACCAGAGAAAACACAAATCATCATTCTGATTCAATAACCAATCTCATGAAGCTACTTTGTTTATTAAATTTGGAACTTCAACGTATTAGGTAAATATGGATTATTAGCAAATAACTTAAAATTCTCATATTGATATAGGTACATTGACTTATCTTCCATGAAAAAATTACCTAGTGATTGCAATGAAGTTAATTCAAATATCTCGTGAGCTCTCTCATCTAAATTCTCGTAGCACACCGGCACCTCTGCTCTCTCCCACGCCGCCGCTGACGAGGCTGCTACTCTCTCCCACGCCGCCGCCGCCGCCGACGAGGCTGCTGCTTTCTCCTCGCTGCGCCACTCTCTCCGACGAGGCAATGAGAGGCTGCTGCTCTCTCTCACGCCGGCGACGACGAGGCTGCTGCTCTCTCCACACCGCTGCTCTCTTCGACGATGCTGCTGTCCAACTCTCCACGATGATGCTCTCTCCTTCGGTGGAACCGAAGAACCGGTAGGTTAGGACCGATCGGTTCCTCAAGAACTAAAGGTTCAGTTACGGTTCTCGTATTTGGAAAAAAAAGGAGTTGGTTAACCGACTAATCGGTTCGGTTAGAACCGAACCGACCGTTTTCCCACTCCTATTTGATGGTAATTTTTTATATGTGAATTTTAAGTATCTTAGTTTTTAAAATTACTCATTTGGTTCCATTTTAAGTATGCAGTATAAAAGCAGAATATGATTTGGAGAGAAGAGAATATATGAACAGATAATTGATGCCTTGTCAAAAGAAAGAAAAAAAAATTGATGCCTGGTCAAACTACAAACCTTTGAAAATTGATAAAGAAGCTTATGAAATTGCGTATATTAGAGCATTTCCAATAGCGGCGAGCGCACCGGCTAGCCGATTCTTGGCGCTCGCCGGTTCGCTCGCCGAACCATTGCAGCCGGCGAGTGCCAAATCGACGAGAAAAACAGCGAGCGCACGCCGATTCCCGAGCGCTCGGCGATCTCCTGGCCGCCATTGCAGGCTCCAGATCGGCGAGCGAGATTTTTTTTTATTTTTACTGTAATTTTTTTTGTTAATGTACTTTTTTTTAATTAATGTACTTTTAAAAATTTTAATATTATTATTGAATTTTCTCGTATATGTGTCGTAAATTTAATTCCGTATTTTGTGTGATTGTTAATTATTTGTTTTTAATAATTTTGTTTATTGTGGCTTGGCTATTGCTTGTCCCGATGATGTGATAGGAGGAGTTTTAGTGTTGATGATGTGGCAGGAGCAGTTTGTGGCTGAGCTATTCTTATTGGAGATGCTCTTATATAAATATTAACATAAGATTGAACCTGAATTGCTAGTAGTAAGGCCACCCGCAACGCATCATGCCGGGACAAGACGGCGGCGAGACGCGTTGCAGCGTCCCATCCCGCCGAGACGGAAGGCGAGCCGTCTCGCCACGCGCCATGCGTGACGCCCACTCGCCGGCCCGCGAGTAGGCATCATCACGCTGACGCAATAAATTATTTTTTTTAAAATTCGAATTTAAAAAAATAAAAAAGTAAAAAATAAAAAATTGAAATACGATAATATTACCGTTATTATTACCGTTTTTCTTTTTTTATTTTATTTTTTTACTCTATAAATACTCCTAATTCATCCTCATTTCACACACAAATACACGACTATTCTTCCCAAATCATCTTCATTTTCTCTCCAATTTTCATCTAACCTCTTATCACAAAATGTCCGGCGATGGAAACTCTGGCGGTGGCGGCTCCGGCGGGTTTGACATCAACGCGTTCGGCGACTGGGGGGGCATATACAATGTCCTGGGTGGTGGTTCCGGTTCGTCGACGTCGGGCACCCAGGTTTTGTCGACGCGGGGAGTACCAACCACCCCATTTTGATGTGGATGCATACGCCCGTCCCTTCGCCCCGAGGTATTAGCAGAGATTATCCCAGATTCGGGAGGATTATTCGGCTGAACCCACTCCGGAAGGAGCCGAGGCGGTGGAAGCTCCAGGGCGGAGGCGGCCGAGGAGGAGGAGGAGGAGGATCTAGGCCAACATCCGTACAGCCCCAAAGAAACGCTGGTTGTGTACAATGCTTGGATCGGCGTCTCGTACGATCCGATCGTCGGGAATCAACAATCCCGGAAGTGCTTCTGGGAATAGGTCACCGAGGCCTATCACGAGATTAAGCCGAAAGGGTCCCGCTGCCGCACATTTAAGATGCTTTGTGCTCACTTTGACCGAGTCGACAGAGAGGTCAAAAAATTCTGCGCCATCTACAAGAGTGAAGCGGCTCATTACCAAAGCCGAGCCACGGGAGCCGACATTCTGAGGTCGGCTTTGAGAGTCTACTTCGACGACACTGGCAAACAATTCAAACATGTCGATGTTTGGGAGGTCGTCAAAGACGAGGAAAGGTGGGCCGGCGATGTCCGGTCCAGCTCGGGCTCGACCTCAAAGCGCACGAAGCACACAACGGGTGGCCAATACTCGTCTAGTGAGGGCGGTTCGGGCAGCGCCGCATAAGAGTTTACCTCGCAGGAGGTTGAGGGCACGACAGACGATGCCGGGGGGTCTTCTCGTGGGCGCTGTCGGCCGCAAGGGGGAAATGCGGCGAAGGCGGCTAGAGGGAGGAGGGGCCGAGCCGAATCAAGTAGGGCTGGCAATTTTCGACACGACACGATAATCTGACACGAATCTGCACGAAATTATTGGGTTGGGGTCAAGTCTTATTGGATCCGTGTCTTTATCGGGTTGACCCATTAAGAACCCGATAATTTCGGGTTGGGTTCGGGTCGGATGCGGGTCGGATACGGGTAACCCATTAAGAAATAATATTATTATTTTTATTATTATTTAAAAATATATATATTACTTTAATTTTTTAATTTCTTATAAATTAGGTTTAAATAGTATAAAACGAATTTTAATTGTGTAAATTAGGTTAAAAATTAAGATTTAATCGTGTAATATTAGGTTTTAATCGTGTAATATTTGGTTCAGGTTGTTATCGTGTCGTGTCAACCCATATAATATCGTGTCGATAACGGGTTCGTGTCGGGTGCAGGTTGTGTTCGGATTTGAAGGTAGCAGGTCGGGTTCGTGTTCGGATTTATAGTTTTCTTAACAGGTCGGGTTCAGGTTAGGCCTTATTGGGTTGGGTCATTATCAGGTTGACCCGATAACGACCCAATCCGCACGATTTGCCAGCCCTAGAATCAAGCCAGGCGGGCTCAGGCTCGGGGGCACCCTCGAACTCCCTAACGTCCATGTACATGACCGCCACAATGGCGGACACTTCCCGCATGACGCCTCCCCAATACCAAGCCTATCTTGCCGGAATTGAGTTTATGGCAAGACAACTTGGTATTCCGCCTCCAGGTGGCTTCAGTGCACCCCCACCGCCTTCGGGGGATGATTCGCCGGCGGAGTAGTTTTTTTATTTTCTATAAAATTGTATTTTAAGTTATGTAATTTTTATTTTTTTTGGATTTTAATTATGTGTTTTTTTTTGTTTTTTGAATTTTAAGTTGTATTTTTATTTTATGTTGTAATTTTATTTTATTTAATGAAGTGTGTTTTTATTAATTGAATTTGTTGGAAATAAAAATAAAAAATGAAATTGAATGAATAGTAATTTAAGAGACGGTTAAGGGACGGATAAGAGATGGAGGGTTGCAGGTTCCGTCCCTTAGTTAAGAGATGGAGTAAAAAAGTACAGTGGAGCCCAAGAATAGTAATTTAAGAGACGGTTAAGGAACAGATAAGAGACAGCGTGGTAAATGACCTTATATACTCATGTGTGGGCGGTGGAGGAGATATGGTCACTTTAACTTACATGTAAAAAGTAGCCAATAAAATTAATGCTACTATTTGAATAGAATGATTTCAATGTTTGAACACATTATAATGGTAAAAAGAGATTAGTATAACCTTCATTAAAGTGTATTTGCTCGAAAAGTAAGATAGGAAATTAATAGTAATATAGTACTATATAGGAGAGAAACAGGTAGTAAATGAATTCACTGACATAGTAATGTAAATAGTGTTTGTTATACTACTAAACTGATTAGTATATTTATAAAAAAGAATTCACAATGACATAGTAATGTAAATAGTGTTTGTTATACTACCAAACTGAATTAGTATATAATATATTTATAAAATAGAATACGGATAATAAAGAAAAATGTGGAATTTGTTAGCTTATTTTATTGGAAACACCACATATTTTATTGCCTTCACACAGTGGAGGAGTATAAAAGATGTCCAAAACGCTCTTATTATTTTATTTTATCTTCACAACAGAATTACAGATAATACACTATTTTATTGACTACTAATTATGGTAACGTCTGTGTTAATTTTGGTGTAGTAACTATTTAAGTTCAATGAATTGGTTGTGTGCCGATTTTATCACGCGATTAGTATTAGGTTCAGTAAAACACAAATAATAATTGAAGATGACGACAATGTTAGACATGTTTCCGACTTAAAATCATTTTACTGTGATATGTAGATGCAGATTGCATAACTTGAAAGTTGAGGGACTTGATAGCAAAATAGAAAAGAGTAAAAGGGGAGAAAAGAAGAGTTAGCTCCCAACGGCTATTTCTGTTTTGGAGGTTACAACCGGAGCGGTTCCGAGCAGTTTTGAGCTCGATTCAGCTGAGCTATCGGTGAGTTCTCACAACCCACATATATATGGGGTTAATTCAGTTAGAGATTGGTTGATCAAGAAAAAGAGAGTCATTTTCTGTGTGAGGAAGTCAATGTTGTAGAGTGAGCTCTCGAGTTTGAGCATTTTGATTTCTTGAGTGATTCTCAGTGTGATTCTTGAGCGATTGTAATCAAATACTTCGATTGTGATTGTGCGTTGAATAAATTGGTTGAAAGCTTCTCCGTGGACGTAGGTCTTACGACCTAACCACGTAATTGTGTGTGTTCTTCCATTTTGTTTAATTCTCTGTTATTAGTTGTTGTTTTTGGCCGGATTTCTCCGCCGAATTCTAACAAATTGGCGCCGTCTGTGGGAACCAAGGGTTTGATTGTTGATCGACGAGATGGCTTCGGCAAAGATCGATGTGGAGAAATTCACGGGGAAGAACGATTTTGGTTTATGGAGGCTGAAGATCAAAGCAGTGTTGATGCAGCAGGGTTTATGGGAGATCTTGATTGAGAAGGATCAGAAGCCGACTGAAGGTGAAGAGAAGGTTGATCCGAAGAACCAGGAGCTCCAGCATAAGGCCTACAACACCTTGATTCTTAGCCTTGGTGATCGAGTATTAAGGGAAGTTTCAAAGGAGGAAACGGCTGCTGGAATTTGGGCAAAGCTTGAGTCACTTTACATGACCGAGTCTCTTGCTAATCAACTACATCTCAAACATAGATTGTTTGCATTTAAGATTACTGAATCAAGAAGTGTATTGGAGCAGTTAGATGAGTTTGGGAACTGTATTGACGATTTAGAGAATATTAATGAGCAACTCAAGGATGAAGATAAGGCGCCCTTGCTTTTCAACTCTCTGCCAAAGTGTTATGAATAATTTAAAGATGCCATACTCCTTGGCAGAGACTCCAAGATTACCTATGAAGAAGTACACTCTGCACTCAAGCTCAAGGAATTCCGGAAAGCTTCTAGAAAGGTCACTGATCCAGCAGCAGAAAGTCTTAGTGTTAAGGCCGCAGGTATGAAGCCCTCCAAGAACAAGAAGGCTGCATCTGATAAGGGCAAATCCCAGCCTCAAAAGGAGTCAGATCAAAAGGAAACCAGGTCTTGCCACTGGTGCAAGAAGCCCGGACATTTGAAGAAAAACTGCTATGCTTGGAAAAGGAAGCAGGCAGAGCTGAGCAACCTGTACATACAGCTGATATTACAGAAATGGTTGAAGAGGGACATATCTTGAATATTTCAGATGAACAAATCTTGGGGTCTTGGGTGATGGACTCAGGCTGCAGTTTTCACATTACCTCAAATAAGGCATGGTTTTCTGATATGAAAGATGCAGAAGGATCAGTGCATTTGGGGGATAATCACACTTGTGATATAAAAGGAATAGTGATGCGAATCAAATTGTACATTTTTATTCCCCTAACTTTACATGATTTATATTGTTTGATGCTTGCAAAAATATGTTTTATGGTGTAGGAATGAAGCTCGGATGGTGAAAAAGTTGTGCAAGACTGCCCAATATGACAGACTGCCCAGTTTGCGTCGTGTGTCCAGAAAGCTCTCAAAATGAGGCACCCGGCCGGGTGTATTTTATGCCTAATAAAATACCCGGCCGGGTATGATGTTAGAACACGAAAATTCCAGCAATTCCTCAAAATTGGTCACCCGGCCGGGTGAATTTTATGCCCAATAATCCACCCGGCCGGGTGGATAAATTATAACTGCAATATTGCAGTTAAAGGTGGCAGGATTAAAGGAGGGAAGAGAGAGAGAGTGATGGGACATTATTTTTGGGGAGTAGGTGAGAAAAAAAGAAGAGGGGGGAGAAAAGGGACGGCTGGGACGAAAATTGCAGAGGAAGGAAGGGAGATCCAATCTTCATCATCCCGGAGGAGATTTGCTACCATCTACACATCAATTTCATGAGTTCTTCTTGTTTATTGGTTGTTGATGTGTAACTAAATTCTCACGTTGCTCCTAATTTGTGAAAGATGTAAATTACTTTAGGATTCTATGGATTAATATTATTCTATGATCTTTTCTACGGTGCTTTTTACGTTGAATTATAATTCCGGCCTGATTTATGATTCAACATTGTCTTTTAGCCAATGTCTCTTTAACTTGGTTAAAAGGTGGAAACGTAGGTAAAGAGTTTAAGATTTGTATCGTGTTCAGCATATGAATCTTGGATAAGTTAATTTACATGTCGTTACAATAATTGTTGGATATTTACTATGCGTCTGTAGGAATGCTTAATTGATTTTGTAAATGAATCATGTACGTTGGAACGTAGAAGTTGGATTAGAGCTTACTATGCGTCTGTAGGAGTGATAATCCGATGAGTACGAATTTGATCTTAGTGTTCAGCAAGGTTAAATTCAAGCATCTACGAACATGTTCAGTGTGAGTAGAATGAACGAGATTATTACAACTTTCATTAGATTAATCTTTAATCCATAGGTTAATTGGTCCGTTAAGTTAATTCACATCTGGAGCATATTAGGAGCAACGTTCTATATCTCTTGAGTTTCTCTTTTTTCATTCTTTAGTTTTCAATTTATTTATTAATCTTGTCAAACCTTGTTAAATAGCCTACGCCTCCCTGTGGTTCGACACTCGAAGTACTACAATCGACTCTGTACTCTTGCAGATTCGTTGTAATATTAGAGTCAATTTATTAAACTTGTGTGAACTTTACCATTAATATTTGAACTTGAAAATTACACATCAAATAGGTAGCATAAAGTTGAGTATACATGATGGATCAACCAAGATACTCTTTGATGTGAGATATATCCCAGAAATCAAAAGAAATCTGATATCTTTGGGAACTCTTGAAAGGAAGGGAACGATTTTTAGCTCGGTTGGTGGTGTGTTGCAGGTGCTAAAAAATGGCAAAGTTGTGATAGAAGAAGTTAGAAGAAATAGCCTCTATTATCTGAAGGCAAAGGTTATAGGAGCAGAGGTTAATGCAGTACAGAAAGTTGATTTAGCTACATGGCACAGAAGAAATGGGGCATGTAGGTGAAGCTAGAATTAAGAATTTAGTCAAGAAGGGACTGATTCAGTGTGATCAGTCAACTGCTGCTGTGGATTTTAGTAGTTGTGAGCAGTGCATATTGTCCAAGAGCAAAAAGCAAAGTTTCAAGGCAGCAAAGCATACCTCACAAGCTCCATTGGATTATGCACACTCAGACATTTGAGGGCCATCACAGACTATTAGCACAGGTGGAGGAAGGTACTTTCTGTCTATAATAAATGATTTTTCTAGAAAACTATGGATATATGTTATGAAGGAAAAATCAAAAGCTTTCTCTAAGTTTAAAGAATGGTGCAAGAAGTAGAATTAGATAAAGGAAAAACTCTGAAATGCCTTAGAACAGATAATGGTTTGGAGTTTCTATCACATGAGTTTGATCAACACTGCAAGGAAAGAGGTATTAAGAGGCATAGAACTGTCCCTAATAACCCCCAACAAAATGGAGTTGCAGAGAGGGCTAATAGGACAGTTTTGGAAATGGTGAGGTGCATGTTTTTCACTTGATGCCTAAAACTTTCTGGGTAGAAGCAGCTTCTACAGTGGTCATTTTGATCAACAAGTGCCCATCATCGGCCATTGACTCAGAGACTCCAGACATAAAGTGGTATGGTTCACCTAGGGATTATTCAAGGTTGAAGACCTTTGGGTGCAAGACTTATGCACACATAAAGTAGGGCAAGCTTGAACCTTGGGCTCTAAAATATGCATTGCTGGGATATCAGAAAGGGGTCAAGGGCTACAGATTATGGTGCACAGAGCCAAAGAATGGCAAAGTAGTAATCAGCAGAGATGTCACTTTTTAAGAAAATGAATTTTCTTATCTAGGCACACAAGCAGCTAGCACTCAAGTTGAGGTTGGAGCTGACTGGAGATGGGAATGAGGAGCATTCTGATGATGAAAGTTCAGAGACTATACTCCCTGATCCAGAGCCTGCACCCAAAACTCCACCACAATGAAATATTGCAACAGGAAAGGCTAGAAGGCAAATAAAACTTCCTTCTAGGTTTAATGATTACAGTATGCTTTACTATGCTTTGGCTCTAGCAGAAGAGGTGGAGTATCATGAGCCATCCTCATATAAGGAGGCCATTAGAAGTCAGGAGAAAGACAAATGGTTGAGAGCAATGCATGATGAAATTGATTCTTTGTATAAGAATCAAACTTGGATTCTAGTGCTTAGGCCTCATGGTCAGAAAACCATAGGGTGTAAATGGATATACAAAAAGAAGATTGAAGCATTCAATAACAATAAAGTGAGGTATAAAGCCAGGTTGGTGGCTAAGGGATTCACTCAGAAAGAAGGAATCGACTACAATGAAATTTTTTCACCTGTTGTGAAGCATGCCTCTATCAGAATCTTGCTTGCTATAGTGGCTCATAGAGATTGGGAATTACATCAATTGGATGTAAAAACAGTTTTTTTACATGGTGAGTTGGAAGAAAGGATCTACATGGAGCAGCCACCAGGTTTTGTCAGAAAAAGAGTTGAGCAGAAAGTCTGTTTACTCAAGAGAAGTTTGTATGGTTTGAAACAGAGTTCCGGACAGTAGTATTTGAGATTTGATAAGTATATCCAGAAGTTAGGCTTTGAGAAGTCTATATATGGTAGCTGTGTTTTCATAAAGAGAAAGGGCAGTCTACCAATTGCTTATCTTTTGCTTTATGTAGATGACATGCTCATTGCAGCAACAAATATGGAAGAGATCATATCAGCAAAGAAAGGATTGGAGTCTGAATTTGATATGAAAGATCTGGGGATGCAAAAAAGAATCTTAGGTATGGATATTGTCAGGAGCAGACATGAGAAAAAGCTTTGGCTCACACAAAAGGATTTTATTTGTAAAGTTTTGAAAAGGTTTCAGCTTGACAAGAGCAAACCGTTTTCAATACAGGGCATCAATTCAAGTTGAGTGTGACTCAGATACCAGAGACAGCAGCTCAGAGGAAAGAGATGGACAAAATCCCATATGCAAGTATAGTTGGGAGTGTGATGTACACGATGGTGTGCACAAGGCCTGATGTAAGCCATGCTATAAGTGTTGCAAGCCATTTCATGGCAGATCCTGGCATTGAACATTGACATGCTTTGATATGGATCTTGAGGTATTTGGGAGGGACATCTGATTACAGCATCATGTTCTCTGGTGCTCAGGGAAATGATCAAGACCCATTGGTAGGGTTCTGCGACTCAGATTTTGCAGTCAGCTGTGACACAAGGAAGTCTCAAACTGGGTATATTTTTTGTTTATTTGGCTCAGCGGTGTGTTGGAAGTCCTGCCTACAGTCAGTGGTGGCATTATCTACTACGGAAGTTGAGTATATTGTATTTATTGAGGCTGTGAAGGAAAGTTCCTGGCTGAAGGGAATATTGTCTGATTTTGGGATAAAGCAAAAGGCAGTATATGTATTCTGTGACTCTAGCAGTGCCATTTGCCTCACCAAGCACCAGACCTTCCATGAGAGAAGTAAACATGTAGATGTGAAGTTACACTTTATCAGGTATGAAGTGAACAAAGGGGCTGTGAAAAGTGATGAAGATATCCACTGAAGATAATGCAGCGGATATGCTTACCAAGACTCTGCCATGTTCTAAGCTTAAGCATTGCTTGGACATGGTCAGTGTAGTCCAACACTGAAGAAAGTAAGGGAAAGAGAAGCAGATCAAGTTATTCAATCATGATCCAAGGTGGAGAATTTGTGATATGTGGACGCATATTGCATAACTTGAAAGTTGAGGGACTTGATAGCAAAATAGAAAAGAGTAAAAGGGGAGAAAAGAGCTCCCAACGGCTATTTCTGTTTTGGAGGTTACAACTGGAGCGGTTCCGAGCAGTTTCGAACTCGATTCAGCTGAGCTATCGGTGAGTTCTCACAACCCACATATATATGGGGTTAATTCAATTAGAGATTGATTGATCAAGAAAAAGAGAGTCATTTTCTGTGTGAGGAAGTCAATGTTGTAGAGTGAGCTCTCGAGTTTGAGCGTTTTGATTTCTTGAGTGATTCTCAGTGTGATTCTTGAGCAATTGTAATCAGACACTTCGATTGTGATTGTACGTTGAATAAATTGGTTGAAAGCTTTTCCGTGGACGTAGGTCTTACGACCGAACTACGTAATTGTGTGTGTTCTTCCATTTTGTTTAATTCTCTGTTATTAGTTGTTGTTTTTGGCCGGATTCGTCCGCCTAATTCTAACAGTTACTAAATTGTCTGTATATAGTTTCGATCTTTCAATCATTTTGTTTGTATTCTAGTATAGTTGCAATGCATGTTGCCATAATATGTGTAAGATGCTAATTAATCAAATGGAAACTCATTAATGTAGGAACCAGCTTAGGTACTTTTTTATTCCCAAGGTCGAAATTAGAACAAAAGTTTTGTACATAAAGCATAACCAAAGGTGACATATTTTCAATAACAAAACATAAAAAAATTGGGACTAAGCCATAAAATAGGTTAAATCACCTAATCTTATAGTAATATAAGTGAAGCTAAAACCTCTGACCTTGAAGAGTATATTAGGAATATTGTTAGAAATATTGGGATTAAATTCTCAAGCTGTATATAGGCAGTACTCTACCTATTTCAATTGAAGGAATATGACAACAATAAGTAGAATGGAAATTACAATGAAAAATAAATAAACCAGCCTATAAGTCGAGTTGAGAAAAATCCTCTTTTCGCAAGATAAATTATGTCTCGGCTAGTACTCACGGATTGTGGTATTGTCCTAAAAAATAAAACTACCTTCTCCATGCGTGTAGAACTAGACAATGCTCATAAGCACCTCAAATCCGCTAGACACCGGCGAACTTGATGGAATTTCAAGATTCGAACTAGACAATGCTCATAAGATGCACACTAAAATGTAGAGAGAGGGAATTGAGAATGATTTGTTTGTTTTTTTTCCATCTCTCAAACCCACCTATTTATATGATAGGGGAGACCACATAAAAATTCTTGGTATTAAGGCACCTCATAAAACATTTGGAGGTTACTTGACTTAGGTGAAAGGTCATAAATCTTGGCCAAATGAAAAGCTAAAAGTCTTTCTAGATTTCACACGTTCACAATAGTGCGTACTCAACCATCATGATATCGAAATCCAAAGTCATCATATCCTAATTGGCCCATCTCAAAAGCGCTATAAGCAAACATGTGATGGCGACTAATTAAAGAAGGGTCTTGAACAAGATTGTTAACAATACTTGCTCCAAGGCGACTATGTAAGAGTAATAGGTATTCAACTTCACCCAAGAGTGTCACATAACTACAAGGGAGTGTAACATCTTCCGTCGGGAAGGGAGGACATTGGTAGGCGTAGTGGAACAACCACATCATAGACAAGGGACAATCTTCCCTGTTGCAACCGGGAGCCGCCATCGTTGATCTATTAGGAACCGACGATGGGGATCGGTCTAACCTATCACCCAAATATTGATACACAAAGATAACATTTCTCTAACAGAATTGTTCATAAAAGCCTAGTTTCCAGAATCGTGACTATATGTCCAAAAAAAAGGGACATATCCAAATTTAACTCTTTTTAAAATGAGATAGTGAAAGAACCTATAGTGCACCCCACTGCTACAAGAAAAGAAAATGAAAAACCAAAAATGAAAATTTCAAATCGAAAATAGAAAATAAAGTGGGGGCTGATGATGGGATTTTTGCACACCAATTATTATCCTTTTTGGTATGAATTTATTTTTTATATATGATGATGGGGTATGCTATATTAATTTTGTGCTTGGGTAGGCCCAACAACACCCTTTAAAGCTGGCATTTAAATTTTGTTTTATTCATTATGCTTTTTGTTTTTCGAGTGAGCAATAAAAATAGCTTCTGTACTTTGGTATTCTCACTTTTACAAGGATAAGAAAATTAATACTATATGTATTTGAAGTTTCTATACTCAGTATTATAGGATGTTCAAGGTTTTTTTCACTTTTTTTTTATACGAAAATTCCATTTTTAATGTAGAGTGAAATACATAAATGGTATATTGATACGAGTTTATTATTATTATTATTATTATTATTATTATTATTTAGTTTAGATATTATAGGGATTTAGCATATCTTTTTCTATATCTTTGTTTTCTTGTTCATTAAGTCAGTAGCATTATAAAATAGACTGTTATCTTTTTTATTCATTCAATCAATATATGAAATTATCATTCTTTTGGCTCAATTGAGTAGCAAACAAGAAACATCTCCTAAGGTTGCCGACGAGGCTGATCTCGCGCTCAACCGCCCCTTTTTGCCGTCCAAGTCACGACCCAACGTTGGGCGCTCGACAACGACGACATCTCGTTTCTTGATTTTGTGTGGAAATCGACGTTAAGGAGGACGATCCTTAACAACTGGTGCTTTCATTGAGAGCTCAGCATCCTTCGTCTGCGTTTATCCATATCCCCAAATAAATCACCACCATTTCTACCGCAACCACGATTCAGTCCGTCAACATGTCATACGACTACGCCGGCTATCGCTGTCGTCAATACGACTTCCCTCAGGCCACACAGTCATTCCGTCCCTACCAGCAGGCCCAACCTCGCCGTGTAACCAGTTGGGACCCTCCGAGCAGCCGGGTGGAAGTACTCCGCCCGCCGTCGTGGCCTGATCCAGAATTACCCTACGTATCACACCACTTGGATCCACCTGATCATCGCCCACGGCCGAGATACCAGGCCATCGGGTGCCGCGATCGCACGCAAGACGCTTGGCCCGGACACCGCGGTGGCTACGTCGAGGGGGGTGGCCGCCTATCTGATCACGGAGATCATCACACCCAATTAGGGTTTGATCGCTACCCGACAACCGCAACGCAGCGGCACCGCCCAACGTGCTGGGACCCACCAGCGCAACAGCAGGACCACGGCTACCCGACCGTTGACAAGGCCCGACGCTCGGAGACGTGCTGGGACCGACCTCGCCCTCGGGAGGATGTAAGAGCGCGAGTCCAGCCCGCCTCCCACCATCCCCGCTACTTCACCGAAAAGCCAACGCGGGACCTGTACAGTCAGCCCGCACGTGTGACCAGTCAAACTCCGGAGCAGCCACGCCTACCGCTAATACGGGTCTCCCAGGCGGAGAAGTCAGAACGGTCCAGGTTGGGTCTATGCTGGCACTGTCCCGAGAAATGGGTGATGGGACATGTGTGTAAACAACGCATTCTCTGTTATGCGGATGATGGGGAGGAGTTTGAGGAGAACATTCAAGATGAGAATTTAGCTGAAGAGAAAACTAATAGTACTCCCACGATAGGATTCGGTGATGATGTTCCCAATGACATTACCGATGTTCACAATGATGGCGCTCCTCTTGATGTTCCAAACAACGAGTCCCCTGGAGAGTTCGTCACGAACAAAGGGATTGTCATGAACGACAACAAGTCACTGCAAGTGCTCGTTGGGGTATATGATGAGAAGATTGGTGAAAAGGAGGAGACAATGCTAGAAGATAAAGAGGATGATGGTTCTATTGGTGATTACACTGCTTTCCACGAAAGTGCTTGTGTCTATAAGGATTTGAATGTTGGTGATGTTACAAGTCTGAATCAACGATCAACATCGCTCGACGCCGATCCAAGGTTGATTCCTCTGCGAAATAACACGCCGTGTTTGAGCATTCATGACTGTGTGGCAGAACTTTCCATTTTAGCGTTGAATTTGGACGACCACATTAGTCTACCTTTGTTGATTTTTTATGGAGGTGAAGAAGGGAGACGTTCAGCTGTTCGATGTGTGTTTGATCCAGGAGGAGTTGCCACGCCGAAGCTTCTGATTTCAACTTTCCTTTTTGCTTCGTGGTTCCCACCTTGAGGACAAGGTGGATTTTAACCGTGGGGGAGTTGATACGAGTTTATTATTATTATTATTATTATTATTATTATTATTATTATTATTATTATTATTTAGTTTAGATATTATAGGGATTTAGCATATCTTTTTCTATATCTTTGTTTTCTTGTTCATTAAGTCAGTAGCATTATAAATAGGATAGACTGTTATCTTTTTTATTCATTCAATCAATATATGAAATTATCATTCTTTTGGCTCAATTGAGTAGCAAACAAGAAACATCTCCTAAGGTTGCCGACGAGGCTGATCTCGCGCTCAACCGCCCCTTTTTGCCGTCCAAGTCACGACCCAACGTTGGGCGCTCGACAACGACGACATCTCGTTTCTTGATTTTGTGTGGAAATCGACGTTAAGGAGGACGATCCTTAACATATATGTTCTTTCACTTTCGCACATAAATGATACATAATCTTTATTTTATATCGTTTTTGGTACTCGTGACAAAAATAACCCTAGGTACCAAACATGTGATTTTTTTGTTATGGAGGATATTTTTGGAAATTTCAATTAAATAACATGTGATTTTTTTTCTTCCTCTTATTTCTTTTTTTCTTCTTTAGTTTCTTCTTTCTTTTTACTCCCTCCGTCCCTGAAAATTTGTCACTTATTTCTTTTTTCGTCTGTCCCTCAAAATTTGTCACATTTCACTTTTACCATTTTTTGTAGTAGACCTCACATTCCACTAACTCATTCTCACTCACATTTTATTCTAAAACTAATATATAAAAATATGACTCACATGCCATTAACTTTTTCAACTCATTTTCTATTACATTTCTTAAAACCCGTGACGGGTCAAATGGTGCCAAATTTTAAGGGACGGATGGAGTAGTATTTTATCTTCCTTTCTTCTTTCTTTTTTCTCCTTAGTTTATGTTTCCTCTTTTTTCTTTTCTCTTCTTTTTCTTCTTTCTTTTTAGTGTTTTATACATACATTTAATTGCATTCATATTATAAATTAAGAACAAAACACCTAATTAAATTAATTATATAAAGTAATTAAATCAATTGAATATATTTTATTAAATTATTTTATACTCATTTTAAGATTGAAACACCTAACTAAAAATATTCAACTCTTTATATCATTATGAATACAATTCACAATTTTAAAATTTTATTAAGACTACATTGATTAGTTATTAATTTAATATAAAATAATAGTAATAATTATAATTATAATTATTATTATATAATATTATATGATTCATAATTTAAGTAATTATACTATAACTATTTATTAATTACTACTAGTTTTTAGTATTATAACAATATTATTATTATAATAATTAAATATAATTATAACTATAATTATAATTAAATATATTTGAATGATATTAAAAAATAAATTAATTATAAATTTATAACATCAAAATAATAATATTAATATTGATTAATAATAATAGAATAAGGAGTGAGGAGAATGAGAGAAAATATTATAATATCACTTTTGGTACTAATTTTGTGTATGCCCAAATTATTCTTTATGACACAAATGGGAAAAAGTATTTGTTTAGGGGCATTTTGGGGTGAAAATTGCACCAAATACCAAAAATGTGATTTCTAGGTAAAAAAAAACGATATAAAATAAAAATCAGGTATCACTTATGTGCGAAAGTGAAAGATCATGTATCATTCACATAGTTCACTCTTTGACATAAGACTATAAGTCATTTTGTAACTTCAGACAATTAAGTCATTCTAGGTGGATGGGGAAATATAGCCGCAAACAAGAAAATAATTGCTCCTTTGATCATAAGTCATAACCCTACACTTTTCATCCTTTATATGGTAACAAATAATCATAATTTCAAATTTAGTATACATGTAATTATTTGCATGAAGGGCAAATCTAGTCTATCATTAAATACATGAATGGATCTGAACCTCAATTTATCTTATGAAATTAACTTAGTAAAACAATTTCACAGAAAAATTTAATCTACAAAGAAAAAAATGAATTATCTTTTCTTTATTTTCCTTCTCCACAAACAGACAATACTTTTATATCCAACACATACTCCCTTTAGATACACATATTTGAAAAGGGACTAATACGGTAAATACCCAACAAATAGTCAAATACTCCACATGCTACCCCATATTCCCAAGCTACTTTGACCATATGTGATAAAAATAAATTAATTTTTACCGTCTACTATCTTCATCTCATATTAAGTGTCACATTTAATATGGTCACGGATTTTAAGAAATGTAAAAAAAAGTACGTCGAATAAGTTAGTGGATTTTGAGTCTCACTTATATATATTAGTTTTATAATAAAATGTGAGTAGAATTGGTTGGTGGAATGTGAGGTCTACTTACCATTTATAGTAAAAGTGAAATGTGACTCTTATTATGGGACAGATCGAAATGACAAAATGTGACACTTATTATGGGACGAAGGTAGTAGTTAATTTTTGGCAATATTTAAATCTACCAAAATTACAAACATAGAAATTACTACTACTTTATATGAATAGTATGGTAGGGGAGTGATCAATAGCTAACTCATCATTTAATTGCTAACTACAACTAATTTAAGACCATAGGATTTTAGAAATCTTGTGGTCTAAAATTTGCCACGTGTAATTTTTCGTTTTTATTAATTAAATAAAAAAAGATTAAAAAACTACCAAATTAGGGTTTTGGATGAAAATGTCAATATAGTGTCTCGAAAATATCAACACAATGCTATGAAAATGTCAACACAATGCTTTGAGAATGTTAACACATTGCTTATATTGACATTCTACATATATTATATTGACATATTTTATATACAATGTTGACATTTGTGCTATACGAAAAAAATTGAAAGTTTTCAAAAAAAATTTCAAATTTTGACATCGGAACATATGCAAGTGAGATCTCGTTAGAATCCTTATGAAATTATCTTTAATTTGATATATGTTGTGCGAAAACATAATTTAAATCGAGAAAGTTAAATGCGTTTTAAAGTTATGAGATATTTTTCAGAAGTTAGTTATAACTAATTTGTTGTAAATTGACCTTAATACCCTTATTGACGTTTTTATTGTATTGACCTTCCGAAGATGATGATTTAGGCCCTTGATTTGAATATCTAATGACTATTATTTAATTGTAGTTAGCAATTAAGTATTGAGTTAGCAATATAACACTCCCCTAGTATGGTATTTATAAGAAAGTTTCGATTTTTTTAATAAACGCTCTTAATACTAATTTATAAAGTTTAGCTTAAGAGCATCCACAATGAGACGGAGGATAGCCCGTCCAATGCATCATCCGCCTTATCCTCCGCCACTGAAGGTGAGCGGAGGATGCTTCCCCCATCCTCTGCGCCCTATGCATCCTCCGTGGATGATGAACCATTTTCTGCATCCTCCGGCCTGTCCTCCGCCCCATTGCGGGGGGTCTGGACGATGCAACGCATTTACATTTTTTTAATTTCTTCTATATATACCACCACAATTTTTACTTTATTTCACACCTTTCACTCCATTCTCTTCCTCGTCTCAATTTCCACTCTTCATATCTTGTAACTTATTTTTAAATAAGTAAATATAGGGGTTGCCTTTAATTTGTGGTGTTTTTATATTTATTTTGCTAATAATTAACATATTTGCAAACATAAAATAAATACAAAATAGTACTCCCTCTATCCCATAATAAGAACCATGTTTTGTCATTTCGGTGCGTCTCACAATAAGAGTCAGATTTCACATTTACCATAAATGGTAAGTATATCTCACATTCCACCAACTTATTCCACTCACATTTCATTATAAATTAAACTAATATATATGTGTGACTTATATTCCACCAACTTATTCAACCCACTTTTCTTTACATTTCTTAAAATTCGTGTCATAACTAAATAAGACTCCTATTACGGACGAAAAGAGTAGTTACAAGTATAGGATAGGCCCATTACATATGAATGGAGTGGATGATAAAATAGTAATGTGGCATAATATAGGGTGCCCTATAGGGCGGGCTATATATAGCAACGCCTCATTATGAATGCTCTAGGTAAGTCTAATTATATGGAGTATATACCTAAACACAACTGCATTTAATTTATTAACGCGGCGCAGATTAGAATAAAAAGTTTCTTTCGATAATCAATCATTCATTGACAGCCGGAGATTATAGTAGTATTAAAGTTGACTAATTTACAAGTTGATCGACATATAAAGTGACTAATTACACTAGCGTGTATAATAATTTATAAATCACACGAGTATTATATTTTCTCATTTCCCGAAAATGAGTAGGAGACGTAGAGAAAAAGAAAAGAAATCTCGTAAATTAAGGATGTAGTATAATACAATAACTAACAGGATTTCTCGAAAAAAAAATGGTGTATAATAATGAAAGTGGTAAACCAAATTGCAAATTCAATTGAGTATAGGCTGTAGAACAACTCAATTATGGAGGTTGGAGCCCATATTTATTGCGTAACGCTATCATATCTTGACAAATATTCAGATAAACAATTAGGACATTAATAATTTAATTAATTAATCGAATCTGAGGCATAATTCTCCCCAACATCTAATTCCCTAGTTTCAAGTGTGCTTGCATTCTTTTCAAAAAACAAAGTCAGAAAAATCATCATATTCACATATATGATGCATGACTACAATATTACTTGGTAATTAATACTTTTATTAACATTTGAAACCATGTGTATAATTATTAAAGGGCGGGGCCCATTTAATCTCATGAGAAACAAAAACATAATTATGATGTTTACACACATCCTAAATTTGTTGGATAAAGTAGATATATTTCCAATGAGTCGTAATCATAATATTTAGACATATCACTCTCATTCCATCGTAGAATCAGTAGGGGCTTGTCTATCACTCTCATTCCATCGTAGAATCAGTAGGGCTTATTTTATCGAGTGATACTAAATAGCCATAATGTGGCCGGCTAATAAACAATTTTTTTAAGAAAAAACCGGACCAGTTCAATCACAATTAATGCACATGAAAAATATCAAATGTATTAGGACGATTATATCCTTAAGCCTTAAGTCATAAATATTAAGCAAGGCTCTTAAATATTAAAGCTGGAGACTCGAACACCAACTCAGTTTTCGGATATATGATTACGAGACATGGTTTTAATCAAAATTCCCCACGACACAATATAGCCTGTCATTACTTATTTTGTTTGAATTTTTACAGCAATATCCAAATTTATTTTATAAAAAAATATGTCTAAAAAAATCAAAACTAGACACCCCACACCCCACTCCTTTTTTTATCTTTTCAGATTTTTCATTTTTAAAAAAAACATTACAGCATAATTGTAGCACCTATTATAATCTTAAATTTTATATCATAGTTAATAACTAAATAGTTCTATTAATTAATAATATTGTGATACCATGCAGTTATTGTGTTTCATATGAGATTATTAATTTTTAACAATTCATAATATTATATATGTCAAATCATAAAAATTCCTCATATTAAAAATTATAACAACATTTTAGTAGGAATTCTCAGTTGTTCAAATCAATTGAAAAGAGCAATTTAATTATCAACTATATATAAATCAATAGAAATATCTAAGTGATCGGTTGAGGTTAAAATCAAATAAAATTCTTAGTTGTATACTTCAGTCAAAGATTATTTGAATTGAAGATCAATTGGGACAAATTAAATCGGTAATCAATTGAAATTCTCAATTATCCAAATAAAGCAATAATCAATTTAAATTAATAGTATAAAATTAAATCATGAGACTAATAATGGGAGACCTTTTATTGATGATTATTAATATACATATATAGAATTTAGATTTCAATTTCCAAATTAGTAACTGAAATATTTTATTATTGTATGACTAGTTTAATAGTAGTAATACATATACTCTCTCTGTTCTATAATAGTGAAACCATTTTGCCATTTTGTTTAATAGTTAAGTCATTTTCATTTGAAGTAAAAGTCAACATATTTCTTTTCATTTATTTTACTTCATCTTCTTTCTTCGTCTCTATACCTTTTTCATTTCCTACGTTATTTTTCATTTAACTTAACACAATTTTTCTAAAATCGCGTGCCAAAAAGAAACGTCTCTCCTACTGCGGAACAGAGGGAGTATTATTTATTATGATACAGAGAAATGATATAAACTGTTGGGGTTTGTATACTAAAAGATGCTTCGAGCGTACATGTCTTTGTACAGTCAGCTCATCCATGTATACAAGAAACGCCACATCCACTTGTTTACCTAATTATGAGAATAAATAATATAATATAATGGTTTATTATTGAAATATAATAAACAAGTCTAAGGCTTCTCACTAAGAAGGTTAAAGTAGGGGAATACGATGACTTTCATGTGTTCACCAGTAGGGGACTTGACCAGATCTAGTAAGAAGAAAAACGAGTTCACAACCTAGATAGACATTGGCTACCTATTGGTATGGTTGTGGTGTTTGTGATAATTCTCT
Source organism: Salvia splendens (assembly GCF_004379255.2). NCBI lineage: Eukaryota > Viridiplantae > Streptophyta > Magnoliopsida > Lamiales > Lamiaceae > Salvia > Salvia splendens. The sequence continues at coordinate 13,034,653 of NC_056040.1, forward strand.
TTTACCTAAGAAGAGATTAGTAACATCGGTGTGGTAAAACGTTGAAAGGATCTAATACGAAATGCATTATTTATTGCTATCTACTGAAAGAATATATTTCAGAAAGTTTATTATTTTCTAGTCTATGATATTAATATCAATATTGTTTATTCAGTCATACGCCACTTTGACTTATCAATATGAGAGAGTTTGCATGTAACTAAGCATGATATCTTGGGTGATAGTAATTGAATAACATGAAGGTATTGGAATATTATTTCATAGAATTCGCGTGCCCAGTGTGACATGATTAAATCCCCAAGAGGTGTTTGAAAAAAGAATTTATTATTCAGAAATCTGCGCAGTTGGAATTTTATTCCACGAATAATAAATAAAGTTTCAAACTAGAAAACTCTTTGGAGAATTAATTTAATTCAAGTCACATAGCAGACAAAGAATTAAATTGATGGATTAAGATAATCTTAAACGCAAAAAATATTGTAAAATAAAATGGAACCCAAGTTCTTCGTAATTTGGTGATTTAGATGGGAGTGCAATATTATTCTTTAGTGAAACAAAATAATATTCCATTGATAATATACTAAATCATGGGTTAATTGATTTAATTAGATATTTATCTAATTGGTGAGCCCAACATCTAATCACTCCATGGATCCTCATTCTAGCCCAACAAGTCTATCTTATAAATAGAGAATGAGATGGGAAACCCTAGTACACAATACACAATTCACAACTCCTCCTCAAAACCCTAGCCACCTTAACCGGTGATCTCTCTCTCTCTCGTCTAGGTTTTCGTGCCTTAGCACAAGGGAGATTAGGGTTCTTGGTTTTTGTTTTTATTCTATCATAATTCGTAGGATTTGATAAAGACAATCTCGTGTTTTATGTGGTTTTCCCAAGATCTTATTTCACCCTTATTGATTCTTCGAGATCCGCCCACACGGATGAATAATCAAGGACATGGGAATAGAATGGAAGATTTGTGGTCGAGAAATCAAGGATTACCTGGAGGATCAGCAAGCAACGTCAATCCTATGATGGATCAAGAGGCAACAATCGAATCTACATCAAATTGCATGTCTATGTGTTTATTTGATGTGTTCATCTATAGATCTAGCTTATTTGCATGAAATTGGAATCGAATGCATAATCACCTAAATAGATCCGTAAGGACCTGTTTGTTTTCCGTGTCTTCCGCTGCGGTAGTTCCAACATAAATTACATACCTTATGTGAGCACCGCTCGACTCATATTTAATGTTGTTTGTTTTGTTTTTTGTATTTAGTTTAATCTAATATATTACAAAATGTTATTAAAATTTTAATTTCACAAATTCGTAAAATCAAAGTTTGAGTTGTTATTTTAATTTCTTTGAAGTTACATATAAAATGAACAAATTGAGCTTTGATTTTTATGAATTTTGTAAAATTAAAAAATTCAGTAATATTTTTTAATGTATTAGAATCAAGCCAAATACAGAACAAAACAAACAATGTTAAATTTTCGTCGAAGGGAGTGGTGCTCACATATCTCGTGTAAGCATCATACTTGTTTGATACTACATATTTACGGTTATTTGTTTCGTTTTATGTATTTAGTTTGATTCTAATACACTAAAAAATGTTATTGATATTTTTATTTTATAAAATTTATAAAATTCAAATGCTCTGTTTATTTTCTTTATTATTTTATTCATCTATTTGAACTAATAGTGAAAACGATAAATCGAGCTTTAAAATTTATTGTAGTGTAATGCGAGTAACTTCTCAAGAAATTATCAAATTGTATAAAAAAATGTTACTATAAAATGTTGTTCTAGTTAAACTTTAAGGATCAAATATATATTTAACGCCACCTAATATAAACATAATTTTATAAATTTTATTATAAAATAAAAAATATCAATAACATTTTTAATGTATTAGAGTTGAACTAAATATATAAAATAAAACAAAATAATGTTAAAAGTGCGTCGAACGAAAGTAGTGTTCACGTATGTAGCATATCATTTTCCTTTAAATTATTAGATCATTTCTTAATTAAAATATGTAAGAATATTCTTTGTAAAATAAATATTCTTAAAAAAATTATACATCTAATTACTAGATTCTAACCAATTATAGATATTAACATTAAAGTAGAGTTCTACTAATTCCTTTCATCAGGTTATTATCTTTTTTTTGATTGATTTTAATAAATAGAATATTTTTTTAAAATTTATTTTATTTGAGTCTGTATAGTGAATTAGATATTAATTAACTTTATTTGATTGGGTTAGTTTAGAATTAGATGAATTGAAATTTAGCAGAAAGGAGAAAAGGACTAAAAGTTGGAAATTTAACAGATTGTTGGTTCATGGAAGGATATGTGAGAACATATAGTGTAGAAAACATTTTTTTTATTCTCCTGCAAAGAATTGAAAAGGAATGAATGAATAAAGACTTGTATCAATTCAATATAGATTGGTTCATAAATGCATAAAAGAATCGAAAACAAAATTTTGCTGTAAAAGGGCGATTTAGTAAAACCACCACAGCACTCACAACTAAACTTATTATATTTAATGTTTTAGAAGCTGAAATTATTATTATATCCTTGTGTGGCTGGCAATAATATGGCTGCATAGTATTTCCCTATTTTATTCAACCACGAACATAACTAAAATTAAATTGTTATGAATCGCTTGAATTGTTATGCATATAAGTAACTATTACTACATCATACCAAAATATAGGTAAATAATTTATCCAAGTAACAATTGAAGATTAAAAACGCGTATTTTTTGGGAAAAAACTAATGAATTATTGCATAGATTCTTCATTGAATCATAGCTGTAGTAGTAGTTTTTTTGGGGGGATATAATATATTATACGGAGTAGTACTATAGTATAATGTATATTAACAAAATTCAAATGCTAAAATCTTACATAATTATCGAATTTATCTGCCATGTATATATGTTGCATGTAAAAAAAAAGTGTAAAGTAAAACTATCATTGAGGTGAACTATGTAAATAAAAATAACCCACCAAACTAGATGGCTATCATTTAAAACAAGAGTAATGAGAGTTAGATATATAGGTGGGAAAATTTAAGCAAACTTTATAATGATAACAGTAATAATTTTGGGAGGAAAAATTAAAGTGTAATCAGTCAAATGTGACAATATGCTTTAAAAGGCTTTTGTTGGATTTGACAGCTTTGTAACTTTATTCACCGTCGGCTGCGCACACAAATCTTTATTTTACATAAATATAAATATACAGTAACTCTTTATCTATATAAAAGAAAAACAGCTCTAACATCTCCAATGCTGGCGGACGTCAAATAGCCGTCAAATAGCCTTCACACTGCCACATCATCAGCACTACAATTCTCCTGCCACATCAGCTTGCCACATCAACTGGACATCAAATAGCCATCAAATAGCCTTCACACTACCTATCCACATCACTAATAACAATTATATAATTTAATTTACAATTGTATCAACATACATAATTTAATTTACGAGACAAATACGGAAAATTCGAATAATAATATTAAAATTTAAAAAGTACATTACTTTTAAAAAAAAGTACAACAATTTAAAAAAATTACAAAAAGTAAAAAGTACATTAATTTAAAAAAGTAAAACAAAATCACTCATCGCCGCCGTCCTCGTCTCCGTCGTCGCCCAACGCTTCTTCACTGCCGTCGCCGCCGCCTCCGTCGCCACCTACGCCGCGGCTATTCCCGCCGGTGTCCCTCCTCATCGCCTCCAGTTCTTCACGCTGGCTCTGGAGCAATACGCGAAGAAAATCCTTCACCTCGGGGTCCACCGCCGCTTGGAAGTCGGCTAAGGTCTTCACCATTTGAGCGCGCGTTTGTTGGCGCGCGAAGAATTTGAGCTCCTCGGTAGACCTGCCGAGGGGGGATGCCGAATGGACATCCTGGGAACTCGGTGTGCCCCCCCTCGCAACCTGCTGCGCCCGCCTTTGCCCAACCGGGCGAGGTCGGCGACCGAACGACCGAGGAGTCGGGACCTCCTGGGCCGTCTCGGGGAGGTCTGACGAACCACCGCTGCTGCCGCTATAATCTCCGGTATAGTTCAGTCTCTGCCTCTTCGGCCAGCCAGCGTCGACGCCTGCCCGGAATTTCTCCGACTCGTTGAGCACAACGTAGCAGTTCCAGTAGGTGAACTCATAGTACTTCTTATCCGGATCGGGGTAGGCTCTTTCCGCAATCCTCCTGCAGTCTTCCTCTGTTTGGCCACTGGTCTGCATGCGGAGGGCGTTGGCGTACAAACCCGAAAATCGAGAGACGCCAGCCCTGATTCGGTCCCAGCACTTCCGGACCTCCTCCCCGGTGCACGGTCTCCCTTCAGGGCAAAATGCCCTGTAGGCTGCAGCTATCTTCGCCCACAAGTTGACGATCCTCTGGTTGTTTGAAACGAGAGGATCGTCGCAAACACTCACCCACGCCTTGGCAACCGCAACGTTCTCCGCGTCCGTCCACTTCCTCCGGCCCCGGATTTCGGCGCGGGGCTGCGACGACTCGCCGACCTTCTTCGCCTTGCCCTTCTTCTTACCCCGCCCTACTCCCTGGCTTTGAATGAGAGTTTCAGAAACGTCGTTAATATCAAAACCCAAGTCCGCTAAGGAGAAGGTCTCCGAATACTGTGCATCCGTTGGGGTCGATGTGTGCGAAGAACCGGTGGAAAAATCAAAAGTCGGCCGATAGGCGTTGTCCCCCCCGTGCGTCGCCTGCGACTGTGGAATCATATGTTGCGCCGGTGGCATCATCTGCTGCGCCGGTGGCTGCATGCCGGGTGCCCACCCCGGCATCATCTGCATAGGGGGCTGCATGCCGGGTGCCCACCCCGGAATCATCTGCTGCCACGGGTACACGTTGTAGTACCCGCTCATTGGAGGCCAACCACCTCCCCCAGGAGCCGGGGAAGTATGGGACCCTGCCCCGGGAGTCGGGGGCGTCTGAGACCCTACACCGGGAGCCGGGGGAGTCTGAGACCATCCCCCGGGATTAACTGGAGTACCTTCGTAGTTGTTCTCCATTGCTCGTTATTGATCTTGTACAGAAAGTAAGGTAGAGAGAGAGTACTCGTTAAAACAAGTGGTGCGAATGAAAATGAGGTTCAACGCGCGTATATATTGTGTTTTGCGAAAAAAAAAAAAAAATATTTAAATCCGACGCCGGTTTGGCGCCGATCCGGGAGCCACAATGGCGCCCGTGAGGATCGGCGTGGGAACCGGCGTCAGCGCGGGAATCGGCATGGCGACGCCGATTTTGACGCCGATTTCGCCCACGCCGGTTCCAATGGTTCGGCGTCAAACCGGCGTGGGCGAAAAATCGGCGCTCCGGTGGTGACGCCGACCATTGGAGATGCTTAAATTTTGCTTATTGCAACTGCAAATATCCTTTTATTTTATCATAATTTTTTAGCCAATCCATCCAAAAGTTGAGGTCTGGCTAGCAATAATGAGAGTTAGATATATTCGGATTCAAAATTTATAAAGTGAGATATTTGTATTTTTGCTAGTGTTTGATTGTATTTGAGATTTTGAGTATAGACACGAAATTGTATCATGATGGTAATTTGGCAATACTATGTGACATAAAATGCCTCTTTAATTTAGATACAAGGTTGCAGAGATATGGATTTTTTTCAAAAGAAAAATAAATAAATGTATATTTAAAATTGGTACTTTTACTCTCTGAAAGTTTTACCCTTTCTATTATTGAAATGTACTGAATATTTGATCTCTAAATAAGCATGCGTAGGAAAATAAATGTATCTGACGATAAAAAGGAATTCAAGCATGCCAAAATAATTGGTTCAAATTCAATAAAATTAAAATATCAATGAAGTATCCTGTATAACAAGATAATTTTAATTTCTATTAAAATGTTATAGGAGATTTACCATTTCTCCACAGGAGTGAACTTTAAATTTGATCCCTGCAAAATGGGATTTGCATGTTTTTGGTCCCTAAACACGAAAAAATATCACCGCATGTTCTTGGAAAATCATCAATCATATTTGATGTCATTCCCCACTTATTTTTTCCCATTCTGCCCCCAAATTCTTTGAAGGCATACTTCATCTAAATTTATTGATATTTTATAAATTCAAGTCTAACATTATACTTTATTACTCCCTCCTTCCCCAAAGATATGCACTTTGGGGACGACACGTGTTTTAATGTAAAATTGATAAAGTAATAGAGATGTAGAGAGAAAAAGTAAGTAATGTATTGTTAGTGTAGAATGAGTCTCACCTTATTAGAGAGAAGAGACTTTTCAAAATTAGAAAGTGCATATTCTTGTGGGACGAACTAAAAAGGGAAGATTGCATATTCTTGTGGGACAGAGTATTATTTTAAAATTTCAATTTATATTAAAATACAGTATGCATATAAATAGTATATAATAAATGAAAATTACGCATTGCATTTTCAGAATATATTACTGCATATATTTGTACAACTAAAAATATATTACTACCCATAAAAATAATTTCTAAAAATAAAATTAGTATATTTTTTAATTCCTATCTATATATATGTATATTTTATTTTCATATAAATTGAAAAGTAATGTTAGATTTGAATAATTAAAATATCAATGAATTTAAATTAAGTATGCTGACAAAGAGTTTAAGGGAAAAATGAGAAAAAATAAATAGAAAAGAAGTTGAAATGTGATTAAAGTTTCTAATGACTTAATGATAAGGAGTACTATATTTTTAAGTTTAAAGACATAAAACATGCAAAATTCATTTTCTAGAGACCAATTTTAAAATTTATTGTTTACTAGTATCCAATTAGATTTAAGCAACTGAAATAAAAGGCGAGATCCGTATGTCAAGCATATGAATGGATCAAATTTAAAGAATCAATTGCATACTGAGATTTGATAGGCCTACTTATAATTTTGTCACATCCCACGTTATGGACTCGTGATTTGGCACCTATAAAAGTCGACATTGAAAAATGGGAAACGACATTAATGTCAGCCCACAAGTCTTTGACTCACAATAATTTTAGATTAGAATCCCTTAAATTTTTGATTGCTTTCTACTTCAATCAACATTCATTTCACAAATGCAAAGTTTCTTCCTAACCCCAAATACAGACAACTCTCGCTATGTGCTAGGACTACTATCTATCTATCTATCTATATCACCTCTCATCAATTTCAATCAGTTGAGCTACACAATCAACTAGAGAACAACAACATATTTTTTCGTAACAAGAAACGAAAAAAGTATACATAGGGGATGTAGAGTGTCTACAAGGGTGATTGCATTTTATCCAAATTTATGATGGGTTCATACATAGGCAATAATCAAAATCTGGTAGATATACAGTTGCCAAACTAGGACTTGAATGGATTGGTATCAGCATCCACATGTAGATCCATAAATAACTCAATTGTGTTCCTCCAACAAGCGTGAAACACCCGAGCTGACCTCTATTGAATCAATTAGAGAGTCGAGCGACTACCAATGGATTCTCAAGATACTACAGAGAAGGCAGCAAATGTCCTTGCATGGATAGCTGAGTATACATTCTGAACGGCAGGAAACGGGAAGCGCAAGTTTAACTACCGTTGTATTTTATCCTTTTACCGTGTTTCTGATCCCCAAGCTCCATTTGTTTCGTTCGTTTCCAGAATTTGGACCACCAAGATTTGCTCGCTATGAAAGTGAGAACAAATGAAAACAGAATGACAGAAGTAGCACTCATAGAAGGCAACTTTGATAGGGTCTTAGTGTACATCATTGGTGTTGATGTATCAATGCAGATTGATGCGAATCTTTCCCCGGGTTGCCTTCTCCTATGAAGTGGAAACATATTAAAGAGCAATTATTTAATCTAAGATAAAGGCTGATTGAGGTTAGAGATGCAAGAAAAAAACAAATAACGATAAGTAAATATAATGGACATTCATTAATTATAGTTTCAATAAGCCATCATGCCTAAATAACAAAGTAAAAAGACTCAACAACTTCAAAGTCACTATTGTCTGCAACTTTCTGATAAGATTATGAATATTATTATATAAAAAATTAACAGCTTTAAATTCACATGTCGCCAAATATATGGACAATGAGTCAATGAGGACCACTTTCTAAAACTATAGAGTTCAATGGCCATGTAAGAAAAGAAATGTAAATGTACACATAATGCATACATATGCATACAATAATAGCAAAAAGCAGCACAAGAAACTGGATGCAACATACCATAGCATATCCTTTATCGATTTCCACCAATGTGTTTCACTTTTGCTTCTGACGTCGGAAGTTTGGTCTGTCACATCTTTAACATGAGTTCCAGGATAATAAACAGTTATAATCCAATACTTGGATAAGATATAATTTGAAAGCTGCTAGTCAGTTCAAAAGAAAACCTTCTCTATTGTCTTGGAGAACACCTTCAGTTTTCCTAAGAGACGCCAACCTTTGAACCAGTTCTCGTTCTGCATCGCTAAAGAAAGTTGTGGAAGCACGCACATCAGACAAAAAAAAAATCTTACAATGGTTAATATTAAATGGTATGAAGTCATGTTTGTGTTAGTATGTGTTGTAGCAACATAATTGAAGATCATTTTCAACAAGGATTCCCGAAAAGAACCACACCATTCTTGAAAATTTGTAGTTCAATACAAGATATTGTACATTACATAATGTTGACCTGAAATCCGAAGTAAAATTGAATGATAAATTCTTTGGTGGAGGACAAGGGCTAGGGGTTTTATTTCAAATGGTTATTCTTTCTATGGAGAGGTCTGGTTGTGCATGACGCAAAAGCAGCGTACCAAAGTACCAATAAATTGAGATTTCACTTGGTAGATTGACACTCTACTGCAGTCAATCAAAAAGCTTGCCTCTCTTCTACAATACCCATGGATGTCTCAGTTTAAGGCAAGGTCTAGTTACACAACAGATAGCTTGGCTAGACGCAAAGAAAATCATTCTTTCTCCAAGAAACAGACATAGTTGTATGGACCCCAAGTACTCTCTTTAGGATTCAGGGAACAACTCTTAGAGCTATTTTTCCTTATAGAGATACAGGAGTGAAACAATCAATCTATTGATATTGGAAGACCCAGCTGATTCTTCCATGGTATCATTTCTGGGTCTAACAGAATTCATAGGTATAGGAAAGCCTCAGACATATATTTTCTTTTGACCATATTACGGTTGCTATTATGATATACTGATGTAAGGGAGGGAATGAATTCAAGAGCATCGCTTCTACACCTCAATACCGCTTAACCAAAAACAAATGAAATCTCTATACATGGAAGCCGCATAAATTTAACTAATATAAAGAGATCAGATCTCCCTCCCCCTCAATAAAATATAAAGGGTCTATTCAAATTTACTTGAATTCAAACCTTATATGTTTTGGGATCTGAACATCCACAGTGAAATAGTGATCACCCCGTACAGAAGGTTTTCTTATATTTGGCACGCCCATGTACGGCAGCCTTAATTTTTGTCCTGGCTGAGTCCCGGGGGGGATCTGAAGATCCTTTATACCTTCAACAGTATCAACCTGCAGTTTGAATAGAAAGATTTTCTTAGTTCAAGTACAATGCAATTTATCATGACTCTAGCATAATTCACCTGATCGTTGCTCTGTACTATCATAAAGATCAAGAGAAATGTATTTTACAAGTCAGTTTAATATATTAAAACCCTTTTTTTATTCATACATGATAACATACTTAACTCATTTAGAAGAGAGGGGAACCAGGCAGACAGAATCATGCAGAAGCTTTCATGTAAAGTGATTACAAAGAATAAAGATGATACATATAAGCAAGAGGTTGGACAAATTTAAGATAGCTTAGTTTATTCTTCTTTTTGTTGCCAAAGAAATGAAAATATTGATTGCACAACAATAGAGAACTCTGAAAGGCTGTACCTTTTGAAGAACCCCAAGGATTGCTTCTGTATAGTCAACATCCAATCTTGAGTATAGATTCATACCATCTCTCTGAATTCCTTGTTTCTCATCAATATGGAGGACAAGATATAAATCACCCGCTATACCACTGTACGTACATAAATACCAGGCACGAAAACATTTTTAAATATATTTACAAGTTCAACAGACCAATACAGTATTTTACACTACATGTGCTGCCAAAAGATTATTTTTAGGGTACAGAAGATGATATTTAATTAGCCGTTAGAGTGCTGCTCGCAAACAATACATTACCCAAATACCAGCCGTACAGAAGATGTTAGTCTTTGCTGTTTAGGCAAAAAATCCTTCACCTAACAGAAAGAGAAACTACTACTCTGTATGTCATTCATTTCCAAACTACAACTGCCTCTTAAGCTTATGATTTTCTGTTCATGATGTCAATCAAGCAGATTGCTTGGTACCACAAACTACATCTAGAACACTGCAATCAGAAGGTGCATGAAGGAACAAGAATGCAGCTAACTACTTGACTACAGGCGCCAAATATACCTGACAATATGAATTGGGCAGAGAAGCAAGAAATAGCATTCCATAAAAGAGCCAAGTGGACCCAATAACTTCACCAACAAATTTAAAATCAAGACTAAATAAGCACACCTCAAGCTATCAGAATTTCCTTCTCCTCGGACCTGCATTCTAGCTCCCTCCTCAACGCCAGGTGGAATAACCACCTCAATGCTCCTATGTGCTTGAACTCTGCCACGACCATTGCATCTGCTACACCTATCAGTAATTATCTTCCCGTCACCTTGGCATTTTGAGCAGGATGTCACCTAGAGGTCACAGAATTATCTACACATAATGTTAAAGCAAGAACTGGAGTTAAACCTCTCAGCTTCTAGGCCCACACAAGATTTATTAAGTGATGCATTGTTAAGAGGGGTTTCCTCCTAACGGCCTAACCTGTCACGATCAAGCACAAACGAACGTTTCTGGTGCCCAAGAAGAGGGTCGGCGGAGATGAGATGACTGGCGCGGAAGTCTTCCGTCAGCAGTCTAGGTTTTGTTTGGTATCTTGATACGCAAGAATAGTGGAAAATAATATTTCATTGATTGATTAATATGAGAGACTCCACACATATTTATAATATGCGTGGATACAATATGGAAAGATATGCTAAATCCCTATAATATCTAAACAAAATAATATAATAAAAGACGATCTAAACAAAATAATATTCTAGAAAAAGAGGCTCGTAACAACTCCCCACGGTTGAAATTCACCTTGTCCTCAAGGTGGGAACCACGAAACAACGGATAAAGTCGATGATAACAAAAGCATCGAGAATTCCCCTCCTGGATCGAACGCGATTACAGACAAGAATCCAAGAATTCATTCCCAACCTCTCTCTTGATGCTTCCTCAACTTCCTCACAATGCACTCTTCACTCCTAATTTGCTCCTTCAACCGCGTCCCCTTTTTGTCAAGGTTTGAGACAAGACCCACAAATTTGTCGTCCCGCTGCGCGAGAACTTGAAACTGCTATAGCTCCTAGGCTGTACAGTTGTAGGTGCACCTCCCTTCACCATCACTGTCGAGCAGCTTACGGGTTTTTGCATCGAGCCACCATAGAATCTCCCGTGACAGGCACAACTGGCCTACATACACCACCTCCAAATCTCGGTGCCCTTTTCCAGCCAATAATCTTGGCAAAACAGAGTCAGCCCTTGTTTTGCCTGCTGTGAATGCCTTAGTTTCCTTCAGATCCTTGTACCTAATCATGTGATCAAATTTGCGAGGCTTCAAATCTTCAATCATCTTAGGAGTTACAGAGTCCTCGCATATCGTTGGAGACATCTGATATCGCAACTCTTGAGCTCCACCGTCATCTGCTGTACCAACTTCTGGTGTTGAGACAAAACATCTACTCCATCAACTTCATCTTCATCATCTGAACCAAAACACCTCTTCACAGATTGATGCTCCATATTTATTAACTCATCATCATCAAAAGTGGCCTTATTTTCATAATCATCATCTAATAAAGATGATTTTGATTCATCAACCTCATCAAGAAAACTACACATCCAGTTCAAGGAATTATTTTTTTCCATTTTGTGATGAGCATCCAATTCTTGATCAAGACTTGAAGAATGGAGGATGGGAATCAATTCGGTTTCATAACACAATTCTTCATCCACCATCTTCCCTTCGCCCCGATAATCCTTATCCTCATCAATGGTTCCACTCAATGGATGCTGGCACGAGGGCGGGCGTTGGAACAGAGGCTGCTGCTCAGCAGCGGGTTGTTCAAGGCGAGCAAAGTCGTCGGATGGCAGCAAGATGTTGATCGTGGCAGCAATGGACGGTCCTTATGCCAAGGCTGTCCATTTGAGTGTGTGGTACGCCGGTGACTATAAGGGTTCGAACTTTGCGTCTGCAAGAATACCGGGTAAAATAGGGCAGGCGTTGTAGCATCATCAAATGCAGCTGGTGGTAGGGTTGTCTCGAATAGCCAACATCGAAGTCCTCATCATATCCATCAGAGTCGGATGCGCTCTCTTCATAGTCATCAAAGTCCCAATCATTATTAGAGTAATATGTGGATTCACTCGCTTCATAGATTAGGCTACTCATCGGCGCCCGAGCGTGCGGCTTGTCCCAGCAGGACGGCTGGCGAGCAGGTCTATCCAGCTGGTATGGAGGCTGTGACAGATACCTGTCCGGCTTTTGGTGTTGTGGCTGCCGATACGTCGGCTGGGTATAACGCCGATACTGACGGTTCCAATTAGCGCCGCCGCCATTACGAAAACCGTAAGGTGGTTCTGGATCAGGCCGTTGTGGCGGCCGAAGCCCCTCAAGTTTCCGGTCATTTGCATCCATACGCGACTTCAATTTGTCCAAGGCCGTCCATATGTAGTCCATCTTCGCTGTAATGGATTCATGTGGCGTCGAGCCTCTTAGCAGAGGCATCACTATATCCCGAATGTAATCGGTACTCGGCGGCATGCAGATTTGAACCCTCCTTCTAACTCCGGGGTTCGTTCGAGGAGGCATGAGATCAAGATGAAAAAAGAAGGGTGTATAAAATAGGAATTTTTGTGCTTCTGTTCGATGGGTTTTCTTTTTTGTTGAAGGACTCTTCCTTTTTTTTTGATTGGTGAGTTTATGGATGAAAGAAAATGGAGGGTTGATGAGATTTGTGGTGTCGGACAGAGGTGGATGATAAGGGGTGAGGGTGGTTCCCTTACCGGCGGCGGTGAAGCTCGGCAGCGGCTAGTTGCTGTGCGCGGGTGGATTCCCGTCGGGCAGCAACGTAGCTGTGGTTCGAACGATGTGGCTAGTTGCTGTGCGCGGTGGATTCCCGTCGGGCAGCGACGTAGCTGTGGTTCGATCGGTGTTGTGGAGGGTGAGAACACGATGAAAGCACCAGTTGTTAAGAGGAGTTTCCTCCTAACGGCCTAACCTGTCACGATCAAGCACAAACGAACGTTTCCGGCGCCCGAGAAGAGGGTCGGCGGAGATGAGATGACTGGCGCGGAAGTCTTCCATCGGCAGTCTAGGTTTTGTTTGTTATCTTGATACGCAAGAATAGTGGAAAATAATATTTCATTGATCGATTAATATGAGAGACTCCACACATATTTATAATAAGCGTGGATACAATATGGAAAGATATGCTAAATCCCTATAATATCTAAAAAAAATAATATAATAAAAGAGGATCTAAACAAAATAATATTATAGAAAAAGAGGCTCGTAACATGCATCTTCCCATTTGAAGGTCTATATGATTTGAACTTAAAGATCTCTGCTGAGAAGCTTATAAGAAGTACTCAGTTAATCTTTAAGAAAATATAATTATAATTCTCAAAAAAATTCTGGGTCTTAGCAGCTGGTTTAGAAAAAAAAAAGATCCTAACTTATATAAAAATAGAAGTTTATAAGATGTCATCATATGAGCTTAGCAAACAACCTCTGCTAAAACAGATAATGTGGTGCAGCATCACACAAATATATCCAACACAGCAAGAGAATTTAATAATGTGTATCTGACAGAACAGTCGGATGTACTAAGCTTTAGATACAGCGATGAAATAAATATTTTTCTGGAGCATTGCATATTGACACAAGCAGATACCTGAGATATAACTCCAAATGGTGTTTTTTCTGTTTTCATTATCCGGCTTCTACCTCCACAGTCAGTACATGTTTTGAGGCAACTGTTAGACTTTGCACCCGTTCCACCACAATCATCACATGTTTTAAAATATGGTACTTCGACATCACGTTTCCCCCCAAAAATGGATTCTTCGAAGCTCAAATACAAATCGCATCTGCATATCAATGCTGTGATAGATTAGCCATTCTGATTCATGACAACATTTTAACCAAACTACATGAACTTGATACCCTAATGGATTACGGAGTATCAAGGTCCCCGTGAGTCGGCTGTGACTTGAAGTTCAATTTTATGAGGTAGGTTGATCATAAATTGATCCATTTGTAAGTTAATTTCATCTAATTACCAAGAAACATGATAAAACCCAATCGATACAGTAAATTTTGTTAATGCAGAAAGTTCCACTAGATTATTACCGAATGTCAAGATTCTGTCTGCTATTCCCTCTAAAGTTAAAGTTGAAGCCTGATTGCTCACCGCTTCCTCCAAAAAAGTTGCTAGGTTCACCAAAGTATTCAGCAAAAACTTCAAAAGGGTCCACCTACAACATGTAATTTACAGAAAATAGTTGGACCCCAAACCAAATAACTTGATAGGGCTAGCAGCAAATAAATGCATGAAAGTAGTACATTATGGACGAAAAACTAATAAAGATAATCTACAAACTAAAAATGTTGCAAAAAATGCCACAAATGCATGATCTTACCCCTTGTGGACCAGAACTTGTTGCGTCAAATTCTCCATGAAGACCTTCCTCGCCAAAACGATCATAGACAGACCTTTTTTCAGAGTCTGACAGAACCTAAAATAGCAGCTTTGTTACCAGGTAGTCAAAAGAAGACAATTTTCATGACAATACACCTAATCATTCGATCAAATGAAGAAGAGCATCAAATGGCAACAATCCTATACTGGAATTAGTACACTACAGTGTTTAGGCTCAAACAAATAGTACTATATAAAGAAGAAAAGAAGAATGAATAAAGGCACCAGAACCGGTCTTTAGGTCCTTGTACTATAATATTATGTTTATTCAATAGGTCCATGTACAATTTTTTATGTTTCAATTAGTTCCTATACTATATCTCATCGCAAGACATCACTTTTCTCTAAATCGCCAACATTCCAGTTAAAAAGAAACAACTGAACCCAAACTAGAAGTATAAGGGCTTACAATTTACAAAACAAAAGTTAAATGTCCAAAGTCCTATTGAAACTAAAGCATACTTTTTGTGGTTTATATCAAACAAAATTTTAGTTTAACAGACTTGAAATTGTTTTTCCAATCACATTTCTATAGGAAAAGAAGTTAATACATCTGCAGGACCTAAAAATATTATCATTAATATCGTATATTGCTATTTTATTTTATAATCAATCTATTCCAACATCTCTTTCCTATTTTACTATACATTATGGAATTAGAATATTTTATTTAAACTTTAATACTAGTATAGAGGTATGGAGATGTGATTTGCCTTGACTAAGCTTTCATGAACGCGTGCCTTTTCTTGCATAGACACGAAAATGTTTCAGATAAAAAAATTTGACCATAATAGTACGGTACAGCGGCAATATAACTTTACCTCATAAGCAGCAGCTATTTCTTTAAATTTTTCTTCAGCACCAGGACCCTTGTTCATATCAGGATGATACTGCATTCACACGCACTAAGTTACCAAAGAATCAAAGCCTGGAAATTTAACTAGTACTAGTAAATATTCAGGTAAGTAGAATATATGGGACTAGAACAGGAACTGCAGTCAAAAGGATAGCTGACCAATAGGGAGATAATTCATTCATACACACATACATAGAAGATAATTCATTCACACACACATAGATACATACTCAATGCAAAACCGAAGCACAACACAACCAAACACTATACGTCTATAAACAGTCATGGTTACAATGGGCCTTTGTTAAGAAAACAATACATATAAATTAATCAATTATTCGATTATAGTATAGTAGTAATAGTAGTAGTAGTAGTAGTAAACTTTTTTAAACACCTCAGTTACTCCGCTTCCAACCCTCAGGCATTTCGACAACACCATGCTGCAGCATTGAATGATTGCATTGGCATACTGATACATGATACTTGTAGCTGGGAAGAATGATACTTGTAACTGGGAAGAATGATACTTGTAGTTGGGAGGAATGATACTTATAGCTGGGAGGAATGATGTATCATTAATAATACATGATAAATGTAATGCTAATAAAGCTGTGTAGTTGAGAGTTAGTTGAGCTGAAATCAAGTTAGTTAGAGGCGGTTAGAGCTGTTAACTGTCGATTAGTTACACATTCAGCTATATAAGCTGATCTCTTCCTCATTTGTATTCATTCAATTCAAATATTAATGCAAAACTCTTCTCCTCTCAATCTATTTTCCCTCTCTCCGAGTTCTATTTGTATAGGTGCGATTCCGGTAGCCGTTCTCAGCTCCGGCAGCCCCAATTCTGCACCAAGTGGTATCAGTCGTAACGATCCTTCGCCTAGCATGGTGGAAACTCGCTCCGGCGACATGCGTCGCGTGGAGGAGATGCTAGCGGCCACCTTGGCTGACTTCTCCGCAAAAGTCTCTGAATCGGATAGCGCAAGAGATACAGAGATGAAGGAGCTGCGCGAAGCAATCCTCGCTCTGCAGCTTCAACATACTGAGATTCTCAATCGATTTGTGCCGAATCCGACTGCTGCTACTGGAAATCAATTTGTTGGAGGTATTCCTCACAATCAATTTGGAGGAAATGGACCTCAACGCCAACCGTACTTCGCTACTCGCCAATCGAAGGTCGGATTCCCTATCTTCTCCGGCGAGGATCTGGCCGGCTGGATCCTTAGATGCGATCATTTCTTCACCGTCGATCTAACGCCGGAGGAATCTAAGGTGCGTTTAGCTGTGATCAATTTTGAAGGCCGAGCACTGCAGTGGTTCCAGAATTGGTCGAGGTATCAGGATCATGCTATGGCTACTCCTTGGCCTCTATTTCTGCAAGCACTTGAAGGAAGATTTGGCGATCAACTCCTTGGCGACCCTATGACCGAGCTGCTCGCTCTAAAACAAACAGGTTCCTTCTCTGAATACCATGACCGCTTTGAATTACTCTTAGGTCGTGTGTCTATCTCTGAATCTTATGCTGTGAGTCACTTCATCAATGGCTTGAAACCTTAGGTGCAAAAAGCTGTGAGAATGTTTATGCCTCAAACACTTGTGCATGCTTATGCTTTAGCTCGTTTGCAAGACATGTCTACACCGGTTAAGGAAGGAATTAATCAGCCTAGTAGACGATTTAACACTTTTGAGGCTAGACCTTCACAAGCACACAATTCTGCTCCCTTGCTCCCTACTCCTATCACTCCTGCTTTTAAATCTAAACGACTACTCACTGAAGAAGAAATGGAGGTGTGTGTTATGGTTGTGATGAGAAATTTGAAAGAGGCCATAGGTGTGCTAGGAAACAGCTTTATTTGCTTGAGATAGATGATGGTATGCATGCTGTTGATTGTGAATCTGAGGAAATTACTGAGGAATTAGGTGAAGATGAGAATCCTTTAATCTCAATTCATGCTATAAATGGTTCCTCTGCCAGAGGCTTTCGAACTATGAGAGTTACAGGGAGATTTGGGAGAAAAGCTCTGCATATTTTGATAGATTCGGGTAGTACTCATAACTTTCTCGATTTGCAAACAGCTAAGAAGTTGGGATTGTCACTCACTGGAGTGAATCCTGTTTATGTGGATGTGGCGGATGGTAATCGATTGGAATGTAAATCGATGTGTAAAGGCTTGAAATGGTCACTGAGGGGTACTACCTTTGTTACTGATGTACTTCTCTTACCTTTGGGAAGTTGTGATATGGTTTTGGGAATCCAATGGTTAGAGACTCTGGGCGACATTCAATGGAACTTCAAAAACTTAACCATGGATTTTACACTGAATGGCAGAAGACATGTGCTCAGAGGAGGGCATAATGAACATCTGGTACAAGTTGCTTCAGAAAAGGCAATGAATAAAATTCTGAGTCAGGGTGAAGGAGTTCAATTATGTTGTATTCAGATGGATAATGAAGGACATTCTGAGCTCTTTGCTGTGCAAAGTAATGAAGAACAGCAGCAAACCCCTCAAGCTATTCAAACATTTCTAGATGAGCATCACTCTGTATTTGCAGAGCCAACCACACTACCCCCTATGAGGTCTCACAACCACAAGATATCTTTAATACCAGATGCTCCTACAGTGAACTCCAGACCCTACAGACATTCTGCTCTCCAAAAAAATATTATTGAAAAGCAAGTGGCTGATCTATTACAGCAAGGTTTTATTCAACCTAGCTCAAGTCTCTTCTCTTCTCCGGTAGTGCTTGTAAAGAAAAAAGATGGCACTTGGAGAATGTGTGTGGATTATAGGAGGCTTAACAAACTCACTATCAAAGATAAGTACCCCATTCCTCTCATTGATGAACTATTGGAAGAACTTAGAAGGGCTACAATCTTCTCAAAAATCGACTTAAGAGCTGGTTATCATCAGATTAGAATGGAGGCTCAAGACATTCCTAAAACTGCCTTCAAGACACATGATGGCCACTATGAATTTGCTGTCATGCCTTTTGGTCTCACAAATGCTCCAGCTACATTTCAGAGCTTGATGAATGACATATTTAGACCATTCTTAAGGAAATTTGTGTTAGTCTTCTTCGATGATATCTTAGTCTATAGCAAAGACTTAGATTCTCATCTACAGCAGCTTCAATTGGTCTTCCAGAAATTACATGAGAATTCCTTGTTTGCTAAAGCTAGCAAATGTGAGTTTGCCAAATCTCAGATAGAATATTTGGGACATATAATCTCTAAAGATGGGGTTTCTACTGATCCAAAAAAGGTCCAAGCTATGCAAGAGTGGCCTACACCTACGGATGTTTCTAAATTACGGGGCTTCCTTGGTCTTACTGGATATTACAGGAAATTTGTGAGGAATTATGGGATCATATGTAAACCCCTTACAGATCTTCTACGCAAAGATGCCTTTCATTGGGATGCCACTGCTGATGAAGCTTTTCTGGCATTAAAACAAGCTATGGTCTCCCCACCGGTGTTGGCTCTACCTGATTTTTCTAGGCCTTTTGTGATAGAAACTAATGCTTGTAGCTATGGTATTGGTGCCGTGCTCATGCAAGATAACCATCCTATTGCTTTCATAAGCAAGGCACTTTCACCCAAAAATAGAGCCCTCTCGGTTTATGACAAGGAACTCTTGGCTATTGTGTTTGTTGTCACCTATTGGAGTCACTATCTGAGTTTAATGCCATTCGAAGTAAGAACTGATCACAAAACACTGAGCCACCTGATGAAACAGAAGCTAACTACCCCGGGTCAGCTCAATTGGCTCTCTAAACTAATGGCTTTTGATTTTGAAATCACCTACACGAAAGGTGTTGAAAATGTGGTTGCTGATGCATTATCTAGAGTGCATTCCTCTTAAATATTGTGTATGGCTATTACTACAGTGGCTACCGATATCTACCCATTGATTCAAGCTTTATGGAAGACTGATCCAGCGTTACAACTCATCATTAAGGAGTTACAATTGAATCCTACATCAGCATCTAAGTATTCCTGGATGGGAGATCAACTAAGAAGAAAAGGGCGTTTGGTAGTAGGCAATGATGAGGCTCTTCGTTTAAAAATCATCAACCTATTTCATAACTCAAGCTGTGGTGGGCATTCAGGAGTCCTTGCTACATATAAAAGATTATCTGCTCTATTTTACTGGTCTAATATGGAGAAACAAATCAGGAATTTCATACGAGAGTGCGATACATGCCAACGTTTTAAATATGATAACAGTGCTTCACCAGGGCTGCTACAACCATTGCCTATTCCTGAAGCCGCATGGTCACAAGTCAGTCTTGACTTCATTGAAGGCCTCCCATTATCCCGAGGGAAATCAACTATACTAGTCGTGGTAGATCGGCTTACTAAATATGCTCATTTCATGCCACTCACTCATCCATATTCTGCTCTATCAGTAGCTCAGGCTTTCCTTGATCAAGTGTTTAAGCTCCATGGTCTACCGACCATTCTCATCAGTGACCGAGATAAAGTTTTCCTCAGCCAATTTTGGTCCGATTTCTTCAAATTGCAGGGTGTAGAACTCCATATGTCTACTGCTTATCACCCTCAATCCGACGGCCAAACTGAAGTAGTGAACCGGTGCCTTGAGACTTACTTGCGATTTATGTGTGGAGATCAACCTGCGAACTGGAGTAAATGGCTAAGCTTAGCTGAATTTTGGTATAACACCTCATTTCACTCGGCCATTGAGACTACTCCCTTTGAAGCTTTATACGGGTATCCACCTCCACTTCACATTCCCTATTTCAGAGGTGATTCAACAGTACATGATGTAAACGAGAACCTTTTGGCCAGAGAAGCTATGATGGAGGTGCTTAAATTCCATTTGGGCAGAGCCCAACGTCGCATGAAACAACAACACGACAAGCACCGATCGGACCGACGTTTTGCTATAGGTGATTGGGTGTATTTGAAGCTTCAGCCTTATCGTCAAAATACCTTGCGTGATAGACAATTTCACAAGCTCAGTCCTCGTTTCTTTGGACCTTTCAAGATCATCGACAAGTTTGGGGAGGTGGCGTATAAACTAGCCTTGCCGGCTGATGCGAAAATCCACCCTGTTTTTCACGTCTCTCAATTGAAAAAGAAGGTAGGTCCTCTATCGCAACTTCACGGCACCCTCCCAGTCATTGGTAACTCTACCTTTCTGGAACCAGTTCAAATTCTTGATCGTCGATTAGTAAAAAGTGGGAATCAACCGGCTACTCAAGTCTTGATCCATTGGTCCAACTCTTTTCCGGAAGATGCAACATGGGAATTCTTGCACGATATTCAAGAGAGATTTCCTCAATTCCAACCTTGAGGGCAAGGTTATTTGAGGGGGGGACGTTTGATACATGATACTTGTAGTTGGGAAGAATGATACTTGTAACTGGGAATAATGATACTTGTAGTTAGGAGGAATGATACTTATAGCTGGGAGGAATGATGTATCATTAATAATACATGATAAATGTAATGCTAATAAAGCTGTGTAGTTGAGAGTTAGTTGAGCTGAAATCAAGTTAGTTAGAGGCGGTTAGAGCTGTTAACTGTCGATTAGTTACACATTCAGCTATATAAGCTGATCTCTTCCTCATTTGTATTCATTCAATTCAAATATTAATGCAAAACTCTTCTCCTCTCAATCTATCTTCCCTCTCGCCGAGTTCTATTTGTATAGGTGCGATTCCGGTAGCCGTTCTCAGCTCCAGCAGCCCCAATTCTGCACCACATACACACAAAAGGATGTAAACATTTACCTTCCTAGCAAGCGACCGATAAGCAGCTTTAATTTCTTGTAAACTGGCATTTCTACTGACCCTGAGAACAGAATAGTAGTCGGAACTGGAGGCTCTTTTGGCGGCGGCGGCAAAGGGAGTAAAACGGCGACGTCTGGTGCCACTGAAGTTGATCGAATGGGGTGCTCTGAGCTTGAAGGATGGGAAAACTGTGGCGGAGAATCCCAAATTCTTGACCTTGTGAGGAGACAAATAGTTCGAATTGCAGAATATGAAATTAGGGTTTATGGAATTTGAGTAGATAGATCGCGAAATAGGGTTTTGGGACAATTGCATCTTTGGGAATAAAGGGTTTCGGTTCCAGTTGAGGTTAATTTGGGTGTTGTGTTGTGTTGTGTTGTGTTGTCTTGGACAGTTGGACTCATGGATATGCATAAATAAAAGCTAAACAATTGAATTGAATGTAAGTTTGAATTATCGTTTTTATGAATGTATTAGTATTAAATTCCTTCGTAGTATTCTCTTTCAATAAATTTAGAGAACTTTTTTATGATGAATTTAAAAAACCAAGCCAATAACAAATTCCAATGCTTTCTAAACAAATCCTAGAGGATCACACAATCCGTTAGTAAATTTACAATTAGAGGAAGTTCAAAACCACCACAGCCATTTGCAAACATCTTCCCTCTATCTGCTCTTTGAAAGCTCATCCATCAACAAATGTGCCACAGATTTGTATCCCATCTCTCTTGCTACAAACACGAAAGTACTAGAAAGAATTAATGGCAGTGCTGAGGCAGTAAAACAAGTACATGACCAAAAAAAAGCTAGGAGAGAAACCTTTATATATGGCAATTCCAGTAGGAATCATCTTCCTCCTCTTCATACAGAATGAGCTGTTCATTTCCAGAAAACATAACCGTTGAAGAACAAAGAAAACTATCTGAATATCTTAAAATGCAAAATTCGAGTGAAGACCAGATGCAGGAGTATAGTTAACCTGTTGCATATCCAGTGAGGTTTGGTTCCTGTATCTTCTATGCAATGAGGGCACATCCATTCTTTATTCATTCTCACTTCCTCCATTTCTAGCATGTAACGAATGTCCATCACAATCTAAGAAGACAGATTTTTATCTTCATTTGTTATGTTCAAACAGATTGCTCGGCTTACCTTCACCATATCTGATCTTGAGGCAGGCTCGACAAAGGATACCGTTGCTAGAGTGGCATACTGAGCACTCTGTTTTACCTTCAAGAAGGGTTGTGGGTTATGTCTTTTTAATCATGTTATGAACCATATAGGATAGGAACAAAAGGTGAGCTAGGATTTGAGACTGACCTATGCATGGTTGCTTTATGTCCCTATCACCACAACGTTTGCAATCTTCTTCACCACAGAGTTTCTTCTGCCTGTGTGTCGATTTGTTTAGGAATCATAAACAACCAAAATCAAATTTGACATGAGCGTGTTTGTTTTGGCTGCCAGAGATCTAAGACGCTACATCAAATGTATCTCAATACAAATATACACAAACTCAAGAAAGTTATCAATTTTCTATTGCCCATTATACCACAAACAATAAAACCAAACCAGATCAAATTCTCTCACCCACAATCGGAGAGATAAAAGGCGTTAGTATCAGGTCCATGATCAACTGTCAAAGGTGTGTAAAATGCATGAAATCTTGAGATAATAAAATGTTGCAAAAATCCCCTAGTGTCAAAAAATATTGCACCAGATTGCATTGCATTTTCAAAAGATTATTTGCCTCTTCCCTTTTCATCATTCATTCCACAAAATTTCCTCTGTTGGAGTGGCAATAGTCAAGTAAATACGGGCATTTACGGCCGAAAATTAGAAGGGAAGCAGTGCACTTTTTTAAAAATAAAGGGGATTCGGTGCAGTTCTATTCACACGAGGGGTTTCGCACAACATTTTTGTATAATTTTCATTCAATACTCACAACTGCACGTATAGAATCAAATTTTCATTGCAAAGAATCCATGCAACATGTTCATGGTTTCCATGAGAATACTAAAATACTCAAAGGTATACTACAAAGAAAGTGCATATACATTTCCAAATTAGCTCATTCCAAACTCTAGTAAATGTAAATGAATAATAATGCCTATAGATTCTTATAACTAGCTCATCCATACACTAATCTCATACCAAAAACTGGAAACAGTAAAGCAGAAACAGATTAGGGCAAAGAGAACCTGCAGAAATGGCAGCAAATGCCATAAACCGGATCATACAAACTCCCTCTCTCCTTTGACACGCAGCGCCGCCTCAAAGCTTCTTCCGAAATCCCACTCCGTCTAGAACGCCTCTTTACATTGTCACCAGTTTCATTGCCATCACTACCTTCCGAGTAACTCAATTTCCCTGCATCCAACATAAACAAATCGAAATCAAAATAAAATCAGCTATTTACACAAACAATCGATTGTTTGTAATATCGACGCACCGCTTCCTGGTGGCAGCGATATTCCCCCCAATCGAGCTGATCGCCGCAAAGGGGCGGCGCTGTAGTCGACTTTGCAGTATTTTCTTTTTTGAGATTTCTCGGATTTAGTCGATGAATTCAGAGACCGCAGCTCAGACAAGGTTTTTAGAAGCCCTAAATTGGCCAGCCGCGCCTGTAATTTCGGCAGCAGTGTTAGGGAATTGTATGAATTTTGCAAATAGACAACACCACAAAATCACGTGTTTTGAATTGGGAGACGGAAAACTAACCTGATTTTCGACGATGCGAGCTATTCTGAGTTGTTCGTAGTCGGATTTAGCTTTGAATCTTCCCATTTTTCCGTTCAGTTCTTTGTTAGTGTGGTGAATTGGGGGAGGGAAAACTAACCACTTTGTTTTTCAAAATGTTCAACGGCTATTTTTCTTCTGTTAATCTGACAGATCCGAATCGTGGGAATCGGATTCAAATTCAAGTCATCCAAAACTCATGGGCTCGTATTACTCGATTTCTATATCATATAACAATTCTCACAATCTCATACATGTCCTCATATTTCTCCTCCGACAATTTAATTTGAATTTTTTATCATCCAATCTATAAAATTAAAATAAATAACATTATCAATTACAAAATAACTTCATAAAAATTACACTAATTGTGATACCTATAAAACAAAAGTTAAACAGAACTTCAATGCTGAATATTGAGGTGTGTCCAAATTTCTACAATAAGATCGGCTTGAAAGTGGCTATGGATTTGTTCTTCACACATAGAAGCACATGCATCGACTTGCGACCTCATGAAATTCTAGAGGCACACCTTGAGTTGTGGGCTAGGTTGCGAATCCTAAGCTAGAAACCCCTATGGCATCTTACCAAACATGCGCACTTTGAGTATATAATACATGCATATATGATATCAAAGGCGTACGATCGACCAGATAAAAAACGAGTCCAATAAAATTCGACTCATCATTCCATTAATTTTATGTATGCTTATTGTGGCATGTCGAAAATTGCCAAACAAAAATGTCATATAAAAATCTGCTTAAATTAATGATACTTTGGGATATTTCAAAATATCATCCTTTAAAGTAAGTAAAGGATTAACCTATGGTATTATTTTTATTAGGCTAATCCACAAAAATAAATGCTCCCTAAATATTATTTTGATTCATTTTGCATTGTTAATAACTTGACGTGATTGTATATATATATATTGCATTTGTGAAGATGTATGATTTTTTGCTGATGATGCTGCTTTTTCTTTCTATAAGATTGCTACGTGGAATATAACCATTCGCATTTTCTTATGGCCCCTCTTTCACTACAGGCAGTTGATTTTAATAAAGGAAAAGAAAACAAAGATTGATACATATTTGTCTTCTACTATTATTGATTGGGATAATTTACTCGATCTGATAAAGGTGGAAGAGGTATTGAATAACAAAAGTTCTACGTCGGCCGTGAGAAATTTGGACTTATTGTTATACATTTAAACTTTGTTAATATTTTTATTTACTTATATCGAAATAAATCGTAATTTATTTTTATATAAACCACTGTATCTGATATATGTCGCCATCGTCATTTAACATTATTTGAAATCAATATCCCAATCAGGGGTGGTCTGAGAGTGATATTTACCTATTCCCACCTAGATTTTTTTCAATTATTTATACTTCCTCGGTCCATGAAAAATAATTTTATTTTAATATTTTAGAATATCCATAAAAAATAGTCTCATTTGTAAAAATAAAAAATTTATCTCTTATATTTTACCCATTTTTTCTCATCTCTCAACTATATCCATTTTTCTTCTTTATTTTTCCTACTTTACCTACATTTTCACATTCTCTCTTATTTTACTAATTTTCTCATTAAAATTTGTGTCGTCCACAACTGAGACTATTTTTTGTGAACGGTGAGAGGATGTTTTAACATATTTAAGTTAGTATGAAGTTTTATAATAGTAATAAACAATTTCTGGTGATACAATTTGCTACACGTACGCTTCTTCATCGTTTGTGGATCAAGATTCATAATTGATCAGAAATGCAAGAGAGGAAGTGATTTAAGAGAGGAAGTGATTATGAATTCTACACCCAACTTAATGAATGTGTGGTGCTAGTGAATGCAATGCACTAACTTCGTTCTAGAAACTTCTTCATGTTCTAGACATTAACCCCACCAAATCAATGATGAATATCTTACAACTCTTGTTATCTTAAGTTGATTTAGAGAATAGTAGGATTGAGAAAGAAAAAAGTTCGGTATATTTTGAAAATCTTAAAGCATCAATAATCATGTGTAATTTCTTTACCCAGTGTGTATATATAGAAAAGTATACAGGAACGGACGCATAAAAAATGTTAGTATAGGTTTCATTAGTAATAATATATCGCACAAAACTCATACCAATAATATATTTAGTACAATTTAAAATTAATACAATACATCAATCTAACTTAAAACTAAATTTATATCATGGAGTAGTTTTTTATATACTTACTTATTTTTTAGTGTATTAGTCTTTGTTTCTTTCTCTGATTTCAATTCCTTCATCCCTTAATTTCTGACTATTGATATTTATTTATATCAATTTAGTGAGGGCTAAAGATGATATTAGTCAATTTTAATATAATTAGCAATATGAAAAATTAAAAGAGAAATTGGTGGTATGGGCTTAAGCCCATCTAGGGTACACGGTACACCTATACAAGCACTTAGTATAATACTCCTATGCCGCAATGAGAGAGGAGAACACAATGTATAGCATGTTATGTGCTCTATAAATAACATGAACTAATAATTTTTGCTTGAATAACTTTGAGATAAATTGGAATGACTGTATTTGGGATTAATTACATGAACTTAGAAATGTATCTACTTAATTATTTACCAGGTAATTGACAATTAGCTACACAACTTTGAACTTGGTGTACAAAAGTTGTTAACACTTTTGATCCTTACGTATGTATTTCAATGTGTGCTATCCAAATTCAAATTGTTTGTGGTTGGTTTCGTCGGTGTTGCATTGGTTTACTTTTACCAAATCTTGAAGTTGTGGGCGTGTGCACGGTTTATGTATATAGAAATGGTCATGCCCATTCACACGCCAAAACTAGCAACAAAAGTTGGAATTCAAAACTATAGCCCAACTTACAATTCACTATTCTAGATTAAAAAAATATTGTCTACATTGATTGAATGTGGTCTACGAACACACTCGTCGCTCACTACATGTTTAATATTGACTTTCTAACTTATGGTTACCACTCTACATAGTATTTAAGTTTGACCTTTCTTTTCTCCTTTCTAGAAGCTAAATATACTTTAATTTATAATGTCACTTATACTTTCTATCCATTTTTAGTAATAAATACTTATATACTACTACTATTTCATTTTCCGAATTTATGTGGGGACTATTTTTACCTCATTTATTCGATGTACTATTCACTAAAATTATACTTCAATGTGTGGATAATTACAACAAAACTACATTAAACAAATTATGTCTATAACGTATAGAATATGTAATGAGTGATCGTCGGTGCATAGACATGAATTAGGAGTGATTTTTACTTCTGGCGGGGTCGTTACAATATCCTTTAGGGTGTCCACTATAAGCCAGGCACGGCTATAGCCCCGACCGGGGCGATCTCGGGGCTATCTATAGTGGGGAGCACGTCCGCCCCGAGGCGGACGACATTTCCGGGGCGGACTGTCATCCGGCGCCTTCGGGGCGAGGACGCGTCGGTCCGGGGCGGACGCGGCGAATAGGCGCGCCGGCTATAGTGGGGCGGTGCCCGGTGCGCCAGTCCAGATGCGAAAAATAATATTTTTTTTAAATTCAATTTAATTCACCTATAAATACACCTCATTCCATTAATTATTTTCACACCATTCCAACTCTTTATCACTCAAACTTTCTCTCACTAGAATTTGTGGACTGAAATGGACAATTTGTGGAATGACGCGTGGAATTCTCTGATTCAAGAGGTGCAACACCAGGCCGCCCAGGAGGATGCGGCGCGCTTGGCGGGGGAGGCGGAGGCCGCGATCCCTCGTGCGACTACTCATCGGCGGACCATCCAACGAGATCACCTCGGTGCGCGCCAGCGTCTAATGGCTGATTACTTTGTGGATAACCCCTGTTATCCACCCGAGATTTTCCGCTGGCGATTCAGAATGTCGTAACAGCTCTTCAACCATATAGCGATGAATTTGGCGGAGCGTTACTGGTGCTTCACCCTCCGGCGTGATTGCGCTGGCCGGATCGGGCTGTCTACGCATCAGAAGTGCACCGCTGCAATCCGGCAGCTTGCCTACGCCAGACCATCCGATATGTTCGATGAATACCTACAGATGGGTGAGACGACTAGCCTAACGGTGCTTAGGCAGTTTTGTAAAGGGATCCGGGAAATTTTTGGTAGGGAGTTCCTACGGAAGCCCACCCCTGATGAGTGTCAGAGACTGCTGGATATGTACGGTTCGATCCACGGGTTCCCAGGAATGTTAGGAAGCATCGATTGCATGCATTGGGAGTGGAGGAACTGCCCCGTGGCCTGGAAAGGCCAGTTCACAAATGGATTCAAAAGCAAACATCCATCGATGATTCTGGAAGCCGTTGCTGACTACCGTTTGCGGATCTGGCATGCGTATTTCGGTGTGGCAGGTTCGAACCACGACATTAATGTTCTTCAGCCATCGCCGCTCTTCAACGATGAGTGCCGGGGGGAGGGTCCAGAAATCAGCTTCGTAGCCAACGGCACGCAATACAGTATGGGATATATCCGCGGTGGCCCATATTCGTCAAGACAATTCGCCAACCGGTTGGACCGAAGAAATAATATTTTGCGCGCAAACAAGAGGGTGCTAGGAAGTATGTTGAGCGGGCTTTTGGTGTCCTCTAATTCGCCATTATACGGTGCTCGCCACGAGTTTGACACGAAGATAATGTCGCGAATATTATGTTAGCATATATCATATTGCATAATATGATAATAGAAGATGAAGGATTTGCGGCAGAGCGCTGGGCACCGGAAGAGAGCGCAAATACAATTCACAGTGTTGCCTCCGCGCCGATCCAGATGGGCGTACCACAGAGCAATGAATATTTGATCCAACGTTTTACTGATATGCGCAGGACACATCACATACCACACTCCAGGCTGATTTGATTGAAGAAGTTTGGCCACGTAGGGGAGGCGGCGCAGTGTGAACACCTTTGTGATTTGCACTAGATTAAATTTTCGTTGTATAATTTTTTCTGTACTTTAATACGACAAAAATTTAGTGTTTAATTTTAATTTCTTCACGTATAGCCGTTTTCTTCTAATTACGTATAGTCCGATAAATTTAATTATAATTGAATTAACACAAATGAAAAAAAGATTGGGGCTATTGGAAGTGTCCACCATAGTGGCGGAAACAAATTTTTGGGGTTGTGGACAAAAAAAGTGGGGCTGTGGACAAAAAAGGGGGCGGGGCTATTGGGGTGTCCGCCTTATAGTGGACACTCTTACTCCCTCCGTCCCCTAATAATTGTCTACTTTGATTCTGGCACGGATTTTAATAAATATAAAGAAAAAGTTAGTAGAATATGAGTCTCACTTATATAAATTAGTTTTATAGTAATAAAATGTGAGTAAAATGAGTAAGTAGGGCTTACTTACCATTTATGGTAAAAAATGAAAGTGGACAATTAATGGGGGACGAACGAAAATGATAAAAGTGAACAATTAATAGAGGACGACGGAGTATTACATTGCATTGTATTGGGAAAAAACGAACAAAAAATGGGATACGAAATGGACATAAAACCAGTGGCCTCTTAAAACTGAAAGGAGATTTTTGTGCTTCTATTTTATCATACGGTTTATTGGCAGGACGTCTTAGTCAATGAATCTCCTTTAATTTACTCATCTTATGTAATTTATTGAGTGCTGAGCTCACTTATATATAGTTGTAGATAAAATTTAGTACTGACACGCAGATAATTTGGAAAACTACACAACAACAAACAAAAATGTAAGTATGTATTTTATTGAGTGCTGAGCTCACAGTTGATAATTTGGAAAACTACACTGATGCAGACAAAAAGTTTTTATAACAAACAAATGCAAAATAGAAAACTACACTTAATATCAGTTAAAAATCTCATACATATGCAACTTGTAAATTTTTCCACAACCACCCAATATACAAGTGGGATTCTATTGCAAATGGTATTTTTATATTTCGATACCTTATAAGTTATGTGCTACCTTAAACGCCAAATGTAGCAATAATATTAATATGGGGCAAAATTTTCAATAGTCATTTTGGTAGCTACACAAAAATTAAATGATTAATATCATGTATCAAGTCACTTGTATTTTCTACCATTGTTGCACACTTTAAAATCTATCATATAGGATCATACTTACCAAGATAGTCATGTCTTGTTTATAATTAACTGATCAATAAGTTGGTGAATGTATACATATAGTTAGTGGACAGATGGTATGATATATATGGTGAGATCATTGATTGATTGCTAATCAAATTAAAGCTCATTATTTTTCAACACATTGTTAAAAAATTATTTCAATACTACATCTACCTTTTAATTTTGCAGCAAATGTATACATATAGTTAGTGGAGTAGTAGGTTAAAACTGTTCACAAGTCATTATGTTTTTGGCATCATTTTTGCATAAATTTATGAAGGAGACGTAGTTGTTGGGGAGCAATATCATTTTCAAAGCCTCATCACCTCTTTACATATATACTTCACTAGTATTAAATATAATCACTAAAAATCAAAACAATCCAGATCTCAGTTGACCCCTTCACATTAATCTTGTTTCTTGGGTAACAAAAGAGAAACAAATACATGTTGATGAAAGAGATAAGAGTGCACAAATAAAATCCCCAACACACGAGTTAAAATTTATCAATCAAAGTGCATGTACAAAGGATTTCTGATAGTATATACCGGTTAATTGGACATCGATTTAATAATACAGTGACCTAGCTCTATATCCATGATACCACAATCTCTCATCAAAGATCTCATTTACAGACAAAGAAGTTGATTGATGATTATGCCCCTAATTTCCCAAAAACTTAGAAAACACAACCGCTTGAAGAATCAACGGGGCTTCCATGAATGAATAATCAAGGTGACCAATTTGTACACTTTTGCCTATCTAGTTAAACTCTCATCTTCAAGCAGCTCCATTTTGGAGAAAAAATAGAGCAACTTAATTTCTCAACTGATTAAGTAGCAATCAACTTCTTTGTCAGCAGTTTTTGCTCCAATGGCGAAGCTTAAGTCTTCGCTGCCACACGATGTTAATAAACAAGATGTTAGAGGGACTTCATCAACCTCTACTTCTCTTGATTGACAAGTGAACTGACAAACAAATTCATCCAAAGCTTCTTTCATCCACACGGCCGCACAAGCTTCCCGAGCTTCATTCACAGTCATCTGCAAGAAAATGATACGATCCAACATCAGAACTAGTACCATAAAACATCATATTCGCAAAAGCTTGCATTTTTCAGTTAAAGGTTGGAGATAGATGAGTGAAGGAGCTTAAGGGCATACCCAAACTCGATGGCGAAGGCTTTTCTCTGGCCATACTTCCAATTCCTCGGTGACATACAAGGGAAACATGGATCCCTCATGATACTTCTCTTGGCTTTTGCTCTTGAAAATCCATTCACCCAATTTTTCCTGCAGTAATAGAAAAGTGAAAGAACTTTAGATGATGAATCTAGAGGTGTGAATACAATTATTGGCCCTAACACAAGAGAGATAATCCAAGAACTTACCCCTAGAAGGCCAACTACGCCGGCTTCCTCTAAGGTCTCTCGTGAAGCTGCCAGTTCGATATCTTCATCGAGTTCCCATCCACCCTGATGAATTTAATTGCAAATTGAACAATGCTTAGACCAAGGATCAATTATATACTTTGATGTCGTGATTATCGGTTTTTAAAAAAAAAGAATTGAGATGTTCATCAATTTTTACCTTAGGGAACATAAGTCTTGCACTCTTTTGAGAGCTGATCAAAAGGATCTCCAAATCATCGAGTGTGATATCATCGATGGAATGAGTTTTTTTGGTGTCTCTGATTCTATATGGAATACATCTGCATAAATTTGCAGAAACAGGATGAAATATTAGGCGCAATTCCATAAATAAACTATTTTAATAAAAAAAATACGCCACGGTGGCGATTCAACAAACAGTTGATGAACAATACAGATAAAAAAAATCCCCAAATCTAAAGAAGAAATTGAGAATCAAGGAGGAGATGAGATACGTACCCAACAACCTGACGAAATCCCTTATTATAGCGCTGCAAATGCCTCCCGGTGCGAGATGGCATGGCAACAAGCTTCTTAATTTGCATGATTAACAGACGGAAGTGGAAACCCTTGTTTATTGGGGATAATGATTTAGAAATAAGCGAAAAAATGAATCTTTTTTCCCCGGGAGAAAAGAAACTCCCTCCAACGAAATCAGAAGGCTCAGTAAGTAAAAGAAGGGTAAAATTCGGTTAAAAACAGTTGCGATTGGCTCCAGAAAAATAGGCAATGGCAACAATCTGCGTCGATGATTTCCTATATCCAAGAATTAAAAATTGGAAACTGGTAATTGATTCTTGAGAAATAATTGCAAACAAAAATTGATGCTTCTGCTTCTTGTTGTTGAGAGACGACAAATGGAAGGCAATAATTGAAGGTTATTGTGGATAACTGAAATGGTTGGAGTTGTTCATCCACTGATTATATAGACCTTTTGTACTACAATGGTGGGGTAGGGTGGGTGGGCAGGTGGGTTGGGGGGGGGGGGGGGGGTTATAAGCCTTAAACTTTATTAGGGGGTCCAATTCATTTGGACTTATAAACCAAAACATTTGGTTACATATATTGTGTTTAGTATATTTGATAAAAATAGAGTACTCATACGAAGAAATAAAGTGTGTGAAAAGAGATGTCTTTTTTTCGCTATGGTAGTAAATTAATTAACATAATATAGCTCAAAATGATACTACATAACTCAAGTAATTTGAGCGGATAAAGTATATACGTTATTCAATTTAAATACTTGAATATTACTATAAGATTTAGTATATTATGATAAAATATATAATCATATTTTATTATAGTACTATAGTATATACTATGACATGAAAATACATGTACTACTACTAAACCAATAAACTTTTAATTTTGTGATGGAAATCAAGTCTATATTGTAGTAAGTACTATGACGACTATAAAATTGCAATTCTTTTTATAAATATTATGGGTTTCATCTTATGCATTAACATGTAAAATAAAAGTAAATTATAGGAATATATACAGAAGGGGGTTTGAATGAATAATTGATATACTCCTACTATTTTAATTACTATTATCAACTCATTACATTCTAATGAGTACTGTTTGATTACGAATAATTAAACCTAGTATAGTAGTATGGACGCGCCTGCCATTGCTGTCGAAGGATGCCAGAAAAGTCGACTGAGTTCGAGAAACCACTCCTGCATTGACACGTGTGCGATGGCGACGTGGAATTATTAACTTTCCATTTTACTATGCGATCCTTCAATTCTTTTGTAATTATCCCCTCCGCCCCAAATAGACAATACGATTGTATACTCTTTTACAGATTTTAAAGATAACGTTAAAAGAATTTAGTAAAATACAAGTTTCATTTTTTATAATTCTATAAATAAAATTATGAATTAACAGAATATAAGACCTACTATTATTTATAATAAAAATTACACAACTTTTACTATGGGACTAACTAAAATAGTAAAAAAGCGACTCACAATATATTGTGAGTAGATGGATTACTATATTCTATTCATAAATCTTGAAATATCAATAATACTTAGTTATGCAAATTACAAACTGACAAATAGAACCACAGTACAAACAAGCAGAGTGCATGGATAATTACATCCGATTAGTAATGTAAATCAAATCAGTCCATCAGATTATAGGCCAATTCTTCTCGAGTTGTGAGTTAATCATACTAATTATTTTTCATTGTGCTCATATATAGTCTTCAAACTCTTCATTATCTATTAAAAATACAATATTAAAATATACTCCACTATCTCTGTGGCATTCTAAATGAAATATTTTTTTAATTATTTGGCATAAAAAACTCTGAAGGTTGTTTTGTGAATTAAATAGAGTGTGGATAAAGTAAGATAAAACGTAATATATTTTGATAATTTATAATTATATAACAAAAATAAAATCTTGCCACCAGAATATTCATGCAACCAATTTTGTGTGCAGATAAAAGCTTGAACCAGATAGTACTCCATATATGAATTACTATTATTTGTGCATACACTATAGTATTAGTAACTAAGTAATATTATCAACTTTTATTGTTATTCAATAATTAATTAATTATATTGTCTCTTAATTCGTTTCAAAAATCATAATACTATTAACTATGTTAAAATATGCAAATGATTGACCCATAGGCATATATATATAACTTACTACATCGTTTCAATTTCTTAGTTCAATGATAATATTATCCAGAGAAAACATATGTACCATAATATATATTAGTAATAAATATTTAGTGAAGTCATAATAGTAAAAAAAAAAACTACTCCTAGGTATAATTTTGAAGAGAACTCGAGACGATCTTTTATGTAATCCAGAATCATAGTTAGCCACTTAATGTAGTCTAATAGAATCACTCAAAAAATTGTTTCTAGTACCGATTTTGTTCATCTTTATATTATTCATTTAGAAATTATTTTATTTACTTCAATACCTCAATTAGGGGTGGCACGTTACGGTATACCGCACCGAGAATGTCATACAGTATACCGTACCGCAAATTGCGGTATGAGAAAATGTCATACATATATCATACCGAATTTTTCGGTATACCACATTCGGTATGATAATTTCCGATACCGTTATCATACCGTTTATGCGGTATATCATACCCTATTTCCGTATACCGCACTTTTACGGTATACCGAAATGATGTATGACATACCGAGTACAATATACCAAAATAAGGTATGACATACCGTTATACTTGTGTTTCATACCAAAAAATTCCTATTTTATAGCCAAATATATAAAATAAAATATCACCTATTTAATAATGTCCAAAATATTAAAACTACACTACGATCAAATCTTATTCAAAAAATTCAAATCAACAAAACTTCAACAATCAAACTACAGTGGACTGGATTTGCATCTCTGCGTCAGTGTGTTTGGGGTTGGGGGCAGATGAACTAAAATGTGAAAGTAGGGTTAGGGATTTTAACTTTTCAACATTTTTTAAATAATTTATAAAAACAATACATATACCAAAATTTTGGCAAATACTATGCATGCGGTATACCGCGGCATACGAAAATCTATACCTTTACCGTACCAATATATATCGGTAAGATATCATACCATAACCCAACTTGCGGTATACTACAAATTCGGTATTTTCGGTACGATATTTCAGTATATTTAGCCGGCCCTAACCTCAATTCCGATACAAAAGTGCTTTTACTATAGGAAGAAGAAGAAGAAATGTAAGTGAAATTTCGTGAAAGAACATCATTTACTACCCTAGATCTTGAATGTTATTTTAAAACATCATATATTAATTTTATGTGATTATAAAATTAGCACATTCCTAAACCTAATTGTTGGTTAGAGCCGAAATAATCATTGCAGAGAGAATCCGTGTAACATGCACATATATCATCTGCACTCTTATTTAGAATAATATAGCAGAGTCAACTAATTTGCACAAACAACCAATATTTTGTAACTAGGGGAATCAAATTAAGAATACTTTGACTAAAACTGGGTTTTGATTATGAAACCACGATTCCACCACTACTATTTTTTTTATTTAATTTCACACAAAGCTTGAATATTTTCTTCAAATCATGATATATAGTCGGTTGTGTTTCAAATTATTGTGTACAGATTATAATGTTCATACTTGGCTTGGCAAGCTTGTTACTTCACGCAATTAACAAAAATAATTGTTTGTAGCTATAATGATTGGGTGATCTAATTAATTGTTTCTTAATTTATTTGTTATATAGGAGTATAATATTGGAGGATTTTGAATGGGTTACTAGGTCATTACGAGACGCCTAATATCATCCTGATTCCTGCATGTGAATAAAATAAATAAAAAGAAGTGAGATCTGTGAATTATTGCAACAAAATAGAATCCCGAGACTTTGGTAAAGCTCACATATAGAAAAATAAGATTGTGTATTACTTTAAACTTTGTAATCTTGTCTACATAAAGAGAAGGACATGTCCATGTGCATCACTTGCAAATTAACAGAAAACAAACCACATGCCAATCTATTTCTCAACTTTGCACCTGAAATGTATTGTAGTATATACATAGTTTGGTATGTTTTCTAGTTTTTAGTATATTGAACTATACTACAATATGTGATCCACGTCAAAAAAGTATTGTGGTGACTTTTTATACAAATCTGAAACAATTTGATTTACTTGTAATTTTTTTCGATTATACTAAAAATCTCATACCACTGAGGTGGTGAGGAAGAGTCCAAAACAAGAAGCAAAATAAATGAAACGACAACAAAAACACCAACAAACCTCATGCAAGGCTAACAAAAAACATAAGGTTCATAAGCTTACAACTAGACTAATCAAAACATACCGAAGAAAATAGATAGCTCACATCCCAAGAGAAGAGTCGAGAGACGGTTGAGGAGGCACTAAACAGTAAACACCAACCAAAATTCAGGTGAACGACAAGCAGATAATGAAAGCAGAACAAGAGGAAAGACATCACCAGCTCAACGTCAACCATGAACAAAGTCGGTGAGAGATGGGATCAACTTGCTCCTCGCACTTATATATTGTACTCCTAATCGCTAAACTTGGTTTCAACCCTCTCAATCTCTGATGACACTCCAGTTCTCTAAAATTTGTTTTGGATAGTAAATAAGTGTGGATATCATGTCATCCTCGAATCCAAGTACCAAGAGTCAAAACTCAAACGATCCCAATTAATTAGTCTCTATACATCTAAATGGACCTTCTTGGCGTTAATCTAATTATAAATTCATAATATACATCAATTAACAATCAGTTTTCATTAATTGGTCAATATATTCTGAATGGAGGGAACGAGCAATATTACATTTTGACGCATTGTATTTCCATGCAAACGTAATATAGTAATTTATGGGCGTTGAATTAAGGCCATATTCCATCCGATATAGGGAAGTGTGTCATGTTAAATACATATACTTTTAATACTACTTAATAAAATTAAAACATGCATGCTAATTGGCGTGTGTATTAAAGTCCCTACATCTAGATCCAATTTATAAATGAAAAATCTTGGCAAAGTGTCGTTTTGGAATAGCTAAGGGACCATTTTACAATTATAACATTTTAATTTTATATTTAAAATTGAGTAGACCAAGTAGAACTAGTTGTTGGTTGGGGGTTAAAATTCAAAGTCAGGCCACGCGCGTGGGACTCGGTGCAACGGATGCTTTTGAAAACGTTTTTATTAATTTTATTGGGACCGTGGCCACGTCGTGTTTGCCACTCATTTCTTTATTTCTAGTATCTTGAATTATCTCACTTTCCTATTTTTTTTAATGTTTTTCTTCTTTTTTTGGCATTTATTCCAAAATGGATGATTAGAGATTAGAATAATTCCATTGCCACAGAAAGGCTTAGAATATTACCCACTTACGCAACAAATTGTTTACTGATGATTCCGCGAATTTTTGATGATGATAAATGCTCGTAAAAATAAATTACGACACAGAGAATTTTACGTGGTTCGATTTACTGAGGTAAATCTACGTCCACGGGGAGAAATGGGGGCAGGTTTGTATTGCTTGATCTGCGAATTACAGCTTACAACACAGACTTGCTATATGATTATTTCTCTAGAGAGATTCTAACCCTTTTCTATCAGATCTAAGTTCTATTTATACATTGAACTAAGATCGTGGCTTACATCATCACTCTAGGTCGTGGAGGTCGTGTAGGTCATGGCCTAAGATCGTGGCCTGAGTTGACGCCACGTGGTAGTGGGTGTGTTGGAAGTTGTGGAAATCCTGCCTGGGTCCACTAACTCCTTGTTCGGTCGAATACTGAGACCGAACTGCTTTGGTTGCCGATCTGAGAGTAGAGCTTGAT
The DNA here is from genome assembly GCF_004379255.2 of Salvia splendens. Classification (NCBI taxonomy): domain Eukaryota; kingdom Viridiplantae; phylum Streptophyta; class Magnoliopsida; order Lamiales; family Lamiaceae; genus Salvia; species Salvia splendens. The sequence goes on from NC_056040.1 coordinate 13,072,826, forward strand.
GCCGACCTGAGAGCAGAGCTTGATTGGTTGGCTTTTACCGAGCTGTAGGCTGAGGCCGAACTCTTTGGTAATGCCGAACTCCTCCGAACTCTTTGGTAATGCCGAACTCATACTCTTCCTTGGGCTTTGGGCTGATGGGCCGTCACTGCTGTTGGGCTTGTTTAGTTCGTACCCCATCACTACCCCCCCCGCAAGACGAAGTGAATCACTTCGGCGAAGCGAGTCACTTCGGCATTCTGGATAAAGGTACGGGGGAGGCTGACGTCAGGGGACGTGCCTTGCATGTGACTGCATTAAATGCGACAGTAAAATCCGGCCGTTGAATCCTGAAAAGGTGGGATTCGAAACGGTGCAACGATTTTGAAATCTTCGCCGAATCTGATAAATATGCTCTTTCTTCCTCATTTGAACACCTTTGCTGTTGCGTCTTCTATACTCTCTCTTTCTCGAGAAATTTTCTTCCGCTTTCCAGAGCTTCTTCAGACTTTCTTCACTTTCAAAAAGTAAGAAGAATGTCTTCTTCTTCTTCTTCGGTGTCGGGTAGCGGTAGGAAAGGGGATAAGGGGTCTTCTAGCCGGAAAGAATCCGGGGAGAAGACCGTAGAGTATTTTCACAGTATCTTGAGTAAGGATACTGTGATATCCCTTCACGAGAAATATTTTTTACCTGGGGGGAAGGCGGTGGTTCCCGACGATGATCATAGGGCTAACGACCCGCCGGAGGGTTATGCCACCGTTTACGAAGCCTGCTTAGAATGCGGGCTTCGTTTTCCTCTTCCCCCACCTTTTGTAGAGCTTCTTGATTTTTTTCAACTCCCTTTAGGTCAGGTGACTCCGAACTCTTGGAGGCACTTATCGGCTTTTGCTGCCGAACTTCGTAGGCTAGATAAGGATCTGTCTCTGAGGGCAATCCTTAATTTTTTCCAGTTTAAAAGGAAAGGATCTTGGTTTTACTTGATCCCCTTACAGCCTTTTAGGGCCTTCTGCAAAACCAAGTGGCCGAAATGGCAAAACCGTTTCTTTTTTTATAATAGGACTTCGGCTCCGGGCTTTCCTTGGAGAAGGCCGAAGTCCGTGATTCCCCATCCTCGGTTAGAACCGTTGGCCGAGCTCGAGGGCGAGCTCAATAAGATTCCTATGATTAGGAAACAGTATTCGGAAACTGAGCTCGTCAAGGGCGACCTCGTGTTCAATATCTCGTCTTCGGACGAAGAGGCCGAGGGTGAGGATTTCTCTTTATCTTTATGCTCTACTGCTTTAACGAAGAAAACTAACCTTGTTTTCTTGCTTTTTGGCAGTGTTCATGCTGAATAAGGCTATCCGAAAGTCCTCCGAGCTTGAGGAGCCGGAGAGAGAGAAGGCTACCAGCTCGGCGCCTGATGCCGAGAAGAATCCGAAGAGGCAAAAGACCTCTTCGGGTCCAAAGAAGCCGGAGTCGACTTCGGCAAGTAGGAAGGGGAAGACCCAGAAGCCCCCGAGAGCGCCAGAGAAAGACGTGGTCTTGGCGCCTCCTTCGGAGCATATCTGTGAGCCATTTTTATGGCCCACGGACTTCGCCGAGGTGAATTGTCTTCTTGATTCTTTGGCTTGGCTTCTGTCCTGTATTTTTGGTGCCCTCTGTTGACTTTTTTCCTTATCCATTTTCAGAGGAACGATATGCTCTCCAAGCTCGTCGCCGTCGAACTCTCCAAAGCGTCCAACGACTATGCTGAGATGCAGAGGAAATTAGCGGCTGCTTGTCACCGGGCCGAGCAGGCCGAGGCAAACTTTGAGAAAGCCAGAGCTGCTAGGATTTCGGCCCAGGATGAAGCTCAGTTTGCCAAAAACCAGCTCGTCATCCAGCGAGAGCAGACGAAACGGAGTGATGCTGCCGCCGTGGTTGCCCAGGGGGAGGCTCTCCGTGTTTACACGGAGAAACTCTTCTTGAGTAGCCAGTTCTCGGCTTTTGTCGGTAGTCTGGTAAGGCTAATTGCCGATAAGGGCGAGCAGGGGGCCGACGTCGTGCTGCCTCTGTACAGCCGAGAGATAGCAGCTCGGCTTCAGAATCTGCCGCTCCTTGAGGAGCTCGCTTCATCCTCGGTCCTGCTTTCTGCAGACCGAGTCCGGAGTTGTCGAGCTGATCGGGACGAGAACCTGGAGGCTATCTTTGCCTCCGTGGGACCCGTTTCACCCGCTTCGACTTACAACGGAGAGGGTGATGCCGAGCCGCTGGAGCGGGAGGCCGAAGTCGAGCGAGCCGGGCATCCGGAGAAGGAAGCCGATCAGGAGACGCAGCAGATCGGCTACGGTGGCGCCGAGCAGGCTGGGGAGAGCAAGGAGGCAGAGGCTGAAGCTGAAGCAGAGAAGGAAGCTGAACCTCACCGAGAAGGTGGAGACGAAGCTAGCGAAGTATGATTTCGTCTCCCTTCTCTTAGTTTAGTTTCTTCCTTGTAAAATGGCCTTGAAGCCCTCCTTGTATAGAAAATTTTTTTTTTTTTTCTTATGAATGAAAAAATTCTTCTTTCTGCTCTTGTGTCTTCGTATAGCCTTTCGTACTCTCTTACTCCTGTTGTGGTTTACTACCTGCTCGGTAAGCTGAAATGCCGAACTGACGTAGCTGCTTTGTATTCTTAACTCTCAAGGAGCTGGAGGTACTTCACTGGAAGCGGCTGTACTCTTCGGCTTTAGACGAAGCTGAGAAAAGAGCTATAGCCGATCAGACGAAGAATGACGAGCTTCTGGCTCGTTTAGTGAAGCTGGATGCCGATAATAAGGACTTAGAGTCCGATAAGAATGATCTGGAGGCCGAGCTGAATACGACCATTGCTGAGAGGACTGCGTACGAGGATTACATCCGTGTGCGCGGGGGAATGACCATATCAGATGTTCAGAGTCGAGTTGACGAACTGTGGGAGGAATATAATGTACTCCGGAGGAACAATGCGCTGGAGAGCTCGGCTTGCCAACAAGTCGTGACATCATTGCGGCGCTGGGCTTCTCGGTACAACATTGTTCTTTCTCGGCGCCCCTCCATAGAAAGATTCCTTCGGCATATCGCGCCAACAGATGCTCGCACTCCAGATCAAACCTCTGGTTCCCTTGTTCAAAATCCTACTCCCAGCCAACAACGAACTCCGGAACAGCCGGAAACGTCAAGACGAGAACGGGCTCAGGAGCAACCGGAATCGTCAAGACAGGGACGGACTGAAATTCGCCGAGGAGTTGTGACTATGAGCGAGCAAGATCAGCAGATGCTTCGTGAAGAGACTCTTCGCCGCCGAGGTGCTAGGGCTTCCCGGGCTCAGAGGAGAGGTGGCAGGTCGATTAGAGCATCTCGTCGACCTGCTTATTCTGCGGCTGCCTGGAACGCCCGAACTCAGCTTCACGAGGATTTTGTGAATAGATGGCTCAACTTTAGCAACCCTGGACAGTAGAATAGTCCTTTGTAATAGCGTAACGCCATCTCGTAGGGTAGCGGAGTTGTGTGCCGAACAAGATTTGAAAAATGAAATTTTGTTTTCGCTTTTAACACTGTATTTACAGCTTCGCGAAAAAATTTCATCATACTTGTCCTCGGTCTTATGAAGTGAACTTCTTTGACCGGACTTGTCTTTGGTCTGATGAAATAAACATCTTTGACCGGACTCGTCTTTGGTCTGATGAAATAAACATCTTTGACCGGACTCGTCTTTGGTCTGATGAAATAAACATCTTTGACCGGACTCGTCTTTGGTCTGATGAAATGAACATCTTTGACCAGACTCGTCTTTGGTCTGATGAAACAAACATCTTTGACCGGACTCGTCTTTGGTCTGATGAAATAAACATCTTTGACCGGACTCGTCTTTGGTCTGATGAAATAAACATCTTTGACCGGACTCGTCTTTGGTCTGATGAAATAAACATCTTTTGACCGGACTCGTCTTTGTGTTCTAATTTGGCGATTTTCGTCGCCGGGATCGAACTTTCCCTTGTCCTAATTCGGCGAGTTTTATCGCGTGGATCGGACTTTCCCAGTTAACCGAAGTGGTCTTATGCAGTAAACCTCTTTGACTAGACATGGTCGTCCTCGGTCTTATGAGGTAAACTGCTTTGACCGAACTTGGTCGTCCTAATTCGGCGAGTTTTATCGCGTGGATTGGACTTTCCCTTGTCCTAATTCAGGCAAGTTTTATCGCGAGAATCGGACTTTTGTTGCAGTTCGTTTCAGACGAAGTGCTTGATTCTTAAGCAGAATTGTGGTCTTGTATCCTCTTTAGAAGCTTTGACACACAATCGTGGGCTTGTTGCAGCTCGTTTCAGACGAACTGCTTGTTTAAGCTGAATTGTGGTCTTGTATCCTCTTTAGAAGCTTTGACACACAATCGTTGGCTTGCATGTTCTAAAAAGGGGATCAGCCTTTGAAGAACGAGATACCTCAGTTTTATTTGTAAGAGACGACACTCACATAGACAGACACAACGCACGTAGAGACAAGAACAAGTAAAAAACAAAGAAAACACATAAGACTGACTGACCGGACTGTCTCTTACAAAGGGAACTTTTTGAGGTTGGAAACGCACCATGTTCGGGGTACTTGTGCTCCTGACGCGTGAGTCAATTTGTAAGACCCTTTGCCGAGGACTTCTGACACCCGATATGGACCTTCCTATGTGGGCTCGAGTTCGCCCAGCTTTTCTGCTCGGCTTACTTCGTTGTTTCTCAAGACGAGATCTCCCACTTGAAATTGCAGCTTCTTCACCCTTTGGTTGTAATACCGGGCTACTTGCTCCTTGTACTTGGCTGCTTTTAGGCAGGCCAATTCTCTTCTTTCTTCGGCAAGATCTAGTTCGGCTCTCAGTCCATCACCATTCATTTCTGAGGAGAACTTGAGTTCGGGGACTGGATATGCCGATCTTAACCGAATCACGGCTTCAGTGCCGTACACCATCGAGTTCGGCTCCGGTGTGACTTCGGTCATTTCGCCGGCCTCTGATTCCGGCTGCTGTGATTGCTATGCTTGATGGTGCCGAACTGATTGCTCGGCACTTTTAAGCGCAATCTGCGAACACACTTGCTCTTTTTCGATCACCTCGGATGACCGCTATCTCTCCTTTAGTGGAGAAGGTGTTCGGCGAGGATGCCTCTGATCGCTATGACCGGGCTTCTTTTTGTCTTCTCTAGATGAGCTGTCTAAAGACCGTTTTCGACGGTCTGCCTCATCGGCACGAGAAAACTTGTCCGCAATGTCCCACATCTCTTGAGCTGTTTGCGGACCGCACTCCACGAGCTTTCTGTAGAGAGCTCCGGGCAGGATTCCATTTTGGAATGCCGAAATGACAAGTAGATCATTGAGATTATCTACTTGTAGGCATTCCTTGTGGAATCTCGTCATAAAATCGCTGATCTTTTCGTCGCGACCTTGACGTATAGAAAGCAGCTGAGCCGAAGTGCTTCTGGCTTCCGCTTTCTGAAAGAACCTCCTGTGGAAAGCATCCATTAGATCTCGGTAGGATCTAATGCTGCCTTGAGGGAGGCTATCGAACCACCTTCTTGCGTTCCCGATTAGCAGCTCGGGAAACAGCTTGCACATGTGGACCTCGTTGAGACCCTGGTTCGCCATGTTATATTGATAGCGTCCCAAGAAATCATGAGGATCCACGAGTCCGTCATAGGTCATCGACGGAGTTCGGTAGTTCTGTGGTAGGGAAGTTCGGGTAATATCGTCCGAGAACGGAGTCCTCAATGCTCCGTACATGGCGAACCCGACATTTCTTCGGTATGGAGGAGATGGAGTTCTCCTGTGATTCCGGTACCGAGGATTCTTTCTTCTGGAAGACATGATACTACTGCGGTAGTGACTGTCTCGTATGGAGGGAGAGAGAGAATCCGCCGTTTTCGCCTCCGGCTGCTTTTGGCTTCTCTGCAGGAAGGTTAAGAATTCCTCCTGCTTTTCAGCCAAAAACAGCTTGACAGCCCCGTTCAAATCGGGCTGCTGGGAAGACTCGGTGTGACGGCTTTTGGAGCGGCTTGTTCCTCCGCCATGAGAACTGGTGGTGGATTTATCCCTAGGCTGTTTTCCAGACCTATGGGATGGATTGGCTTCCTCCTGGTTCTTACGGGCAGGAATACGGGTACTCTGCGATCTGGTATGCATTTTTTGGGTTGAAAAAATGGTCAAAAATTCGCTCTATCACAAATTTGGTTCTCTGTTTCCCACAGACGGCGCCAGTGATGATTCCGTGAATTTTTGATGATGATAAATGCTCGTAAAAATAAATTACGACACAGAGAATTTTACGTGGTTCGATTTACTGAGGTAAATCTACGTCCACGGGGAGAAATGGGGGCAGGTTTGTATTGCTTGATCTGCGAATTACAGCTTACAACACAGACTTGCTATATGATTATTTCTCTAGAGAGATTCTAACCCTTTTCTATCAGATCTAAGTTCTATTTATACATTGAACTAAGATCGTGGCTTACATCATCACTCTAGGTCGTGGAGGTCGTGTAGGTCATGGCCTAAGATCGTGGCCTGAGTTGACGCCACGTGGTAGTGGGTGTGTTGGAAGTTGTGGAAATCCTGCCTGGGTCCACTAACTCCTTGTTCGGTCGAATACTGAGACCGAACTGCTTTGGTTGCCGATCTGAGAGTAGAGCTTGATGCCGACCTGAGAGCAGAGCTTGATTGGTTGGCTTTTACCGAGCTGTAGGCTGAGGCCGAACTCTTTGGTAATGCCGAACTCCTCCGAACTCTTTGGTAATGCCGAACTCATACTCTTCCTTGGGCTTTGGGCTGATGGGCCGTCACTGCTGTTGGGCTTGTTTAGTTCGTACCCCATCATTTACTAAAATTCGTTTGTTTGATAGTGATATAATATAACACTTGGTGTGAAATGTGGTTGATGCTTTTACCTTATGAGTAAACGATATTTGCTTAGGTGTGTTAAGTTGTTGTATGCGGATTAATTATATCAGTTGGTGAAAGTATGGTTATCTAATCTAATAATAAATTTAAATATAAATTCATTCTTATGTAGTGGAGTATTATTTAGGGTTTATTTTTTAAATAAAAAAGTTGTGATTATTCGCTACTTTTTTCTTCCTTTTGCGATTAAATACAAAATACCGGTATAGTATATAATAAACAAAAGCTATCTAATATTGATACGTATACATGAATTCATAGAGTTAAAGTGATCACGAATTAGAATATATATTTTCCAATTGTAGAAAATGATGTTGCTATGATTTGGATCGCAGAATGTGATATTATTCGAGATTTGACAAATTTAGAGGTGCTTGCTGATTTCCCTTATTACTCCATTTCTTCTTGTGGATATGAAATATGAAATTGAAGGACTATACGTATGCTTTTGTATCAAGAATATGCTATTTTTGAAACCCTACATATATATTTTGGGATATATAGATAATGATATACAGCTACAAGTCGTGTCGTGTCTTCTAATTATTCAGAAATTTTAACAGTCTAATAATCATACTAAGGTAATTTAAAACTAATACATATAGTTTGATTGTAACAAAAACTCACTACTTTTGAGCTAGTTTTAAGTGCATCCGCAGCGGTGAGCAGGACGCTGTCCGTCCGTCCGTCCGTGCCAGCAGCACGGCACTGCTGTCCGGCGCTGCTCGATGCATCGAACACGTCCGTGCCAGCGAGCAGCTGACGTGGCGCGTTCTGATTGGCCAACGGCATTTCCGTTGGAAATTCATTTTTTTTTTAAATCGAAAATAATACCAAAAATTTTTTTAAAAAAAATTCAGAATCCCAAAAATCTGGTCGTTTTTTTACCGTTTTCTGGATTTTTTATTTTATTATTTTTATTATCCCCAAAATCATCTATAAATACACACATTCATCATCCATTTTTCACATCAAAACATATCTCATTCATATCTTTTCATACAACTTATATCTATAGCTTCCTCTCTCACTCAAACCCTCAAATGGATTTCACCCATCTCATTGCGGAAGCGGAGCGCGAAGAACAAGAATACTATGAACAACATCGTGCCGCCTATGAAGCCTATGTCGCAGCGAATACCCCCCACCCCTCCTCCTCAACCAACTAGATCAACTCGCCGATACATCCATCGTGACCGGGATGGAGCCAACGAAAGGCTCGTTGCCGACTATTTTTCCGACCAGCCGTGATTTCCGGAAGATTACTTTTGGCGCCGTTTTCACATGTCAAAACGCTTGTTCATGCGTATTGTCAACACATTGTCCGCCCATATTGAATACTTTCAAACAAGTACCGACGCAGCCGGTCGGCAAAGTCTCTCGGGCTTGCTGAAGTGTACGTGTGCCATCTGACAACTTGCTAGTGGGCAAACGACTGACCTCTTCGACGAGTATTTGCATGTTGGTGAGTCCACTGGAATCCTCTGCCTTAAAAATTTTTGCGAGGGCGTTCGTTCAGTTTTCGGGGATGAATTCCTTCGGGCACCCACCACCGATGATTGCCAACGGTTGCTTCGTCTTCACGAAACAGTCTATGGTTTTCCAGGTATGCTTGGCAACATTGACTGCATGCATTGGAGGTGGAAGAATTGCCCGACTGCTTGGAGGGGGCAACACTTAAACTGCCACAAAGGCGGCAACCCAACACTTATCCTTGAAGCGGTCGCCGACTACCGCCTATGGATTTGGCATGCATATTTCGGTGTTTCCGGATCCAACAACGACTTGAACGTATTCTATTCTTCACCACTCTTCAATGATGTGTTGAATGGTGTAGCACCGGTGATCGACTACACCGTCAACGGAAATACATACCACATGAGTTATTATCTCGCCGATGGTATCTACCCAAGGTGGTCGACTTTCGTGAAGACGCTCAGCAACCCGCAAGACCCGAGATGGGTTCTTTTTGCGCAGCGTCAAGAGTCCGCTCGTAAAGACGTCGAAAGAGCTTTTGGGGTCCTTCAAGCCCGATTCAACATTGTGAAGGCCCCGTCACGGCTGTGGTACGTGAAAAATATCGCCGACATCATGTACACATGTGTTATCTTGCACAACATGATTATAGCCGACGAAGGACCGAGGGAGGCTAGCTTTTAATACGAGGATGAAGCCGGAAGCTAAACCACGAGGTCTCCCCCACGCCGAGGTGTGCATACGACGGTGGGTGAGAGGATCGAAACAAGACACACAATGCGCGATACCCGAACCCACGTTGAGCTACAAGAAGACCTAATCAAACACATTTGGGCGAAATTCGGCCACGGGTAGTGGTTTTTTTTTTTAATTTTATGAATTTAATTATGTAATTTTTAATTTTTAGGATTTAAATTATGTAATTTTTAATTTTAAGACTTTAATTATGAAAATTTTAATTTTTAGGATTTTAATTATGTAATTTTTAATTTTTTTGTAATTTGTAATATTATTCCGGTTATTTTTAATACATTTTAATATTGTGGAAATGTTTTTATTTAAATTGAATAATAGAATGGTGGGACCATTGAGCTTGTCCTTGCGGAAGAGCACGGATGTGGGTGTTGTGCTCTTGACTGAGAGCAAGGAGTAAAAGTGGGTCCGGGCCCACATTCGTGCTCGTTGGCAAGAGCACGGATGTGGATGCTCTAAGTCTTTAATCTTTTATGATAATCGAGACATCTAATTTTAATTTGCGCATTCTCTAAATTATACATTTGAAAGAAAGTAAAAAGTTGATTAACATTTTAATTCGTTGGTCACATATCCGCGAGAGTATTACAAAGATTTTGAAATGTCATGTATAAATTTATTTTATTTAATCATTAGTACAACATTATTGCAAAAAATGGACAAATATTATGACAATATATTTTGTACTTATTTAGTCTGTCGCCTTAAAAAGGGGGTTATATTGGCTAATTGAGTGATAACGGATAAGTCATTGATTCACATTAAATTGTCACCAAATAGTAACATATAGAGACGTCCACGTAAGATGCAAATTGCAATAGAGTTCTTCCAAATCGTTTATCCCTATTACTTTGTTCAAAATATATATTAATTATTTATTACTTCTAAAATACTACTCCATAAATTAGGCCGACATTACGTTGACAAAGTTTCATCATGTTATATAAAATATCTCGTTAAAAAAAATCTAGTTTTTGTTTGATCCAATACTATTTATCGACACGGATAGACATGTGCCTTAATAGTTATTTTGACAAACACATAATGTTAACAATAAATTAAAGCGTTTTATCTTTTAGGAGATGACACAATTAGACAAATTTATGTATATACCTGTAACAAAACCAATAAAATATGAGAAATGTTTATGGTTAAATTTATTTCAAATTATAATAAATATGCGTTTTTAATCACTTTTGATTAAGCGATATGTTTTTTATATATTTGTATATAATATTTTTTTTAATTAGTTATACTTGAGTATGAAATGCCATGGTATTTTCTCTTAAACTAGTTTTTTGTTTGAATATGATATCTCATTAATTTTATATTCCGACCATATATTCGTCACATATTCAAATATTAATATATTGGTTTTATAACTTTTAGTGACAATTTGTGGAAAATTTTAACCTACGCACTACTTCAGTCTCACAGCTGAAATAAAATACGTAACATTTTTGTATAGTATAGTGGAGTATTTGTTTATCGCAAAGTATAAAAACCTTTGAAAATTATAACAGAGACTTTACACAATTATTAAAATTATCTCTAAAGACTTTAACCATTTTGATATGAATCTAAAACGTCACATATAAAATCAATTTAAAATGACTCAACAACAGCTCATCCGAATCAATTTTAAATTTGCTTGCCATAAATACTGCATTGAGTTTAGCCTCTACCATCACTATAGTGTATACCAATTCACCAAAACTAGTTTCCTATCTTTTTTTTTATTACTATTATTATGAATTGAATGACAATTATGAGAAAACATCCAAAATCTAAATGTTAAATGAAAGAAAAAGCAATCCTGTAATGTGTTAAACTTAGCCAATTATTTTCATACTAAGCAAAACATGAAGTGCTTTTCTTAGAGGAAAGGACATAAAAAAAACATCCTAATTTAAAGTTTTTATTCCTTTTTGAAATACTTGAAAGGGGTAATAATTGAGTTTGTGACATCAAATGATGGGCTATTTGGCATCAAATTCTTTGTCCACTGTCCTTGCCACTTGGAATTATTAGGATTGACTTGGAAGTCTTCGCTAAATATTTTCTTAGTCTTTATTAATTTCTTGAGAATATATAATTAATTAATTCTTCTTTAAAATTAAATTATTGAAGTGTTAAAATGAATTAGAATCGTAGAACTTTTGAGATGCTAGGAGGAAATTGGACATAAGCATATGCTTATCTCTTGGTACAATTTTATTCTTTTTAAAGGAAATTTGGACATACGCATATGTTCAAGATAAATTATTTCGTTATTAAGATCTATTATGAATCACTAATAGCATATAACTATTCTATGATTTAATGCATCTTAACGAAGAAATGATAAAAACTATAGAAATAGACAAATAGTGAAATTGAAGATTTTGTTGAATAATTTGTATTGGAGCAACCCATATGTATGATATCGAACATGTTAGCAAAGAGGTATCACACCGACGTCAAACCACAATGTCTATTGATGATTTAGAGTAATCCATAGTATAACGTTCTTACAACTTATAAACTCAACGGACTCTATCTTCATCAAGTGCAAAAGCATACTAATCCCATTGATTTTCATTACCAGGTCGACTGCTGTATTTTGTTTTTATTGTATGTTGTATTAGTATTTGCTTAATTTCAATAAATAGAATCACATTTCGGCCAATCCAGATATATAAATGGATCGAATTGATTTCAATATAAAACATTTTTATATTGAACGTCGTTTTTATCATCAGCATGGGTGATGAATTCTGCACAAAGTGGGAGTTGACGAAGGTCTCCAGTGGATTGTTCTTGGTCAGCTACTATATATACAGCTTCTCCATTGTTGTATGTGAGGAAGGAGAAGGTATATTTTGGGCCTTTGTTTATGGATAAATTGGGATCTTCAAGATTTATTGTTGGGCTCAAGAAATCATCTTCAAATTAGTTAATCCACTCTTCTAAGAGTATCCACTATGGCATGGACGCGGCTATAGCCGCGTCCACGGGCGGGCGGCGGGCGGGCTATAGTGGGAAGGTTGTCCGCCCCGGGAGTGGACGCGGCGGGCGTGGCGATGGGGGGCGGACGGGCGATCGCCGGGTGCGGGGCGAGGACGCGCGGGGGGGGCATAGCCGCGCCTATAGGCGCGGCGACCATAGTGGCGGAAACCGCCGCGGCGCATGCAGCGAATTTCAATTTTTTTTTAAAAAAAAATGAAAATTGATTATAAAATTTGGGGGCTATTGGAGGTGTCCACTGTAGTGGCGGAAATAGAATTTTGGGGCTATGGACAACAAAATTGGAGCTATGGACAAAAATTGGGGCGGGGCTATTGGGCGTGTCCGCCTTATAGTGGACACCCTAATGCTCCTTAGGGTATCCACTATGGGGTGCCCGCGGCTATAGCCGCGGGTTGGGGCGGAGGGCGGGCGGCTATAGTGGAGAGCGCGGGCGGACACCCAAATGGGGGCGGTAGGGGGCGGACGGGCTTCAGCCGACTCCGGGGCGAGGACGCGGGGAAATGGGGGCTGACGCGGCTATAGGCGCGACGCCTATAGTGGCAGCACCGACAGCCGCGGCTATAGCGGATTTTTTTTTTTTTTTTACATTTCAATTCACCTATAAATACACCCCACTCCATTCATTATTTTCACACCAACGCTTCGCTGATATGCGCAGGACCACATCACATAACACACTGCAAGCCGATTTGATTGAAGAAGTGTGGGCACGTAGGGGAGGTGGTGGCGCAGTGTAAACATGTTAGTGATTTGTACTAGATTAAATGTAGTGTGTAATTTTAATTTTAATTTAGTGTGTAATATTAATTTTAATTTTAATTATACTTCGTATAGTCGTGTTCTTCTAATTACATATAGCCCGATAAATTTGTTCATAATTACTTGAAACATTATAAAATGAAAGTTGATTATAAAATTTGGGGGCTATTGGAGGTGTCCACTATAGTGGCGGACACAAAATTTTGGGGCTATGGACAACAAAACTGGGGCTATGGATAAAAATTGGAGCGGGGCTATTGGGCGTGTCCGCCTTATAGTGGACACTCTTATGACCTCTAAATTCTTTTAGAATAACATAAATTTTAATGTAAAATTAATGAAGTTTGAGAAAAAAAATAGAGAAAAAATAGAGAAAAAACAATTAATAATAAAACGCATATAATTAATAATGTAAAAGAATTCTAAAATTATAAGTAACTAATTTTGATGGATATATCAAAATTGTAAAAGATGACTTATTTTGTAAATGGAAAAAGTATACTCCATGTTGTTAGTGGATAAATGCTGGGTCAAGGTTATAGTCGTAATACTTCATTCGTCCTCAAAAAATAACTTACATCAAAAAATAACTTACATTTATCATCTTAGTTCGTTATAAAATATTAAACGGACTTAAAAAAAAAACCTATTGACTACATATTACACTCCAATAACTTTATTCCTCCTACTTTATTAAAGTATATAAAATTTGTTTCATCCTTAATTCTCTATTTTTAAATAGCAGATGGTCTTTATTAAAACAGTGAAATACAATAGATAGGGAGTATGTATTATATTTCAAACTAATTATCCATCCCATATTCACATGCAATGCACTGACTTATATACTGTATAAGGACAATATTTTAACTATAAAAACTAAATTAAACATTAGTATTAGGTTAAATGATAGTAGTACTAATAAACCAAATATTACTATCATTCTAGTACGAATATTTAAAGATTCCCATAATTCTAGTACTACTACTAGCATTTTGCGTCCGGAGTCAAACGACGTCGTGCACGATAGAACTAGTCATTATCAGTCTTCACCTCTTCCATTTTCAACAGAAACCCTAGAGCTCGCATTTTCTCCGATTTAATTTTGAAGAGTTACAAATGGCGATGGCTGCTTTGAGACGCCAGGGCAGGCGGATCGCCGCCCCTATCATTTCTCCCCGCCCTATCAATCCCCTCCGTTCGTCTATCGTTCCTTCGGAGTACGATGCGATCTGTTTTGCTTTCACTTTTTCTTCTGTATGTGTTGTTGTTGTCGCTGATAATAAATATGCGCGGGCGCGTGTTTGGCTGATTCCGTTTTAGCATCAGTTTTGGCTGTAGCTTCATTTGGATTTGTGCCATTCTTCGCCGTTTCAACCAATGTTAGGGGTATAGGATTTGCTCTTTATCGCGTCATTAAGTGTGAATTTGTGTTAATTTTACTGTTATGTTTGTAAAGCAGAAGACTTGGTGTCAATGCGGCACCTCTTGCAGCTAATGTACAACGTGTTGGTTTTACAAATCACTCAATGCGGCATCTCTTGCAGCTTAATTGCCTCCCTTCATTGTCTCTGATTGCTAGTGTTTTACGAAGCTCATAGTTGTATTAGCTTATTCTTTTGTCATCTCTGGTTGTGTTTGTAGTTATGGGTAGTGGACATATAATTTTTTTTCCTGATTTGGCGGGTTACAAAGTTGTGAAATGTGCAGATTTAATGGGGTTCCTGACGTTTGTCCCTTTGGCCTTTGGCCTCGTCTATTGTGTTGGACCAGTGGCGTGTGTCTAAGATGGAAATCATTCTCTTGATGTTATTATAACCTTGACTGAAGCATATCTTATATTCTAAATAATCAGTCACGACTCAAATATATCAAAGCTGTTACTTGTTAGCCCGAGAAACATTACATCTAAGGATATTTTTTTGAAAATTGTTTAGTTAAAAGCAAAAGGTATCATACTTAAAGTATGGGATATGTTGTTTCTGATTATATTATTGAAGGATAATGAGCTACACCATTATGGACTAAGGGCATTGGTGGAAAGGTGAAACCAGGATTTAACTGATACTGTACTAAAGTTATAAGAAATGGATAGGTTCAAAGAAAATATTAGTAGCTGGTTACATTGATTAGATAAATACTACTCCTATGACAATTTTGGACCTATGGGCCTCATGCGAGTCATGTGACTGAACATGCAGTGAATACTTTATAAAGAACATGTTACTCTTAAGGTGACACATAGAAGAATTGTTACTGTATATACGACCCCTCGTACGTTATTTATGGGTTATCAATATTTTCACTTTGTTTGCATTTTAAAAGTTGCATGTAATATTCATAATCAATTTTCACATCTTTGCTTCTAACTGAATATGCAAATTTCATGCCAACAGGGATCAATCTTTCTTGGGAGTTCGATCTGTGTCAACTCAAATTGGTATGATGACTCTTGAACCACTGATGATATCTTCAGTCAGTTACCAAATTATTATGACTCTTTTGTTTGACTGAACTATTATGATGGAAAACC
This sequence comes from Salvia splendens, assembly GCF_004379255.2. Taxonomy (NCBI): domain Eukaryota; kingdom Viridiplantae; phylum Streptophyta; class Magnoliopsida; order Lamiales; family Lamiaceae; genus Salvia; species Salvia splendens. Next base: position 13,088,244 of record NC_056040.1, read on the forward strand.
CACATATCTACAGTTCGCAATCGTATGAAGAGTGTCAAAAATATTCAAAAAATCACAAAGGCTATGAAGATGGTTGCAGCTTCAAAGCTCCGAGCTATTCAGTCAAAAACTGAAAACTCACGTGGTCTGTGGCAACCATTCACTGCTCTTCTTGGTGACCTTCCAAGTAAGTTTGTGTATAAATATTTTGGTCTCTCATTGGGTTCAGTGTATCATGCTGTCTACAAAATACACTCTGCATATTACAATGGCCTTGTTAACTTAAAGTCCAAGGTGGCTTCTGCACATGAATTTGTCATTAGGGGAAACTGGGAAAATATGATATTTCAAAAAATCTGTAAAGTGCGTGGGTGAATATTAATACGAGTAGTTCTGTGTCATCATATGTTTTCTATGTTTTGATAGCAATTGGATTCATCTCAAGACCATTGCATTATCATTTTTTTCATGGCTTAACGTACCTATGACATTGAGCTAAAACATTCCTTAGCCATCCTAAAAAATATGTTTCCAGTCATTAGATGTCATTAAGATTACTTCCATCAGATTTTATGATTTACTCATCTGGAGTTGGGATTCGTTCCTGCCAAGCTCTTATATTTTATTTAATTTTAGACTTATTGACTCACATCATTTGCATGATGTGTTTTGATTTTACAATAAGCTCATCAAGAAAACTCACAAAAGTAGCTTTGGTGCGGATGACAAAGAGTTTGCTGAATCATTAACTGTTGTGATCACCGGTTGTCTTTGTCTCAAATAGTCAAATGTATCCACTATTTATCTATTTAACAATGTCCTTATCAAAATACAGTTTATTGGCCTGATATATTTCCTGCATAGATTAACTCACCTGGCTGCTAGCATGCTCCTATTGAGTGCTTAAAGCTTATCTTACATCCTTTGATCATTAAAGAAATGCCCACTATATTGTTTTGTTTCTATAAATGGTATGCTCAAATCTCAATTGACATTGTTAAGCCTTTATCTCCTCTGCTGATAAACCCTTAAATAGCTCCTACAAAAAAAAATCTAACTTGTGCCTATTTCCTTAAAGACAAGACCTCATCCTGTATTCTGCTTGTCCACATGTTTGAATGCATTAGGCGTTGATGTGAAGAAGACTGTTGTTGTTACAATTTCATCCGACAAAGGTCTGTGTGGTGGTATCAATTCTACTTCAGTGAAAGTTAGCAGGGGCCTCAAGAAGTTAAATTCCGGTATCTTCTGTCTCTCCTTTCCTTCATCCCGATTCTTATAGAGAAAAAAATCTAGTAACCGTAAGTTACATGGTTTAGGTCCCGACAAGGAATGCAAGTATGTTATTGTGGGAGAGAAAGCCAAGGCCCAACTTGTTCGAGACTCCAAGAATGATATTGAGCTAGCCCTAACTGAGCTGCAGAAGAATCCTCTGAACTATACTCAGGTTGTCTTTTCTCCGTGCTTTTTTTGTTTTACCCCCCTTGTAGATGCCTCTCCATCATATCAGTCCTCCAGATTAGAGACCTCCAATTAATCTAATGCTGGAATCTGGTTCATGTTTTCTCGCCACTTCTTGACTGAATTTTCTAATCCTACTGGTCTGTACAGGTTGCTGTGCTTGCTGATGACATCTTAAAGAATGTAGAATATGATGCATTAAGGATTGTGTACAATAAGTTCCAATCAGTGGTCTCGTTTATTCCATCAGTATCCACTATTTTATCTCCTGAGGTAAGTAATTGCATCGACTGAAGTCACTGAATTTTATGATAACTCATTTCGTGAAAGTATATACATGCTGCATGCTAATTCCTTCCAATGATGATATAGATAGTTGAGAGAGAATCTGAAGCTGGAGGTCAACTTGGGGAATTGGATTCTTATGAAGTTGAAGGTGCTGAAACGAAGTCAGAAGTGCTTCAGAATCTGACAGAGTTCCAATTCTCATGTGTATGTTTTACCTTTTCGACTGATGATTCCATATCTTATTAGATATGGGTTCGATAAATAAGACTAGGACTGATTTCTATTTTAGACCCGATATTAAAACTCTTATGTCCTTCAGGTTATGTTCAATGCTGTCTTAGAAAATGCTTGCAGTGAGCAGGGAGCTAGAATGTCTGCAATGGACAGCTCAAGTAGAAATGCTGGAGAGATGCTTGACCGCCTCACCCTCACTTATAACAGGTTTCATGCTTATCTCATTGCATTATTATAAATACAAAATTCATGAGGGCGTTTGCTGACTGGTTTATTTATGCACCAAAACGATGCTAGCCAAACTTTCTGTTTCAGTCATTCTATTGTTAAAAAGTAATCAAATCTTCGCCAACCAATTTAATTGCTTCTTTTTTGTCTACAACCAGAACTCGTCAAGCGACTATCACTACAGAATTGATAGAGATTATATCTGGAGCATCAGCATTGGAGGGATAATTGCTTCTCTAGTGAGATGTTGAAGAAATAATATTTCTTGTTTGGCACTTTTGGCAATACCTCCGTGATACCCTCCCTCCATTTGAGGTTTTTCGGGTACTTAAATAACCCCCTGGCTAACTTCATGCAAGGGATACTGGTTTGTGCTTGACTGTGAGAGATCTATTTGTAATCTTAATGTTCTTGAAAAGTGTTACTGAATTTCGACGATCTCCATTTAGTTACAGTTAAATTTTATGGAACGAGCTCTTATTTCTTTCAGTGATAATATGAATTTGTTCTTGTTGTGAAGCTTTATGGCTTGTTTTCGACTATCCGTAGTCTATGTAGTTGTCTGTGAGTGGTACTTTTTTCCCCCTTCCATTCGACTTGGCTCATTTCTTTTCGATACGGTTATTTTAGTAAAGTGATCGTGTGTTTAGTGTAAAGTGATCTAAATCACGTACACTGCACAATTTTGGAGATCATCAAATTGGAATAATTAAGATTTTATTATTGGGCTTAGCAAAGCATCTTCAAGAATAGTGTCATATCAGACTTGCAAACCGATATTTGTTAAAACTCGTGTACATATTTATCCATGTACTACGATATACTATTATGCCTAACATTTATTACAACTCGTGATACAATCTGGTATGCACTATTTTAGAAGATGGGTGGAATATTATTTTTTGTACTATTAAAAGATAAAAATAGGATCAAATAGTTTGTACTAACTCCAATTTCAAAAATAAAGTTTAAGGTGGGATAATTGTAAAAGTGAATATTCAAAATGAGTGTGAGCAATAAAAATGTTATGAAACGGAAATAGACCAAGATAGAGAGTAACGAAAAGGAAATTACATTATTCAAATAAAAATGATCTCAAGTTGCATAATTGACATAAAATATTTTATTCGAGTCATCGACTTATCTTAATCATTTTTATTTTGAGATTTCAGTCAATGACTGAGATGGCAAGTATATAAGGATTAACCGTCGTCGATGTGAGACAACGAAATGTGCCACTTTTTGTATAAAAGATTAGTGAGAACTCCTAAATTTTAGGATTTCAAAAGCAAATCATTAGTATATTTAAGGGAGTCAAATGAAAATTTGCATCCTGGAGTCAAACGACGTTGTCGCACCCTAAAACATCTTCACCATCACCGCTTCCATTTTTCAAGCAACTGATAAAAACCCTAGACTAGAGCTAGCGTTTTTTTCGATCCGATTTTGAAGTCACCACAATGGCGATGGCTGCGCTGAGACGCGAGAACATGCGGATTGTCGCCCTTTTAATTTCCCCTCTGCTACTCTATTGTTGTGAAGTATATATGGTGGAATATTTGGTGCACCAAGTTTTTTATATATTAAAATCCTAATATGTAAATTTATAATATGGATATTTGCAATTATAGTTGTATAAATATATAGCTAAGATTCATTAATAACCAACATGTTATGCTTTTCAAAACATAAAAATAGAGAAATTTTAGAGAGATTTGATTCCGTCCCCTTCATTTTCCTATCCTGAAATCCAAGTACTCTAGTTGTAGAGCATTCAAATTTTAATTATAGGGAATCAAATCCAAATAAAATCAAACACATTTGATTGACATTCAGAATGGGCTGGACCATAAAAAGAGAAATTAGGCTTCAAACAATTCGGTTTGATGCTTCCAATTATTTTTGGACATTTTTCCAGAATAATCATAAATTTTGATTTGTTGCACAAATTTAAAATCGGCTGTAAAACCTAGAATACTAATTCATTTTTCTCACAAAATCTAATTTGAATAAAATTATATCTCAAAAAATCTATAGCATGTAAAAAATTTAATGCACACATAGAGTTATGACATTTTGTAATGGGCTGGCCCGGCTCTCGGCTCGGCCCTCCACGGCCAAGCAAATTGGCATGGCTATGATATTTATAACTATTGTTTCCTTCAAAATGATATTTTTTTAACTAGTCCCAAAATTCTCATTTTATATCGATCACATAGTATAGATTTGTATTTCCATTTTAAATAGAAATAATTAAAAAATTGAATTAAAGTTTAATACTAATCATTCATACAATTAACCCATAATCATACTTGTTATCTTCCAATAAGAAACTTTATTAATACACCTGCGATTGATCTTTATTTCTGATTTTTTGATTGGTAAAGAAAAAAAAATGTGAGTTAAGCTGGATAAACAGCCACCACTTAAACCGCCGACTCCGCCCCACCCAATTCAACTCTTCAAATCACCTCATTTCCGTCTCCCCTACAAATTCAATCCCCCTTCACCTCCACCCTTCCACAAATCTTTGTTTCTCCCTAATTTTCCAATTATGCAGACCTCTGCTACCAACACAAAACCAATTTTAGCCTCCATCAATTCCACCAACCATAGTAAACAAAGCTCTATCTCTGCGCTCTCTACACCCAAATTTAATCGGACACTGTTAAACAAGGCCATTACTTACCACCCGCCCAAGAATGGTTGTCGCAGACGCTTGTGTTCCGTTACCAGTCAGGTTTGTTGGGGAAATGTTTTGACTTCTGCTGAAATTTGTTCATATTCATGTCCAATGCTATATTTTTTTGTGGATTATAACGTGGAGTAGGAAATTGAATATCCTGGCTAACTACTTAATGAAGCTTTGGTTAATTGCTGTAGCAGCTTCATGGTGTAATAGCAGCTGTGAAATAGTTTCTCCTATAGCGCAGTGTGGTTAGGGCTCGTGGGTGAATAAGGAAGTGAAATTGAAGCTTGAAAGTATATGTTTTTAGCGGGTTCATAATTAGAGTGCATTTTGGAGTGTTATTTTGTTGGTCAGTCCGGTTCTGTAATTAATAAAATGATAGAAACCATTTGATTACATTTTGCATCACTCTTGGTAGGCTTAAAATGTGCTTCATAAACATGTAGAATGCACTTCACTTTTTGTAACCATTTTCTTATGGTCATTTATATTGGAATGTGTAAGGATTATAAACTGCTCAATGATATAAGAGTACTAATTATAGTTTGATGGTCACTGCTGTTGAGGGATGAGCCTTGATGCTCTTGGCAGTTTGTTTAAATCTTGAAGTCATTGATTCAATATTTGGCAACAAAGTCCTTGCTTGTAGGATAAGAATGAATAAGTTTGCCCCCCCATCTACAACAGAAATCTTTGCATTGGATGATTGGATAGATTTTTTCCCATTGATAATTGATTAAATATTAATGTTATTAATACAAATAGTGTATAAAATCTCTGTGAGATGACATCTATCCTTATGTCTCAAAGCCATTTTGAGGCTTTAAAAAAGGTGTGGGTCTTTATGATTAATATAGATTATGTAAAGTCCACTATATTATATGTAAAAGTTCTACGATTGCCTGTTATCTGGTCTGCACACTCCTTAAAAGTCATTTCATTTTGTTTGAAATGAAATTTACATTTAAGTCACTTGTATAAAGTTACTATCCACTGTTTTCACCTGACCAACTATAATATCTCTCTTGCTGTTGTCCGTTGTTGCAGACAAGTAGAAGACTTTCTTCCGAGTTAAAAGAACTAGCACCTCGTTCACATTTGCTAGCTAATTCAAAACGAGTATCTTGCTTCCATTCTTACAATAGAAAGAAAATTGGAGTGAAGAGATTCACCTCTGGATTCTTTGCTGACAAGTCGACCTTTCCTCTTACAAAGAACCTACCAGATAATACTGAGGTAAGGCATTAGTGAAACTAATTTTGAATTTTGAAATAACTGTTTGATGGTGAATATATGGTAACTTCACTCACTAGCATGTTATTTACTTGAAAACTGGATTTATTATCTTACACCATTTTCTTCTATTGCTCATTTCAACAAAATGTATTCCTTTTGCATTTGGGCTGGGTCAAATTTTTATGTTTCTCACTAGTGATAGATAATTTCTGTATTTGATCAATAATTCTGTCACTCTTGGTTTACCTGTTATGTTTTCAATCCTTTCCCAACTACTTGAGGATCAATCTGCATTCTGAATTCAGTGTAAAGCAAATATTACATTCTTGGGTGCTGCTTTTATGGAAGATTTTATCTATCTTTTGCTGTTGTTTGAGGCAATAATAACCAGCAAGGAGAATGAAGAAAAGTTTATGCAAAAATACCATGCTATTGACATAATTGTTCTTTGGCATAGTCAGTAGTCGAAGATTTTATTTCCGCCCCTTTTGGCGTTTCCCTTGAGGCCTTGACATGCACTGCTTTGATGAAGTTCTAGTGTTTTTCCACTGATTGTCTGAATGATATCTATTTGGTTTCTCCTATCAATTTGACATTCAGGTAAGAGAACTTCAAGTTCCCCATGCCTCTGTGGGCCATGAAGAGCCACATGCCGCAAGTACCACCTGGCCTGATGGTGTTACAGAGAAATCTGGTTTGAGTATAGTAGACACCGAAGCAGAGAGAATAGAATTTGAAAATTTCTTAAGGTTTGAGATTCCTTCTCACCCAAAATTGCACAGAGGACAACTGAAAAATGGGCTCCGCTATCTTATTCTGCCAAATAAAGTCCCTCCTAATAGGTATTTTTCTTTCACGATAATTTCATGGACATGATAAATGCATTTTTACGTGATTAAAGAGTATATTGTCACAATATAGAAGAATGCTTGAAAAATGTAAAAAACAAGTGCAACTTTGCATGCCCCAAGGATATTTAAAAGGAAGAATTCAATTTTTGCTATTAGAGTTAAAACATGCATTAGTGAGATGGGAAATCTGCCGCATTTACGGGAACGTTAGGTAACAAGTTGGGGAAAACATAACGTTAGGGAGTTATATAGTTTTCCCCTGTAAACATGAGGGTGTATTTGCTACTTTGCCCTTCAAACTTTGAAGCTTTCCTTCAACACAGGTAGAGGGTACTGAAATACTTTGCTGTATCATGTTCACAAAAGCTAAAAAAGCTTCATTTGTTTTGTTAAGTACTTTGGACAGGTTCGGTATGTGTAAGCTCTATGTTTTTATGTACACATGATTTTATTGTGGGAAGTAAGCAATAATTAATAAACCATCTGATAGTTTAAGGCATGTGTTAGTCTGAAGAAATTCACACATCCTCTAGGGGAATTTATGAATATACTCGGAACTCATGACAGCACATTAAATAAAGTTATTAAAAGGAGTTAGTTGCTGTAGTGTGGAGTCTAGTACTTGTAGTGATCCTGGCTTTGTAGACAAAAGTTGATAATTGCCTTATGGACAGCAGTATTATGATCCACAACGAGTAGAGCTTTTGTTTCTCCATTCTTTTCTTTAATATTGTTCTGCCTATGAATTATAGGTTTGAAGCTCACATGGAAGTCCATGTTGGATCAATCGACGAGGAAGATGATGAGCAAGGAATTGCTCATATGATTGAACATGTTGCATTCCTTGGAAGTAAGAAGCGTGAGAAACTTCTTGGAACTGGAGCAAGATCTAATGCGTACACAGACTTCCATCACACAGTGTTTCACATTCACTCACCAACTAGTACACAGGTTTGTGAGGTTTGTTTTAATCCCTTCCGTACAAGATACTCTGGTAATTACGTTTTTGGTGGGTCTATCAACTATTTTGTAGTATGCCTTATTTTGTTTTGCTCTTACTCATTTTTTATATGCTTGGAGAAGATTATCAAACTAAATGAAGTAGGGGTTCCAGGGGAGAAACTCAGGAGAAATCAAGGAAACACAACCAACTTTTATGTTTCCCCTCTGGATGATGAAGAAAAGGAGGGACAAGAAAGAAAATAAGTAACTGTATGATCATGTGAAGACAGTTGTATAAAAATAAATGGAATAATCGATAGTAGGAGTGCCGTTGGTGTATATGCAGATATATAGATGTGTCTAAATTAGTGTTACCATTTGTTCCTTTTCTTTTCTGGTTTTCTTCAGCATTTCTAGTCTCGAGACTAGACTCTCTACTTAGTCTAATGGAAGTTTTGATATATAGGCTGAAGGTGACTTGCTACCAGTTGTCCTGGATGCTCTTAATGAGGTAATATATCAATTCCTTTTGATTTCAATGCTTCAAAATTAATACTCTTAAAATTCATCCTATGTTGCTCAATGGTTTTGCACTCTTCAGTTTTATTTTGCATTTTTGTACTTCTCTGTGTTCTTCTCAAGTTCTCATTATATGCTGTTTAAAAACAACACATTCTTGAATGACTGTAGATTGCATTTCACCCCAAGTTTCTTTCTTCTCGGGTTGAGAAAGAAAGACGAGCAATTTTGTCAGAACTACAAATGATGAACACCATAGAGTACCGTGTTGATTGCCAGGTATTTAGAACAAGTGACCAGTTTTGATGACTTTTTGTTGTTTTCCATGTCATTTTTACTGAAATTCTCTCTTCAATTTTCTTCTCGCCTTTTACCAGTTATTCATTTCTTTGTTGGTACAGTTGTTGCAATACTTGCACTCTGAGAACAAGCTGAGCAAAAGGTTTCCTATCGGATTGGAGGAACAGATTAAGAAATGGGATGCTGATAAAATCAGGAAGTTCCATGAGCGATGGTATTTTCCAGCAAATGCAACATTGTATATCGTTGGGGACATTGATGACATTCCAAAGACAGTGAACCACATTGAAGTATGTAACTGCTCCTTTTTTAATGACATGGAGATGATATAGACATAGGATATTTGCATCTCCTTTATATTGTCTGTGTTGTTTCAAATCTATACTTATATGGATGAAATAACAAATAATTTCCTAAACCTTTTCAGGCAGTTTTTGGCAAGATTGGCATGGAAAATGAGGCACCTGTCCCATCTACGCCAAGTGCTTTTGGTGCGATGGCCAGTTTCCTTGTTCCTAAGCTGACAGGTGGACTGTCTGGTGGTTTATCTCAGGAAAGGTCATCTGTTTCCCTGGAGCAAACAAAAAATCTCAGAAGGGAGAGGCATGCTGTTCGCCCTCCAGTTCAGCATAACTGGTCCATTCCTGGGAGCTACACAGAAGCTAACCCTCCCCAGATATTTCAGCATGAATTGCTTCAGAATTTCTCAGTCAATATGTTCTGTAAGGTAATTATGTTTTATGCTGCTTTCTGTCCTAACACAGTGTAGTTGGATAGTGGTGCTGTTTTGATAAAATCATCACTCTCTCTATATTGCCTTTATATTAGAACACTTTCGGTAAAAGCAGGGTTTCAAGGGCAAAAAAGATGTACATAAAAGTTTTAATGCTCATGATATGTATAGTATATGTCCACTTAAAATGTTAGATAGCCACAGCTGGTATTACAGTATTCAATCCAAAATTAAAAAATTCAAACTTCGATGTCCGCAAATAAAAATGCTGTGTTGCCTTTCTAATTTATAATTCGCAGCAATGTAAGTTGGTGGGAATGGGTTATTATGGTCTACCCTCTTCCGCATACATATATATATGCATCAGACACATTATATTCATGTCCAGTTAACTTTTAGTCACACAACTCAAAATGTGGAAGTAGTGAAGTACCAAGTGTAGCAATGTTTTATCCTAATTATTTTAGTCTAGTAACCTTTTGGCTTCTAGAAACTTTTCAGTTTAGAGTCATGAAAGACATGTGGCTGATATTAGTTGATTTCATTCTTTTTTGAAATGTGAATCGCTCAATGTTGTCAGTTTATTCACATCATATCCATAATATTTTAGCTAAAGGTCATTTCTTGGAGGAATCAATTTCCTTTGGAGGCTTTAAGAATAGTTTTTTTCTTGACAGACATTATTGTTGTTTTTCATCAGATCCCAGTCAACAAGGTCCGTACATTTGGCGATTTGCGGAATGTGCTGATGAAGAGAATATTTCTTTCTGCTTTGCATTTCCGCATTAATACAAGATACCAGGTGCTTTGACTGCTCCCTCTAATATGGTTTTGTGTAAGAAGTCAGTCCATGGGTATATCTCCTTGCCTGTAGTACTGAATATCATGATGTACCATTATGGTATTGGACATGTGCTCAAGCTTAAAACTCATTGCCTGCTTTTAAATTTGATGGCCACATTCTTTATTTCAAGATTGTTGTGAAGACAAGTGAAATGAGACACATTTCCTCAAAATCTAGGAAAGCCTATGATTTTATGGTGGACTGAATCAAGATTGAGGCAAATATTCAGTGGAGTGTGTTATATCTTGTTACGGTGCAAACATGATCACTTGAATACTATTGCAATTTATTTTGCAGTTCCCAATTCATTGATCGAGTGTAACTGCTTATAATAAGATACCATAAACAGGGATATGTTTGAATGTTTATCTGGTAAAACTTTGTTGAAGAAATGAAGGTTGATACTTACTGATTTCATGGATATTAGACTCGCTCCACGGAACTTTAAATGCTAAGTTCTTAATTTTATGCCTTTTAGTTCTGTGAGGTTCTGACTGTACATTATGCATAATTAGATACACGTGTCATATATAATAGCAACTACATGTTGTGGTTACAAGCTCTAATGTATTATGTTATTTCATGATCATTTTTATCTTGTAATTTGCATCTCAATTAGTTGCATTTGGGCTAATTTAAGGAATTTCTCAGAGTTCCAATCCCCCATTTACCGCGGTTGAATTGGACCACAGTGACTCAGGAAGAGAAGGCTGTACTGTTACAACACTTACTGTGACTGCAGAACCTCGGAATTGGCAAAATGCAATTAAGGTTGCTGTGCAGGAGGTTTGTTTTTCTCATTTCCTGTATGATCTGTTATTCTCTCTGTGTTTATTATAGATATCACTTTGCACCTAGTACCTTCATGACTGCTAACATGTATACATATGATATGAATATGTTATATGCACATATTGTTACACACTGGCTTTCATTTTCCAACACATATATCCAACTTCCCTGCATATTTGTTATCAAATTTATGGAAAGAACCGATTATCATTTGTTTCCTTCAGTTTGCATGCTAGTTTTTATCTTATAGTAACAGATAATTTGTAAAGTTTTCCCAAATCTATTTCTAAGATACGTGTCTTTATTTTTCTGCTTCTTCAGGTTAGAAGGCTCAAAGAATTTGGAGTCACCAATGGTGAATTAGCCCGGTACCTAGATGCCCTATTAAAAGACAGCGAACAGTTGGCTGCTATGATTGATAATGTGTCATCGGTGGATAATTTAGACTTCATTATGGAAAGTGATGCACTTGGTCATACTGTGATGGATCAGAGACAAGGGCATGAGAGTTTGGTTTCTGTTGCTAGCACAGTTACCCTTGAGGAGGTACTTACTTCCTTGTTGTGGAAGCATAATTATTTCTTATTGGAGATGGCTTTACATTTTACATTAGACATGTATATAGAGGTGTTTCAGGACTTGGGGACATACTTCTGTACATTTTTCAATTAATTATTCTTGATATATGTAGAAAGTTATCTGCATAGAAATTGTGTGACAAAATAGTGTATATTTATGCCACCATATATATGCAGACTGATGTTTACCTGAATCTTTTTGATACCTCAGGTCAACTCTGTGGGTGCAGAGGTGTTGGAGTTCATATCTGATTTTGGTAAACAATCCGCACCGTCCCCTGCAGCTATTGTTGCGTGTGTTCCAAAGAAAGTGCACGTTGATGGAATTGGTGAAACTGAATTCAAGATAGAACCGGAAGAGATCTTGGCTGCTATTGAAGCTGGTTTGAAGGAACACATAGAAGCTGAGCCCGAGGTCTTTACCTAAAAAACCTTTTGTATTTTAATAATCACAGTTATAAGGAGGGGATAACAGCAAGACCTAGTGTGCTGCCTTCACTCGGAGAAATATTCCATGTTTCCCTATGTAGAAATTGTGTTTCAAGAAGTATTGTCAAAGCGATATATCTCTAACTTCTAACTGTTCATAACTGCAGCTTGAAATACCCAAGGAGTTGGTATCATCAGAAAATCTGCAGGAACTGCTTTTGCAGCGGCGCCCGTCATTTGTTCCTCTTGACCAAGAAAAGAAAATGACAAAGGTTTATGATCAAGATACAGGAATAGTTCAGAGATGTCTTTCGAATGGAATTCCAGTGAATTACAAGGTAACTCGTTTTGATTTTCATGGTTGATTTGATTGAATATTTGCAGTGTTTTGGGATCATTGTGATTATTTTGGTTGGAGTATAATTGATGGCTGCCATTTCGTGAAGTTGTTTGAGATTAAACATTTACTTTTGTATATAATCAATTGATAATCTAGTTTTCTCATTTTAGTACCCGGAACTATTTGTGTCTGTTTATATAAAAATGTTTTTATATGGTGTGGGAAAGGTTCAAATAAACCTTCTTAAAGTGAGATCAACTGGACACAAAGCTGCAATTTACTTAGATTTTTGTGAACTTAACTTTATATGGTTTTTCATTCTTATCTTTAAAAAATTACTCCCTCCGTCCCACTTTAGGAGTCCCGGTTTACCATTTTTGGGTGTCTCACTTTAGGATGTGAGTCCTGGTTGAAATATTCCATAAATGGTAATAGGCCCCACATTCTACTAACCTTTTTCCACTCACATTTTATTATAAAAGTAATATATAAAAGTAGGACCCACATTCCACTATCTTTTCTCACAAACTTTCCTTTACATTTCTTAAAACCCGTGCCGAACTCAAATGAGACTCCTAAAGTGAGACGGAGGGAGTACTTGATTTTTCAAAATAAAGACAGCATGAAATTGCTACTCATGTTCATCAAACCTAGAACTTGTTTGTACAGGGATCTGTTTGTATCAATATTAATAAGTATTTTTACATAACAGGATTAGGGTGGATGGTCAGAAAGTATCAGACATTATAAAAGTTTTGAGTGGGTTGATAAGTAAGACCATTGATTTTTTGGGGTTTAAGGGTGATATGCATCCCACCTGTAGTGGTGGGATATGATTTATCCTGCTTGTTAGTGGATCAAAGTTTACATTGAAATAAATCTATCATATACAACATTGAATCTAGTATATATTCAATCCATCAGATTTTTAATCCACAAAAAAAATAAATCCATAGGAAGCCCTTTTTGTTATTCAAACCAAAGGTACGTTGAATAGTAACAAATGATGAGCTAGTCACTTAGTCTTCTGCTGCAGTTTTAAGCTACCTACATACTGTTTAGTTATTTGATGTATACTCCTAAGGTCAAACAATCTTTCATGCGACTCCTGTTACTATACTAATAGATTTCCAAAAACGAAGCCAATTGTGGTGTCATGCGACTCATTGTCGGTGGTGGACGCGCAGCTGAAACTGCTGAAGCTAAGGGAGCGGTTATTGTTGGCGTTCGTACTCTGAGTGAAGGAGGTCGTGTGGGAAACTTCTCTCGTGAACAGGTGAGGTAGTGAAAATTTGATTCTCTCATTACCTCATATTTGAGGTTTTCTCCAAGACTAAGTTGATTCCTTCATTTGATACAGTATTTACCTGAAATTTTTTCCACTTCATTTGATAACAATGAAAGGATCAATTGATCATAACTTGAAATTAGTTCCAGTGCCACTGTTTCTGACATTAAGCATAAGAGGCACTATTTTTATCTTACTTTTGACTTCAGATGATTTGGTTGTTTATGTGTCATTTCATTGATATTCTGAACATAAAAATTGATAAACACAAAAATAGTACTGTTGTATGTCCTCTATCTAATCGTATCTCCTGTCAAATACTGAACATTTTTTTACTCTACGTTGTTTCTTGGAATAGTTATAATTACGATAACCATCTGCAGGTAGAACTTTTCTGTGTGAATCATCTGATCAATTGCTCCCTTGAGTCAACCGAGGAATTTATAAGCATGGAGTTCCGCTTTACTTTAAGAGATAATGGAATGCGTGCTGCTTTCCAGTTACTTCATATGGTGCTTGAGGTAACGTGAAACCTTCAATCATGGGTGGATTATAATTGAAGTCTGCCTATCTCCTGAGTCATTTCTCATATCATGTCATTTGATGAGCCACAGATATGCATTTTTGTCAATCAAGTTTACTGCTTTTACCATTCCCCTTTGTGGAGTTAGGAAGTTGATGTGTTAGGAATGAGGCTTATTTTCAGATCAAGTAAGGTTGATTAAGCTAAAATTTGTCATAATCCTTGAGAGGATACATATATTTAGAGATCCTACGTTTGGTAATTTTCAGGAATATGAACTAAAAATATTCACTTCATTAGTTGGAATAATTAAGCTGGTGACATCAATTATAGTGAAAATATACTATATTTTATTCTATTTCACTCCTGCTACTAACTGTGCTTAGCCCTGCCTTGTTGTTGCTGCAGCAAAGTGTTTGGTTGGAAGATGCATTCGACAGAGCAAAGCAGTTATACCTGTCTTATTACCGCTCTATCCCTAAAAGTTTAGAGCGTTCTACTGCCCACAAGCTCATGCTTGCCATGCTGGGTGGAGATGAACGATTTGTTGAGCCCACTCCAAACTCATTACAACACTTGACACTTGAGCAAGTTAAAAATGCGGTGATGCGCCAATTTGTTAGTGACAACATGGAGGTTAGCACCTATCCACTTCTAGTCAGTTCTTTTAAGATGATTTTTGTGACTTTCTTATAATTTTAACATATGGAATGTCTTCATAATTCATATCTCACTAGTAAGGGCTTTCTTTTGCTTTGTTTCTTGTTGCCCCCCTATTTTCTGTTTGGCAGGTGAGTATTGTTGGTGATTTCACTGAAGAGGATATCGAGTCTTGTATATTGGAATATTTGGGTACAGTGGGAGAAAGAAGGGGTTCTGAGGGACCACAAAAGTACAGCCCAATCATATTTCGACCATACACTGCTGATCTGCAGCATCAACAAGTAAGAAATGATCTATACCAATGGTGAATGTATTTTTGCCAGTGAAAGTTGACTATTACCTTCAGTTCTTAAGTTTTGCATGTGATCGGGTAACCATGTGAATCTAATTGCTTGTTATGGGAGTTATGTTTCTAGTTTTAATCATAATTTGTGCTTATCCTTGTCCTTAGATTTTCTGTTCAATGGCTGCCTCACAGGTATTCTTGAAGGACACAGATGAGCGAGCATGTGCATATATTGCTGGACCTGCTCCCAATCGCTGGGGGTTTACTTTTGAGGGAAAGAATCTTCTTGAGTCAGTTATCAATGTCTCTGCATTTGGTAAGTTTCTTGTGTCTAAAATACTAAAGTTATCACAATTTTTTGTACACTTACCTTAGTGGGCATACTATGAGCTTCTTTCTTTCTGTTATCTGACGTAGAATTATACTGTCAATTTACACGAAGCTTTTGCAAGAATGAAAACTACATGAAATTTTTGGTAGTGAATTGTTCAGTAACTGCTGTATTTTTGCAACATGCATATCCACATGTATGAGATTTGAAGACTGACTTCCTATTCATCCACATCCACTACAATTTCCAAAAGGTAGAAAAGTAGAAACTTACAAGTCTCTCTCCCTTCTTATCATATCAAACGAAAAATAAGACTGGGAAAGAGAAAAAATGGGAACTATGTCAAAGACAATTGGACCTTAGCTAATTCTGATCCACTTATGTTACTGATTTTATTTCCTTTTGGGGGAAGGAATAAAGTGCTGACTAGAGCTGTACTTCTTCTTGCCCCTAATGACCATGACTGATATCAAAGAGCCAAGCAGCTAGATTATCTTTCTCACTCATGGATTATATGATGCTTTGAGCAAAATTGGTTTCGCTGAAAATATTGCCACTGTCGAAGATATGAGTTGAATCGGGAAATTAAGGAAAGAATAAAAGAAACAGAAATAGTGCATTCCTTGCTTCATCGATAAAGTAGCATGTTTGTTTTTGAAATATGCTTTTTAATGTGAAAAATAAAGTTGATAAGTTGATAACTGAGTTTCACCTATACTTAGCCTCTACATGGTCTATAGACCAAATCTGATGCTGAGTATGGATGTTAAGTTAAACTGTCACTGCACCTTAATATAAATGCACGTTAAGAATGGGGTCGTGGTAGCTGATTGATCTGTATATTCTCGCAATCAATGGTCAAATGGATGGCTCTTCTACTTTGCTATCGAGATTTTCCTGAAGAACGCTTTTATGAAGTTTCTCTTATGATAAAGATTTGTAGATATAACATGATCTCTCAAGAATACGGTTATTGTTTTCCAGGTGAACATCTGAAATCTGAAGACCAGCACAGTAAGTTGGAAAATGCTGTCCAAGGAAAACTGCGTGCTCACCCACTATTTTTTGCCATCACAATGGGTTTGTTGCAAGAGATCATAAATTCCAGGTAATTTCTAGCACTGGTTCGACTGCAGCTATTGATTGCTATGGTAACGCTCTCTTCTTTGAAATCTGGTGTTTTTCTTTTTTCTTTTAAACTTCAACTTTATAAGCACAGTATAACCTAAAAGTTTAATATGGAGTGGATATTATCATTTAATATAAACACAAATGTGTGCGATTTAGAGCGGTCATGCTGTACTCATGTTACCTGCACACTTATCCTGATATATGAATTTTAGCAGGAAAATCTTGTATGTGTTTGAATCATGTTACTTTTCTTAAGAGGTTCCTGTTGATTTGCATGAATCAGATCTCTGAGTGTTAATTGTATGAGTCTTGCTCCTATCATTTCCCCTTTCCCAGTATTTTGTTGCTCTTATCATTTTAATCTAATTTTTTTGTTGGTGTGTGTAGGCTCTTTACAACAGTCAGGGATTCTCTTGGACTGACATATGATGTGTCATTTGAACTAAACCTGTTTGATTGGTTGAAACTCGGGTGGTATGTAATTTCAGTGACATCAACCCCTGAAAAGGTGTGTGTTTATCCTGTAATGATTTTTCATGTTTGCTGTGATCGTTGTATTATTGAATTCTAACAATAAATATGCAGGTACATAAAGCTGTTGATGCTTGCAAGAATGTCCTAAGAGGTCTTCACAGTAACCAGATTGCCCCAAGAGAGTTGGACAGGGTAAGTTGTGTAGTTATATGTTTAAACTGATGATTGTAAAAAATTGTCTTGCTGCCTATAATGAAAAAATAATGTGTGATATAACCATTTAAGTTCCCTTGGAATTTCTGGGAGTTAGTGTGATGATATTAAGCCTAGAACCTGGGTGGACTGCTTTACTTTCTCTCAGAAAATTCACCAAAATTCAAGAGATGTAATTATAAGAACCACTTCCTGTGCGTTCTGTGTGGATGTCCTTATTCTGCTGAAGTGAATGAAGTTTTGGTGGTTCTTTTGTTTTTCGTCTTCCCAGACTTGACTAAACTCTTTCTTTGCATATGCAGGCAAGACGAACACTGCTTATGCGTCATGAAGCTGAAATCAAGTCAAATGCATATTGGCTAGGATTGATGGCACACTTGCAAGCAACATCTGTCCCAAGAAAGGTAGAGCTTTCTTACTTATATTTTGAAAATATAAAAGAAATCTATGATAGATAATTGGTATGCACGACAAGGCATCTCAACAGTGTAATGTTTGTGCTGGGTTGGGTGTCGTGCGACATGTGGCCAAAAAAGAGAACTCCATCATATTTGTTAGTTTCTCTTTTTCCCTCTCTTACTGCAGGAGAGAGAATTGAAACTTGTATTTGCTCTTATATTTCAGGATATATCTTGCATCAAAGAACTGATATCTCTATACGAAGCTGCTACTGTTGAAGATGTATACATTGCATATGAGCAGTTGAAGATAGACGAGAATTGCTTGTTCTCTTGCATCGGAATTGCTGGGTCTCAGGCCGGTGAACCTGTCACAGGTGAAGTTAGATGCGTTATGATTAAAAAGTTAATTTGTAAACTACTGCTTATATAGCTATTGCATAATTGCTTAGTTAGGTACTAACCCTCGTTACCCAAATTTCTTTTGCAGCTTCCCCTGAAGAGAGAGAATTATCTGGGGGCCTCCACAATGTAATTCCCGTTGGACGGGGTTCGTCAACAATGACACGTCCAACAACATAAAGTTTTTATTGAGACAGGTCAAAAAAGGTATTTTCTGTTGCATATGGATAACTTCTGCACTTTTCAAATTTGTGTAACGAACAATTCAGTTGAAACTCGATTATTTTCAACATGTACCATTTTTTTCTGCTGTCGGTAAGCAAACATGCATAATGAAAGATGTGAACTCGACAGGTTGAAACTTTCATGGGAAGGATTGCTCGGACTGGAGCCCGATGTGCAACAACGGAGATAAAAGAAGCTGAGGAACTGCCTTAGATCTCCCACTTCAGGCAGAGCAGCTACTGATGTGTCTTTGAACCTTGATTTAATGGATGCAAACAAAACATAATTTCTTAAAAAAGCTCACTAAAGTAGAGGATCATAGTGGTTATACACATCTCTTTTGAGATGGTTAGATGACTGGATTTTTATCCTTTCAGGATATGTAACATTGTGAATAGTGTAAGAGATCACATCCATTCTTATACTTGATAGTGTACTCGAATAATATAGTATCCATATCTATTGAAATGGAAAGCACAATCTTCTTTCTTAGTTTGCAGATATTTTTTATATAATCTTAAGTAATTTTTCTCAGTACAGACAACCAAAGAAGGAAATGAACTAATATTCGGAAAATGGGAATTCAGTTGCTAATTTTGCAAATTGATGTGAACTAACTTTTTGCCTTCATTTATATCACTTAAGTTATACCGACGAGAGTGGGAGTGTCGGTTGACAAGCATTTGATTTATTTAGTGAAAAGCAAAGTTTGTTTAATAGTTGGTGCAAGAGGCAAGCAAGGTTGTAAAAAGGGGCCCAACTAATCCAAAGGTGATTGCAAGAAACAACAAATATAGGGATAGGAGTTGCAGTTGATAAGGCTGAATATTCACCATTCCTTCACACCTCAGTTACTAAATCAAAGTTCTCACTTTCTGCTCGCTTCATCGTCTCAGCTCAGCCATGGCCTCTGTTTCTGCCAATTTTGTTTGCTCAAGAACTTCAGTTCGATTGCCCAACCAGGTAAAAATATTCTTGAAAACTTCCATGAGCTAGACTCTGTTTTTGCATTGTTGGAATAAATACAAGATGCTGAGATAGTAATCAAGAAGCGTAAACGTAATGTAGGTGTAATAATGTACATACTGTACATGTGATATAGTGACGTTATGACCAAAAATGACCTAAAATGTGCGTTCTTATCATGTTTTGCTTATTTAGCTTCCTTACCAAACTGCCCCGTAATGTAATAAGTTGTGGCAGATGATAACGAGCAAGAGTTTAAGGCTGGCGACAGTTGGTTGGGGGAGGACACCTGGTTTCCCTCGTCTCTCTTCTTCCCGCTTCCAAATCTCTTGTGCTGTAAGGACTCGTACATATCTCTCTTCCCTCTTTCTTTCATGTTGAGATAAAAATATGTGTGTGTGTGCAGGCAAAGAAAGAAACAGTGGACAAGGTGTGTGAGATAGTGAGGAAGCAGCTTGCATTGCCTGCTGACAAGGAAATCACCCCTCAGACTACTTTCACGGATCTTGGAGCCGACTCCCTCGACACTGTAACATCCCATTCTCTTTGCACACACATGCACTTATTATTGAGTTGTATGTGAGTTGCATGTTGGTTGTTAATGTGCAGGTTGAAATAGTAATGGGGCTGGAAGAAGAGTTTGACATTACAGTGCAAGAGGATAACCAAGACAACATAAGCTGCATCCAAGAAGCTGCTGATCTCATTGAACAGCTTGTTGCCAACAAATCTTGATGCCTCTTTGTCAACTTAGGATTATTTCTAGTGGATTTTTTCTGATGAGATGTATCTATTATGCTTTCTTTGTCTACATTTTTGGTATCTCAAGAATCAAATATTGTAGTTGGGGACATGAAAGCTTTATTCAAATTTATCTATTTGGTGGAATCTTTGATTCAGAGGTATATGCACTATCTTGATTTGGTTCTAGCATGGAGTTTGTTTGATTTGATATGCCTCTACTGTTGGTGTGCATTACACCATTTCATTACACAAAATGCAGTCTAATAGATTTCTTATTTTTCAAATTTCAAAAACACTATATTTCTTTCTCTCTTTTATTTTACTAATTTTATATTGAAACATGAGCCTCTCCCTAATTAGAACACGGAATTGGAATTGGAATTGGAATTGGAATTGGAATTGGAATTGGAATTGGAATTGGAATTGAATTGAATTGAATTGAATTGAATTAGGTGGAATTGAATTCTAATTCAATTCTAAATCCATTGTTTGGTATTATTACAAAATTAATGTAGAATTGTATTATATTTCCAAATCCATTTTTTGGTAACTTAAAAATTGACATAGATTTGGAATTGGTAGTATGAATATTTTTAAAATAACATTCACTATCTTTTGATAATTACTATCACATTCACTTAGATCAATATATTATAGTATCATGGGAGTGCTATATTGCTAACTACAAATAAATAATAGTCATTAGATATTCAAATCATTGGCCTAGATCATCAGCCCCGAAATGTCAATACGATCAACAAAAAACATGGGTATTAAGGTCAATTTACAACAAATTATTTGTAACTAACTTTTGAAAAATATCCCATAACTTTAAAATGCATATAACTTTCTCGATTTAAATTATTTTTTCGCACAATATATATCAAATTAAAGATAATTTCATAAGGATCCTAACGAGATTTCACTTGCATATGTTCCGATATCAAAATCTGAAAAAAAATTCAAAAAATTTCATAAATTTCGTTAACAGATTTATATCAATACACGACACATAATATGTCAATGCAATGTTTGTACAATGTCAATATGAAATTGTATTGACATTGTCATGTCTTTGTATTGATGTATTTCATACACTGTATTAACCTAAATTTGATAGTTGCTGTTATCTTTTTAATATTAAAAAATAAAAAACGAAATTACACATGGCAAATTGTAGACCACAAGATTTTTAAAATCCAATGGTCTTAAATTAGTTGTAGTTAGTAATTAAATGATGAGTTAGCAATTGATCACTCCCCTAAGAATAAGAATATTTAAAATCCAATGGTCTTAAATTAGTTGTAGTTAGTAATTAAAATCCAATTGCTAACTACAATTAAATGATAGTCATTAGGTTTTCAAATTAAAGGCCAAGATCATTCAACCCTGAGTATCAATATCATGCACAAAAAATATCAATTAGGGTATTAATGTCAATTAATAACAAATTAGTTATAACTAAAATTTGAAAAAATATCTCAAAACTTTGAATACATATAACTATCTTGATTTAAATTATTTTTCCGCATAACATATATCAAATTAAAGATAATTTTATAAGGATTCCAAAGAGATTCAACATGTATATATTTCGATGTCAAAATTTGATAAATTTTTTGTAAATACTTATAAATTTCGTTAATAGCTTTAAATCAATACACATCACATAATATGTCAATACAATGCTTGTACAATGTCAATATGAAATTGTATTGACATTGTCATGTCTTTGTGTTGATGTATTTCATACACTATATTGACATTGTGTTTCTAAACCCTAAATTTGATAGTTGCTATTATCTTTTTAATATTAAAAAATGAAAAACGAAATTACATATGGCAAATTGTACACAAGATTTCTAAAATCCCATGGTTTTAAATTAGTTGTAGTTAACAATTAAATGATGAGTTTGCAATTGATCACTCAGTATCATACTTATAAGTTAAATAAATAGATCAATTTTTTTTTCTTATCTTCTAAAGCTAAAATATAAATAGAACCAGCACGTAATATTATAATAATAGAAGCAAAATGATTAATTTTGTAATCTAAGATATTATATATAAATATAGTAATCTAAATATCATGATCATATTAATGCAGCTGCTTCTATTTATGATATAGATTTTAAAGTAATATTTGCATCCCGCTCGAGTGGTAAAAGAACAACAATAGAAAAGCTACAAAGGTTTCAAGTTTCAATAATACATTCAAATGTACTATTCTTCATAAACAAAATCACCTAGATGAAATATAACATATTCAAATTCAAATAAAGTTCAAATTGAACGTCACTTATCAAGTTTGCGCTTTAAGCCACTTGTACTTCAACCCTACTGGTATACCCATAAATGTATAGAATAATATGCCATCGTGCATCATCATATCCAGAGCCTTGATCAACTGCATCTCATCCAAATCAAAATCGTCTTCAACTCTGCTAATATTTCTTGGGGGTTCATCTTTTTTTTTTGCTTTTCTATAGGAATCTCTCTCTCTTCTATAAGAAGCTTTTTCTGCTCAATAACAAGTTTTTTCTGCTCCACAACAAGCTCAGACTTATTCTTTTCCACCATTAGATAGTCACTAAAATCAGTAATCATTCGTTGCACACAATCAGATATGACCTTCGCCGATGACGTTTTCTTCTTTGATCCGAGAGAACTTGAAGAATAATGAATATCTTAGTCGAAGAACTCTCATCGTCACTTCCATCATCAGAGTCTGACTCATGGATATGCATGTACTAAAGTTAAAAGGTAGTGAAAATTTATAAGCTATAACATAATCACATTCTAACCATAATATAAACAACAATCATGACAAAAAATGAGGACAAATGAGAAAAATAAGGTATATGACAGCAGATGTAACTTTAAACACTTGATCAAGCATAAGACTTTCAATAAAAACTTACGTAGCTTCATTACAAGCACTTGGCAATTATAATCGAGATCTGAAAAAAAAATTAGTAGAAAACATAGGACGGCTTTTTAAAATGAGAAGCATACCTTGGTGACAACTCGAAGCAATAGTAGAGAAGTCTGTGTGCAACAGCAAATGAACAAGGTAAAAGTCAAATTCAGCATTGTATAAATGAAAAGGGAACATCGATTACGAATAAGAGGAACACAGTTTAAGACAGCAAGAAAACCATAAACCTGATGTTGGTACAAATGCTAAAAAATGAGATAAAGCAAACATATTTATCCTAATTATACTTCAAGAAATATAAAAACCTGCTACCATGATCTCTAGTTTTGCTAAATAACTCAACATAAAGAGTGAAAGCTCATAAATGCCTTACATTTGTGTTTCTAGCAAAATATGAAAGTAAGAGCATCCACAACCGTGCTCTTGCCAGCGGCACGGTTGTGGGCCCGGACCCACTTTTTCTGTCTGCTCTCTGGCAAGAGCACAACACCCACAGCTGTGCTCTTCCGCAAGGACGAGCACAATTAATTTAAAATTCAAGTAAACAAAAACATTTCCATAATACTAAAATTCATTAAAAAAACCTAAATAATATTACAAATGACAAATAAAATAAAAACGACATAATTAAAATCCTAAAAATTAAAAATTACATAATTAAAATACTAAAAATTAAAAAAATCACTACTCGTTGCCGAATTTCGCCCACATGTGTTTGATTAGGTCTTCTTGTAGCTGAATGTGGGTTTGGGTATCGCGCATTGTGTGTCTTGTCTCGATCCTCTGGCCAACCGTCGTATGCTCACCTCGGCGTTGGGGAGACATCGCTGTTGAGCTTCCGGCTTCATCCTCGTCGTAGAAGCTAGCCGCACTCGGCCCTTCGTCGGCTATAATCATGTTGTGTAAGATAATACACGTGAACATGATGTCGTCTATATTATTCACGTACCACAGCCGAGCCGGAGCCTTCACAATGTTGAATCGGGCTTGAAGGACCCCGAAGGCTCTTTCGACGTCTTTCCGCGCGGACTCTTGACGCTGCGCAAAAAGAACCCGTCTCGGGTCGTGCGGGTTGCTGAGCGTCTTCACGAAAGTCGACCACCTTGGGTAGATACCATCGGCGAGATAGTAACCCATGTGGTATGTAGTTTCGTTGACGGTGAAGTCGATCGCCGGTGCTACACCATTCATCATATCATTGAAGAGGGGTGACGAATAGAGCACGTTCAAGTCGTTGTTGGATCCGGCAATGCCGAAATATGCATGCCAAATCCGTAGGCGGTAGTCGGCGACCGCCTCAAGGATAAGTGTTGGGCCGCCGCCTTTGTGACCCCTTAAGTGTTGCCCCCTCCAAGCAGTCGGGCAATTCTTCCACCTCCAATGCATGCAGTCAATGTTGCCAAGCATTCCGGGAAAGCCATGGACTGATTCGTGAAGACGAAGCAACCGTTGACAATCATCGGTGGTGGGTACCCGAAGGAATTCATCCCCGAAAGCTGAACGAACGCCCTCGCAAAAATTCTTTAGACAAAGGATTCCAGTGGACTCACCGATATGCAAATACTCGTCGAAGATGTCGGCCGTTTGCCCAGTAGCGAGTTGTCGGATGGCACACATACACTTCTGCAACGGCGTGATACTTTATAAACAAGCGCTTTGACATGTGAAAACGGCGCCTGAAGTAATCTGCCGGAAACCGCGGCTAGTCGGCAAAGTAGTCGGCAACGAGCCTTTCGTGGGCTCCCTCCCGGTCACGATGGATGTAGCGGCGAGTTGATCTAGTTCGTTGAGGAGGTGGAGCGGGGGTATTCGCCGCGACATATGCTTCGTAAGCGGCACGATGTTGTTCATAGTATTCTTGTTCTTCGCGCTCCGCTTCCGCCATAAGATGGGTGAAATCCATTTGAGGTTTTGAGTGAGGGATGAATGTGTTGATAGTTTGTATGAGAATTATGAATGAGAGATGAATGAGAGATGATTTGATGTGATAAATGGATGATGAATGTGTGTATTTATAGATGATTTTGGGGGGGGAAAATTCAAAAAAACGGGCAAAAAAAACAGCCATATTTTTTGGATTTGGAAAATATTTTTTTATTTTTTATCATTATTTAAAACTAAATAATGAATTTTAAATAAATAAAAAAAATATTCAAAGGCAACGGCTATGCCGTTGCCAAATCGCGTGCCGCCACGTCGCCTGCTCACTGGCACGGCGCTGCTCGATGCATCGAGTAGCGCCGTGCCAGCGGCGGCGAGCCTCGTCCTTGCCGTTGGCACGGACGGACGCGAGGCCGGCATCCACCGTTGTGCATGCTCTAAGGAAGTTCTTCCAAGTTCTTCTTGAGATTAGAACAAGAATTTCAGAGCTCATTTTGAAACTGTAACTATCACCTACTGAATAATTAAATGACTAGCTTTTGAGTAACTTCAATCAATCCAACATCTTCAAGATTTTTAGCACATGCATTCCATATCCCAAATCATATTCAACTCAAAACACATCTCTCGGGTCTTAAATCCGAGAAAATCGGGTTTATAGGGTAGTTTACCTTTAAAATAACGTAAATGTACCCATTTTGTTATCTCTTTCATATATGGGAAAAACGCCACCCATATTGGCGTGTTTATAAGTGAAGACGCCACCCATATTGTCATCGTATTGTATTGAAATACAGTATTTGTTAAAACACGCCAAGATGGTTGGCGTGTTTTATATAAAACCGCCTTCACCACTAGCGTGTTTCAATATAGAGAGATATGCTACACTGACGTGGTTCAAGTTAAATACGCCTTCCCTACTGGCGTTTTTCATTAGACACGCCTACGGAACTGGCATTTTTAATTAGACACGCCAACGGTATCGACGTGTTTAGTCAGAAACCTTATATCGGTCTTCCTCCCCAAAACGCGAAACACACAGCACACACATCAAATTTTCGTCCGGGTTTTCATCTTCTCCTCCCCAAATCGCGATTCTCTCAACCTCTCCTCCCCGAAATCGGTGATTTGGCCCTCCCTCCATTAATCGGTGCTATTCTTCCCCGTATTTGATAAATTTTTCGGTTAGTATGCTTAATTTTTACAATATTAGAGTAATTGAATACCGTTGTTATTTAGGTTTATTTGGGTTGTAAATTGATGTTGCATTGTTTGGGTTTAAGTGAATTTGTGTATTGTTGAGATAGTTGAGATATTGGCGTTTAGTTAGAGTATAAATTTGATTATAAACCTAAACCCTAGTGTTGTTATAGCTTAAAAATTGGGCAAATTGATTTGGTTTATGTGGGCATTGGTTTATTTGGATTATAAACCTAAACCCTAGTGACAAATTATTAAAATTGTTAGGTTGATGTATATTGTTTAGTTTGAATTGTTAATGTTGTGTAGGTGAATTGTGTTATGATTTTGTGCAATGTTGTGTAGGTGAATTTGTGTATTGTGCATTATTTGATATTGGTGTTCCATTTTGTGATATTGGATTAAATTGTATCTAATTATTGAAATTGTTTAGGTTTGTTTATTGTTTAATTTGAATTGTGAATTTTGTGTAGGTAAATTATGGCTTCATCTTCAACTTCTCGTCGTCGGCTCTTATGTGGTCCTGCGGATCCTTCGGTATTGTATCTTCAGAGACAACACGTCTCTAATAATATATGAGCAGGAGTTCCATCAGAAGACGTACGCTGTCGAAGATATGAAGGAACCATTTGGGATGTTCCCATACATCCCCATGTTTTGGCAGTAGTGGACCAGATGGGGTTCGGCGGTATATTGAGGTGTGGTCAACCAAAGGACATTGACCACCATCTTATCACCGCATTGATCGAACGTTGGAGGCCAGAGACTCACAGTGACATTGGAAGACGTGGAGGTCTTATGGGGCCTCAAAGTTGACGGAGAAGCTGTGACGGGTTACATCCCCACGAAGGATGTGGGATATTGGAAGCAACTGTGTCTGGATTATCTAGGATTTGTACCAGAAGCATCTGAGTTGAAAGAAATGGTTTGGAAGCAGACAAGCTTATCAAATCAATTGAGGATTGAGCTGAGTGATGATCACGACCACTACATATATGTTCAACGTGCTCGTATTTATTGCCTGCTATTACTTGGTGGTCTGATGATCCCGAACGCCTCCGGAAATGAAATTCCGTTCTTCTACGTGCAATTTTTCATGGATGTAGAATGATGTTCTACCTATAGCTGGGGTGGTGCGACGCTTGCTTGCTTGTACCACAATTTATGTGAAGCTGTCGTTGCTAGGAGGACCGATGTCGGGGGAGCTTTAACTTTGTTACAGCTGTGGGCTTGGGATAGAATCCCAAATATTAGACCGAAGATGCTAAATCCCGAGCATATAGACTACGCACCATGTGCATTCGCGTAAGTTGTTCACTAATTCATTTTTTAAGCACAATTTTCATCAATTTCCGTGTTATTCGCTCATAATTTAAATTTTGTAGATGGAATGGTCCGGCGTCATATGTAAAAGCACCCGGGCATTGCATTGAGAACTTCCGAGATCAGTTCTCCAGAATGCACGCCAACCAAGTAATTTATATAACTTAAATTATTTTTTGTTTGTTGTTTTTTATTGAATTTATTTTGAATAAATTTGTTTCAAATGTAGTTTATTTGGAGGCCTTATGTCCAGCGGAACTTGCCGGAATGTTGTGTTAACGGTCGTCCTATATGGATGTCGATAACAACTCTTATTTGCTGGAATATAGTTGAGTCACACTTGCACAACGAGTGTTGCGACAATTTGGGATTGTCCAACCGTATATCCCGCTCCTCAATCGGTTCCACGGTAGTGATTTTACGAAACAGGATCGCCGTGGAAAATCTGGCCGGAATTGGGTTGATTACCACGTCCATCATATACAGGAGTGGGACAATAGCACAACTTGGTGTGGACTGACCTGGAGTACTCTACTGAGCCTATTACAACCGATGAATATATGAATTGGTTTCGCCAAATAACTGTTGTGTATTTAACCAAACCTGGTTTGGCGAAACCAAATTTAATTGGTTTAGGCAGCGCGAAGGGAGGAGAGAGGCGGAGTGAATTGGGCGGAAATAATTCTGACCCGGTTATCAAATTTGACCGAATAGCTTCCGCGAATTTTTAAGTTTTGACCCATGGAATTGAAATATTGGAATTTGAGTTCTTTTATTAGACTGTTGGAATTAAAATATGGAATTGGAAAACTTGGAATTATAATTCAATTCCAATTCTATATATTTGTGTGATACCAAACAATGGAATTGGAATTAGAGGCTCCAATTCCAATTCCATAGCTTCAATTCCATGTTCCCAAACACATATCCTAATAGATTTCTTATTTTTCAAATTTCAAGAACACTATATTTCTCACCCATTATTCAAGAACACTATATTTGTCTCTCTATTTTATTTTACTAATTTTAAATTAAAACATGAGCCTCTCCCTAATTAAATTTCTATTTATATGAACCAAAGGAGTTCATTGGAATTCATGAAGATAATTCAATCCGGTGAGTATGTGCATACGACTCTTATGACACTATAGATCAATGGCGGATCCAGGATTTGATAATCGTGGGGTCGGATCGGACAAGACAATAAATATAATATTTAAATAAATATTATTTGAATAAAAAATATTAAATTTATACTCCATCCATTCCATAAAATAAAGACATTTTTAATTTTCGAATGTCCAATAAAAATATGCTCTTATATTTTTAGTAACTTCTTTATCTCTTATAACGTGAGACCATTTGTCCTTTGTAACTATAACATTTTTTAATTTAGTCTCATTAAGGATAAGATAAGTAAAATAATGAATTCAAGAAAAATATTAATAAGAGAAAAAATAGAGAATATAACAATTATTGATTAATATACTATAAATTTAAAAAATAAAATGCTAGTAATGATCTTATTACAGGAAACTGTAAAAGATCCAATTTAAAAGACTTGAATTAATGTTGGAACTTATATTAATGTTGTAACTTAAAATAAAGCTACCGTTAAATTTCAAAATACGGAGTAAGACTTAAAATATTGTTCGAACTAGAATATAAGCTGAAAAAGAAAGGGTTCTAAGTTAATCAACAATTAAAAAAAATAAAGGAAGGCCCAGTTGGGGAGCCCATTTCACAGAAAACAGATCAGTTCTCTTTCTGAGCAAAATGCGCTAGAGGATGGGGCAGAGACGTGGGGTCGGCAACTGATGGAGGGCGTTTTCCGGCCACTCTCCGGCGCTGACGGTGGGGTCGGCCGACCCCACTCGACCCCACCTACATCCGCCGCTATATATCAGGTACATTTATAACATGTGTCCATACGGACAGTACTATCATCTTATTGATTTTTTCAGAAAATAAACTTGCACGGTTTATACAAACAATATTCATATAATTATCTCATTTTAAACATCATTACGAGTATGCGTACCCCCATACACAAACTAGAATATCTATTAAAACTAGTGTTATCCCCCGTGCTATGCACGGACCAAATAATTTTCAGTACTGGTCACACATTCTCAATAAATCAACAGAAATGAGAAATAATGAAATAATACTATCATCTTGTGGACTTTAAATATAAAAATGTATATAATATCCTTATATAAGATCATTATAAATGTAAAATTAAATAAGTTTGAGAACTAAAGCAACACATACACATATGTTAATTAGAACAACTTGTATACTCCATCACTGTCCATGAAAAATATACCATATTTGCCATTTTTTGTTGTTCAAAAAAATAGACCGAGTTTGAAAAAGGACTCCACATTTGCTACCCAACACAATTAAACACTACTAATAATATGGACCTTACATTCCACTAACACTACTTCTCTCTTACTTTTTTCCCTTCTATCTTACTTTACCAATTCTACATTAAAACACGTGTCATTCACAATGTGGTCTATTTTTTGTGGACGGAGGGAGTATATTTTTTGAACAAAACAAACACAATTTCACAAAAAGAAGAGTTTTGGAAATTCAATATACACATGTTTTAACAAATATTACCAGGTACCACCTAAGTTAAATTCTTTAATATTATAAAAAATATTGTTTTTAATATATTATATAATGATAAATCAACATTAATAAATCTTAATTAAGACACATATATGATTTATATATGATAAAGTAATTATATGCATATTAATATAGTTATTCCAACGGCCACTAGCGACCCTAATAATTTTTCTTGTACTAAATTTACATTGCCAATTAATTAGGTAAAAAGAGAATTAATATCATTTCACAAAAATAAAATTAAGAAATAGTATATATATACTCCATCCGTCCCAAGATAAGCGAGTCATATTCCTTTTTGGGATATCCCACTATAAGTGAGTCATTTCTCTTTTTAGCAAAAAATCGTCTTTCTTACTTTATTCTCACCTATTTTTTCTCTCTTTACTTTTCCATTTTTTCCTCTCTCATATTTTACTCTTTCTACTTTAACTCTTTAAATATCAATTCCTTAAATCTCGTGCTCAAAAGAAATGCTTCGCTTATCTTGGAACGAAGGAAGTAACAACTTAAACAAAAAATTTTAACCAATTTGAAATTAAAACAACACAGTCACACAGAATGTGATATTATAAAAAAAACATCAAGATGATCTGTATTTAAATGAATGTTATTTGAACCTCTCAATAACCATATAAGAATCGATGACTTTTTCTATTTGTAAATCTTAGCACAACTTAATGCATGCCTAAAGACTACATACATATTTAATATTGAAGGGAGTAAAAATATTACTTTAATAATCAAAATAATGAAAGGGATAAATTATAGGAGTAGAACTACTATGCAAACATAAATTTACAATATGATTAAGGTTGTCAAGATTTGTTGACAAATAAATTATATAAAAGACCAAATTAAAATAAATTGTAGTACGTAAGTTCATGATAAAATTTATTCATTATTAATTCAAATAACAAAGTTCATGATGAGAATATTATTCAATGATTCTCCCATTCACAAAATAAATAGTATTAATAATTTGCAACTGTAAATTATTGCTTTTTTTATTCAAAAATAAAAATATTGTGATCACATCTTCGAAGGATAAATTAACTACACATTAGGTCCACAAAATTAATAAGACAACATAAATATTGATCACAAGCTCATGGTATAGCTTCGTAACCTTCTGAATTTCCAATTCTACCCTTCCACGCGACAACGACAACGACAACAATAACAACAACTCCCAAGAGGACAATCGGGCAAACGAATTGGAGCAGCATCGTAAACTTAGACACGTGTAAGTTGTGATCCAAATTAAAAAATAAATGATACATCTATGGAATTAATAGTAATTGTTTTTGGTGTAATTGGGAAGGCATGTAAAAAAACTGACCAGAGTTGGAAGAGGCTTTGGGAAGTAAGAGGTAAAACAAGGCCATGACTCCACTATGGCTTTCAATGCTACTATACAAGAGTGAGCGTCTCTCTCCCGCTGAAATCTTGACTGGTGTCGGGTAACGCGTGGACATCCCCACGATAAAGCCAGCCTCGTTTCCAGCTTCATTTCCTTCCCCATATATTGGCTTCGATGTTCTTCCTCCCTGTTTCACATACACGTGTCAAATGGACTAATCATGTTGGGTTCAAACCATCCCACATCGGAGACTTAGAAAAAGTTACCTGGCCATATACCTGCGGCATTTTGGTGTTTTACCCCATACACTACTTTTCGTATCAACGCAGCCATCTTTCTCAACTCCCACCACCACAAGATTCAACTCCATATTCAATCTAGACAACAACTCATCAATCTAATTAGAATAACATCCTCTAATATTTTCATTACAAAGTGAATGCTAATAAGTAGGATCCCATTTTCCTTGATATATGGTCAATTTCGCATTAAAATTCATGTCATCTAAAAAGTATCTATTGACGAAGAGAGTATTATTAGTGAAGTACCTTCCGGGATAGTGGCCGGATCTCCGACTTGGATTTTGCGTAAGGATGAGGAATATAAGTCCATGTTCTGCGCGTTTCAGCTCCCACACCAAAATACTGAGGCAATCCCACTGTTTCTGACGATCCTCAGATCATCAACGCCGCTACTGTTTTTCCGAGCAAAGTATCGGTTGAGAAGCCAGTGATGGAGATAAATTTCGTGGAGAGGCACCGGATTCCCTCTCTCATCGACTAACTCCGCGTCGAAGCTCTTCAGCCCGATGTGTCCACGTGGGAATTCGACGTTGAAGTAGTCCTTGTTCGAGACTAATCCGGGCTCCATCACCATCTCTGGCGATCGGAAAACCTCGGTTTTCACGACGTTTGTAGCAGCCGTGGTGGGAGTGGTTTGATGATGAATGACTAGGAATAGGATTGTTACCATGATTATTGCAAGGTTTGCAGCCATTTTTGGTGGTGGGAGAATCAAGAATTTGGATTTGTATAGTAAAAAAGTAGTAAAACAATGCTCTTTTCTACGATTAGGTTATTAATTAATGGGCATACACATATAATCTACTTAGTACAAGTATATTATAGTAACATGATATTGGCGCAAATCACAAGACTTTTGTGGCTTGTTCCAGAATGTGGATACAAACAACGTTTAAATAATTGAAGTAAAACACAGAGAAGATTATAATATCATAGAGTAGTTGTACATTTGTATACGAAACTAACATGGGCAGGATGTGGACATTCTATATGATTTATTTACACTCATGATAGTTACCCAAAAGCAAAATAGCCAAATGGGAAAAATCGAGAGTTGAAATTGACAATTAATTAGGTGATTGAAAGTAATGGTTTGTTGATATGTAAAGACGCATAATGAAGTAGGCTCTTATGAGTATCAATATATGCCATATACTATTAACTATTGATTAATAGTATAATTTTGTTATATATTCCAAAATTCGTAAAACTAACGTATATCGTGACAAGGATGTGTTATATCGTGACAAGGATGTGTTATATTGCTAACTCATACTTAAATTACTAATTACAACTAAATGATAAATATTAGATCATTAAATCAAATCAAGGTACAAGATCATTCAAACACGATTATCAATATAGTGTATAAAAATTGTTATTAATCTCATTTAGCAAAAAGTTGGTTATAACTAACTTTTAAAAAATATCACAAAACTTTAAATGATTATAACTATCTCAATTTAAATTATTTTTTAACACAACTTATATCAAATTAAAGATAATTTAATAAGGATACTAACGAGATCTCACTTGCATATGTTCCGATGTCAAAATTTGAAAAAAAATCTTAAATTTTCGTGTTTTTGAAGAGTCAGCTTAATGTCAACGTAGCTATCTTAATATGTCAATGTAATGATTATACAATGTCAATATGAAATTGTGTTGACATATTTAATTAATCGTATTGATATGTTTAATATACTATATTGATATTTCGATCCAAAACCCTAATTTTATTAGTTTTCATATCTTTTTAAATTTAAATAATAATAAAATGAAATTACACATGTAAATTTATAAATCACTAGATCTCTACAAATCTTATGATTTAAAATTAGTTGTAGTTAACAATTAAAGATAGAGTTAGCAATTGATCACACCCCTATCGCGACATATTGTTATTTGTTAGTAGAAGATAGATACAACCCCATGCCTCTTCATTTGCATTTTCTTTAATACGCAAAATCAGGGTGGAATATCAATACGAAGTCATTATACAAATGAAATTATTTGAGACATGTTTGTAACAAAAGAAGCTTATGCAAGTGTCTATCAAATTCGTAAAATAATTCCAAGTAACTTCTTTAATTAATTCATTTATAAGAGTAATATCTATTTGCCAAAAATAAATATTTGGAATAACTCATTTGTATTAAATACTAATCACTTAAAAAAATACGCCGTTGCCGGGGATCGAACCCAGGTCACCCGCGTGATAGGCGGGAATACTTACCACTATACTACGACTTGTTGATATCATTTCAGGAATAGTATAATCCTTTTTTTTTCTTTCTCCATGAATGATGTGTTCTATTATAATGGATTTCTAGTTGAAAAATTACAAGTGGCTATTTTACAATATTGATGACATACTACCAATTATATGAATTGGTACTACTTTTTGTCACGGCAAATGCAAATAGACATGTATTATGCTACAAGACTAGTGGATCAACAGTTTAATACAGCCACCCTGAAACAAACATAGAAAACCAATATATTAAGCGAATCGCCATTTTCAAACAACATAACCCCTGCCAAGTTCCTATTGAAAGTTTACAATTTCATACAGTTCATCAGTGTAATGGATATAATGAGCTGGTATTGCCCACGGCACGGCCGTTGACAGACGAAGTCCGACCACCATCACACCCGACGGCATCACCCGATAAACATTTTGACGGATAAACTTCGAACAGCGCAGACAACACCAGCAGTCGGAGTTAAGCCTACACTACCACAGGCTCGGGTGCTGCCGGCTCAGGAGGGGTGCCGCTGCTCCCATTGAGGACAATCACGTTCCCATCGGAATCCACATCGACAATAACGGAATCGCCTTCCTTGATCTCGCGCGCGAGCATCTTCTCTGCCATGCTATCCTCCAAGAGTCTCATGATGGCTCTCCGGAGAGGCCTAGCTCCGTAGCTCGGGTTGTACCCTTCGTCTACCACCCTTTCTCTGAATCTCTCTGTCACCTGAAGCTCGATATCCTTGGTTTTGAGCCTCTCGAAGACTTCCTTGAGCATTATATCAGCGATCTCCTTCACCTCGAGTTTGGTGAGCTGCCGGAATACAATCATCTCGTCCAATCTGTTCAAGAACTCGGGCCGGAAGTACTGTTTCAGCTCTTCCGTTACCAAACTCTTGATACGGTTGTAACTGCTGTCCTTCTCATCGTAGTCCAGATCAAAACCTATACGACGGCCTCCCTTCTCGATCACACTGCTTCCAACGTTCGATGTCATGATGAGCAGCGTGTTTTTGAAGTCGACGGTTCTACCTTTGCTGTCAGTCAACCTTCCATCTTCAAGAATTTGAAGCATCATGTTGAATACATCAGGATGAGCCTTCTCAATCTCATCAAAGAGCACAACGGTGTATGGGCGGCGTCGAACAGCCTCTGTTAGCTGCCCACCTTCTGTGTAACCAACATAACCAGGAGGCGAACCAATGAGCTTCGATACAGTGTGTCTCTCCATGAACTCACTCATATCGAGCCGGATCATGGCCTCTTCAGAACCAAAGTAGTAGGCAGCCAGTGCTTTAGCCAATTCTGATTTCCCCACACCAGTTGGACCAGAGAAGATGAAGCTAGCGATAGGGCGGTTCGGATTCTTGAGACCAACACGGGCCCGGCGAATAGCACGACTAATGGCTTTGACAGCTTCGTCTTGCCCAATGACCCTTGTGTGAAGCGTCTCCTCCATCTTGAGAAGTCGGTCGGATTCGTCAGTGGACACCTTCTCTACAGGGATGCCAGTCCAAGAAGAAACAATGTGTTGAATGTCAACCTCTGTGACTACTGGACCTCCATCCCCAGCCTCACTCTCTGCCTTTGACATCTCCTTGTTTTTGTCTACGAGAGCCGATATCTGTGCCTTGAGATCCATTTCTCTATCGCGTAGCTCTCCAGCCTAACAATTTGATTGGCATCAGTTAGTTCGGGAACCAAGCATGTATAATCACCAGAGAGATTAAACATTCTAACTATCTTATAACTACAGCGAAACATATACCATACATCATAATTTAAAATTTACCTTCTCAAAGTCTTGACCTCGGACAGCCTCGTTCTTCTCCTTCGTTATCTGCCTGAGTTCTCTCTCAAGCTCTCTAGCTTCCTCAGGTAGCTGCAGAGGATAAAATGATAAATCACCATCATATAATACCATCACCACTTTATATAACACCAATAAATGGTAAGTGAGCTTCTACGGGCCTACCTGTGCATGACGAAGTCGGACTCGCGAGCCAGCTTCATCGACCAAGTCAATTGCCTTGTCAGGCAAAAAGCGATCGCTGAAACAGGCGAAGTGATAGTGAGTACAGAGCTAAATTGAGAAAAAAAAACGATTCAAACATCTTGGAAAGGGAAAATAATAGCACTTGAAGAAGAGGCATACAAAATCAAAGCTCATAAACCCACTATCCACTTAACATGCAAGCAGCAATGAATACAAACTAATCATTAGAGGTTGAAAACTCTATACCTGATATACTGATATGACAATTGTGCTGCAGCAACTAAAGATTCATCAGTGTATCGAAGCTTGTGGTGAATCTCATAACGCTCACGAAGCCCTTTAAGAATCTGAATGGTTTCATCCACTGTTGGTTCAGGGACCTTGACAGGTTGAAACCTCCTTTCGAGTGCAGGATCCTTCTCGATGTGTTTTCGGTACTCATCAAGTGTAGTGGCACCTATACACTGCAAGTAGATCATAGTCAGCATTAATACGCAAATATTTATTTCTTGAAATAAAAAACTCACAGTGAAGTGCATCTCAGAAGCATAAAAAATGGTTTATTTGGAACTCAAAACTGCAACTTTTCCTAGAAACTTTCAGTGCGAATGATGCAAAAGTAGTTGGCTAGTACAACAATAACATACATCCCAGCTTACCTGTAATTCACCACGAGCCAAAGCAGGCTTCAATATGTTAGCGGCATCAATTGCCCCCTCTGCAGCTCCTGCTCCAATCAATGTGTGCACCTCATCGATGAAGAGAATAATTTCATCACTTTGTTTAATTTCCTCCATAAGCTTCTTCAATCTTTCTTCAAATTCACCACGATACTTCGTCCCAGCAACAAGAAGCCCCATATCTAGAGTGATAACCTGATATAAGCCAAAATAAACATTCAATGGTTACAGAAAAACAATGGAAATGAACAAATGAAGACATCCTTCTCAAAATTGCAGTTCCAGTATAGCAGCATCAATAATCAGAACAATTGAGGAGAAATAATGTGAAGCATATGACAAACTAATTTTTCCCTGCCAATGATATATATGTTCCACCATTATCACTAAATACTGTATTTCATATGTCCAAATTTAATTAAGTGCATCTTCTCCTAGTTTGTCCCCTTCCAGGTTAACCATTCCGCCAAACAGCATATATACTTTAAGTAGTTTTCATCATCATAATGCCATCAACTAACTAACCTTTTTCCCCTCAATGGTTTCTGGAACATCCCCAGTGGCAATTCTCTGAGCGAGGCCCTCAGCAATGGCTGTTTTCCCAACTCCTGGTTCTCCAATGAGACATGGGTTATTTTTAGTGCGACGTCCCAGAATTTGAGTCACACGCTCAATTTGATCCTGCCTTCCTACAACTGGGTCCAGCTTACCCTGAAATAATCAAGAGGGTTCGATTAAGAGCCTTCATAAAAAATTAAAAATAAGATACAGAACTCAAGAAGAATATTACCTCCTCCGCTAGCTTGGTCAAATTGGTACCATACTCCTCTAGTGTGGGCATCTTGTTGCCAGAGCTACCACCTCCAACACCAGCTCCAACAGCCTCAGCACTTTCACCCACCATTCTAATAACCTAACCACCCATAACAATTTGTTTAATTTACAAGTTACAAAAAAAATTTGTGTAACAAAGAAAAGGAGAAAGAAACACTTGCCTGAGTTCTAATGTTGCTGGGGTCAGCACCTAAATTCTCAAGGACACGAGCTGCCACACCTTCACCCTCACGGAGCAATCCCAACAACAAGTGCTCCGAGCCAATGTAATTGTGACCTGAATCAACAGGAAGTACCAGCATGAAAACTTAGATGACAAACAGGTCCAATACAAAAATCATTTCAAAAATCAAAAGGCTAAAGCTTAAAAACAAAAAAGCGTAGTCAACGCTGCAGGATAGTTATATCCATTCAGAGAAGAAAACAAAAGGAATGCACTAACAATCAATAAGGTATTGAATGAGAACATGATATGAAAAAAAAAAGTGCAAAACAAATTTACCGAGCTGACGAGCTTCCTCTAAAGAGAGTTCTAAAACACGCTTTGCACGGGGCGTAAAAGGGATCTCCACGGCCACAAACCCACTACCTCGTCCAATGATTTTCTCAACCTCTACACGTGCATCCTTGAGATTTATCCCCATGGACTTAAGGACCTTAGCAGCAATACCAGTGCCCTCACCAATAAGCCCAAGCAAGATCTGTTCGGTTCCAACAAAGTTATGGCCAAGCCGTCTTGCCTCTTCCTGCGCAAGCATAATGACTTTAATAGCTTTTTCTGTAAAGCGCTCAAACATTGCTCGTGGCCCCATTCGTTGTTTCTTCCCTCGCTTGCCAAAGGTGGCTGACGCAACCTTTGATTGGAGTGTCTGGCCACTTCTCCTCACCAACATGTCCAAGGCATTAGCCCCTCGGAGTCCTGAGTAACTCCTCACTGTCACATGAGACGACTTTGTAGAGCAGAGCATTGTGGATGCCTTTTTGGTTTTGCTCGATCCCTCGAACTGCCCATTATTTACAAAACCAACTGAAGATGGCAAATTGGTCGATTGAACTAAAACACGTGCCATGTCTACCTCCAAAGGACTGCATATAAAGAATCAAAAGAAGTTAGATAGCTCGCTCAAACAGAATACTGCTAGAAAAACCACTCAACCAACAATTGGTTGATCATCAATATACAAAAAATATGTATCCCTACAACCAACAAATTTTACAATTCTTATACAGAGATATTAATTACTACTACAAGAAATCAACTTTTTCTACAAGCAAAGAATATACGTAGAGTCTTCCCACAGCTGAAATAAGATCAAGATGTTGCACCAATTCAACTACAAGTAGAAAGCTCAAATCTTAGCAAAAAACAATACTTTGCACAATATAATTACAGACTCATACTAATAGTAGGCAATACTACCAAAATCCCAAAACAAACCTGGACTTATCCAAACAGCAATTCTGATTGCATACAATCAATGAACAAAAACAACACTAATTTCCAATCACAAAGACCAGGTTTTTTCAACGAAACATCGAATTAATTGAAGGACACAAAAAAACCCATAAAAGAGCCGGAACCCACGTCGATAAATCAGGTGAAGAAGAATAATAGCTCACCTAAATGAACGAAAAAGGCAATCGCAGTCGCAGATACACTAATCCGACGATAAAAGATGATTAAATTGATAAACCGTTTTCTAGATAGAGAAAGAAGAGGCACCCCTAAATTTAGTCGGCCGGATTTTCACGAGCTCAATTGCCGATATGCCAGCAAGAGATATATAGATAAATGTGGATGAATCGATAATAGCCTCTCTCTCTCTCCTCTTTGATTTTTTTCCTATTTTATTTTACAGACTTTTTGCCATTTTCCGAGCGATGAAGTGGATGATGTGCTACGTGGCAGGAAATGTTTTTGGAAAGTTCTTATGACATGGTAGGAAATGTTTTTAGAAAGTCCGTTGCAATGTTCGCCGGGATAAAAGTCTGTTGGAATGTCCGTCGGGATATCCGTCCCACTGTGAATGCCCTTATCTCGAAATGTTGGATTCGAGAGTCAGATGATCTGACGGTTCCAGTTCATTTATCTTGCGCTGCAAACTTTCGTTCTGGATAACAGTCTTTTGCGAGCATAGAATAGTTGTACACATGAACAAAGGGTTTGGTTGTAAACAAGGTACAATATTTTGATGCGTGGACACAGCTACTTCGTTTAGAGCATCCACAATAGCGCCTAGCGCACCGCCTAGCCGAGCGCCAGCGCTAGGCGGTCTATTGCAGCCGCCCAGCGATTTTCGCAAAAAAAACCGCCTAGCGCTCGGCAGTTCCTTGGCGCTAGGCGGTGCGCTAGGCGCTATTGCAGCGTCCGGATCGCCTAGCGCACCGCCTAGAGCGAATTTTAAATTTTTTTTTGTTTCCGAAACACTATATATACGCGACTTGCCTGTCATTTTCATTCGCACCACTTGTATTATGTAATTTTTTTAATTAATGTACTTTTTAAATTTTAATAATATTATTAAATTTTCTCGTATATGTATCGTAAATTAAATTGCGTATTTTATGTGATTGTTAATTATTTGTTTTATATAATTTTGATGTGGCTGGGCTATTTATGATGTGGCTAGGCTATGGCTGGGCTATTTATGATGTGGCAGGAGGATTTTTAGTGTTGATGATGTGGCAGGAGGAGTTTTTGGCTAGGCTATGGCTGGGCTATTGCTGGGCTATTCCTATTGTGGATGGCCTTAGGCCATCCACAATAGGCGCCCAGCGACCGCCCAGCCGAGCGCCGGCGCTGGGCGGTTCGCTGGGCGATCTATTGCAGCCGCCCAGCGGGCGATTGGAGAGAGAAACCGCGCAGCGCTGGGCGGTCGCGTGGCGCTGGGCGGTCCGTTCGGCGCTATTGCAGCGCCCGGATCGCCCAGCGCACCGTCTAGCGCGAAAAAATAAATTTTTTTTTTCGAAACACTATATATACGCGCTTTGTTGGTCATTTTCATTCGCACCACTTGTTTTAACGAGTATTCTCTCTATCTTAATTTCTGTTCAAGATCAACAACGGTAAATGGATCTCAACAACGAGCCTAGTTCCGGAAGTAGCGGGTCACAAACTCCGGCGATCCCTGTGGGAAGTGGATGGGGACAGGTGCCCAGGTACTACAGCATGTACCCGTGGCAGCAGATGATGCCCGGGGCCCCAACGGGGGGGAGTCCGCCGGGGGGTTTCCGCCGATACCGGGCTGGGCACCAAGTATTCCGACCCCAACGGGATGGGCACCGGGGATGCAGATGATGCCCGGGGGGCAACCGACGACACAGTGGACTCCGGGGGTCGTACCGGCTACACAGTGGACTCCTGGGGGGTCCCCAGCGACGGCGGGGGATGTCTATCGCCCCAGTTTTGATTTTTCGTGTGGGTCTTCGCACACATCGACCCAAACGCCCTTGGGGTTTGATAGTTTCTCCTTAGATGACTTGGGGTTTGATACTCTCGGAGCTCTGGTGACTGTAGGTCAAGGGGGGCAGGGCCGGGGCGTGGCGCCCCAAAGAAGAAGGGCAAGAAGAAGGTCGGCGAGTCGTCGCAGCCGGGTGAGGAGGAGGTACGGAGGAGGTGGACGGACGACGAGAACGTCGCCCTCAGCAAGGCGTGGGTGAGTGTTTGCGACGATCCTCTCGTTTCGAACGAGCAGAGGATCGTTAACATGTGGGGCAAGATAGCAGCAGCCTACAAGAGATTTTGCCCGGAGGGGAGGACCCGCAACGGGGAGGATTGCCGGAAGGGCTGGAACCGAATCAGGGCGGCGGTCTCCCGATTTTCAGGTTTGTACACCAACGCACTCCGCATGATGAGCAGTGGCCAAACGGAGGATGACTGCAGGAGAATAGCGGAGAAAGCCTTCCCAGTGAAGGGGCTATACAATGACTTCACCTACTGGAACTGCTATATTGTACTGAGCGAGTCCGAGAAGTTTCGAGTAGGTGTCGACGCTGGCTGGCCGAAGAAGCAACGACTGAACTACACCGGCGATTACAGCGGCAGCAGCGGTGGTTCCCACGACCTCCCCGAGACGACGCAGGAGTTCCCCACGCCGCGGTCGGTCGGTGGCCGACCTCGACCGATTGGGCGCAAGCGCGCTCAGCAGGCGGCGAGGGGGAAAGCCGGGGCTTCCCAGGAGGTCCAGTCGGCATCCCCCCTTGGCCACTCCACCCGGGAACTCAAATTCTTCGCTCGCGCCCAAACGCGCGCTCAGTTGATCAAGACGATGGCCGAATGGCGGGTGGCGACGGATCCCGTGGAGAAGAGCGTGCTTCAAACCTTGCTCATGAGCCTGCAGGATGAGTTGGAGGCGATACGGAGGGAGGATGGCGGCAGCGGCGGCGGTGGTGGCGGCGGCGATGGTGGCGACGGAGGCGACAGCGACGGAGGCGGCGACGACGGAGACGAGGAGTGAATTGTCACTCCTTTTTATTATTGTATTTTTTTTAAATTTTATGTGCTTTTTTTTATTGTATTTTTTTTAATTAATGTACTTTTTAAATTATTGTACTTTTTTAAATTTTAATAGTATTATTAAACTTTTCCCGTATATGTCTCGTAAATTAAATTTCGCATATTGTGTGATTGTTAATTATTTCATTTTGTATATATTTGTTAATAGTGATGTGGATATTAGTGGCTAGGCTATGGCTGAGCTATTGCTGGGCTATTTGCTTGTTTTGGTGATGTGGCAGGAGGATTTTTAGTGCTGCTGATGTGATAGTGGCTGAGCTATGGCTGGGCTATTGCTGGGCTATTCCTATTGTGGATGGCCTTATAGCAGGTCGAGATTATAATGGTAGGTTGGAATTTCTGGATTTACCTATTTTACCACTGTGCCGATATTATATTGCTTTTAAAAATCAATAATAATATCTCATTTATTAGATGGTGATCCTAACCTCCTATTTATTGGTAAAAATTTTAAGTTGTAAAGTAAAACATGGAACCTATACAATTTTGGTTTGGGTAAATTGCCAAAAAAAAATAAAAAAAATTTGATTTTTTTTACAAATCCAAAACCTCTAATTTTCGATAACGTTTGTGAAGAAATTTTAAAGTATCTAGATAATCTTGATAATATTCTTGTAACAAAATATAGTTGTGTTAAGAT
The DNA here is from genome assembly GCF_004379255.2 of Salvia splendens. Classification (NCBI taxonomy): domain Eukaryota; kingdom Viridiplantae; phylum Streptophyta; class Magnoliopsida; order Lamiales; family Lamiaceae; genus Salvia; species Salvia splendens. Next base: position 13,130,898 of record NC_056040.1, read on the forward strand.
CAAAATATTTTACTGGATAAAGACTCGATCTTAGTGGATAAGATCAATATAGTTGTATTTTTTTAAGTGTCATTTCGACGTCTAATAAAGACTTGATATGCATTTCTCAAAATGATTAGTAGTATTTTTTTTTTCTAATTTTCATGTCAAAAATATTTCTCATTATTAGACCTTGAAACAATAATATAGAAAGTGAATTGACGAAGTACAATAGAAAAATAAAAACAGTTTCACCGACTACGAGCATTGGAATTAATACCCTTATTATTAATTACATAAACAAGCTAACTAATAATATGTATGATGACATTAAATATTTGATCAATCGGTCAAAATCCACTCTATTTTGGGACAACTATAACATCCAAATCGTGATGGATAAGTTAAGCAATGGTTAATTTTGTCAACATAATCAATAATCAATAATAATAATAATAATAATAATAACAAAAAACAACTGACAGTAGTATTATTTAAAATACTATGCAATGCAACCCTACATAAACATTTTCGTTTATTGATTTAAAGAATTTTGACGAGTTTTTTGTTTTATTGATTTATTTTGTGAAATTAAATAAAAAAGAATCTAGCAAAGGGGTAGAGAGTGCTGGAGTTGTGGAGTGAGTATCGCCACCAAATAAGATCCAAGAAATTGGGATGTTTTAAATATCAACATAAAATGGACCTACACTATTTTGTTTTCTTCGGATTAGGAAAAGCCCTACTTTTATACGCCACCACAATTTCTCTACTTCTTTTCATCATCATGCTTTATTTAAATTAATTTCATGGGAATAATATCATCATCGGATATTTTGGCATTGAAAACATTTTCATAGTATTTTTCTAGTGATATATTATTATTATTATACCTCTATTTTGTCCATTTCGGGACGTGGAGGAGGATCCCACCAAACAAATTAGTTCAAGAAGATTCCTATTAGTATGATTTTATTTTATCTGAAAATCTGGTTAGGTTCATTCTTTTGTTTCTTCTTCATTTTTCTGCAATAGATTCTCTCATTAATTCATAGTATCAAAATCGACAACAAAGTCGGATACCGGTAATTCTACCAAGACGAATTTCCTTATTGGGCACTCCAACTTTTTGCTAAACACAAACCATTTTAAAACTAGTTTCTTAAAACCTTTTTTATTGACAGCTAAGAAAACTATGGTTGAGAGTTTCCAAAATAAAAGCCCAAAACAGCAACTATACCACTCTCTTTTTTGCCTGAGTCGTATATTTCTTTTTATATTGTCAGACTATAGGAGTCATTTTTTTTTAAAAAAAAGCAACAATTTTTCTTATCTCTTAAATACTTTACTTTCTGTTACTTTATTATCTCTATATTTTTTCTTTTCTACTTTATTATCCATTTATCTAACTCACTTAACACAATTTTTTTAAATCACGAGCTGAAAAGAAATAGCTATGGAGGGAGTATTACTTTGCACAACTATATTTACACTTAAGAGCAATAAATTACCTAGTGACCTCCATCATGTGTAGAGAGATTTCAGAAGTTGGAATCAAATGAGATAACTTTCCGTTTTAGGGCACGCAAACATTTAATTTAGCAGGTTTTTGTGTATTTTCTCCTATTCTCTCTTTTGTTCTCATTCCTTTTTCTCACAAATACAAGAATTGAGTACCCATCCAGAGACTTCAGTTTTTGAGATTAAATTGGATGGTCTGAAATCTCTCCTGGGTATCGCGAACGATACTAACGCATCATGAATCGCCATTTGCTTATACGAACAACATGATATCCAGATTAGTATTTTATGGCATTTAAACGTAGCATAAACGGACATGAAGCCACGCCTAACCATCACGCCATTCTTTACCTTGTACCTTCTCTGCACATGGACCATCCAAAACATTCACGATTGCACGTTTTCATCATCGATAAGATGCATGTGCCCTAGTTTAATATCCAAATGCTGGAACAAAGCTAAAATAACGAGAGATTAAAACAGCAGACCAAAACTTGAAAACTTTTAACATTCTGCAGATTAGAACCAGATCACAAACTACTTACCTGTACATGAGTGCAGATATATACGTACCTCATAGGCCAACCAGATTTATACTAATGCCGGCAACACACTATATACACCTACACATTAAACAATGAGGTTCTGCAGGAACAAACCCATGCGATTCTTCTGCATTACATCCATGATGGAGATTTTTGGCTGACACCTATTTACAGAGAGGTTGAATATCTGGTGGCACGTACCAATCTTATATAATGTCAAACACATTATGTAAAAAGGGATCCAAAATTGAAATTTCTTAGGTGTATCTATATATAAGAGCATCTGGTCGTCATGCTGAAGGGACTCCATTCACATCTCACCATTCAATGTTTCCCAAGATTCAAAGGTTAGATGGATTATACAGTCAGACCATGCTTCAACACACCTGTAAGATAGCACGGCAGCTAAAATTAGAATACTCTCCAAATTACATTATTAGCAGAGATTGAGAAATCAATCATCAATAGATAAAAAAAGAAGAGAAGCATCGCCTCCAATTTACCTAACCCACTCGCAGAAACAAGAAAAGGAAAACACAATATATAGCTTAAGTAATGGGAAGAAATATAGGATCATGAGAGTACGCAATAGCATCAAGAAATACACATCTGCTTTCATGTTCAAAAACACATGTGCAAACAGGACTGACATGCTAGAAAAGGCGGTAGGTAATTTGAAAACGATGTATCTGTGGAGGACAAAAAATTTACCAGGATAGAGCACAACTAGTAGTCATCCGGGCCCGGGGATGGAAAACTCTGGACATTAGCATCTACACCATCTGCGATTGATGAAGTGTCCTCTCCCTTTGAGTTTAATGTCCCTGGGTTCATACGTAGCATTTCCTCTTTTGTAAGGATTAAGAGCTTGCGGACCATGCAACAAAACTCCCTGTTTTAAACCAGAGACCAGATGATATGAGCATATAACAATATATCATAATGAAATTCAATGAAATTAGCATTCTTAATACAAACTTAAAAAATAAGTTCTATGACATGTTCCAGGTAATATCTTACCCCCAAGGATCATCTCCAACAAGCATCATGTCATCCTCATCATCAGTGTACACAACTAGCCAATTCTTGTTCCTAGCCTTGAGTTCACCCCCAAATTCGAAGAGATCATCCAATTCAGAGATCAATTCATCATAATTGTTGAATTTGGCCAGATCCACAGACCTACCAAGGGCGGACCCTTGCTTTTGAACCTGAAATCATGAGACTCTCTCAAAAAAAGGAGAAGTGAATATAAAACATTCCAGCAAAAAGAAATACTTATTAAGTTCCAGATGAAAACCTTGGTGCAACTCCTGGATGAACCAGGATGACCTTTGGTTTCTCTCTCTGTTGCTGAAGGAGGGAAGGATGGGAATTGATTCTCTTGCTCGCCAGCAGCAACTCCATGATCACCCACTTTCAATCCCTTTGATTGATCAGACCTTTGATCAAATTCAAAAGCAGGGAATTGATGAGAATGTCCATAGTTTTGAGTAAAACCAGGTGAGTTTAGCACATTTCTATTTGAGATTTCTGGTTCTGATGGTGCAGATTTACTTATGAGGGGAATACCAAAGAGCTTGCAGCCCCCTTCCTTTTGCTTCACAGTATCATGTTGCTCTGCAAATACAGGCTTCGGCATCAACTCCTTTGGCTGAGAAGTTCTCATGTGAAGGTATGTTGAAACAGGAGGGGGCATTGACCAGTTTGATCCTTGATTATCACCTCTAGGATCATTAATAATGGAAAAGTCTCTAAAGGCTCCATGTCTACTATCTCCACGAGCAAGATAAGAAGTGTCAGTTCCTTGAACATGATTCTTAGTACTAGAATCCATCAGATTAAGTGAGAGACCGGAAGGCTTTAGCGACCAAATATTCCCCATTAAGCTAAACTTTGCATCGCATTCCTGTGTCTGTCGCTTTGGAATTGATTGATTGCCAAGAGGCATACTGAAATCACGGTGTGCATTAGTTTTTGAGCCAAATCCTGATAACAGATCTGTAAATGACGACTCTGGGCGCCCTAAAGGTGACCAGTTATCTGCTCTATATGTTCTTGAAGCACAAACATCAATCTTCTCATCTTCTAATGACGGCTTCCACAAATACGACTTTTCAGAGGAGTCCAGTTCAATGCTCTCAGAGAGAGGGCCTCTCAAGGTCGATGATTCTTGACCTTGCAAGACCCTTGGGAACCCATGGTTAGCAGGTGCAGGGTCTGCAGTCATCTTTGTAGGACCTGTATTGCACAACAGATGATTAAGAGATCCACTCAACCGCTGATAGATAACAAAATATAGCTATCACAGAAGTTTCTCAAGCAGAGAGAACAGAAAAACCGACCTTCCCTAGTAAGCACAGAGGTTTCAGACGATGAGGGTAGGACACTTGACCGAGGCCTTTTCGGTCTGGGCACTGGAACAGGATTCAAGACAGGAGGAGAAAGCGTGTGTTCTATTTTCCAGGGTGAAACTCTCTCAGGTCGAACAATTGCCGAAGTTTCGTCCCACCGCACCTTAACAAAGAAAATGTAATAAACTCACTAAAATGATGGGGTAAAAAGTTAATAATGTGATAGCAAGTTTTGGATCTTAGTCGTTATTAGAGGGCCAATTATATACCTTAAGGCATCTCCATTTAGAATCTTTCCATCTATTTGGATCTGCATCCTCAGAACCAACAATAGTTCCAGTAAACCTACGTAATCAACATCATAATAAAATTTTCACTAGAGGTTCAATAAATTCTTTGTCAATGTCACAAATGCTAACATGCTCCCTACCTCTGTTCTGGAGCTTCTTCACCTTCAAATCTCATTTTAAATCTCATTCCTATTGCATAATTTTTTTTTATAGACTCCATGTATTGATCATAAGGAACAATAAATTCAGCTGGGCTTGTCCTGTAACAGATAAAAGACATCTTAAGGACATTGAGTTAAGAACTTAGCATACATATTTACATACTGATCAGTGATCACAGGCATAAGAAATCCACGTTTAATCAACACTCGACAAAGGTGAACTAGATAAAATGACCTCTCACCAAAAAGGGAAACAAGACAGAAAACAAAAAACTCAGCTGCTTCTACAGAGTAACACCCAAATGCTTCACTCTAAGGAATCAGCAGAAACATGAATTCGCTAATTCACCGAGATACAACAAGATAGAAAGTTTGATCGTAAATCATGTCACATACCTGGGCTTGTAATAAACAGTGAACATGGTATTGGTCTGAATAGCATGCCAAGCTGTTGCAAGGACACCAAGATGCATGCTGTGGCTAGATATGACAGATGATGGAACATTACCCTGTTGTCTCATGGCACGCCTCACCCCAGCACGCAGCTCTCCATTCTCACCTCTGCAAGTTCGTAACACATAATTAAGATTATGAATATTAGTGAAAACATTATATATCAATATCTAGAGCAGCACCAAACCTCAAAAATATGAAGGCATCCCCAGCAACCAGTCTCTTAGAACTAACAAAGACACTCCAACCACTCTGAAGAAGGTGTCTGCGTGGTTGACCTGGTATTCCACAACTAAAATTAGTGCTATTGCCCCCCACGAGTGAGTATTTTAATTTTTACATTTCAGTTTTACATCTGGTTTCAAATCGTGAACTTAGTTTTGTTGCAAATTATGTACCACGAAATATGTGCCTGAACCGCCACTCTTGTCCATGTAAATCTTTGGCCACCAACTCTTGGGTTGGAGGTTGTCGTGACATGTCCTATCATAGATGACAAAACCTTATTATTAACATTAATAATGAGAACCGATATGTAATAACTTCATAGAGTTCAGGAGGCTTCATCCTAACCAGTGGTGGCAAACATTCATCAGCATGCCGTCTGAGCACCGAGAATCCACCATGAGTGCTAGTATCTGATGCAGTAAGAGTTTTACAAAAAGAATAGACGCGGACATGTGGTGGAGGAGAAGGGGGTGGATCTTTCCTCTCTGCATTTTCATCTTGCTGCAACAGAAAATTAATTAGTACAAAATAACCAAACTAAATTAAAACTTAAATACGGAAATTCATAAATGTACATTATGCAACACAGATCAACTTACATTAGCTTCAGGCATCAAGGTAATCTGAGCAAACACTTCATCAGTATCAGCTTCAGCCTAATCACCAGAAAAGCACAAGATCCCGGTCAGAAAACCTTCAAACAAATTATATACAGACCCGAAAATCCAATAGCTCAATTTAGAAGTATTCACGAATACTAAGACCAAACTATAGAGTACCTTCAACAGGACATTAACCACTCGGCAAAGGATCTTAGGAGGAAGATTGTACACTGGCATCTGCTGGTCCGAGCTCTGATTTGTCGATGCCTCCACCTACAACCATGAATCCATAAACTATAAGCAGAGAACGAAATAAATACCTTTCCAATTAGGGAAAACAAACAAATGTTTAAGATAAAAAGGAAACCCTTATTCAAACAACCCCTCAAAGATGTTTCAACCAGACCAAAATTTCAGTTCTAAAACCGCGGGAAAATAACTGAATTTCACATGTGAATGTCATAAATCTCAAAATCGTAATAAATAAACTAAAATCGTGACTAAATTAGATCAACTAAAGCCCTCGACACCAGCCAATTTCCCCCTAAAATATGAAAACAGAACAAAAGGGAGTAAACCTGTTCTATGTGCCCCTGTGGGAAGTAGAAAACAAGTTCATTTTCGCGCGGCATCGTCACCAGCGGCCCCGCACACGCCTTCCACAGCTCTGTGTACAACGCTCTCTCAGCATCCACCGCTACCAAAGCGAAAAAACCAAATTCAGAAAAAAACCGACAAACACGAGCAACCCAAAAACAAAACCGTGAATAATACATCAGGAATTACCTCTCCCGGCATCGGAATTCATGTTCCCCGGCGAGGGATCGCCACCGCCGACTTCGTTAAACCCTTTCATCAAAACCTCGGGAGAATCCATCGGTTCAGGCGCCTTAATTTATAGTAATAGGCAGATCTCTCATCTCACAACGAAAATTGACGAAACGAAAATTCCACCGGAAAACAAGCGGAATAGGGCAAAATTCGGGACAATTATGCGCTTGCAGTGAGGGTTCTAAACGGTAAGTGTAACACAAATTGAGAGGATTTGTATTGAGATATTTTGAGTGGAGTTCGTGTGTGTTTATGTGTGGAGGTGTAGTGAGGATATCTTGAAGCATGGGATTCACTGTTAGCTAATAGTTGATGAGAGAGAAACTGCAGAGAGAAAGAGAGAGAGATGGGTCATGGGCTGAGAGGACAACAGACCGATTTAGGGTATCCACACTAGGGTGGAAACTTCCCCACGAAAAACCCCTCCTTTTGTCGCAGCCACTTCTGATCTGTTCGACTACAAAAAAAAGTTTCCGCAGCAATAGTGGATACTTTTTTAGCCATATTTCACTTTATTTATTTTTTATATATTTTTATTCAATTATAATTAAAATTATCGGACTCTAAATAATTAGAAAACGAGATAATACTAAAATAAATAAAAAAAAGTATTGGGACCAAATATTCGTTGTATTATGGATACGGGAAAATTATACAACGAATATTTTAAAAAAAACAAATAAAAACACCGCCACCGTCTACTCGGTGACGAAGTCAGAATCCGCCGCCTCTTCTCCACCGCTTCGGCCTCCGTCGCCCGCTGCCCCCGCCGCCGCTGCACCAGACAACCCCAGCTGCTCCTTGATCCTACACATGAGCGCGTAGTATATCTCCTTGGTGATCGGGTTGGTTGCGGCCTCGTAGAAACGACAGTTATCTTGCAGTTGTTTCGTCAACTGCACATCCAGGTTCATGTTCAAGACCTCGTGGGGACCAGTGCCCGCGAAGTACGATCTAGAAGCGGGTTGCGAGATGCGCGATCCAGACGCGGCCGACGAGAGGCGGAGGAACCTGCAGATCCTCTAGCGTTTCGGATAGTGGCATGTTGCCCCGGAGGGCGTGGGCGCCTAGTGTATGTAGCGGAGGGCTCCTCCGTTTGGGCGTCGTTGAGGTCGATTGATTGTGAGTCGCTGCTGTAGTCCCCGGCTCTGTTGTGTCTAGTTCGCTTCGCCCACATGAGTATCCCGCTCCTCCGCACATATGGCCTTGAATTTTGGGCAGTTCTCGAGAACGAGATACTCTTCCCAGGAGGTGAACTTAGGAAAGCCGTCAGTGTTGAATTGGGACATAGACAGATCCTTCACGTCGGCTTCGCTGCGGCCACTCTCAGCAGTGAGCAGGTTGTTCTGGTATATGCCCGCGAACCTCTTGGCGGCTCTCAGAATCCTAGACCACTTTTTGCGATCTGTTCCGCGTCACGCGGTTTGGCGCCTCTCGGCTTGAACTCGTTGTAGACCAATAGGACGCGCTTCCAAAAGCTTGTCTCGGTCTGATCGGTGCCAACTATGGGGTCCGATGTAACGGCATCACATGCCCTCGCCACAGCAATGGACTCCACTTTAGTGTAGTGCGTGGACCGACGACCGCCGACCCCCGTCGCCTCGCTGCCGCCTCCTCCCCTCCACCCTCGCCGCCGCTTCCACCCGCCCCACCGATCCCGCCGACTCTCGTCGGAACCAGCGTATCCACGCGTGCTGGCCGAGTATCCGGTAAGCTCAGACTCAGCAAATCCATCATCTGCTCCAGGTAGAATCTATCTGCATCAGGCAGAGGAGATTGGTTGGGTTGGAAAGGGGTATCCGGTCGCAAATGGTTGAGCGGTTCCATGTTGGGTCAGTAATCTCCGAACGCCGATCGACCCAAATTCCTCTGAAAAGAGGCCAGGCCCCGAAATTGGGTCTGTTGTCACGACGGGGATGTCGGCGACCACGACTGAAATGGAGGGGAGTTGGACTCGATCTCTACGGCTGGGAAGGAGGATAGTTGTCATATCCCGATTCATCGGTGCCGGGTGATTCTTCGCCTCCACCGTGCATTTTTAGAGATAGAAAAATTAGAGAGTGAATAATGGATAGAGAGTGAAATGGGTGTGAAGATGTGTGTGGAGGAGGGGTATTTATAATAAAAAATTTGAAAATATCAACACAATGCTTTGAGAATGTCAACACGCTTTAAAAATGACATTTTACATGTCACACCTTAACCCCTCTGACGTATACTCTTTTGATAAATAAATCCCTTATCATAAAAGCAATCAATACACTTGCCTAATTCATAGAACACCCATATTATATAATTTTAAAATTCAATATTTATCCAGTACATATTTCAAAACATTCTACACAGTAGTGGAACCCTCTCACCACTCTATATACTATACATTTATCTACATGCAAAATGATGAGGATGAGAAGGTAGCAAATATGCGTCAGCCGCCGAACCTGATAACACGTGGAGTTCCTATGACCCACGTCAGTCAAAACTTTACTGCTATCTTATTCCTGAAAAATTTAGTGGTTTATATGAGCCACGACTCATTATATATAAATTTCCACTCTTAATCTCACATGATACAAACATCAAGCATATTCTTTTATCAATACATATAATCAGAAACAATATATAACATAATTTAAAAACAAACCATTTCATATTCATATGCATATGCAACTCTATTCAGTTTATTATTCTGTAACAGTCAAGCCTGGTATCTGCCCGGGACTTCCAATATGATTGACCCGTAGGTCCCATTATGATTTGACCCGAAGGTCCCAATATGTTTGACCCGAAGGTCCCAATATGATTTGACCCGAATGTCCCAATATGTTTGACCCGAAGGTCCCAATATATCCACTGTGATTTCAGATTCAAGGCAAAACCGTCACAGATCCTCTTTAATCCAATGATTCACATGATCGGTATCATAAACATATCATTTGCACCAATAACATATCCATATCATATTCCATCAAATTATCCAATATATCTAAACAAACATGTCCATTTCAGCAATCAAATATTCATGTCATATTCGACCATCAAAATCAAATAATTCATAATCATATCAATTTCACACCATATAATCCAATAATTCACTCCAATTCAACATATAACAATTAACCACATAACCCATGTAAAACTAAAAGTGTGATTTATACACACCTTATCACGATAGGTCAACTGGTCGAACACTAGCTCTTGATTCCCGATCTACGCTCCTTGATCCTATATAATTAGTACACATTTAATTGAAAAAGAAAAATATTACTATAAGCTAAACTCTTTTCATTATCCTTATTTTAACATCCTAGATATAAAACATAAAGTATTTCCATTATTATTCTTTTAGCTTCTAATCCTTACTGCACTGGACCAACTTTTTACCTACTGCTATTAATTCATTCGGAAACATTTAGAGGTTTGGCTTAACATATTCATATACCAATCGAAGTCTAATTTACAATCCAACAAGATTCACTTAAAGACTCCTAATAGTTTGGGAGATATTCTCGTTTTCCCACAGACTACCAAAATCAGACAGTTTCTGGCAGCATTTTCTAAACAATATTTATAAGTGGTATTTCTACTCTTTAATTCATCATAAAATTCCAAGAACACTTGGACACCATATAATTAATTTAAAATTATTCGATTTTATCTCTAGTTCAAGTACCCAGAATAATTCTGATAAAACGTACGAAAATAAGGCAGTTTACTAGAATTTCGACAGTTTATGGTCATATAGTTCAAACAATTTATACATACAGTAGACGAACTCCTAAATTCTTCATAAAAATCAGGAAAGCTCTAGACTCATCAGAGTTATTATAAAAATTATTAAACCAAAGTTTTAACCTGTCTAAACATGCTTAATAATTCAAACTCCCGATTGTCTTCTAATTTACCACCCTCGATCCTATTAATATGAATTGCCAGATTTTGATCGGTTAAATATGCAAATATACATATAAGTACATAGTTGGTGATCAATTGTAACATAAAATATGTACGCATATGTTTATCTCATGAATCTACTCTTCTCAAACCATGTGATTTCTGTTCTCCAGTTCGTCCCTTTTCTTTTTCTAATTTACACCATTTTCTCTCATATGTGTATATATATGTGAGCATACTAATGGCGGCTAATTAATCCACTTGTATATGGTTTCAACTAATCCACTAGGACACAAGACATGCAGTAATTCATGGAATTACACGTGCCCTCTCCTATACATATTTATATAAAATAAACTTATTATTTTAGATTATATAAATAAATACAAATAGAGCTAATTTACAAGGTCACATTTATCTACTTTACATACACATTATATACGTGTAGTTTAATAAAATTTTACACGCCCTATACTCACCTTTTGTTAAATGGATTCACATTCTTGAAGTTAAAATATATCTTAGCTATAATTAATTATACAAACAAGTGTAAACAAAAGTCATAGTAAAATAATATTAAAACAAATACATAAAGAAATTTAGTTAGGCTATTAGAGCACCCACAACCGTGCTCACTATTTCTGCCTGCTCTTAGGCAAGAGCACAACACCCACAACTGTGCTCTTCCGCAAGGACGAGCACAATTCATTTTAAATAAAAACATTCTCATAACATTAAAATTCATTAAAAAACCGAAATAATATTACAAATAAAATAAAAAAATCCATAATTAAAATCCTAAAAAATAAAATTTACATAATTAAAATCCTAAAAATTAAAAATTACATAATTAAAATACTAAAAATTAAAAATTACACAATTAAATTCGTAAAATTAAAAAAAAAACACTACGCGTTGCCGAATTTCGCCCACATGTGTTTGATTAGGTCTTCTTGTAGCTCAACGTGGGTTCGGGTATCGCGCATTGTGTGCCTTGTTTGGATCCTCTCACCCACCGTCTTATGCACACCTCGGCGTGGGGGAGAGCTCGCGCTTGAGCTTCCGGCTTCATCCTCGTCGTAGAAGCTAGCCGCCCTCGGTCCTTCGTCGGCTATAATCATGTTGTGTAAGATAATACATGTGTACATGATGTCGGCGATATTGTTCAAGTACCACAGCCGAGCCGGGGCCTTCACAATGTTGAATCGGGCTTGAAGGCTCCCAAAGGCTCTTTCGACGTCTTTCCGCACGGACTCTTGACGCTACGCAAAAAGAACCCGTCTCGGGTCTTGCGGGTTGCTGAGCGTCTTCACGAAAGTCGACCATCTTAGGTAGATACCATCGGCGAGATAGTAACCCATGTGGTATGTATTTCCGTTGACGGTGAAGTCGATCGCCGGTGCTACACTATTCAACACATCATTGAAGAGGGGTGAAGAATAGAGCACGTTCAAGTCGTTGTTGGATCCGGCAACGCCGAAATATGCATGCCAAATCCATAGGCGGTAGTCGGCGACCGCCTCAAGGATAAGTGTTGGGTCGCCGCCTTTGTGGCCGCTTAAGTGTTGCCCCCTCCAAGCAGTCGGGCAATTCTTCCACCTCCAACGCATGCAGTCAATGCTGCAAGCATTTCGGGAAAGCCATGGATTGATTCGTGAAGACGAAGCAACCGTTGGCAATCATCGGTGGTGGGTGCCCGAAGGAATTCATCACCGAAAGCTGTACGAACGCCCTCGCAGAAATTTTTAAGACAAAGGATTCCAATGGACTCACCGATATGCAAATACTCGTCGAAGAGGTCGGCCGTTTGCCCAGTAGCGAGTTGTCGGATGTCAAACGTACACTTCTGCAACGGCGTGATACTTTGTCGGCCGACTGCATCTATACCTGTTTGGAAGAATTCAACACGGGCGGACAATGTGTTGACAATACGCATAAACAAGCACTTTGTCATATGAAAAACGGCGCCTGGAGTAATCCGCCGGAAACCGCGGCTGGTCGGCAAAATAGTCGGCAACGAGCCTTTCGTGGGCTCCCTCCCAGTCACGATGGATGTAGCGGCGAGTTGATCTAGTTGGTTGAGGAGAAGGGGTGGGGGTATTCGCTGCGACATATGCATCATAAGCGGCACGATGTTGTTCGTAGTATTCTTGTTATTCGCGCTCCGCTTCCGCAATAAGATGGGTTAAATCCATTTGAGGTTTTGAGTGAGAGATGAAGGTGTAGATAAGTTGTATGAAAAATATGAATGAGAGATGAATGAGAGATGATTTGATGTGGAAAATGGATGATGAATGTGTGTATTTATAGAGGATTTTGGGGAAAAAATAAAAAAAATAAAAAAAATACAGAAAATATCGATTAAAAATAAAAAAATATTTTCCAATCCCAAAAAAATGGCCATTTTTTTGGGATTGGGAAAATATTTTTTTTTATTTTTAATTGATTTTTATAATTAAAAACCGAATTTTTGAAAAAAAATTAAAATATTCAAATGCAACGGCTATGTCGTTGCCCAATCAGTCGTCGACACGTCACCTGCTCGCTGGCACGGACGTGCTCGATGCATCGAGCAGCGCCGTGCCAGCGGCGCGAGCGCAGCGGCGAACGACGTCTTCCGTGCAAGTGGCACGGACGGACGGAAGCCGTCCGTCCCCCATTGTGGGTGCTCTTAGTACGTATACATATATAAATACATGCACACATTATTACACATATACATGCATTTAGAATAACTATTAGTATTTAAAGCAATATTACATAATATACGTAATTTATTTTATTACTATATATATTTTTCTTTTCAAGAATCATAACCTTAAATATTACTATCTATGGTATTCACTTAATATTCCATGACACATATAATTAATTAAAATAAATATGTTAATATGCAAAATGATGCATGTTTCGGGTTAGGGATGCCACACTACATGTATTATATTGACATATTTTATATACTATGTTGACATTTGTTGCTGTACGAAAAAATTGAAAATTTTTGATTTTTTTTTCAAATTATGACATCGGAACATATGCAAGTGAAATCTCGTTAGAATCCTTATGAAATTATCTTTAATTTGATATATGTTGTGCGAAAAAATAATTTAAATCGAGAAAGTTATGTGATATTTTTCAAAAGTTAGTTACAACTAATTTGTTGTAAATTGACATTAATATCCTTGTTGACGTTTTTTTTTTCGTATTAACATTCCGGAGCTGATGATTTAGGCCCTTGATTTGAACATCTAAGGACTATTATTTAATAGTAGTTAGCAATTATGTATTGAGTTAGTAATATAATTCCCCTGATAAAACATATCAACCTTCTAACTTTGGATTTATTGGAGAATATAATATTTTGTGAAAGTATTTTAAATTATCTTAGTCGACTTCTAACTTAATGAATTGTATACGAGATAGTATTAAAAATATATGTACAAGACAGCTAGCTAGAAAATAAATATGAAGCCCCAATTGATATGTCATTAATGTAGTGTGTACGTGAAACAAATTTGCATTAACATTTTATAAGTATCATTAATGAAGGAAATGAAACCTTTTCATTTAGTAGGTTTGGTTGGCTAATTAATAGCTAAATATAAAAATTATGATGTGCCTAATTCTTCATTTTTTTCAGTCTCCCCTTAAATTGGCAAGGTGGTCCTACGTATAAGTCAATTGTATTTGTATCTCTAAATACAGGTGAATGTGATACTAAGTAAAATAATACGTAGTAGTACTATATAAATTGAAATTAAGGTCAAGGGTTTTATACCAATTAAAATGGAGATGTTTAGCAGATGAAAAACAATACTATAAAACATTTGTAAATTAGCAAGAATACTTTTTGATATTTCAAAAAAAAAGTAGAAAAAATGTTAACTACAAAGAAACATCTAAACAAAAAATAATTGTAAAACTTGATAACAAACTTACCGATTCTTACTTAGCATATGATAACGAATTGCCGAGTTCCAAAAACATTATAATCCTAACAAATTTGAAGTACCCATTCGTAGAAGGTGTAGAACTAACTATAAATAAAGCATTCAACAGCAGCTAACGATCAAATAATTAAATGTATCATAATTTACATCTATCAATTAATTAAATTAAACTTGCAAATTAAGTAGATGTTGTACAACTCCGAAGCTTTAAAAAAAGATCAAATAATTAAACATATCATAATTTACATCTATCAATTAATTAAATTAAACTTGAAATTAAGTAGATGTTGTACAACTCTGAAGCTTTAAAAAAAAGAAACTACATGTATTAGAAATAAGCCACTCATCCGTTAAAAGACCTTATAAGGGGGAGGGTTATTCATATTTATATAGATAAGCTAGAATCATCACCAAGTCGATGTGAGACAAGATTTAATATTTTTAACAACATAAATGGTGTCTGATCTTTCACTTTCGCACATAAATGATACCTGATTTTTATTTTATATCGTTTTTGGTATCCCGTGATAAAAATAACCCTAGGTACCAAACATGTGATTTTTTTTGTTATGCAGGATATTTTTAGAAATTTTAATTAAATGGTATCAAACATGTGATTTTTTTTCCCTTTCTTATTTCTTTTTTTCTTCTTCTTTCTTTTTTCTTCATTTTCTTCTTTCTTTTTAGTATTTTATCTTCCTTTCTTCTTTCTTTTTTCTCCTTAGTTTATGTTTCCTCTTTTTTCTTTTCTCTTATTGTTATTTTTTCTTTGTAGTGTTTTATACATACATCTAATTGCATTCATAATATAAATCAAGAACAAAACACCTAATTAAATTAATTATTTAAAGTAATTAAATCAATTGAATATTTTTTTATTAAATTATTTTATAGTCATTTTAGATTGAAACACCTAACTAAAAATATTAAACTCTTTATATCATTATGAATACAATTCACAAATTTAAATGTGTATTAAGACTATATTAATTAGTTATTAATTTAATATAAAATAATAATAACAATAATAATAATTATTATTATTATTACTATATAATATTATATGATTCATAATTTAAACAATTATAGTATAATTATTTATTAATTACTACTAGTTTTTAGTATTATAACAACAATATTATTATAACTAATACTTGAATGATATTAAAAAAGTAATTATTTATTAATTTATAACATTAAAAAATAATATTAATATTGATTAATAATAATAGTATAAAGAGTGAGGAGAATGAGAGAAGATTTTATAAATCACTTTTGGTACTAGTTTTGTGTATGCCCAAAATATCCTCTATGACACGAATGAGAAAATGTATTTGTTTAGAGGGCATTTTGGGGTGAAAATTGAATCATATACCAAAAATGTGATTTATAGGTACCAAAAATAATATAAAATAAAAATCAAGTACTATTTATGTGCAAATGTGAAATATCAGGTACCATTTATGTAGTTCATTCTTTAAAAAATAAGGGAATTGTTTTCTGATCAATCACTGTTTGCATCTAATTTCACTCTTATGCCCAAATTTAATTTGCAGGTAAAACTTTTTCTTTAAAATAAGAGTGAATTACATAAATGGTACCTGATCTTTCACTTTCGCACATAAATGGTACCTGGTCTTTATTTTATACCGTTTTCGGTACATATAAATCATATTTTTGGTACCTGATGCAATTTTTACCCCAAAATGCCTTTAAACATATACATTTTTCCATTTGTGTCATTGGGGTTATTTTAGGCATACATAAAACTATGTACCAAAAGTGATATTATAATATCTTCTCTCATTCTTCTCACTCTTTATACTATTATTATTAATCAATATTAATAATATTATTTTGATGTTATAAATTAATAATTATTTTATTTTTTAATATCATTCAAATATACTTAATCATAATTATAGTTATAATTATATTTAATTATTGTAATAATATTATTGTTATAATACTAAAAATAGTTGTAATTAATAAAAAATTATGGTATAATTATTTAAATTATAAATTACACAATATTATATAATAATAATAATAATAATAATAAATTACTATTATTATTATTTTATATTAAATTAATAACTAATTAATATATTTTAATAAAAAAATTAAAATTGTGAATTGTATTCATAATGATATTAAGTGTTGAATATTTTTAGTTAGGTGTTTCAACCATAAAATGAGTATAAAATAATTCAATAAAAAATATTTAATTGATTTGATTATTTTAAATAATTAATTTAATTAGGTGTTTTGTTCTTGATTTATATTATGAATGCAATCAGGTGTATGTATAAAATACTAAAAAGAAAGAAGAAAAAGAAGAGAAGAGAAAAAAGAGAACATAAACTAAGGAGAAAAAGAAAGAAGAAAGGGAGATAAAATACTAAAAAGAAAGAAGAAAATGAAGAAAAAAGAAAGAAGAGAAGAAAAAAATAATCACATATACTATTTAATGAAAATTTCCAAAAATATCATCCATAACAAAAAAAAAGCACATGTTTGATACCAAAGGTTTTTTTTTGTCACTGAGTACCAAAAACGATATAAAATAAAGATTAGACACCATTTATGTGCGAAAGTAAAATATCATGTTAGTTCACTCTAAAAATAAAACCGACAATTATCAAACTAAACTAATTATTATTTCACCATGCCAACTGTTTCTATGGAATATATAATTAAAAATAACAAATCTTAATGCCTTCATATTTTACTTACGTAATAACCATTGTATCGCATATATTCATACATTTTCGAATCTACTCAACTCATTCATAAGAAGCCATAAAATAATCAAACACCTTTATTTCTAAATTGCTAAAATTGACTTACACATCAATATGATTGGGTATTTAAGGATAAGATTAAAACAGCTGACCAATACTTGAAAACTTTTAACATTCTGCAGATTAGAACCAGATCACAAACTACTTACCTGTACATGACTGCAGACATCACATATTATGTACCTCATGGGCCAACCAGATATATACTAATGCCGGTAACACACTATATACCCCTAGACATTAAACCACGAATTCTGCATTACATCGATGCTGGAGATTTTCGACTGGCACCTATTTACAGAGGTCGAATATCTGGTGGCACGTACCAATCTTATATAATGTCAAACACATTATGTAAAAAGGGATCCAAAATTGAAATTTCTTAGGTGTATCTATATATAAGAGCATCTGGTCGTCATGCTGAAGGGACTCCATTCACATCTCACCATTCAACGTTTCCCAAGATTCAACAGTTAGATGGATTATACAGTCAGACCATGCTTCAACACACCTGTAACAGAGCATAACAGCTAAAATTAGAATACTCTCCAAATTACATTATTAGTGGTGATTGAGAAATCATTCATCCACAGATGACAAAGGAACGTTGAAGCATCGCCTCCAATTACCACAACCCACCCGCACCAGCAAGAAAATGAAAAAAAAAATCAACTTAAGTAAAGGGAAGAAAAATAGAATCATAGGAGTATTATACATATGCTTTCATGTTAAGAACACATGCACACAACAGGACTGACATTCCTGTAGAGTGAAAAAAAATTACCAGGATAGAGCACAACTAGTAGTCATCTTGGCTCAATGATGGAAAACTCTGGACATTAGCATCTACACCGTCCGCAATTGATGAAGTGTCCTCTCCATTTGAGTTTAAGGTCCCTGGGTTCATCCGTAGCATTTCCTCTTTTGTAAGGATTAAGAGCTTACGGACCATGCAACAAAACTCCCTGTTTTCAACAAAAAACCATATGACATGAGCATGCAACAATCCTAGAATAAAATTTGACGAAATCAGCATTCTCAAGACAAACTTTAAAAATAAATTCTACGACATGTTCCAGGTAATATCTTACCCCCAAGGATCATCTCCAACAAGCATCATGTCATCCTCATCATCAGTGTACACAACTAGCCAATTCTTGTTCCTAGCCTTGAGTTCACCACCAAATTCGAAGAGATCATCCAATTCAGAGATCAATTCATCATAATTGTTGAATTTGGCCAGATCCACAGACCTACCAAGGGCGGACCCTTGCTTTTGAACCTGAAATCATGAGACTCTCTCAGAAAAGGAGAAGTGAATATAAAACATTCCTGCGAAAAGAAATCTTATTAAGTTCCAGATGAAAACCTTGGTGCAACTCCTGGATGAACCAGAATGACCTTTGGTTTCTCTCTCTGTTGCTGAAGGAGGGAAGGATGGGAATTGATTCACTTGCTGGCCAGCAGAAACTCCATGATCTCCTGCTTTCAATCCCTTTGATTGATCAGACCTTTGATCAAATTCAAATGCAGGGAATTGATGAAAATGTCCAGAGTTTTGAGTAAAACCAGGTGAGTTTAGCACATTTCTATTTGAGATTTCTGGATCTGATGGTGCAGATTCACTTATGAGGGGAATACCAAAGAGCTTGCAGTTCCCTTCCTTTTGCTTCATGGTATCATGTTGCTCTGCACATACAGGCTTCGGCATCAACTCTTTTGGCTGAGAAGTTCTCATGTGAAGGTATGTTGAAACAGGAGGGGGCATTGACCAGTTTGATCCTTGATTATCACCTCTAGGATCATTAATCATGGAAAAGTCTCTAAATGCTCCATGTCTACTATCTCCACGAGCAAGATAAGAAGTGTCAGTTCCTTGAACATGATTCTTAATACTAGAATCCATCAGATTAAGTGAGAGACCGGAAGGCATTAGCGACCAAATATTCCCCATTAAGCTAAACTTCGCATCGCATTCCTGTGTCTGTCGCTTTGGATTTGATTGATTGCCAAGAGGCATACTGAAATCACGGTGTGCATTAGTTTTTGAGCCAAATCCTGATAACAGATCTGTAAATGACGACTCCGGGCGCCCTAAAGGTGACCAGTTATCTGCTCCATATCTTCTTGAAGCAGAAACATCAATCTTCTCATCTTCTAATGACGGCTTCCACAAATATGACTGTTCAGAGGAGTCCAACTCATTGGTCTCAGAGAAAGGGCCTCTCAAGGTCGATGATTCTTGGCCTTGCAAGACCCTTGGGAACCCATGGTTAGCAGGTGCAGGGTCAGCAGTCATCTTCGTAGGACCTGTATTGCACAACAGATAATTAAGAGATCCACTCAACAGCTGATAAATAACAAAATATGGCTATCACAGAAGTTTCTCAAGCAGAGAGAACAGAAAAAACCGACCTTCCCTAATAAGCACAGAGGGTAGGACACTTGATCGAGGCTTTTTCGGTCTGGGCACTGGAACAGGATTCAATACAGGAGGAGAAAGCGTGTGTTCTATTTTCCAGGGTGAAACTCTCTCAGGTCGAACAATTGCTGAAGTTTCGTCCCACCGCACCTTAACAAAGAAAATGTAATAAACTCACCAAAATGATGGGGTAAAAAATTAATAATGTGATAGCAAGTCTAGGATCCTAGTCGTTATTAGAGGGCCAAAGCCAATCATATACCTTAAGGCATCTCCATTTGGAATCTTTCCATCTATTTGGATCTGCATCCTCAGAACCAACAATAGTTCCAGTAAACCTACGTAATCAACATCAGAATAAAATTTTCACTCAAGTTCAATGAGTTCTTGTCAATGTCACAAATGCTAACATGCTCCCCTACCTCTGTTCTGGAGCTTCTTCACCTTCAAATCTCATTTTGAATCGCATTCCTATTGAATAATTTTTTTTAATGGACTCCATGTATTGATCATAAGGAACAATAAATTCAGCTGGGCTTGTCCTGTAACAGATAAAAGATACCGTAAGGACATTGAGTTAGCATCCCTACTGATCACACGCACAAGAAATCTACCTTTAATCAACACTCGACAAAGGAGAACAAGATAAAATAACCTCTCACCAAAAAGGAAAAAAAGACAGAAAACACAAATCCTCAGCTGCTTCTACAGAGTAACACCCAAACGCTTTACTCTAACGAATCAGCAAAAACATGAATGGGGAAATTCACCAAGATACAAGATAGACAATTTGATCATAAATCATCACGTACCTCGGCTTGTAGTAAACAGTGAACATGGTATTGGTCTGAATAGCATGCCAAGCTGTTGCAAGCACACCAAGATGCATGCTGTGGCTAGATATGACAGATGATGGAACATTACCCTGTTGTCTCATGGCACGCCTCACTCCAGCACGCAGTTCTCCATTCTCACCTCTGCAAGTTTGTTACTCATTAGTAAGATTATGAATATTAGTGAAAATATTACTATATATTAATATCTAGAGCAGTATCACACCTCAAAAAAATGAAAGCATCCCCAGCAACCAGCCTCTTAGAACTAACAAAGACACTCCAACCACTCTGAAGAAGGTGCCTGCGTGGTTGACCTGGCATTCCACAACTAAAATTAGTGCTATTGCCCCCCACAAGTGAACATTTTACATTTCAAAATGAAAATTATATCTGTGGACTTATATGGTACGGTTACATTCAGTTCTACATCTGGTTTAAACTGTGAACTTAGTTTTGTTGCAACTTTATGTACCACGAAATATGTGCCTGAACCGCCACTCTTGTCCATGCAAATCTTTAGCCACTAACTCCTGTGTTGGAGGTTGCCGTGACATGTCCTATCATAGAAGACAAAACCTTATTACTAACATAAAAAATGAGCCTCGATATGTTATAACTTCATAGAGTTCAGGAGGCTTCATCCTAACCAGTGGTGGCAAACATTCATCAGCATGCCGTCTGAGGACCGAGAATCCACCATGAGTGCTAGTATCTGATGCAGTAAGAGTTTTACAAAAAGAATAGACACGGACATGTGGTGGAGGAGAAGGGGGTGAATTTTTCCTCTCTGCATTTTCATCTTGCTGCAACATAAAATTAATTAGTACAAAATAACCAAACTAAATTAAAACTAAATACGAAAATTCATAAAATGTTCATTGTGCAACACATATAAACTTACATTAGCTTCAGGCATCAAGGTAATCTGAGCAAACACTTCATCAGTATCCGCTTCAGCCTAATCACCAGAAAAGCACAAGATCCCGGTCAGAAAAACTTTAAACAAATTATATACAGACCCGAAAATCAAATAGCTCAATTTATAAGTATTCACGAATACTAATACCGAACTACAGAGTACCTTCAACAGGACATTAACCACTCGGCAAAGGATCTTAGGAGGAAGATTGTACACTGGCATCTGCTGGTCCGAGCTCTGATTTGTCGATGCCTCCACCTACAACCATGAATCCACAACCGAACTAACAAATGTTTATGATAAAAAGGAAGCCCTTATTCAAAGATGTTTTCAACCTGACCACAATTTCAGTTCCAAAACCGCTTGAAAATCACTGAATTTCACATGTGAATGTCATAAATCTCAAAATCGAAACTAAATAAACTAGAATCATGACTAAATTAGATCAACTAAAGCCCTCGACACCAGCCAATTTCCCCCTAAAAAAATGAAAACAGAACAAAAGGGAGAAAACCTGTTCTATGTGCCCCTGTGGGAAGTAGAAGACAAGTTCATTTTCGCGCGGCACCGTCACCAGCGGCCCCGCACACGCCTTCCACAGCTCTGTGTACAACGCTCTCTCAGCATCCACCGCTACCAAAGCGAAAAAAGCAAATTCAGAAAAAAGCCGACAAACACGAGCAACGCAAAATCAAAACCGTGAATAATACATCAGGAATTACCTCTCCCGGCGTCGGAATTCATGTTCCCCGGCGCGGGATCGCCACCGCCGACGTCGTTAAACCCTTTCATCAAAACCTCGGGAGAACCC
This sequence comes from Salvia splendens, assembly GCF_004379255.2. Lineage (NCBI taxonomy): Eukaryota > Viridiplantae > Streptophyta > Magnoliopsida > Lamiales > Lamiaceae > Salvia > Salvia splendens. The sequence goes on from NC_056040.1 coordinate 13,153,498, forward strand.
ATTGGTTCAGGAGCCTTAATTTATAATAAGCAGATCTCTCATCTCACAACAAAAATTGATTAAACAAAAATTCCACAGGAAAACAAGCGAAATAGGGCAAAATTCCGGACAAATTATGCTCTAGCAGGTGAGGGTTATAAACGGTAAGTGTAACACAAATTGAGAGGATTTGTTATGAGATATTTTCAGTGGAGTTGGTGTGTGTGTGTGTGTGTGTGTGTGTGTGTGAGGATATCTGAAGCATGGAGAGCTTAAAAGGTGTGGGATTCACTGTTAGCTAATAGTTGATGAGAGAGAAACTGTGGAGAGAGAAAGGTCATGGGCTCAGGACAACCAGACCGATTTAAACGGGTGATGTTTTGAGCCATAGTTTTTCATTTTTTACTTTTTTTTATGATAATAATAAAATGATTTTAGTACTAGTAAAATTCATAATTGGACTGCAAATTAATTGAATTAAATTAAATTGAGGACATTTATGTGTAATGAAACATTTCTAACTTCTAAATTCGGATTTCTCGGAAAAATTATACTACATATTGAGTCGTTGAAAATTTATGATACATATTTTGTGTAAGTATTTTAAACTTTCTTTTAGTCGACTTCTAGCTTAATAAATTGTATACGAGATAGTATTGAAAATATATGTACAAGACAGCTAGCTAGAAAAATAAATATGAAGCCCCAATTGATATGTCATTAATGTAGTGTACGTGTGACAAAGATGCATTAACATTTTATAAATATCATTCAATGAAAGAAATGAAACTTTTCATTAGTAGGTTTGGTTGGCTAATTAATAGCTAAATATAAATATTTCGATGTGCCTAATTCTTCGTTTTTTTCAGTCTCCCCTTAAATTGGCAAGGTGGTCCTACGTATAAGTCAATTGTATTTGTATCTCTAAATAAATGTGATACTTATAAATTACAAATTAAGTAAAATAATATAAATAGAAATTAAGGTCTAGGGTTTTTTACAATTACAATGGAGATGTTTAGCAGAAGAAAAACAATCCTACTATTAAACATTTGTAAATTAGCAAAAATACTTTTTGATAATTCAAAAAAAAGGTAAACGTTGACTACAAAGAAACATCTAAATATAAAAATAATTATAAAATCTTGACAACGAAATTAGCGATTCTCGCTTAGCATAGATAACTAATTGCCGAAGGCCAAAAACATTATAATCCTAACAAATTTGAAGTACATAGAGGATATAGAACTATAAATTAAGCATTCAACGTCATCTAAGGATCAAATAATTAAATGTATCATAATTTACATCCATCAAATTAATTAACTAAACTTACAAATTAAGGGTATTGTTTTCTGATTGCACTCTTATACCCAAATTTAATTTGCAGGTAAAGCTTTTTCTTTAAAAATAAAAACCGACAATTATCATATTAAAACTAATTGTTATTTCACCATGTCAACTGTCTCAATGGAATGCTCCATATAATTAAATATAACAAATCTTAATGCCTTCTAATTTTTTTACTTCCGTAATTACCATTGTATCACATATTTCCATACATTTTCGAATCTAATCAATTCATTCATACGAAGCCCAAGAGCATCCACTACGCGTCGCGCCGGCGTCCCGCGACCCGTCCCGGAGAGATGGGTCCGTCGCGCGACGCGTTGCAGCTCGCCGTCCCGTTCCCCGTCCCGCCACGCGCCTAGGCGACGTGGCGCGATCCGGCGTCGTGCGTGATGCCCACTCGCCGGCCCGCGAGTGGGCGCAATAAATCAATTTTTTTAAATCGAATTTTAAAAAAAAAACTTTTTATTTATAAAAATTGTTTTATATTTAAAAATAATTTTTATAAATAAATAAATACAAGAAATTCGTAATAGCCCACATATATTTGATGGGCTTGCGAATTTATGAAACTCATTCTTGATTGCTTCTCTTTTATAGAGACAACCTTGAATGTTTTATGTTCCACTTTCGATGTGGGACAAAGTCATTCTTGGTTGCTTCTCTTTTATAGAGACAACCTTGAATGTTTTATGTTCCACTTTCGATGTGGGACAAAGTCATTCTTGGTTGCTTCTCTTTTATAGAGACAACTTTGAATGTTTTATGTTCCACTTTCGATGTGGGACAAAATAATTCATGGTTGCTTCTCTTTTATAGAGACAACCTTGAATGTTTTATGTTCCACTTTCGATGTGGGACAATGTCATTCTTTGTTTCTTTTCTTTTATAGAGACAACCTTGAATGTTTTACGTTTTACTTTCGATGTGGGACAAAGTCATTCTTGGTTACTTCTCTTTTATAGAGACAACCTTGAATGTTTTATGTTTCACTTTCGATGTGGGACAAAGTCATTCTTGGTTGCTTCTCTTTTATAGAGACAACCTTGAATGTTTTATGTTTCACTTTCAATGTGGGACAAAGTCATTTTTGGTTGCTTCTTTTTTATAGAGACAACCTTGAATGTTTTATGTTCCACTTTCGATGTGGGACAAAGTCATTCTTGGTTGTTTCTCTTTTATAGAGACAACCTTGAATGTTTCATGTTCCACTTTCGATGTGGGACAAAGTCATTCTTGGTTGTTTCTCTTTTATAGAGACAACCTTGAATGTTTTATGTTTCACTTTCAATGTGGGACAAAATCATTCTTGGTTGTTCTTCTTTTATAGATACATCCTTGAATGTTTTATGTTTCACTTTCGATGTGGGACAAAATCATTCTTGGTTGTTTCTCTTTTATAGAGACATCCAAGAATGATTTTGTCTCACATCGAAAGTGAAACACAAAACATTCAAGGATGTCCATATAAAATTGTATTTTAAATTATGTCATTTTTATTTTTTTAAGATTTTAATTATATTTTTTTAAAATTTAAGTTGTATTTTTATTTTATGCTGTAATATTATTTTAATTTTAATGAAGTGTGTTTGTTTTAATTGAATTGGGTTGGAAAAAAAAATAAAAAATGAAATTGAATGAATAGTAATTAAAGGACGGAATAAGGGACGGTTAAGGGACGGAGCGTTGCAAGTTCCGTCCCTTAGTTAAGGGATGGAGGAATAAAGTACAGTGGGGCCCTCAAATAGTAGTTAAGGGACGATTTAAGGGACGGTATAGAGACAGCGTAGTGGATGGCCTAAATAATCAAACACCTTTATTTCTAAATTGCTAAAATTGATTTACACACCAATATGGCTAGTTTAAAGACACTCTGGGCATTTAAGTTTAGTATTATTGGGTAATTGAAGGATAAGATTATTTAAAATTTAATTAATCCATCAAAGTAAACGGTAAAACAGAATTGATTGTATCTGTCATGTAACTAAAAAATGGCTCATATTGTGTTTTATTTTATTTATGGATAAAACCCTACATGAGTAGTATTCTAGTCATTTAATCCCTGGCCCCTACAATTCCTTTTGTCAAAATATATAAATGCTAGTAATAAATTTGAAATGGACTAAAAATATTAAAAACAGAGTACGTGTCATATAAAAAGAATTTACTACTATAAGAAGACCGACAAATTACGAGTACGTAAGATTATAATGGTCCTTAAATTAATTAACTAATTAATTTCGATACAAATAAAGCGGCATTTTAATTTCATATAACTAATAATTTTCACTCAATGAATGAGTTTTTTGGCCTAAAGCGTAAACAAAATTAAAGTGGCAGATAAATTCATGAAGAAATAGGAGAAGTATTTGCCATTGCCACCACTCCTTCAATAAATACTACTAGTATTTGCTTTTCGTGGTCCACTTTTTAGCAACAAAGTTTTAAGACCGTCATGCCAAGAAAAGATGTTCATTTATGTTTTTAGGTAAACTTTTTTGTATTAGTAATGTTGTAGAATATTAGAATTAGGATTAAATAAAAAATTTATTTAACATAAAACACTAAAAATATGTAAATTTATATCACGTAAACACTATAATTTTTTGTTAAGACTAAAATACTATAGTAAGTGTGTAGTATTATTCTTATACTATTATTTAAAATAGTATCATATAAGTCAAGGATTGTTTTAAGTACTAGAAATAAACATTAATAATTAAAGATGATAAAAAAAACAGGGATTTTGAATAGTTAACTAAGGTGTTGTTCGGTTGTCATAACTAATAATCACATAACAATTCATCCTAAATTAAGTTGTGAGATTATTTTAGTTGGAAGGAATAATTATGGTTGATTATTCACCTACGATTACGATTAAGTTGTGAGATTAAATCTCATGAACCAAACACAATACATATTTAATCATGAAATATAATCTTGCAAATTGAATAGTCTCGATTTTTTTTATTTACTGTTTAGGTATCTCAGTTATAAATTCCACATCCAGTTATAACTTAAGTTATAGTATGATGAAAGTTGAATTTTACGAACCATCATAATGAAGCCTTTATATACACATTAATTTTTAGAGATAAAACTTAAAAAACTTAAATAAAAAATAAAGTCAATCGAAACCTAATTAGTAGAAGGAAAAAATATCAAAATAAATACCAAAATAGCTTAAGGAATTAAAAAAAAACACTAATTTATTGAAAGAAAACTAACCAAAACTAATTTCTTTAAAAGAATTTGTCCTAAATCTTGAATTCTCGCTTTTTTAGTACGATCAAAATACTTCTTTATTATCTAACTCATTAGTTTATCTTATGTTAGCCCTCTAACATGCAAATTAAATGTATATAATTTTTGTTACCGAAACAATGCCCACTTTTTACCTTGCTTGGACTTATTGGGAAACTAAAGAGCTCACTCCTCTTTTTTTATTCCATATGTCCCAATGGTTTCAAGCTCTTTGTATTTAGATTAATAATTCAATATCGGTTTTTTATTAAAGAAAAATTACATTTTAATACCTAAATTATTGATTTTTTATTATCACGTCACAAACTAATGGTAAAGACAATCAAATACTAAGCTTAAGTTTTGATAGGGTAGATTACTCATCTATCTTAAAGTTATATAACAAAAAATGACTTAAAATATGTATTCTTATCATGTTTTATTTATTTATTATCTTAACCAAAATTGGACCTAACTTTCGACGTGCAATGCGGGAGTTTTGTTGCCGAAAACAAATCCGATGACATAATTGTTAAATGTTTGATAATTTGAGCTTGAAATTGTTGTAGCCTTTAAAATTGGAGCATAATTGTACAAAGTGAATAATTTGAATATAGATATACATCATTTTCTCCTTAATTTTATGTCACTCATTTTCATGTAAATATATATCAAAGAGAATAATAAAGAAAGAAAAAAGAGGATATAAAAAGATTTAAAAAAAAGCCTTGGTTAAGATGTGGCCAAAATTTTAGAAAGGCTTTGAAAAAATGACGTTCATTGATTACCGTTTTTATTTTACTTTTACCCATTAGATGTGGTGTAGTGATTGGCTAGTTTTTCTTTATTTCTTTCTCAAATTTATTACTATCGCAACGTATAGAAGTAGTAGAAATGAACAAGTACTCCCTCCGTTCGTGAAATATTATCTAATTTTATCACTTTGGTCCGTCCGTGAAAGTTGTCGAATTTGTTTTTTTTTCTTTATATTTTTAGTAAATTGAATCCACCTTCAACCGACTTTTTACACTCACATTCTTTTATAAAACTAATATATAAATATGGGACCATCATTCCACTAACTTTTTCAACTTTATTTTCTTCACATTTCTTAAAACCCGCGCCGAGCCAAACTAATATTTCATGGACGAAGGGAGTAGAGTAAGTACTTATTTGACTTGCTCGGGGCACAAGTGTCTTTGCTTAGAATGATTATGGATAAGGATGGTAGAACATATGAGAAGTGAACATATTTAGAATAGTTTTTATATTATGATTTAGTTAACTAGGTTTTGTAAGTCGTGTGTGGATATGTTTTGGTTAAATTCAAATATTGGACTTTTGAAATTCAATCGCGAAATCATTATAATAAAATTATTAGTAAACCAGGCTATGATAATTATAAGATTTTGATCCTGTGATTCTATCTCTCTCATATAATTCTATTGTGGTTGTACATTTCACTATCACAAATAAATTGATAAAAAAATATTTCGTTTAGTCAAAATACACCTTGTCTAATAGACTCCACTACAACATCAGCAAATATGTGAGTTAGTCGTTTTGAGTGAAACATGAAAAAGTAGAGTTCACAAATTAGGAAATAAATGTGCCTCCACTCATTCTTGTAGTACCATTTTACTTGCATAATATTTTCCTATCAATTTGTAGACCTTTACATCGAGGAGAAAAATAATTCAATCACATTTTGGGAAAAATAGTTATTGAATTCAAAGATTTTCATTTGGCATGTGAGAATACTTTTCGATTGCGTTTAAATTAGAAGTAGATTTGATGTGGAAAATAATACTATGCGAGGTAACTCTTTTAAGATATCATGTTTACCATGATAAGTTGATAACTGATGTGTATTTCTCAGTTTCGATCGAATTTGGGATTCATTACTTTCTAAAAGATTTAATATAAATACATCAAATGGATATAATATATTGGTATTTTTTAAAAAGCACATTTTTATTTTAAAGAATAGTTAAAATTCGACTCTTATTTTTGCATTTGTACCCGTTTGTCAGTATCTACCTAACTTTTGATATTTGTGATGTCTCGATTTATTAGATTCTAAACATTTACGAGTGCAACATATACATTTGAGGGCAAAAACCATGGTATAATAACATTGAGATATAGTACAAAAATCATGATAATAATTAATGTACTATTAACTAATTGGTAGAGTGGTGTGGTTAATATGCAAGACCAAAAATCTTATGTTCGAGTCCATTAAGATATGGAGTAATGGTTAATGTGTGTACTTATATAATATTGAGATATAGTAGAAAATCATGTGAGCAAAAAGAGTGCGCATAAATCAAGTGGTAGAACGGTTAATGCATAAGACCAAGATTTCAAGTTCGAATTAATTGAGATATAGTGGTTAATGTGTAACAAATACTACTTATACATATGAAATGAAGTAGAAAAAACACACGACTAAGTGGTAGAAGAGTTAATGTGTAAGACCAAAGATCTTAATTAAGTTTGTGTGATTGTGTCCACTAAAATATAGTGGTAATTGTGTAACATATTCTTACATAACATTGAGATATAGTAGTAGAAAAGTCATGCAAAGTATATGCGCGTCAATCAGTTGTTAGATTGATTAATGCATAAGATCAAAGATCCGATGTTCAAGTTAATTGCGGGTTTAATAGAAAAAAGAACTTAAAATTACACACATGCCAATTTCACGAGGTTGAAAATGAGAATTAAAAACTTACAAGTTGTCCCCTAAATTATTTGAAGAAATCAATGGATCTTTCGCATTTTCCACATTGCAAGTTGCACAATAAATCGAAAAGAAGATTAAAAAAAAAGGTAGTGAGGAATAAAAAGTGGAAGATGAGAAGGTCGTGCGTTGCCACATTCCTAGATTTGTGTTCCTAATAAGACGACAATAATCGTATTTGTGGGCCTAAATTAGCCGGCCTCCCTCCGCTCAACACCAAACAAATCCTTATTAATCTTTTTGAATTAATATTTAAGTATTTATTCAATGTATACTACTATATGGAATGCTGTTAATCATTTTATGGATTCGTTTACTAAGTAAATCTCAAAGAGGATCAATGTAAAAAAGTACTAATACAAGGCTTGAAGCACTAATTTACATTCAAAGATACAATTATTTGAACGAACCAAGTCAACATTTCGTCTACTTATGCAAATGACAAAAGATTAATTCGTGCACGGTTTTGTCCTAGTTGACAATAATGCATAGTTCTAAACTTCTAATCCACTCCCATATGTTTTGAATAATTAAGTACTAGTACTTCCATTACGAAAAAACAAAATTCAATTATTTTTTCTCATAGCAATTTAGCTATCAAAAGGTCTATTTTCATCTCACTAAAGTATATACTAGTTCGAGTTACATCACTGGAATAAATTAGTTTTAATACGACGTAGCATAACCGTAGGAGTTGAATATCATCAATATGAAAATTATAAAAAGTTGAATATATGTGTACTTTATCAATGTTAGAACACTATTAAGAAATCAATCATAGTTGGAAACTCAAAATTATTGCCGTATTTTATTTTGTATACAGGGTATTTATAGACAGAAGTGAAAACATTATTTATAGCTCAAACTCTTACCTACCACGCTAAAATTTTAATTTTGTTTTTATAACATCATCCATTTTTTTTACATTTTGCATGAATTATTGTGCATAACCTCATCCTCAAAATAAATTATACGAAAAATTATCCTTTCAGTATTTTGATTTCAAAATGTAGAAAATATATCTTCCACCGATTAAATTATATGTTCGCCCCGATATAGGATGTTTTAGTCATATTAATCTAGAAAATGAAAAGTAATACTCAATCTAAAACACTATTGCCAACCAAGTAATACTCCATAGTCCATATAAAACAATATTGCGGTTGGCAATATTTAGACTTGAATATTTTGTCACAATCACGTAAGTGATCATTGTATTCAAATTGCAATATATAATTACACTTACATTATTTTATACTCCACGTAGTATTAATATTACTGTGAATGGTAGGAGTTTTAATTTGGTAAGGCATCTGAGACACGTGGCGAGTAGTGACTGTTCCACAAATCATGCATAGGTTATGAAACGGTCAAGATGATGTCAGTTGCACCTTCTGTGACGTCATCCTTTGCAACAGTAGAAATGACTAATCCTAGGTTTCATTATTTATATCTTTCATTATCTTGTGATCTGTCCATACCTTAGTTATTACTCCAAATATAAACTTTTTAGTTTGACACAAATTTTAATAAGTATATAATTAATAAAGTAAGAGAAAGAATGATAAATGGTAGTGTAAGCAGTGTTAGTGAAGATTGAATTTTTCGTCATTAGTAGTGTATATGTATAAGTTATAAATAAAATATGTAATGTATGAGTAATGCGTTGTTTAACTATTCAAATATTTGAAAATTCATATTTTTAAGGGACGGACTAAGAAGAAAATAATTCATAATTTTCGGGGAGCGGAGAGAGTAATATTTTCAAAATAATTAGTTTGATTATATTGCTAAGAATAACTAATATACGGAGTAGTAGACATGATAAAATCATTGCTTTCGTAACAATATTATTCTATAATGTTAATAATTTACTTAAACACTTATGTAAGTACATATTTTATAATTAAGATTTTTGTTGACAATATATGCAATATTTATATGTGTGTAAAAGCTATTATTATTATTTATTTTTTTCAAATTATAAAATATATTTTCTGAATATAGTACATATATAATTTGATGATGTGGAGTGTCCCTGTGTTACACGGGGTAAGTTGTACACATTAGATAATCAGTACTCTCTCCGTCCTATAAAAGATGTCACATTTGTGGGATGATAAGAGATTTTAGAAGGTTTTATTTGTGTGTTAATTGGAGAGAAAAAATATAATATTTATATTAATGTGAGAGTGAACTTTTTCAAAAAATAAAAAATGTGACATCTTTTATGAGACAAACTAAAAAAGAAAGTGTGACATCTATTATGGGACGAAGTGAGTACCCCTTTTCCCTGAAATGTATGAACAATTTCCTTTTTAGTCCATCCCTGAAAAGTACGCTCATTCTAGTTTTGGAAACTCTTTTTCTCTAATGAGGTAGAACTCATTATCCACTAAAAATACTTTAATTATTATTTTTTATCTCTCTCACTTTACCTATTATGTATTAAAACTTGTACCGAACTAAATGTACATAATTTTTAGGGACGGATGTAGTCGTAAGAACTTTATGGATTGCAAACCACGTAAGGGATGATTACATTTGAAAAATTAGGCATGTACAATCAACATTTCATGTCTGTACATTAGTACTATCACACAAGATATTCAGATCACATTTAAAAAATCAAGTGCGATGTATTTGACCTGGAAAGAATTGGTGAGTTTCGAACCTAATGCTTAGCTTCAATATGACTATCCTCTTCTTTTAATCATCTTTGTATGCATACATAATTGATTACTATTTTATAAGAATCAAAGCTTGAAAGGTAGCATATGTAGTCTGCTCTATTAAATTCCTTAAATTTGTGACTTCACATTTTTATATGATCTAATTGGTTTGAACCCAACATTTTCGCATTTGACAAACAAACATTAAACAAATAGAAACCAGTTGTTGAGGAGCTATACCTATTCAAAGATGATGGAATCAGGCCATCCGCATCACGTCTCGATACTGTCTCTATCTCGTCTCGGAGAGACGAGACCGCATCGAGACAGCGATGCGGGCTCCGTCTCGTCCTCAGCCTGTCCCCATCCCGTCCCCTATCTCGCCGCGGAGAGGCGCCCCGCGAGACAGCTCGCCACGCGCGTTGGCCACGTGGCGAGCTGTGGTTCGTCCGTGACGCCCACTCACCGCCCCGCGAGTGGGTGTCGTTTATTTCCGTTGAAAATGTATTTTTTTTGTTTTTTTTTTAAAAATTCAGAAAAAATTCGTAAAATAAAAAAAAATCCCAAAATTATACTAGCCGTTTATAGCCGTTTTTTACAAATTTTTATTTTTTTTTGTATTTTTTAAGCCCCCAATCACTTCTATAAATATCAAATCATTCCCACAAATTAATCCACAAAAAAAACTCTCTATTCTTACTCAAACACTCTACATTCTTCATCTCAAAACATTATTCTTCTCCCAAATTTAATCCATTCATGGATCCATTTGAGCAAATGCGTCGAATAATGGAAGAATCGCTAGAAGAAGATCGACGTAGGGAGGAGGAGGAAGCCGCGGTGCCTCAAAGGCGATCCCGAATTTACATCCATCGTAACCGGGAGGAAGCCACGGCAAGGTTGGTACGCGATTACTTATGTGAGAACCCGGTATGGGTAGAGACCTACTTCCGTCGCCGTTTCCGCATGCGGAAACCACTATTTCTGCATATCGCAAATACATTGGCAGCCCGGGAAGAGTACTTCCAAGAAGGGTTCGACGCCGTTGGCCGTCCCAGTCACACGACGCTCCAGAAATGTACTACAGCAATCCGTCAGCTTGCTACTGGACAAACGACGGATTTGTTCGACGAATACCTGCACATTGGGGAAAGCACTGGGAGACTGTGTTTGATGAACTTCTGCAAAGGCGTCCGGGCAGCCTTCACCGTCGAATTTCTCTGGAAGCCAAGCACCACAGATTGTCAGTTTCTGCTCTGACTTCACGAAGAAGTGCACGGATTCCCTGGGATGCTTGGCAGCGTCGATTGCGTGCATTGGCAATGGAAGGATTGCCCAGTGGCGTAGATGGGGTCATACACGAGCGACCACAAAGGCACCCACCCCACCGTTATACTCGAGGTCGTTGCCTACTATCGGCTATGGATTTAGCATGCGTATTTCGGGGTCCCCGGATCGAACAACGACATCAACTTGCTCAACCAATCCGATCTCTTCAACGAAGTTTTGAATGGTAAAGAGCCGGCCATCAACTTCATCGCTAACAACCGCCAGTATAAAATGGGGTACTATCTTGCCGACGACATCTATCCGAAGTGACCAAACTTCATTAAGACGTTCAACGGGCCGATGAACGAAAACAAGATCTTTTTGCGCAGAAGCAAGAGGCTGCTCGCAAGGATGTGGAGAGAGCGTTCGGGGTTCTCCAAGCTCGATTCAACATTATCAAAGCCCCGGCTCGTACGTGGTTTATGGAGAATATGGTCGACATCATGTATACGTGCATAATCTTGCACAACATGATTATCGCCGACGAAGGACCCGAGGCGGGAAATTAGTTCGACCCTGAAACCCCGGGAAGCTCTACCGCAAGTAGTCCGCCTCTCAGTGGAGTGCATCCGTCTTTGCAAGAGCGGTTGTCTGTTCGGGCAAGGATACATGATTCTACTGCCCACGCCCAACTCCAGGAGGATCTAATGGAGCACATTTGGGCAAAATTTGGCAACCAGTAGACGCACATGATCGTCATTAGACAACTCTTTCTTCTGCTTCTTTGAGTTTTAAATTATGTATTTTTTTAACTTATGTATTTTTTTAGGACTTTATTAATGAGGTTTTTTATTTTTTTTAGAATTTTAAGTTGTAATTTTATTTTATTTAATGAAGTGTGTTTTTAGTAATTGAATTTGTTGGAAATAAAAATAAAAGATGAAATTGAATGAATAGTTAAGAGATGAGATGGTTAAGAGACTGTTAAGAGATGGAGGGATGCAGGTGCTGTCTCTTAGTTAAGAGATGTGGTGAAAAGTACAGTGAGACCCATAAATAGTGAAGAGATGAGACGGTTAAGAGACGGATAAGAGACATGGATGTGGATGGTGTAAACAATTGAGGAACGATTTGAGTAGCAAGATCAATCGGTTGAAGATTGGAATGAAATTGTAAAGGAAATTTTATTCACTGGAATGAGAAAAAACGAGAGCGAGAAGATGAGCTACAGTATGTAAAACTAACTACTGAAAAAAGCTATTTAACAGAAACTAAAACTAACGGCTAGTTTCAATCCTACGGCTAGGATTAAAACTTGACTAACAAACAGATCTAACGGCTGCCGGAAACGAGTTGTCATAACAGCCGAGCTGCCGAGCTGCCGAACTTGACGAGCTTGACGAGCTTGCCGATCTTGACGAGCTTGCCGAACTTGCCGAGCTTGACGAGCTTGCCGAACTTGCCGAGCTTGACGAGCTTGCCGAACTTGCCGAGCTTGGCGAGCTTGCCGAACTTGGTGCTTGAGCCATCACAATCTACCAACAAACTCCACCTTGATTGCTCAATCACCAACCAAACTCTTCCTTTCCAGTCCCACTAGTTTCAAACATAGCAGAAACTTTTCCTTAGGCAATGGTTTAGTTAACATGTCTGCCGGGTTCTCTGAAGTATGAACTTTGAAGACTTTCACATTGCCTCTTTCAATCTCCTCCCTGATGAAGTGATACCGCACATCAATGTGCTTTGATCTCTCGTGATAAGCTTGATGCTTGGCCAGAAATAGGGCACTATTATTGTCACAGCCAACTGCTATCGCCCCTTGCTCAATCCCAAGATCAGACAACATTCCTTTCAACCAGAAACTTTCTTTGATTGCAGCAGCAAGTGAGATAAATTCTGCTTCCGTTGTGGAAAGTGCCACCACACTTTGGAGACTTGATTTCCAGCTAATAGCAGACCCAAACATTGTGAATATGTATGCCGACTGAGACTTCCTGTTGTCTAAGTTACCAGCAAAGTCCGAGTCACAATATCCCACAATAGCATCAGCTCCACCTCCATCATTCACTCCATATAGAATGCCTACATCCCCAGCACCCCTTAGATACCTCATCAACCATTTGAGAGCAATCCAAAGTTCTCTTCCATGATTTGCCATAAACCGGCTGACAACACTTGTGGCTTGTGCTATATCTGCTCTGGTGCTGATCATAGCATACATAATGCTCCCTACTATATTAGCATAGGGTATCTTCATCATTTCTCTGGACTCAGCCTCACTGTTGGGCCTCTGATCAGCCTTGAGCTTGAAGTGCATTGCTAGTGGAGTAGCCACTGCCTTCATATTCTCCACCTTGAACCTTTTCAGCAACTTTGATATATAATCAGATTGTGTGAGCCATAATTGCCTTTTAGCTCTATCTCTGATAATGTTCATGCCTAAGATTCTCCTTGCTGGCCCGAGGTCTTTCATTTCAAACGCAGCATTGAGTTCATCCTTCACTTCTTGCACTGCCTTCCTGCTAGCTCCAGCAACAAGCATGTCATCTACATAAAGTAGAAGATATGTAGGATGTATGCCCCTTTTTCTGACATATACACAGGAGTCATAACTTGATCTCTGAAAACCAATCTTGATCATATAATCATCAAAAGTCTTATTCCACTGTCTACTAGCCTGCTTCAAACCATATATACTTCTTTTCAGCAAGCATACTTTATTTTCATTCCCTGGTTTGATGAAGCCCTCAGGCTGGGCCATGTAGATTGTTTCCTCTAGTCCTCCATGTAAGAAGGCCGTTTTCACATCAAGCTGCTCCAATTCCAGATCCAACTTAGCAACCAAAGCCAGCAACATTCGAATGGAAGAATGCTTTACAACCGGTGAGAAGACCTCATTGAAATCAACTCCATGCTCTTGAGTGAATCCTCTAGCCACTAACCGGGCTTTAAATCTGATCTGATCACCCTCAGCACCTTCAAGCTTCTTTTTGAATATCCATTTACAGCTGATAACCTTCCTTCCATCAGGTTTCTCAACCAATATCCAAGTGCCATTTTTCAGTAGAGAATCAATTTCATCCACCATTGCTTTCATCCACTTTTCCCATTCTTTGCTCTCCATTGCTTCCTTATATGAGGATGGCTCTATATACTCAACATCTTCAGCCACACATAATGCATAAAATAGCATCTCAGAATCATCAAATCTTGATGGCAGCTTGATCTTTCTTCTGACTCGATCCCTAGCCAGCTGGTAGTTTTCCAGATTATCTTGAGGCTGTGTTTGTGTCTCATTCTGAGCACTCTGAGGCTCAGTGACTTCTTCACTCTCCCCACGTTTCTCATGCCTCCCATGCTCCACCTCAAAGTCAGCTTTATCAACAGAATCAGTCACAGAATCAGGCTTCTCAACTATCACTTTGTTCTTATCCAGAAAAGGCATTTCAGTTTCAGAGAATACAACATCTCTACTAATCACAATCTTGTGATTCCCTGGCTCTACACACCACAAACGATATCCCTTCACCCCAGGTTGATATCCCAACATCACACACCTAATAGCCCGAGCATCCAACTTCCCTTGTTTGAGATGAGCATATGCCTTGCAGCCAAACACTCTCAATGTGGTGTAATCTCCATGGCTGCCATACCATCTAAAATCAGGTGTGTCTCCCTCTATACTTGATGAGGGACATTTGTTGATAAGTTTCACAGCCGTGGATGCAGCCTCAGCCCAAAACTTCTTCTCAAGTCCAGATGAGAGGAGCATACACCTCACCCTCTCTAATATGGTTCTATTTGCCCTTTCTGCTATGCCATTCTGCTGAGGATTCAGAGGTACAGTCCGGTGCCTTTTAATTCCCCTCTCCTTACAAAAGTTATCAAACTCTTTGGAGAGATACTCCAAGCCGTTATCAGTCCTCAAACATTTAAGAACCACTGACTTCTCCTTCTCCACTTCCAGGCACCATTGCTTGAACTTACTAAAAGCCTCTGATTTCTCTCTCAAAATGTATATCCACATTTTTCTAGAGTAGTCATCTATGATACTCATATAATACTTCCCTCCACCTACTGACACCACAGATGCAGGACCCCACAAGTCACTATGGGCATAATCAAGAGTGGATGTGGAAGTGTGCTTGCCTTTGGGATAGGGCTGTTTCTTGGACTTACCCAAAATGCATTCCTCACATGGAGTAGTGTCCATCTGCCCAGAACTTTGTATAATCCCCTTCTTGGCCAGCTCCTTAATGCTTCCCTCAGCTGCATGAGCAAGCCGCATATGCCAGGTTTTGAAGTCATCAGCCTTCACAATATTTGCCTGTGCAGTAGGGATCTCAACACTAGCCAGTAGATAGTACAAGCTTCCCCTCCTTTCAGCTTCCATCACCACTCTTTGATCCTTGGAAACTGTCATTTTTCCCCCAGTAGAGCAGAATGTATATCCCTTGCGTACAAGAAGCCCAAGTGAAATGAGATTCCTCTTGATATCAGGTATATATCTCACTTCACTTATAATCTTCACAGATCCATCTTGCATTCTCAGCCTGATCTTGCCTATACCTTGGATGGTACAAACTTGGTTGTTGCCCAATATAATCGATCCAGTCATCTCTTGGATCTCCTCAAACCAGCCAAGATTCGGACTCATATGCAGACTACACCCCGAGTCCATGATCCAAGATCCTCCCAGACCACCCTCCATCACATTCAGAATTTCTGGCACATCAGTTTCCTCAACACAGTCAGTGGATGGAACACGGTTTCCACCACCATTTGCTTGCCTTCTTTTCCATGCGAAGCAATCCTTTTTGAGGTGACCCGGCTTCTTGCACCAATGACATGAGCGGGTTTCCTTTTGATTATTTGATGGAGTTTTCTGATTTTCTTGGCTCGGCTTCTGAAACCTCTTGACTCCCTTGAACTTCTTGACATTTAGGCTCTCAGCCATAGCCTCTGGATTCTTAGAGCCTGACTTCTGAATTTCTTTTGCTCTTATGGCCGACTGAACTTCAACAAGGGTGATAGTACCCTCTCGGCCATACAATATGGCATCTCGTAGCTGATCAAATGACTTCGGCAGAGCATTCAAAAGTAATATTGCCTTATCTTCATCCCCTATCGAGGCGTCGATATTTTCAAGATCATCGACCGCCTTATTGAAGTCTTCAAGTTGCTCCAATATCCCTTTATCATCCAAGAATCGATAGGAGTATAACCGCTGCTTCATGAGCAGCCTATTGGCCAAGGACTTAGCCATGTACAAGTCTTCGAGCTTCGCGATTATTCCGGCTGCAGTCTTTTCTTTTGCAACCTCTCGAAGAACTTTATCCCCGAGGCATAGCACAATTGCACTATGAGCTTTCGCCTCGATCTCAGCTCGTTTAAGGATCTCCTTTTCGTCAAGATCCATCTTCTCCCCTTTCTCCGACTTGTCCTCCTTTCCGCCCGCCTCCAACGCCGAAGCAAGGCCTTGATGAATCAGCATAGCCCGCATTTTCATCCGCCATAAGCCGAAATCATTCCTACCCGTGAATTTCTCGGCCTCAAACCTAGAAGCCATAACACCCTCCAATCTCACCACCGAAAGAACAAATCAGAAATCAATCGCGCCTCCCGATTCCCACAGACGGCGCCAATTTGTAAACAATTGAGGAACGATTTGAGTAGCAAGATCAATCGGTTGAAGATTGGAATGAAATTGTAAAGGAAATTTTATTCACTGGAATGAGAAAAAACGAGAGCGAGAAGATGAGCTACAGTATGTAAAACTAACTACTGAAAAAAGCTATTTAACAGAAACTAAAACTAACGGCTAGTTTCAATCCTACGGCTAGGATTAAAACTTGACTAACAAACAGATCTAACGGCTGCCGGAAACGAGTTGTCATAACAGCCGAGCTGCCGAGCTGCCGAACTTGACGAGCTTGACGAGCTTGCCGATCTTGACGAGCTTGCCGAACTTGCCGAGCTTGACGAGCTTGCCGAACTTGCCGAGCTTGGCGAGCTTGCCGAACTTGGTGCTTGAGCCATCACAATCTACCAACAGATGGTCTCATGTTTAGTTATTTCTTGCACTCCACAAGATTAGACCACATAATTTGAGACAGCTATTCTCTAATTACACAATAATCTTAAATATTTAGGTCTTAACCACTCTTACATGATTGAGTCGACATTTGTAAAATATAATTAATTGTTATGTTCAAGTGTCCAGTGATTTGTGGTAATGATAGTAAGATGGCCTACCCATATATTGTCCAATCAAATTATTTTATTTACACAAATTCAAATGTTTCTTTTACGTTTGTAGCGTGGAAGTAAATTTATTCATTCAATTTGACTCGATGCAAAATGCACATGAAAGTTGAAAATTAGAGGGTTGCTTGCCATCTTAATACTCCTTATATTAGTATTCAAACATATATTGCAGTTGAGAATGAGTGTAATCATGGCAATTATTGGGAGCTCTTTCTACTTTTGTTCTAGTCTAGTAATGGAATTCCATTTTAATGAAGATGTTTAGATGTATTCCGACTCAGGGAGTGACGCACAACAATTATGCGTCGTTATTAATGAACGACGCACAACCCTTATGCGTCTTTGGTTAATGACGCACAAGGGTTATGCGTCGTTCAAAGACGCATAAGAATTATGCGTCTTACCCTAGTGACGCATAACCATTATGCGTCACACTGGTAAGCATTTCCGCCTGTCACCCGGGTGACCCGGGTTCGATCCCCGGCAACGGCGCAATTTTTTAAGTGATTAGTATTTGATAAAAATGAGTTATTCTAAACATTTATTTTTGGCAAATATATATTACTCTTATAAAAGAATTATGCGCCTTTGCCGGGGATCGAACCCGGGCCACCCGGGTGACAGGCGGGAATGCTTACCAGTGTGACGCATAAGGGTTATGCGTCATTAGGGTAAGACGCATAATTCTTATGCGTCTTTGAACGACGCATAACCCTTGTGCGTCATTAACCAAAGACGCATAAGGGTTGTGCGTCGTTCATTAATAACGACGCATAACTGTTGTGCGTCACTCCCTGAGTCGGAATACAACTAAACTTCTTCATTAAAATGGAATTCCATTAACATGCATTACCCAAAAAAGAATTGTTCCCAATTATTGGTTACAAGAATTTTGTGCATTCACAATACAAGGCATATTCGTACCATTTTATTAACTATTCATAATAATTCATGTAGCTATTTTTCTCTAAAGTTTCAACACACGATAGAAGGTAGAGTCACATTTCTTTTTTCTTTTTTTTTTTAATTTTTGTTATTTCATACTACGATTTTCAGTTTTTATCAAACAATTGAACACATCAAATAAAATTTTGTCATTTTCTTTTGGTAAAAAAGGGTTGCAATTAGCTAGATTAAATTACATGAAGACAAGGATTTGATCTCAATCATGCCAAATTTAAATTCGCTTAAAGTTAAAAAGGTCTGATTGAATAATTTTTTTACTAGTAGTATATGTAACTTAAAAAAGCTACAACGAAAAGAACTAGCATTTGTATTACTCAAATAAATTATATTTAAAACAAAAAAAGTAATTAATTAAGTTTTGGTCGGTACCTCACTTTTCCGTGTATGAGGTATTGATAGATGTAATTAATCTTTTGTAAATGATAATCATAAAGTTTCAATCCAAAGCGAATTAATAATAAATAAGAAGTTGGTCAGATTGCTTAATCAAATGCCCATATTGTTGGAAGTCATTTTCTATGAAACGCAACGTGGAGTTGTATTTTTACTTTAACTTCTTCTCATTATTTAACGTTATTTTTTAATATTATATCAGTATCAACATTTAGAAGAACGCTTTTTAAAGTTCGATTTTATAAATTTTTATTATTAAAAATCGAATTTTAAAAATTACTATGTATGAATTTATAAATCGTGATAATCAATTATTAGCAAACTAATAAAATCAAGAAATGCTAAAAGAATACGCTGATCAGATATAAAAAAATTCTAATTAAATAATTAAACTAGAATACAAGGTCAAATTTATGAAATAAACCTAGAAAACACGAGAAATTCACATTGAAGAACAAATTAGAAGTTCCTTCGACAAAAAACAAAAAATAAAAATGGTAGTACGAAATATTGAAGAATAAAATCTGAAGTGGGCCAGCTGGCAACATGTCATCCACTTGGAAAATATCCTGATATGAGTAATTTATTAATTAAAGTAAAAAAAAGAAAGAAAATAACCTACCAAATGAAACTACTATATACTGTTACCTTAAGAGAATAAATGAAATGAGGTCTGTTTAAATTGTTTAATTTCGGAAATTGTTTAATTTGTGAATTTATGATTTTTTTATTGTGGGAATTCCGCGGAGAATTCCGCCATTATGCAGTGGGAATTCCGTATGACGTGATCAAATGTGTTTTTAGGAATTCCACGGAGAATTACACCAGGACATCCTCGCCACTGCTAATGGCCTTAGTTACTTATTTACATGAGGTGATAAAACAGTAGTGCAATAATGTTTTCTCTTTTTTAGTCGAACAATCAAACGTGACATGGTCCATGGCCATGGGATGGGACAACTACTTTTTGTTTTCTACTACTACTATACATACACTTAATATAGTACTAAGAGCTGTAGTTATAGCCGCCCAGCAATAGCGCAGCCATAGCCTAGCCACAAACTCCTTCTGGCACATCATCAATACTAAAAATCCTCTTGCCACATCAGAAATAGTCCAGCCATAGCCTAGCCATATCATAAATAGCCCAGCCACATCAATAGCCACATCACTAATAACACAATATACGAAATTTAATTTACGAGACATATACGGGAAACATTAATAATACTATTTTAATTTTTTTTAAAAAAGTACAATAAATTAAAAAAAGTACAAAAATTTTAAGAAAGTACATTAATAAAAAAAAATTACATTCAAAATCGCAAAAAGTACATTACTTAAAAAAAAATCACTCGTCGGCTCCCTCGCCTCCGTCGTCGCCGTCGCCACCGCCGCCTCCATCGCCACTGTCACCGCCGCCTCCGCTGCTGCCGCCTCCACGCAGATCGTCATTCATGCTCTCGAGCAATGTGAAGAGAAATCTCTTCTCCTAGGGGTCCGTCGCCGCTCACCATTCGGCTAACGTCTTCACCATCATCTGGCGCGTTTGTTGACGCGCGAAGTACTTGAGATCCTCTGTAGACTGGCGGTCAAAGGGGGATGCCGACTGGACCTCCTGGGAACCCCCGGCGACCCCCCTAGCTTCCCGTTGCGCCCGCTTTTGCCCAGCGGGGCGAGGTCGGCGGCCGAACAAACGAGGGTTGGGGAGCACCTGGTCCGTCTCGGGGAGGTCGTGGGAACCACCGCTGCTGCCGCTGAAATCCCCGGTATAGTTCAATCGTTGCTTCTTCGGTCAGCCAGCGTCGACACCTACTCAGAATTTCTCAGAGTCGTTCAGCACAAGATAGCAGTTCCAGTAGGTGAAGTCCTTATACAACCCGGGTTGGGGGAAGGCTTTCTCCGCTATCCTCCTGCAGTCGTCCTCCGTTTGGCCACTACTCTGCATGCGGAGGGCGTTGGCGTACAAACCCGAAAATCGGGAGACGGTAGCCCTGATTCGGTTCCACGCCTTCCGGCAATCCTCCCCGTTGTGTGGCCTCCCCTCCGGGCAAAATAGCTGGTAGGCTGCTGCTACCTTGCCCCACACGTTGACGATCCTCTGGTTATTAGAAACAAGAGGATTGTCGCAAACACTCACCCACTCCTTTGACAGCGCAACGTTCTCCTCGTCCGTCCACCTTCTCCGTACCGTAGGGTCATCCCCACCCGGCTGCGACGACTCCCCGACCTTCTTCCCCTTGCCCTTCTTCTTTGGGGCGCCACTACCCTACACTGCTCCCCCCGTTTGAACGGGAGTTTCCGGAACTCCGAGACTATCAAACCCCAAATCCGACAATGCAAAATCATCAAAACCGCTCGGCGTGAACTGCGCATCCGTTGGGGTCGATGTGTGCGACGAAGCAGTCGAAAAATCAAAACTGGGGCGATAGACGTCCCCCCGCGTCACCTGCGTCGCCGGTACGCCCCCCGGCGTCCCCTGCATCGCCGAACCTCCCCCGGGTATCATCTGCATATTGGGTGCCCACCCCGGCATCATCTGCATATTGGGTGCCCAACCCCGCATCGCCGGGAACCCCCCGGCGGACTCCCTCCGGTCGGCATCTCGGGTAGCATCTACTGCCACGGGTACATGTTGTAGTACCCGGGCATCTGATTCCATCCGCCTCCAACGGGGATTGGGGGAGTTTGAGAACCTCTCGTCCTTGAACTAGGCTCGTTGTTTAGATCCATTTCTCGGTGTTGATCTTGTACAGAAATTAAGATAGAGAGAGTACTCGTTAATACAAGTGGTGCGAATGAAAATGAAGTGCAAATCGCGTATATATAGTGTTTCGAAAATTAAAAATAAAAAATAAAAAATCCGCTGGGCTATGCGTTGGGCGATCCGGGCGCTGCAATGGAGCCGAGCGGATCGCGTGCATAACCCAGCGGATTTTGATCGCCTAGCGCTAGGTGAAATTGATTTCCGGAAAACCGCTCGGCGGTTTTTGGCTCCTCCAATGGTTCGCCTAGCGACCGCCTAGCGTCGGCGCTCGGCTAGGCGGTGCGCTAGGCGCCATTGTGGATGCTCTAAATAACATAAATTTAATGGTCGTACAGTGGATTCAAATTCAAGACTTTTAGAGCACCCGCAACGATGTGCCGTTGCGGTGCCTATGCCGTTCCGGAGGAACGGTTCCGCGGCGGCACGCGTTGCAGCTGCCGTGTCGTCGCCATTCCGTGCCTATGCCGTGCCGGGTGTCGTTGCCGCGGCACGACAAGTTCCGCCACGCGCCGAGGCGACGTGGCGGGCTCTCAACGCACGCGTGACGCCCACTCGCTGCCCCGCGAGTGGGTTTCGTCACGGTTACGCAATAATTCATTTTTTTAAAAATTCGAATTTTAAAAAAAATTTGCAACGGTATTGTGACCGTTTTTTTATCCGTTTTGTATTTTTTTATTTTTTTAAATTTATTTACTCTATAAATACTCCTATTTCATATTCATTTCACTCACAAATACACATCTATTCCTCTCAAATCCTCTCTATTTCCACCCCAATTTTCATCTCAAATCAACTCTGTTTTTCTTCTCTCAAATTTAATCAAACTAATGGATCCTTTTGAACAAATGCGTCAAATATTGGAACAATCACTTCAAGAAGATCGACGACGGGAGGCGGAAGAAGTCGCGCCGCCCCAACGACGCTCCCGTACGTACATCCATCGTAACCGGGAGGAAGCCGCCGCAAGGTTAGTACGCGACTACATCCAGTGTGTGCTTTTTATTTTTTTAATTTTAAGTTGTAACTTTGTTTTAATGTTGTGTGTTTTTTAATAAAGTGTGTTTGTTTTTTATTAAAGTTTGTTTTTTAATTGAATTGAGTTGGAAATAAAAAAAAATGAAATTGAATGAATAATAATTTAAGGAACGGTTAAGGAACGGTTAATGAACGGAGGGTTGCAGGTTCCGTTCCTTAATTAAGGAATGGAGTAAAAAAGTACATTGGGGCCCGTAAATAGTAGTTTAAGGAACGATTTAGGAACGGTATAGGAACAGCGTCGTGGATGGCCTTATATCTAATATCAATCGTTCTTACATTGTACCAAATACCAATACAATCATATCAAGACAGTTTTTTTTATTGTTTTTGAGAGTAATCAACTAGTCCATTCTTCCCTGCGCAAGCAATGATAGCAAAGGGTTGGTGAACCTGACACAGGATCTCTTGAGTAAGAGCATCTCCAGTAACGGCGTCAAAATCGCGACGCCGATTTTTCGCCGACGCCGGTTCTGACGCCGAACCATTGGAACCGGCGTCGGTGAAATCGGCGTCAAAATCGGCGTGGCCATGCCGATTCGCGCGATGACGCCGGTTCCGACGCTGATCCTCACGGCGCCATTGTGGGTCCCGGATCGGCGTCAAACCGGCGTCAGATTTTATTATTTATTTTTTTTTTCTTTTGAAACCACTATATATACGCGCTTTGAACGTCATTTTCATTCGCATCACTTGTTTTAACGATTACTCTCTACCTTACTTTCTGTACAAGATCAATTTATGTAAATTTATGTAATTTTTTTAAATGTAATTTTTTTAAATGTATTTTTTTTAAATTATTGTACTTTTTGAAATTTTAATAGTATTATTCAATTTAAATGTATTTGTCTCGTAAATTAAATTCCGTATGTTGATACGAGTGTAAATTAAATTATATAATTGTTATTAGTGATGTGGATAAGTAGTGTGAAGGCTATGTGAGGGCTATTTGATGTCCAGTTGATGTGGCAAGCTGATGTGGCAGGAGAATTGTAGTGCTGATGATGTGGCAGTGTGAAGGCTATGTGAGGGCTATTTGACGTCCAGTCTTACTGGAGATGCTCTAATACTACTAGCTTTGATGAAATTTGGGATTAGTTGTGACCATAGAAGCTGCAAAAAGGTTAGCCAGTTCAGCGGCATATTCAACATTCGGAAATTGAAGAGGCAGACATGACTATTTTTTTGGCATTCGGGGCAACATCAGAGGCAAACAAATGGGGCAGACATGAAAATTTTACGTCCGGATAAGAGTAAATTAGTCGCATGGAGGGGCGGTCGATCCCTCCCTGATGGATCCGCGAATTTCTGATGTGAGTAAATGCTGGTAGAGAATAAAAACTACGACACAAAGAATTTACGTGGTTCGACTTACTGAAGTAAATCTACGTCCACGGGAAGAAGGGAGGGCAAGATTGTATTGCTTGATCTGGGATTACAGCTTACAACACAGACTTGCTATATGCTATTTTATCTCTAGAGAGCTTAACCCTTTTCTATCTGATCTAAGTTCTATTTATACATTGAACCAAGGTCGTGGTTTGCAGCCCCACTAACAAGATCGTGGGTGAGCAATAACTGCTCAATAACTGCTTCGTACCACTAAATAGATCGTGGGTATAGCGGAGGTCGTGGAGGCCTTTCATGAGTCCACTAACTCCTAGTTCGGTCGAATGCTGAGACCGAACTGCTGGACTTTACCGATCAGCTCTTGCCGATCTGAGAGGAGAGCTTGACTGGTCGGCTTTTACCGAGCTGTAGGCTGAGTCCGAACTCTTTGGTCGTGCCGAACTCTTTGGTGCCGAACAGATACTCTTTCTTGGGCTCTGGGCTGATGGGCCGTCACTGTTATTGGGCTTGCCATTAGGGTTTAGTTCGTACCCCATCACTACCCCCCCCGAAAAGCGAGGTGAATCACTTCGGCGAGGTGAGTCACTTCGGCATTCTGGATAATGGTAAGGGGGAGGCTGACGTCAGGGGACGTGCCTTGCGCGTGCCTGCATTAAATGCGGCAGTAAAATCCGGCCGTTGAATCCTGAAAAGGTGGGATTCGAAACGGCGCAACGATCTCGAAATCTTTCCCGAATCTGATAAATATGCTCTTTCTTCCTCATTTGAACACCTTTGCTGTTGCGTCTTCTATACTCTCTCTTTTTCGAGAAATTTTCTTCCGCTTTCAAGAGCTTCTTCAGACTTTCTTCATCTTCAAAAAGTAAGAAAAATGTCTTCTTCTTCTTCGGAGTCGGGTAGCGGTAGGAAAGGGGATAAGGGGTCTTCTGGCCGGAAAGAGTCCGGGGAGAAGACCGTAGAGTATTTCCATAGTATTTTGAGTAAGGATACTGTGATATCCCTACCCGAAAAATACTTTTTTCCTGGGGGGAAGGCGGTGGTACCTGACGGTGATCATAGGGCTGACTCCCCGCCGGATGGGTACGCCACCGTGTACGAGGCCTGCTTAGAATGCGGGCTTCGTTTCCCCCTCCCTTCTGCCTTTATAGATTTACTAGATTTTTTTCAGCTTCCTTTAGGCCAAGTGACTCCGAACTCTTGGAGGCACTTGTCGGCCTTCGCTGCCGAACTCCGTAGGTTAGGAAGGGATTTGTCTTTGAAGGCGATCCTTAAATTCTTTCAATTTAAGAGGAAGGGGTCTTGGTTTTACTTGATCCCTTTACAGCCCTTTAGGGCCTTTTGTAAAACGAAGTGGCCGAAGTGGCAAAATCGCTTCTTCTACTATGATAGGACCGCGGCTCCTAGTTTTCCCTGGAGAGGGCCGGAGTCCGTTATCCGTCACCCTCGGCCTGAACCGTTGGACGAGCTCGATGGCGAGCTCAACAAGATTCCCATAGTTAGGAAACAATACACGGAGTCTGAGCTCGTCAAGGGCGACGTCGTGTTCGACATCTCGTCTTCGGACGAAGAGGCCGAGGGTGAGGATTTCTCTTTATCTTTATGCTCTACTGCTTTAACGAAGAAAACCTGACTTTGCTTTCTTGCTTTTTGGCAGTGTACATGCTGAGTAAGGCTAGCCGCAAATCTTCGGAGCCCAAGGAGCCGGAGAGGCCGAAAACCACCAGCTCGGCGTCTGATGCCGAGAGGACTCCGAAAAGGCAAAAAACCTCTTCGGATCCGAAGAAGCCGGAGTCGACTTCGGCAAAGGGGAAGGGGAAGGGGAAGGCCCAGAAGCCCCCGAGAGCGCCAGAGAAAGATGTGGTCTTGGCGCCTCCTTCGGAACATATCTGTGAGCCGTTTTTATGGCCCACGGACTTCGCCGAGGTGAATTCTCTTCTTGATTTTCTGGCCTTGCTTTTTTCCTGTATTTTTTGTGGCCCCTTTGTTGACTTTTTTCTTAATCCATTTTCAGAGGAACGATATGCTCTCCAAGCTCGTCGCCGTCGAACTCTCCAAAGCGTCCAATGACTATGCTGAGATGCAGAGGAAGTTGGCGGCTGCTTGTCATCGGGCCGAACAGGCTGAGGCTAACTTTGAGAAGGCCAGAGCTGCTAGGATTTCGGCCCAGGATGAAGCTCAGTTTGCCAAAAACCAGCTCGTCATCCAGCGGGAGCAGACGAAACGGAGGGATGCTGCTGCCGTGGTTGCCCAAGGGGAGGCTCTCCGTGTTTACACGGAGAAACTCTTTTTGAGCAGCCAGTTCTCGGCCTTTGTCGGTAGTCTGGTAAGGCTAATTACCGATAAGGGCGAGCAGGGGGCCGACGTCGTGCTGCCTCTGTACAGCCGAGAGATAGCAGCTCGGCTTCAGAATCTGCCGCTCCTTGAGGAGCTCGCTTCATCCTCGGTCCTGCTTTCTGCAGACCGAGTCCGGAGTTGTCGAGCTGATCGGGACGAGAACCTGGAGGCTATCTTTGCCTCCGTGGGACCCGTTTCACCCGCTTCGACTTACAACGGAGAGGGTGAGGCCGAGCCGCCGGAGCTGGAGGCCGAAGTCGAGCGGGCCGGGCATCCGGAGAAGGAGGCCGATCAGGAGGCGAGGCCGAGGCTGAGGTAGCTCAGGAGAAAGAAGCTGAACCGGACCAAGGAGCCGGAGACGAAGCTGGTGGAGTATGATTTCGTCTCCCTTCTCTTAGTCTAGTTTCTTCCTTGTAAAATGGCCTTGAAGCCCTCCTAGTGTAAAAAATTTTCCTTGTGAATGAAAAATTCTCTACACTTGTCTTCGTATAGCTTTTCGTACTTGCCTTTATTCCTGTTGTATTTTACTATCTGCTCGGTACAGCTGCCGAACTAATATAGCTGCTTTGTACTCAAGGAGATGGAGATACTTCACTGGAAACGGCTGTACTCTTCGGCTTTAGACGAAGCTGAGAAAAGAGCTATAGCCGATCAGACGAAGAATGACGAGCTTCTGGCTCGTTTAGTGAAGCTGGAGGCCGATAATAAGGACTTAGAGTCCGATAAGAAGGATCTGGAGGCCGAGCTGAATACGACCATTGCTGAGAGGACTGCGTACGAGGATTACATCCGTGTGCGCGGGGGCTTGACCATATTAGATGTTCAGAGTCGAGTTGACGAACTGTGGGAGGAATATCATGTACTCCGGAGGAACAATGCGCTGGAGAGCTCGGCTTGCCAACAAGTTGTGAAATCATTACGGCGCTGGGCTTCTCGGTACGACATTGTTCTTTCTCGGCGCCCCTCCATAGAAAGATTCCTTCGGCATATCGTGCCAACAGATGCTCGCACTCCAGATCAAGCCTCTGGTTCCCTTGTTCAAAATCCTACTTCCAGTCGACAACGAACTCCGGAACAGCCGGAAACGTCAAGACGAGAACGGGCTCAGGAGCAACCGGAATCGTCAAGACAGGGACGGACTGAAATTCGCCGAGGAGTTGTGACTATGAGCGAGCAAGATCAGCAGATGATTATTGCAGAGACTCTTCATCGCCGAGGTGTTAGGACTTCTCGGGCTCGGGGAAGAGGCGTTGGGTCGAGG
This sequence comes from Salvia splendens, assembly GCF_004379255.2. Taxonomy (NCBI): domain Eukaryota; kingdom Viridiplantae; phylum Streptophyta; class Magnoliopsida; order Lamiales; family Lamiaceae; genus Salvia; species Salvia splendens. Next base: position 13,181,130 of record NC_056040.1, read on the forward strand.
ATAGCATCTCGTCGACCTGCTTATTCTTCATCTGCTCGGAACAACCGAACTCGGCTTCCAGAGGATTTTGCAGATAGGTGGCTTAACTTCAGCAACCCTGGACAGTAGAATAGTCCTTTGTAATAGCGTAACGCCATTTTGTAGGGTAGCGGAGTTGTATGCCGAACAAGATTTGAAAAATGAAATTTTGTTTTCGCTTCTAACACTGTATTTACAGCTTAGCGAAAAAATTTCATCGTACTTGTCCTCGGTCTTATGAAGTAAACTTCTTTGACCGGACTTGGTCCTTGGTCTTATGAAGTAGACTTCTTTGACCGGACTCGTCTTTGGTCTGATGAAATAAACATCTTTGACCGGACTCGTCTTTGGTCTGATGAAATAAACATCTTTGACCGGACTCGTCTTTGGTCTGATGAAATAAACATCTTTGACCGGACTCGTCTTTGGTCTGATGAAATAAACATCTTTGACCGGACTCGTCTTTGGTCTGACGAAATAAACATCTTTGACCGGACTCGTCTTTGGTCTGATGAAATAAACATCTTTGACCGGACTCGTCTTTGGTCTGATGAAATAAACATCTTTGACCGGACTCGTCTTTGGTCTGACGAAATAAACATCTTTGACCGGACTCGTCTTTGGTCTGATGAAATAAACATCTTTGACCGGACTCGTCTTTGTGTTCTAATTTGGCGATTTTTGTCGCCGGGATCGAACTTTCCCTTGTCCTAATTCGGCGAGTTTTATCGCGTGGATCGGACTTTCCCAGTTAACCGAAGTGGTCTTATGCAGTAAACCTCTTTGACTAGACGTGGTCGTCCCCGGTCTTATGAGGTAAACTTCTTTGACCGAACTTGGTCGTCCTAATTCGGCGAGGTTTATCGCGTGGATCGGACTTTCCCTTATTGCAGTTCGTTTCAGACGAAGTGCTTATTTCTTAAGCCGAATTGTGGTCTTGTATCTTCCTGAGAAGCTTGGACTCACAATCGTTGGCTTATTGCAGTTCGTTTCAGACGGACTGCTTGTTAAGCTGAATTGTGGTCTTATATCCTCCTTAGAAGCTTGGACTCACAATAGTCTTTAATAATCGATCTAAAAAGGGGATCAGTCTTTAAAGAACGATATACCTTGGTACCATTTGTAAGAGACGACAAGCACATAGAGACAAAACACAGAGAAAAAATGAAAAAGACGAAAGAAAAAACTTTAAACTTTTTATAAAACGACAAGTAAAAGGTACAAGTAAAAAACAAACAAATAAAAACATGTACCCCTATGACCGAACTAGACACAAGACAGACTGACCGGACCTTGTCTCTTACAAGTGGAACTTCTTGAGGTTGGAGACGTGCCATGTTCGGGGTACTTGTTCTCCTGACATGTGAGTCAATTTATAAGACCCTTTGCCGAGGACTTCTGACACCCGATACGGACCCTCCCATGTGGGCTCGAGTTTGCCCAGCTTTTCTGCTCGGCTTACTTCGTTGTTTCTCAAGACGAGATCTCCCACTTGAAATTGAAGCTTTTTCACCCTTTGGTTATAATACCGGGCTACTTGCTCCTTATACTTGGCTGCTTTTATGCACGCCAATTCTCTTCTTTCTTCGGCGAGATCTAGTTCTGCTCTCAGTCCGTCGTCATTCATTTCTGAGGAGAAATTTAGAGTTCGGGGACTGGGTACGCCGATCTCCACCGGAATCACGGCTTCAGTGCCGTACACCAGACTATACGGAGTTTCACCGTTGGAGGTTTTGGGCGTAGTTCGGTAGGACCATAGGACTTGAGGGAGATTTTCTACCCATTGTCCTTTGGCTTGTTCTAACCGAGCTTTTAACCCTTTCACCAGAATCCGGTTCGTTACTTCCGTTTGTCCGTTTGCTTGGGGATGGGAGACCGAAGTGAACCGCTGTTGAATGTTCAGCTCTTGGCACCAATTCTTGAACGTCTTGTCGGTGAACTGAGTCCCATTATCCGAGATGAGGATGTGGGGTATGCCAAATCGGCACACTATGTTCTTCCAGACGAAGTCCAATGCCTTTGAGCTCGTTATCGTAGCTAATGGTTCAGCCTCCACCCACTTCGTGAAGTAGTCCACGGCAACGATAAGGAATTTCATTTGCCGAGGAGCTTGAGGAAGTGGTCCCACTATGTCTATGCCCCATTGCATGAAAGGCCAAGGGCTTTGCATAGTGTATAGATCGGTCTGCGGCATCCTTGGGACATTTGCATGAATTTGGCACTTCGTACACTTCTTGACGAGCTGCACTGCCTCTTGTACCATGGTTGGCCAATAATATCCCCATCTCAGAACTTTTTTAGCTAAAGCTCTGGCTCCGATGTGGCTACCGCACGATCCTTCATGAACTTCTCTGAGGATGTAGTCCGTCTCTTCTGGTCCTACGCACCGCAATAACGGCTGGAGGTAAGACTTTCTAAAGAGGACTCCTTCATGAAGTTCGTACCGAAGTGCTCGGCATGTGATCTTCCGAGCTTCTCTCTTATCCTCGGGCAATTGTCCTTGATCCAGATACTGCAAGATCGGCGTCATCCAGTTCGGCGAGCTGGATACTGAATGTACCTCGGCTTCATCAATGCTTCGATGCATTAATTCTTCCGCCTTTGAGTTCGGATCTGAGGCCAACTTACTTAAGGTATCTGCTCGGCTATTTTCCGCTCTGGGAATGCGGATTATCCGAAAATAGGAGAAACTTCGGCTGATGCTTTGCGCTTTGTCCAAATACTTCTTCATTCTCTCGTCACGAGCTTCACTTGCACCCAACATGTGATTTACTATGACTTGTGAATCACAATGGACTTTGAGAGATTTGACGAGCAGACTTTGCGCTAACTGGAGTCCGGCCAGGAGGGCTTCGTACTCGGCTTCATTATTAGTAGTGGGGAATAGGAACCGAAGTGAGTAGGTTACCTCGTGTCCGTCGGGAGCGACAAGTAAAATACCAGCTCCACTTCCCATCTTGTTTGAAGCTCCATCTACGAATCCGCTCCAGCAGTCCGGCGGCTCTACTTCGGATTCCAAGGGCTGTGCTAGCTCGGCATTGGCAGAATTCTTCTGTTCGGCAATAACAGGAATTGCTTGATCGAACTTTGCTTCTGCAAGAAAATCTGCCAAGGCTTGTCCCTTGATGGCTTTCCGAGGTAGATATTCAATTGTGTGCTCTCCCAACTCTATAGCCCACTTGGCGATTCTGCCTGATGCTTCTGGTTTGGTCAACACTTGCCGAAGTGGCAGATCAGTTAAGACGCATACCTTGTGAGCATAGAAGTATGGCCGCAGTCTCCTTGCTGCATTTACTAATGCCAGAGCAATCTTTTCCAGAGGTTGATACCTGGTTTCTGGACCTCTTAATGCTCGGCTTGTAAAATAGATGGGAAGCTGCTTTAGGCCTTCTTCTCGTACAAGCACCGCGCTGATGGTTTGATCCGATGCCGCTAAGTATAAGAATATTACTTCGGCTTCGGTTGGAGCAGAGAGAATAGGAAGCTCGGCTAGGTAACTTTTGAGCTCGTCAAAGGCCTTTTTCTGCTCGGCTCCCCACTCGAACTTTGGTGCCTTTTTCAACACCTTGAAGAACGGCAGTTGCTTTTCGGCTGCTTGGGAAAGGAATCGATTCAGTGCGGCTAGACATCCGGTTAGCCTTTGCACGTCATGTATGGACTTCGGCATTGCCATGTTCTGAACGACTTGAACTTTTGAGGGGTTTGCCTTGAGTCCGTCCTTTGAAACCCAACAACCCAGAAACTTTCCCGAATCTACCAAAAAGGTACACTTTTGGGGATTAAGTTTGAGGTTGGCTTTCTTGAGCACGTTGAGAGTGGACTTGAGGTTGTGCTCGTACTCCGAAGTGCTTTTGCTTTTGACGACTATATCGTCAACATACACTTCGACCTCCTTTCCAATCAGGTGCCGAAAAAGCTTGTCTACCATCCTCTGATAAGTGGCTCCGGCATTCTTTAAACCGAATGGCATCTTTTTATAAGCGAAAATGCCGAAATCAGTAATGAAGGCCGTTTTTGAAGCGTCAATCTCATCCATTAAAACTTGATGGTATCCTTTGTACAGATCAAGAAAACAAAAAATTTCAAAGCCTATCAAAGCTTCTACTTTTTTATCTATGTTCGGAAGGGGATAGCAATCTTTGGGACAGTGCTTATTTAGATCGGTGAAATCTATGCACATCCGCCATCCTCCTTCCTTTTTCTTGATCATGACAGGATTGGCCACCCACGAAGGATACTTCACTTCGAATAACACATCCGCCTTCAATAATTGACAGACTTCGTCATGGATGACTTGACTTCGTTCTGCCGCAAAGAGTCTTTGCTTCTGTTTTATCGGCCGGACTGAAGGATCAATATTTAACCGATGAGTGATTACCTCGGGGGGCACTCCGGTCATGTCCAACGGAGACCATGCAAAGACGTCTTTATACTCCTTGAGGAGCTGGATGGTTTTTTCCCGAAGTAGGGGCGTTCCCGCGAAACCGATCTTAACCGTTCTGGATGGATCGTCTTCGTACAGCTGAACTGTCATCGAGTTCGGCTCCGGTATGACTTCGGTCATCGCCTCTGACTCCGGCTGCTGTGATTGCTATGCTTGGTGGTGCCGATCTGACTGCTCGGCACTTCTAAGCGCAATTTGCAGACATTCCTTTGCTCTCTTTTGGTCACCTCGGATGACCGCTATCCCTCCTTTAGTAGGGATCTTGATGGTGAGGTGATAGGTGGAGCAAACGGCCCGAACTGTGTTGAGCCAGTCTCTTCCCAGGATGACGTTGTACGGGGACCGAGCTTTCACCACGAAAAACTCAATCATCGTACTAGAGCTAGTAGGCGCTTTCCCCACCGTGATCGGAAGGCTGATAATACCTTCAGGGCGGGTGTCCTCCTGGGTGAAGCTCTTCAGGGGAAGCGGAGCCGGACTGAGCCGAGCTGGGTCCACTTCTAGTTTGTCGAAGCACTCTTTAAAAAGAATGCTAACCGACGCTCCTGTATCCACAAACACCCTGTGGATCAGTTTGTTTGCCACTCCGGCTTGGATGACAATGGCGTCTTGGTGAGGAGAGATGGCCGGGACGGGATCAGCAGCCGAGAACGTAATCACTTCGTCCTGCTTCAGCCTTTTATGCGTTGGCTCCTCTCGATTGGAGCCTCTGCGTTCTGACTTTAGGGACGACTTGGTCTTCCCGGCAGGAAGCGCATCAATAGTCTGGATTACTCCATCATATTGCGGCTCGTCATCGTCTTCGGGATCCGGCTGCCTTTTCGGATCCTGAGGAGCGCAGTTCGCACCACTCTGCTTTTTATTCTTCTTTGACTGCTTGCTTTGGTATTTTTTCAATGTCCCTGCCCTCACAAGAACATCGATACCTGCAGCCAAGTTTCTGCACTCCTCGGTATCGTGACCGTGGTCTTGATGGTAGGAGCAGTAGTTATCCTGGGGTCGGCGCGCGGCTGATTTCGTCATCCGCTTTGGCTTTTCGAACAGGTCAGAGTGCAGTTCGAAAATTTCCGCTCTCGGCTTGTTCAGCGGTACGAACTGAGCGGGCGGCTTCTCGGGATTGAGACGAGGTCCCAATCTGTCTTGCACCGGAGCCCTTTGAATTCTTTCAAATGGAGTCCGGCGAGGATGCCCCTGATCGCTATGATCGGGCTTCCTTCTGTCTCCTCGGGTCGATGAGCTGTCTAACGACCGTTTGCGACGGTCTGCCTCATCGGCCCGGGAGTACTGGTCCGCAATGTCCCACATTTCCTGAGCTGTCTGCGGACCGCACTCAACGAGCTTCCTGTAGAGAGCTCCGGGCAGGATTCCATTTTGGAATGCCGAGATGACAAGCAGATCGTTGAGATCGTCTACTTGCAGGCATTCCTTGTGGAATCTTGTCATAAAGTCGCTGATTTTTTCGTCGCGACCTTGACGAATGGAAAGCAGCTGAGCCGAAGTGATTCGGGCTTCCGCTTTCTGAAAGAACCTCCTGTGGAAGGCATCCATTAGATCTCGGTAAGATCTGATGCTGCCCTGGGGGAGGCTATCGAACCACCTTCTCGCGTTCCCGATGAGCAGCTCGGGAAACAGCTTGCACATGTGGACCTCGTTGAGACCCTGGTTCGCCATGTTATATTGATAGCGCCCCAAGAAATCGTGAGGGTCCACGAGCCCGTCGTAAGTCATCGACGGAGTTCGGTAGTTCTGTGGTAGGGGAGTTCGGGTGATGTCGTCCGAGAACGGAGTCTTCAGTGCTCCGTACACGGCGAATCCGATATCTCGTCGGTATGGAGGAGATTGAGTTCTCCTGTGATTCCGGTACCGAGGAGGAACTGGGATATGTGGGGGACGGGGATTCTTTCTCCTGGGAGATGCGACACTACTGCGGTAGTGACTTTCTTGTGCGGAGGGAGAAGGAGAATCCGCCGTTTTCGTCTCCGGCTGCTTTTGGCTTTTTCGCAGGAAGGTTAAGAATTCCTCCTGCTTCGCCTCCAAAAACTGCTTGACAGCCTCATTCAAATCGGGCTGCTGGGAAGACTCAGTGGGACGATTTTTGGAGCGGCTTGTTCCTTCGCCATGAGAACTGGTGGTGGATTTATCCCTAGGCTGTTTTCCAGACCTGTGGGATGGATTGGCTTCCTCCTGGTTCTCACGGGCAGGAATACGGGTACTCTGCGATCTGGTATGCATTTTTTGGGTGGAAAAAATGGATCAAAAATTCGCTTTATCACAAATTTTGTTCTCTGCTTCCCACAGACGGCGCCAGTGATGGATCCGCGAATTTCTGATGTGAGTAAATGCTGGTAGAGAATAAAAACTACGACACAAAGAATTTACGTGGTTCGATTTACTGAAGTAAATCTACGTCCACGGGAAGAAGGGAGGGCAAGATTGTATTGCTTGATCTGGGATTACAGCTTACAACACAGACTTGCTATATGCTATTTTATCTCTAGAGAGCTTAACCCTTTTCTATCTGATCTAAGTTCTATTTATACATTGAACCAAGGTCGTGGTTTGCAGCCCCACTAACAAGATCGTGGGTGAGCAATAACTGCTCAATAACTGCTTCGTACCACTAAATAGATCGTGGGTATAGCGGAGGTCGTGGAGGCCTTTCATGAGTCCACTAACTCCTAGTTCGGTCGAATGCTGAGACCGAACTGCTGGACTTTACCGATCAGCTCTTGCCGATCTGAGAGGAGAGCTTGACTGGTCGGCTTTTACCGAGCTGTAGGCTGAGTCCGAACTCTTTGGTCGTGCCGAACTCTTTGGTGCCGAACAGATACTCTTTCTTGGGCTCTGGGCTGATGGGCCGTCACTGTTATTGGGCTTGCCATTAGGGTTTAGTTCGTACCCCATCACTCCCAACCCCCTGGATCCGCTACTGGCCAAGTTGGTACTTAGTTTTTCTAAGGTGTTTGTTACTTCGTCCTTAACCTGATCACTTGATTAGCTTTTGAGACCATTTTGTTTTTTAATTCGTTGCCTTGTTGTGCTTAGTGGTATTTTGAGTGGGTGGTTCTACTATTTGCTTCTACTCAGTTTTTGTTATGTGGTGAGTATTTCGGCTCGAGCCTAGTAAAAGATTTTCACAAAATTAGAAAGTTTGAGTGGCCATTTTGAGAAGATGGAATCAAAAATGAACTTGACTTGTGTTTCCATTTCCTATCTCATCAATGGCTACATCGCCAATTCACCAACCATTTTGTGACAAGTGGAATTTTGAAACATGTACAAATAGGAAGAGTGCAATGATGCAATGTACCTCCATCAGAGTAATGGATGGCTTCCACTAGTTAGGAAATGAGAAACACCTGTCGTCCCCTGCGCAGAAAATGTTGTACAATGGACCACAATGTACCATATGTACCATTTAATACAAATAATACTGTATTAAAATCACATATACTATATCTTCTATATAAGGGCATTTATTGTTACGCTTCACCAGAGTGTTGCATGGTAACAAATTTCTCAATTTCAACTTCCTCCACTAATGGATCAAGCAATCATGATTCTAAAATTAATGCACAATTACTAATGGAGTATAGCAATAGTATACTCCCTCCATCCCAAGTATGCACATTTGGTTGGTAGTATAATTTTTAATGCACAATTATTAAAGCATGAGAGATAGAAAGAAAATGTGATTAAAGTTTTATTAGTGGTGAATATGTCTCGCCTCATTAAAGAATAAAGAGTTTCTAAAATTAAAAAATACATGCTCTTGTGGGACAGAGAGAGTATAATTAATGAGAATAGCTTAATTTTTGACTTCATATTTGATTTCGATCTTAAATAAATTAGTTATATAAATAAATTGTTTTTCAAAATAGTACTCCAATATAATTTAAATTTTTTTTATCATGCTAAAAAAGCAAGAAAATTAAAATATTGATAATACTTCCTCGGTCTCATTATAGTTTAGGTGTGTCTTTTAGGCACATAACATAGATTATATAATGATTAGTTAGGTGTGTCTTTTAGGCAAATAACATAGATTATATAATGATTAGAAAATAAAATAGAATAGATAATAAACAAGAAAAGATAGAATACATCAATATAAAAAGTAAAATAGCAAAGAGAATAAAAGTACTAATAAATATTAAATGTGTTAAGTTTTTGCTATAGAGGGAAGGATTACAATAAAATATCTAAAAAAAAAGAATACGACTCTACTACAGTCAGGGACGGATCTAATGTGCAAGCAGGAGGGGCAAATGCTCTCCCTCAAAATTTCATATCTATGTATAAAATCTATTGTAGAAAAAAATTAATATTAGTTTCTTCTTTAAATGCCCCTCCTCAAACACTTCAAATATCCTCACGTATATTTTTGCCCCTTCAATGATTATTTTCTGGATCCGTCCCCGACTACAGTGGATACTATGTGATAGTTAAATATCAAGCAAAAATCAATAACCTATCTTGATTTTCACTCATCACATTTTTTATCTTCTTCCTCTAATATACGTAGACAAAAACAAATACTTTCGCTTGGGTGATTTCATGCTATTACTAATCCAGCATAAGCACGTTTGTTAGCTGTACTTTTCACTAATTGTGTATTTTGCACATTTTTCTTCATGGGTTTTGCTTATTTGATTTTCTTTGGTGCTGTTGGGATCTACACACACAAGGCTTTCACACACTCAAGAAGATCACACACACACTCACTGTTGTATGAGATCACACAATGCAGAAACACACACACTCACACTTTGAGTATGAAGATGATAATCTTGGAGAGAAACTGGAAAACTCTTTATTGATTAAACTACTAACTACATACATGGTTTATGAGCTATTTAAAGCTCTACAATCAAGTAGCAACTGCTACTAACTAACTACAACAAGAATCAAGAAAACAAGAAGAATAACCGCTACATCTCAGCTAACTAACTGCTACTCCAACGGCTAGTTTCTCTAGGTTGCTTCTTCCTTCTCGGCTCAAGACCGAACTCCCTTCTCGGCTCAAAACCGAACTCCCTTCTCGGCTCAAAACCGAACTCCCTTCTCGGCTAGTTCCAGCTCAAAGCCGAGCTTCCTTCTTCTGTCTTCTTCTTCCAACTGAAATGAGCACTCCATTATTACAATTCTCCACCTGAGGGCTCATCTCAGTTCTTGCACAAACATTGATCAACTTCTTGCAATGATCAAACTTGTCTCTACCTAGAGACTTTGTTAGCATGTCAGCCGGATTGTGCAAGGTGTTAATCTTAATCACCTTCACTCTCCCCTTCTCAATCTCATCCCTAATAAAATGCAACTTTATGTCTATGTGCTTGCTCCTTTCATGAAAAACCGGATGTTTAGCCAAGCACATAGCTGAGCTGCTGTCACAATGAATCACCATTATCTTTTGGTCAAAACCAAAGTCAGAAATCACTCCCTGAATCCAAAAGCTCTCCTGTACAGCTGCAGTGAGAGCTATATACTCTGATTCTGTTGTTGAGAGAGCAACAACACTTTGCAAACCTGATTTCCAGCTGATTACAGTTCCAAACATGGTGAAAAGATAACCTGTTTGGGACTTTCTGTTGTCCAGGTTTGCAGCATAGTCTGCATCACAATAGCCCTGCACAACCTCCTCAGATTCACCTTCCCAGCCATTGAAGACAATTCCCCAGCCACTGGTTGACTTCATGTACCTCAATATCCACTTAAGAGCATTCCAATGCTCCTTCCCCGGGTCAGCCATGTATCTGCTAGTCACTGAGATAGCATGTGCCAGATCTGGTCTGGTACAGATCATAGTATACATAACACTTCCAACCACACTAGCATAAGGAATAGACTCCATCTCCTCAGCCTCTTGCTTAGATTTAGGGGCCTGCTCCTTTGAAAGCTTAAAACTCTGGGACAGAGGAGTTGATGCAGCTTTTGCATTTTCCATTTTGAATCTCTGCAAAACTTTCTCAATATAGTCAGTTTGAAACATCCACAGCTTCTTGCAGCCTCTGTCTCTCTGAATGTGTATGCCTAGGATCTTCCTTGACTCTCCTAGATCCTTCATTTCAAAGCTAGACTTCAAATCCTCCTTGACTTGCTGAATTTCTGTCATAGAAGGTCCTGCAAGTAGCATATCATCCACATAGAGCAATAGATAGGCAATAGGTGTTTTTCCCTTCCTCTTGATGTAGATGCAATCATCAAACTCTGATCTAATGAAGCCAATCTTCTTCATTTGTGCATCAAACTTCTTGTTCCACTGTCTAGGACTTTGCTTAAGACCATACAGACTCTTTTGTAGCAAGCACACCTTGCTTTCTTCACCACTCTTCACATAGCCCTCTGGCTGATCCATGAAGATAGTCTCCTCTAGGTCTCCATTTAGGAAGGCAGTCTTCACATCAAGCTGCTGCAATTCCCAATCTAGTTGATTCACCACAGCCAACAAAATCCTAATAGAAGTGTGCTTAACAACCGGAGCAAACACCTCATTGAAGTCAACTCCTTCTTGCTGTGTAAATCCCCTTGCCACCAGCCTTGCTTTGAACCTGATTCTGTCTTTATCAGTGGTCTCTACCTTCTTTTTAAACAACCACTTGCAACTGATCAGCTTCCTCTCATTTCCATCTGTATTCAGCTTGGATTTGTCCACCAAAATCCAGGTTTTGTTCTTGAGTAAAGACTCTATTTCTTCATTCATGGCCTCTATCCATCTCTCTCTGTCTTTGCTTCTCATGGCCTCTTTATAGGTGAGAGGATCAGCAATATCAATACTCTCAGCAGCACACAGTGCATAATAGACCATATCTGCAAATTTCTCAGGAGGCTTTGCATTTCTCCTTCCCCTATCTCTTGCAATCTGGTACTCTCTGGTAGGATCTGCTGTGGGCTCATCATTTCTTCTACCTTGAGCTGGAGCACCATCACCCTCTGGATCAGGTTCATTTTCTGAGTCAGTGACTCCACCTGCTCCTAGGCCAACTCCCATAGGCTCCACCTTGAAGAAATCACTCTCAACTTCACTGGAGTCACTGGAGTCCAGCTTATCTTTCAAGTAGGGCATCTGATCCTCCAAGAACACCACATCCCTACTCACCACCACCTTCTGCCTACCAGGCTCAATACACCAGAGCCTATACCCCTTAACACCCCTCTGATATCCCAGCAAGATACATTTCAGAGCCCTAGCTTCAAGCTTACTTTGCCTAGCATGAGCATAGGCTGCACACCCAAACACCTTGTATTTTGAGTAGTCACTATGAGCTCCATACCACATGTAATCAGGAGTTTCAGATTTCAGGGCAGTAGATGGGCATTTATTGATGAGATAGGCTGCTGTATACACCGCCTCTCCCCAGAACCTGCTGCTCAAACCAGAACCAAGAAGCAGGCACCTCACCCTCTCTAGGATAGTCCTATTCATCCTCTCCACAACACCATTTTGCTGGGGATTACCAGGAACAGTACGGTGCCTCTTCATACCCTTCTCTTTGCAAAATATATCAAATTCAGCAGACAAGAATTCCAAGCCATTGTCAGTTCTTAAACATTTAACACTCCTTCCTTTCTCTAGCTCCACCTCCTTACACCATATCTTGAACTTAGTGAGTGTTTCAGATTTTTCCTTAAGAATATATACCCACAACTTCCTTGTATAGTCATCAATGATAGCTAGATAATACTTTCCTCCACCAATTGAACACACCGGTGAAGGCCCCCAAAGATCACTATGTATGTAGTCTAAAGGGGCTGTAGAAGAGTGAATACCTGTAGGATAGGGTGCCTTCTTTGCTTTTCCAAGTATACACTGCTCACAGGGGTCCATCTTGTTGAAATCTCCAGAGATCAGGCCCTTCTTGATGAGTTCTTTCAAGCTTCCTTCTGCTGGATGGCCCAGCCTCTTGTGCCATAGCATTAGGGAATCATCTGACACAGCATTGCTTTCTCCATCAACAGCCTTAGCCTTCAAATAATAGAGAATATGCTCTCTGTCAGCCTCCATCATCACTGCATCTCCAGATTTCACAAACAATTTTCCTTGACTCATTAATATAGTGAACCCCCTCTGCTCCAGCATTCCCAATGAGATGAGGTTCCTCTTCACTTCTGGAATATACCTCACCCCAGTCAGGATCTTCACAGAGCCATCTTGTAGGCTTAGCTTCACCTTCCCTATCCCTTTTATCTGACAAGTATGATTATTTCCAAGAACAACCGTACCCGATGCTTCTTGAAGATCATGAAACCAGCTTCTATTGGGGCACATATGGAAGCTGCACCCCGAGTCCATTATCCACCTGTGACTGACCCCACTGTCACTAATATTCATAAGTTGAGCCGGGGGATCAGCACTCTCCACACAATCAGATTGGTTGTGTCCCTCAGAGGCCATCTTTCTCTTCCATGCATGACAATCTTTCTTCAAATGTCCAGGTTTCTTGCACCAATAGCAAGCTCTGGTTTCCTTCTGAGCATCAGAACTTGAGGGTTTAGGGCCCTCAAACTTCTTCTTGAAGTTCTGCTTCTTGAACTTCTTCACATTCAAGGCCTCTGCAGCTTGAACATTGGAGCTTGCAGAGCCTCTGTTGGCTGTCTTCTGGAGTTCTTTGGCCATCAAGGCTGAATAGACTTCTGCATAGGTGATAGGTTTATCTCTTCCATAGATAATTGCATCACTTAACTGGTCATACGAGCTAGGCAAGACATTCAATGTGAGAATGGCCTTATCCTCATCTGAAATCTTGACATCAACAGATCCCAGGTCATCAATGATCTTGTTGAACTCCTCTAGCTGCTCAATGATGGACCTATCTCCAGAAAAACTATAGGCATACAGCCTCTTCTTGAGATACAGCCGGTTAGCCAAGGATTTGGCCAAGTAAACTTCGTCCAACTTGTCCAAGATCTCCACCGCAGTCTTGGCTTCTTGAACATCCCTCAAGACCTTATCTCCAAGGCACAGAATCACTGCAGAATGTGCCTTGAGCTGCATCTCCTCCATCTTTGCCTGAGCTTTATCATCAAGCACTGGAGCCTTTCCTTTCTCCTCTGGTTTTGCAAGAACTGCGGCCAAGCCTTGTTGAATCAAAACCGCCTTCATCTTCATCTTCCACAGGCTATAATCATTCTTGCCTGTGAACTTTTCTGCATCAAGCCTTGCTGCCATCTCTGAAACCGTTTGATCCTCTGCAAATCAGCTTCAATATCCCTTCCCACAGACGGCGCCACTTGTTGTGATTTAGACACACAAGGCTTTCACACACTCAAGAAGATCACACACACACTCACTGTTGTATGAGATCACACAATGCAGAAACACACACACTCACACTTTGAGTATTGAAGATGATAATCTTGGAGAGAAACTGGAAAACTCTTTATTGATTAAACTACTAACTACATACATGGTTTATGAGCTATTTAAAGCTCTACAATCAAGTAGCAACTGCTACTAACTAACTACAACAAGAATCAAGAAAACAAGAAGAATAACCGCTACATCTCAGCTAACTAACTGCTGCTCCAACGGCTAGTTTCTCTAGGTTGCTTCTTCCTTCTCGGCTCAAGACCGAACTCCCTTCTCGGCTCAAAACCGAACTCCCTTCTCGGCTCAAAAACCGAACTCCCTTCTCGGCTAGTTCCAGCTCAAAGCCGAGCTTCCTTCTTCTGCCTTCTTCTTCCAACTGAAATGAGCACTCCATTATTACAGGTGCTTTACCTGCATTTACAGAATTGGACTAACCTCCAAACGTAGTGTTGGTTGGTTCAAATATAGTACAAGGACGCCCAACCAATTTGCGTAGTGTTGATGAAAAATGAAAAGGAGAATAATTGAATCATGTAATGGAATTTATTATATATTGGTTGATGGTCCACAAAGGGTAATGATAATTTATCTAACTCCCACCTAATTATATTTGCCTTTTAAGGATGAAGCATCCTTACTTGTGTGGTCACTCCACATATTTATGTGGGTAAACCTTACTCTTTTAAATGGAAAAGAGGCCTCCATTCTTTATCATTTGCATGAACTAAAAGGGTATAATGGTTAATCAATATCACAGACACAACTATCCCATCCATCTCCATTACACGCCTTACATGTAATACATATCTCGTGAAATCGCTCTATTTAGGTCCACCCATTTTCTCCACGCACAATAAAGGTAGGAATATTTTCCTATTTCGATCCTTGTCTCTGTTTTTTTCCAATCCTTTTCAGAATATATTTAAATATATGCATATTAGCAGCTACATTTCGATGACCAACGCATGAAAAAATGTTTGAGTTGAATTGGGAAGTATCATACTAGTTTACCAAGTGCAACGAACACGATATTTACCTTGAAACTTTCCTCATGTGGTAAATTTCTTGAAACTTTCCTCATGTGGTAGCTAGTAAGAAATCAAGATTTAAACTTACCTAATAATCCACGTAAGTTTTCCCACAGACAGCAGGAAAGATCCACAAGCATATGAGAAAATGGTCTTTGTTACATATTGTATATTTTGCTAAATTTCAGCCCCAACTAAAAACTCAGTTTCTTGAATGTGTATTCGCAAATTAGCATTACCCATACACAAGTTCTTTTACAGCTTGATAAGTCAAAATTTCCAAGTTAAAGTCGAAGTAAGAAGGGCCAAAATCTAGATTTTGTACGTAGACCTCTATAATCCAGACGAAATGTAAATGAAACTCATCCCCAAAACCTACTAAGTAAACTTTTCTTGTCTTTCTTCATCCTGTTCTCCAGTAACGGGAAGTCAATTGAGTTGTAGGCGAGATCCATGATAACTGGATTGCGCAGGACTGCTTGAAAGGCAGGCGGGAAGACTGAGATATATGGGGTTGATTTTGTGGTCGGGTCACCAACAGCTGATTCGTAATTCTCTAGGTTCTCCATAAGCAGCTTTTCAAGCTGAAGCAAACAGAGTTAAACATAAAAAAGAGTCATCTCAAGGTGGTGATAGTTTTAGAAGAAAAAAAACAACCATCCCTAAATTGTACGACAGGTCCACTCAAACATGAGAAAATCCACTTCAGTCTGGACTCGGACGCATCCCAACCCATACTAGAGACCAGCCAAAGAAATTAATCCTTAATTTTGCTCTTAGTTGGTTATTGTAGTAGAATCACAACACAAACATTTTATTAAATAAATTTAGACAAGATGAACCTAGTATATATATATATATATATATATATATATATATATATATATATATATATATATATGCGAATGGAAAGATTCTTGGTCGTGTTGGATCTATCAGGTCCTATTTCCATCCCTAGTTACTTGTGGAATTGTCACAAAATTGCAGATGAAAAACTTAAGCCAAGCTAAAGACCAAGGACCACTTTTTCAGTTTTTGTTTTGTTTATGGATGCAACACTGATCACGATCCAAATATGCAATTGAATATGGAATCTCATTAATTCAGGGTTGCAGGAGATGGTAGTGTTAGGCAAATAACTAGGTGAGCTTATTAAGGGAAGTTATCAAAGAAACCAATATATTATGCTATATTGAAAATTTCTAGTTGCTAAAAGTTTAGTATTAAACTAATTGATTTAACAAATTCGTTCAGCTAAACATAGGCCAAAAAGATAACCTACAAGTCCTCTGGCCAACAAGCTAGCGTAAAGAAGATTATACCAGAATCTCAAAATCATCAACTAGTTTCTAGATTAAAATCCAAGGAAAGTTATGCTACATACCTTCTTATAATTTCCTGTTAATGAGATACTTGAGACCTTTTCAGAGAGATTTTCTGGAGCCTTCTCCTCCTCCATAACTCCTGTTGCATGTTCTATACAAATGTTGGATCGACAATCATTGTAAAGCATCTTCAGTTCCTTGATAGCAACCTGTAATAAATTAAATTGTGCTCAAGTCAGAAATGATGTCCCAAAGTAGGGATTCAAATATGTGTGTCTTACTAGATTCAAGCAAATTGCACTGATCACATTGCAACGAAATGTTCAAACAAATTATGGACTGTAAATGGAAAACTGATATATTATCTAAGTTGGTCATCTTATGATTAAAGAACAGTGTTTCCATTTAACTGTAAGGAGTTTTGGCTACAATGGAAGCATGAGTAAAGGTAACATATTGTCAGCTAGCAGTGAAAAGGAGTATACTGAGTTAGTAGAGAATGCAAGCACCTGATCAGCATTGGCCGAACTCTGAAGCTTCTTAAGAGCATCGTCAGCTAAGGAACGAGCTCTGCAGAACAAAACATATGCTTCTACCCTCTTACCAGCCAAACTATAAGATTTTGCCAAGTAAAAGCACCTACAGGAAAGTGACGAATAGATCAATACCCAGAGGATGCCATTCACAGACAAAGTTGAGGTAAGCATATACAGCAGGTTCGTTAACCAGGGATCTCGAAGATGCTATGCAAAAAGATCTATGTATACTATTTGTACCACATAAGAAACAAGTAAATAAGAAAAGCTAAATCTGGTGAATGAGATATGACTATTATCTCATAAGCCAATAATTACTCAACTACAAATGTGAAATGGTTTCATAAACAACAAATTTCTGAACTGCTAGAGTTGAGGGTGGTATAGTATTAGCATATTACAATTAAGTGGTGTATCATTTTTACTTTATGAGGAGAGGCAGAAAATTTCTAGAATTAAAATTAATTTTCTGGCCACTGAAGTGGAACTAAAGCAGCATGAAACATAAGCCGTTGGGAATATGGACTCCAAAACATTACAAGGGCCAAACCTTTCTGCTCGGAAAACTAAACTTTTCAGTTCACATTCTTCACTGAGAGCCACTTCTTCTGGTTTTCGGTCTCTACCCGAACTAACCAGATCAGAAAGATCAGTAGCATTCTGTTTGAAGAAGCTGGTTAGCTTTATGAAACTTAATGTTAATACTAATATGAAGATAGTGTCAGTCTCTAGGTACTCTCACCTGTAGCAGGAGATCATATAGCCGGACAAGCTCTTCAGGTTTTGTAACCTTTTCATTTTTGTCATCACGAACCTTACTGAGCTTATTCTTTGCAATTTGCACAAGCAACTGATTACGCTCAATTGTTCTCTCTCCTAAGACAGCACCAATAGCTTTATCAAGGCCACTCAGGTCATCCTTAATGCTCTCAGAATTACCTGTGTTAGCCTACAGCAGAAAAATACTGTCAAACTCACCTTATATACCCTAATTTATGTTTCCTTCTCTTTCAGGAAAAAAATGCCTTCTGCCAATATTCCGCCTCCATAATTCATAAAACTGTTTCTCATAGAAAGTACATAGGGTAAACAGAAACTTCATAACTAAAGCCCAACTCACCAAGTCATTCCTTATGCAGCTCCTGGCTTCACTATAAGCAGCAAATATTTTGTCAAATATGGCTAGTTTTTTCTCTGCGGGTACTGAATCTGCTCCTGGACCATTAGTATCTTTCTCCAGTTCCTGGGCTGATCAAATAAAGTCAAGCAAGAGGGTTTGAGATATGGTATGTGCAAGTTTAAGAATTCACGAGTATAATCAAAGAAGCAGTGACAGAACCAGGTAAAATCTAACTGCCATTACTGCTGCACATTCATAACAGAGCTATACAGCAAACGCAAATACATACAAACATGCAACTATAAGCTTCACAAACACAAGGCTAAAACTTGCACTATGAGTATTCACCTTTTAAAAACTGTGACCGCCTAAGTTCAACCACAGCAGGAAATTTTTAAAAAACCTAGGCTGATAAAATGGCTACTAAAAGATGTAAAACACATTGTGAGAGCAGTACTAGGAGAATCCAGTAACTAACTGAGTTATTGAACCCCAGGAAATATGATCATCCATAATTGCACAATATATGAGGGCTCACCATACCAGTCCCCAGATGCATGACTTGATCATGTTTATATAACAGCCAAACACACAACTCACTTTAGCCTTCCTATTCCTATCATGCCATTATGTATCAGGCAGGAAAAGAAAGGATGACGCAATTTGCAATTATAGCACTGACCCAATTTCTACAATATTGCAACTACATCATCATCTTTTAAGCTTTTGCAATACAACATCTACATTTTTTTCAAAAGAAGTCGTTTTCACAGTGCATGCAGTTAAAAAAAGTAAACTGCATTGTTGTAATTAAAACATTTCCAAAGTCGCGTTGTTATAGCAATTTAGGGTAAAGGTTGTGTCATTTGCTGCATTTAACCCAGTGTTGTTAGGGTCGCGGGTCGGTCCGGGGCGATGAGGCTACACCCCGGGTCGCGGGGCGAGGGACCCACGAATCGGGGAGCAAAATTATTTATTATTTATATATTAGTAATAATAATGATTAAAGATAATTCACTATAATATAAATACTTATATTTACATAACAGGAAAAAAATATTTTAAAAGTTCAATTTTGACATGGGATAGAAAAGAATTATTGGAGGAATTATAATCAATTTAAAGTTCAATTTTGACATTGGAATGTGGGTCCTTTTTTATACTATATTAGTTTTATAATAAAATGTGAGTAGGAAAATGTTAGTGAAATGTGAGACCTATTATCATTTATGTAATATTCTAACCGGAACTCTTAAAGTGGGAGACCTAAAAATGGTAAATTGAGATGAATGGAGTATTTTTTTGCATGATTGAACTTAAAAAATTATAAATTCTTTTTCTTATTCTCAATATTTCATAAAATATAAACAAAAAAATATTTTGTTTAGCATAATTAAATTAAAAATAAACAGATTGGAAGAACTAGAAAATTGAAACTAACAATAAAAATCAACAACAAAAAAAGGTGCTACTGGAGTACTAGAAAATAAAATTAATTAGTTTTAATTTTAAATAATATTGAAACTACTCAATATAAGTATGCGTCTTAATTTCTGTCAAAGTAGAGACCGAAAAGTTTACCTACAGGCACGCTTTTAATTTATGTCAGAGTCTGGTACATTTTCCAAGAAAATAACTCAAACAAGTTAAATTAAATAATGATTATAATAAGTATTATTTTTATTGTCATGTATATCTTCTTCTTCCTCAAGACACGGGAAACCATTTCTCTGCAACTTAAGAAATTTAAGTTCCAGCCCTTTTTATCCTCTAGTTTCCCCGACCGCCCCGAAGGCGCTCCAACCGCCCAGAGCGCGCCCCGACGGCGCCCCACGTATCTCGCTCGGCTCACCCATGTTGGGGCGAAGCCGGCCTCGATCATGGCGCCCCGCGCCCCGAGCGCGCCCCAGTCGCGTTTTTGACAACACTGTTTTAACCCGAAAGGGAAATCAAAACATTAAGGTCAAAGGTAACATTTCTTGGACCATAGTAGAGCTAATGTACAGTGCAGTTCAGCTTACTAAGGCATTTGCTCGCTCAAGTCCACTAAGAATTTTACACATTAACAAATCCTAACCAAGTTGGGTGTGAACTTGGGAGGGCAGAACCACACCTAAAACACTATGAGCCAAGGCCTTATAATAAAAGGCATGTACCTTTGAGTATGGCGACCCGAATCTTTGCATTTGATACAGGAAATCTGTGACCAAGCCAATGAAATTCAGTCAACGATGCCGCCTGTTGAGATCGAGCTTCGGCCATGACCGCCTGGTGATGATGGAAAATTAAGATAAATTATCTATAACAATCCATGGAATAGGCAATGTAGTAAGGATAGAAAACTTGATAAGGACAGAACACTCTGCTTTGAGAAGATTGGGGTGTGCTTCACTAGCAGTTATCAAATATATATTGTATGCTACCTCTACTTGATGAAACAGACTCACCTCTAATTTAGCCTTAAAAAGGTCCAGAGCAGGCCCTTCCATTTCTCCTATCTGGACTAGTTCAGAAGTCTTTATATTTGACTCCCCAACTTTGTGCAGACAATATCTTATGCTAGGCTCAAGTTCCTCAACCCGCTCCCGGCATAAAACTTGGTTCTCTAGATCTCCATACTTTCCAAGTTCCTCATAAACGGCCCTGTCAAAACGAAGTACGTTAGCCATCAACAAGTACTGCCTTTTCTGGGAAAGTTCAGATTTTTTAATGAAGCAGTAGAAGATGATCAACTACCAAAAAACATGCCATTAAGTTCACTTATTAGTCAAAAGAAGAGCCATTAATTTAATTTTCTTTATCCAGAAACTCATTAGAGATAAAAATGTACCTGGCACTTTTGAAGCACTTAAGCGCAATGTCCCAGTGTTCATCTTGCTCAAATAACAGGCTCCCTTTCATATAAGAGGCATAAGCCTGGATAATAAAGACCAAATAAAAAGGTTCCCCATAAGAAAATGTCATATTTTTGTAAAACTCTAAGCATCCACTACAGACTTAACTTTGAACGCTGACCGAAAAACAAAATTATTAAGAAATATTGTGAAAGGATCTGTGGTCTACACTGCTTGGAAGAGAACATAACAAGTGATTCCTAAAACTCAGGACATTACCAACTGAAAACATTTCAAGAATTTTTCCAGCCCTTCTTTTCTTAACCCAACTTCTTTTCTAAAAAGAGAAATTTTCGGACAAGAGCTCAAACCTGATATAATAACTATTTGACCAATTTATCTTAAAATGTTCTTGAAACGGCTCGTGGAGCCACAAAAAAATATACTCTATCATATCTCCACAAGCTTTTTCATGTTTACAGAGAGTAATCAAAAGGAGAAAGAACTACTGGCTATATTTGCTACAAGACCGTTTTTCAATATCAACTAATCGAAAAGATGAAACATCTTTAAAGAAAACAGTCTAACTGAAGGCTAACAAGCCAAGAGTCACAGCAGTTGTACAGGATTCGTTAATGTATCATTATAGTAGGAAAAAACAAAAAATCTGAAATTTAGTGGGAAAATATAATAATAGCTTCTGAGTAAAAGATCTGATTCACACCTCAGCTTCCAGAGATGTTCTCGAGTCTCCCTTGATGGCACACAGCTCTTGAAACTGGGTAGCCCATTTTACGGCCTTCCTTAGCCTGCCAATGAGGTAGATCCTCTGACGAGCATTTGGGCCATCTGGTAAAGTTTTTTTTTCCATTGCATGGCTCCATGCTCTTTCAGCAGCATATAGAACCAAATGAAGAAACCTAGAACAAATTCAAAGAGCCTCATAAACTCGGAAGGGATCAGCTAAGGCATTTCTTAAGACATTTACTGTTACACCAATAATAAATTGACATGTATATACTCTTTGAAAAAATGAAAAATAAATTAAATCCTATGCGGCATCTCTTCCTCCTCTCACTCAACTACTCCGCTGAATTCAACATTCATTTCATCTTCCCCTACAACTCCCTATGCATCTTCCTCACAAACTCTTGCCGAATTGAACTTCATTTTGGCATCTTCCCCACAAATCTCTCTAAAACTCCAGCTGAGCCGGCGGCAATGTTATCAAATAGCTGATATGGCGGCGCCATGGCGCTATGGCATGGCGTTCGGTGGTGGAAACGCCATAGCACCATGTCGCTGCCATAGCACCGCCATATCCGACATTTGACAACATTGCGTGTGTACTGCATTTAGGAATAGGGAATTATGCAAGAAACTTGGTGGTTAGAGTGGTATATTATGCTTTATTAATTGTTTAAAGTGTATTAGATGCTATATTTTAAATAATTTTTAATATTTGAATTATATATAAATATATAAGTATTACTTTATTTATTTAATTTTTGACCGCTATATCCGCCATACTAATACGCCCGCCATATCCCTGTGGCGATTTTTAGGCAAACCGCCATAAGCCGCCATACGAGATTGATAACATTGGCCGGCGGTGCACCAGCGGCAAGGAGGCAAGTTGCAGTCCAAGCGTCCAACTTCTCGAGAGCAGACCGAAACTTAGGGGTTATGATATATCGAGGAGGAAGTCGTCGTTGGTGGCAGCGACGAGGGCAAGCCTCTCTGAGGACAACGGACGGACGGACGGAGGATTGCACTGGGATTCCCGGTGTGATGAAGGGTGACAGAAGAAGAATCTGAGCAACCAGTTCAGGCGGCGGTGGGGAGAGCAGCTGTTATTTGGTGGAGATTGAATCAGCGAGACGAATTGTAGGTGATTTGAGAGGTGGTGGTGGACTGGAGAAGGTTATCGGCAGGGAGAAGTAGGGGAAAACGTTAGTTTGGAAGGGGGGTGAGAGAGAGGCAGAGGTGGCGCTTTGGCTTTTTACCGGCGGTAATATGATGTTCAAAAGGTGGAGAGTTGTGGGGAAGATGAAATGAATGTTGAATTCAGCGGAGTGTGTGAGTGAGAGGAGGAAGAGATGACACATAGGATTTAATTTATTTTTCACTTTTTCAAAGAGTATACACATGTCAATTTATTATTGGTGTAGCAGCAAATGTCTTAAGAAATGCCTTAGCTGATCCCTTCCGTCATAAACTAAGAGAATATAGGGAGAAAATTAGTTTTCATTCCATGCTTGAAGATGAAGAAAATGAAGGAGCACAAACTTATCTCTTTCCATGTTTATGCTACGTCCGTCCCTTGTTAAGTGATTCAGATTCTTTTTTGGGACGATCCAAGATAAGAGGTATTTTCCTTTTTTGAGCAACAATCAACACTTTATTTCTCTCTTACTTTATTCTCTACTTCATTCTTTAACCAATTAACTAGCTAAACATTACTTTCACAAATGATGCGTCAAAAAAAGAAACACCTCACTTAACAAGGGATGGGGGGAGTAATTAAAAAACTGCAGCATCTTAGATGCCCATAGGAGGATCAGCGAAGGTTTATGCAGACCCTTAGCTTGTTTATGATCTTAACTTTATAACTATCATCAGTAATTGACTACTACTTTCATGGGCATCCTCTTACATCATGCAAGAAAAGTATCCACCTACTTCAGAATATATTTAAATCTAATGTTGAATGGAAAGCCATGAACAAACACAGCAACTGGCTGAACATCATATTTTCGAAAAGTGCTTTTCTTTTTGGCCAAAAAAAACAAAAAGTATGTATCACAATCAGCTCGTTAAAGAGGATCCACCGGTCTCAAGGGGATTGTCTCATTGAGAAAGGCAATAGGACCTTCATACGTACCTGACTTCAGTCACAGTAGATGACGATATGGCTCTCTTGGTATATTTTCCACGGCCATGGGTGAATTTCAAGGACTTGTACAATCTCCGCAAACGTGCAGTGCAGTACCGCCTGAGAATTCAAAATCAATATATATGATAACATCAATTTCAATACAAAAATGCTCAGAAACCTTCTTCCCAACCAAACAGGAAACCTCGAATAGGTACATTACACAAGTAAACTGAATTTCCAAACAAACACAACTTAGCACTACCTGTAACGAGCGTAATCACCAAATCGCAATCCGTGCTGCATTTGTGCTGATTTCAGTAGCTGCAGCACTGGGAAATTCACAGCCAAAATAAGGAAACTCATCCACACACACATAAACAAAATGAGCCATACAGAAGGAGAGGGAAGCACCATTGATAGAGAATTTAGGGTTACTAATCTGATCCAAGGCGGATGAATTCTGATCGATTTCCATCCCAGCGACGTCGTCTCCCTTCGCCATCAATTAAATTGGAGATTCGGTGGCCGACTGACACCGATTAATGGTTTATGAGAAAAGTAGGGGCAAATGGTGGAATATTCCGGCAGAAGCTGCGGTGCGCCGGTGGTGCGGTAGCAGCAGCGGATTTGGGAAAGGGTTCAGTTTTGTAACGCCGAAGCTGATGACTTGATGTCTCCCTCTACTGTTGACGGGTCGGATCGGGTCGCAATTTGCTTAGATAGAGAATTTATAAATAGGATTATTAAAAACAATTTACACCCTATATTAGCAACAATGAAAATGTGAAGAAAAAAGGGTCATCAACTCAAAATTTCATGAATTTTATTTTGAACATCACTCTTTGCTTTCATCATAACATTTCTTAACCAAATTCAACAGAAAGAGGGCAATCACATTTATTACTACAAGATTTTTCAACAACTGTGGGATTTCATTTTATTTTAAGTGAAAATTGCATTAAAGTACAAATAAATCTTCAATCGAACGTCAAATTTTTTGCTTAAACTTGTTTTTTTTTCCTTTTTTTTGAGAGATAAGTTGCTTTTTTCACCCTCAAATTTTTTTGTTGTTATCACTTATATTGACTGAATTAACTAACTGTTGATCTTGACGTCTTGATACACTGCATGAAAAAAGGCATGTTATTACACAATTTACACTTTCAGTTTAGCAACAAAAGGCCTTATTACAACACAAGAAACTTATCCATGTTTTCTCACGTCAACAACAATAGAGAGATGGAGACAAACAAAGCAACAATTATCACATCTCACCACAAAAAAAGCTGAAACTTCTCAGCCTTATGATGCATCTACATTCACTTCATTCACCTCGTGGAGTACTGGACGATATCTGGGTCCAAGTCGAGGATGAATGTCCGTACTTCCACGGGGGCGAGCTCAACTACCAACTTCACGGGATCTATAGGGGCCCCTCTGGAATCAGAGCGATGTCCTGTGTCAGAGCCTTCTACTTTCCAAGACAGTCTTTTCCTCTCCATTTCTGCTCTTTCTTGGTTGGCAGATAGACTCATTTCCTTGATTTTATTGATCTGAAGGAAAATATAGATCATATCATAAAAAAGAATATTGCAAGTGAGTCATGATGATAAGGGTTATTATCAACTTATGGCATGAACTATGGGGCGTTTTAAAATGCCGTGATCTTCAGAATATGCCAAAAAAAAGGCGTTCGAAAATGTTATTGCCTGAGACATGCGCAGTTCCTTGTTTCATTTTGTGTGTGTGATTTCAAAGGTCAGGCACATTTCAAGGCCATGACTTGATAATAAGTGGTCCAGATAATAACAGCCAATAGTATGGTTTATTTATATATATATATATATATATATATATATATATAGGGTTTTGATCTATGCAAAACCAAATTTAAATACAGAAACGCAAAACAGTGTCATGCCAAGCACATTTTTAGGTCATAGTTAGTTTATTTTTAGGTCATACTAACGAAGTATGACCTAAAATGATCTTAACATGACATTAAACTCAAATCTTATAATATGACATAAAACTGCTTAATTATGACCTTCCGTGTTTTGTGTTAATTATTGACCATTAGATCATCTAATCCTATGGCTGAGATTTGGGCTGCATTTCTGGATTTAAACACATACCTATTTTGATCATCTCCCTATATATATATATATATATATATATGTTGCTTTCACCTTCCGATGTGGAAAAACTCGCTTCAGTTCCACAGTTGCCAAGCTAGATAAGTCCTTGTCCTCTCCAACCTGATACCACACAAGAAATAAAGCAGTATATGAAGTTAGACAAAGTGATGCTATTTTTCCAGAAAACTAGCTGCATTTTGCAGGGAAAAGAATTGGATCATTAGGTGCACTAAAGTGGGAAGTAACTTAGTGCATGATTTATGAACACAGAACCTCGTATAGATGTGCCAAACGGAGGAGAACAGCGCCATCTTGAAGCTCCTGAGGTAACAAAAGAACAGTAATAAGTATTGCATAATACTACTTCATGTTTTGGTATATATAAATATCAAGAATCTTCTGTTCTTTTGATGATTTTACCTGGAGTGTTATAATAGCGACGTTATCAGGTAGGCTGTAAGAAGGATCCATGGCTGAAAAAGTTGGTGTTGGAAAATTTGTCCACTTATCGTCCTGTGTGTATACGAACGCAATATCAAGCACAAAAATGTCGAAGAATCTGTGACAGGGACAGCTTAGCCATGGCTTTTACCTGCTCACTGAAGGCCAGAAGGAAAGGTGAGTATATCTCTTGTCCAAACGATCGACGCCACTTGGATCCCTCTCCGAGTGGATCAAATCTGAGATAGTACTTTCCTTGGACCTGTGTTGAATATTATTGATAAATCTTTAGGCATGAAAAGTGAAAACCACGCACAATCCAATCATCTTCATTTCTTATTGTTCCACTTCTCTTTAGAACATGTTAGATGAATTTTGTTGCACAATGAAGCAGAATAATATTCGATGTATCTGAAGTAACAACTCCACCAACAATTTTACATAAATGGCTGCAAACATCCATCTTCACATAACAGGGGGCATCTTGAACAAGGATATGGTAATCTGTGCAGGCATTTTTTTCACTTACAGTTAAACCCGTGCATGTATCAAGAGCACAAACGGTTTCATTTAGAGCCTCGTCAACACCTCTACCATCATCCTGTAGCAGTCTCCTGCAAAATGATGCCTTATGTTACTATCATAAAATTGCATGCATTTGTTGAAAAAATCATTACTATTTCTACAGAGGAAACTAAGGAATGGTGGGGCAAAAGAAAATTGAGTAACTATAGAAATAAGTCTATATAGGGGGCAGGAGAAGCAGATTAACCTGTGCAGCATTATCTCGACTTCACCATCAATAATACTTGATCCCCCAACCGACCGATCCACCAAAACTGACATCTCTGTGCTATCGTCTTTGATGTAAATTCCAAGATTGATCTGAAAGAAAAATGAAAATATACATAAGATGGCCCAAGGTGAACCAAGATCGGTCTTTAAACTTGCTTTCTGGACTGGTTCAAACTTCTGATGCGGAAATTGTGCATTCAGATTGCTTGGCTGAAATGCAAGTTTTAGCAAGATAGATGTGAAATGAACCTTACGAAATCATGAATATTCCTACCCACATCCAACAAAACTAGGACTTTTACTAGATTGGTTCATATATCTTATATGATTCGATAAATCCTTTCTATGAGCTTAATGGATTTCATATTATCAGGCTTTAATTCATGAATCACAACATAACATGATAAGTGCTAGTTATCATTGTAAGGAAAAATGTAGTGCTGAAAAAAAACTATATAAACAAAGGGGAAAAAGGTGTAGAGTGTGATGGCTTTAATGCAAACATACAGGGTAGTAATTTCCAGCAATTGGTTGGTTGACTTGAAGGTCCCAGTCAGTTCTGTAGTCTCGAATCTGAGCAGAGCCAGAAAAACTTACAATGTCAGCATAAATTTTGACATTAGCTATTAGTAAGAATGTACTTACTTCAGAGGGAATATTACTTAAATCTTCAACAGCAGAAATACATACCCGTTCCAGAAAATCGCGTCCATTAGAGTCTGTATAGAATGCTTTGTTGTTTCCTATCATGGTTTTGAGTTTAGTCACAATCTCTTTTCCCTTTCCATCATCTATGGGTATGGGTCCAACCTAATATCGAGGAAAAGTAATAGGGTCTCTAATATGAGATTTCTATCCTTTTTTTCTATTCCCAGATTGATATATAACAAAGTTAAACAGATTGATAACATAAGAACTTACAGTAAATTCAACCTCAGCATGTTCCTTCTCTTTGTAAACTCTTGTAGTCTATGCATAACAGTCAATCAAAAACATAATTTGAGCTTTGCATAAATATTTTTGAAAGCATCATGACTCTATAATATATAGCTAAAAATTCTTACATAACATGAGGTCCCAATTCTTCATTAAAAGTTTCACGTGTGAGAGGATTGTCATTCACTCTAAAAGTATATATTAATCTGTAAACATACCTGATATACCCATGAACTAAATTTCTGATGAACTTCATCATAAAGTGGGCCTCTAAATACTGTAAGTGGAATCTACAGCATGATGTGAATAATTACAGATTGATTCTGCAAATTCAAACCAGTAAAAGCTGTAGCACTATACGAAATACCAATACCTTTTCTTCAGACTGTATTGTATATGTGCCATTTGGCCGAAAAATATATGCTCCAGAAGCCTTCAGGCAGTAAAGAATGCGACAGATTAACCTCAAGTACTCAACGCAACAACTCTATGAGGGAAGTCTTAACACCACATAAGCATTACCTGAAGTTCATCAGTACTCCCAACATAATAACTATAGGATTGCTCCAGAGACACATTGACCTTCAACAAAAATTGCACAATTTAACATTATTCACGAGAATATATCCAGTAATAGACAACAGTAATGTTTGACCTTTAGTGTATCAGACTCGATGAAAATGACAAATATAAGGCATTGTCTGAATGTCTTACCGAGTTTCTTCCATTAATGTATTTCATAAGCTTGCCATCCTTTCCAGAGTATATAAGCTTCAAATTGCCGTGTCCAACTTCAATCCCACCAGTGTCAAAGGAGTTTGGTACAAATTTTGTCGAAACGGAAGCTAGATTGCAACATGTGAGTATTAGTAATGCACTATATTTCACTGCTTTAAAAATAAGAAATAAGGCTTACATTGACCACTTGAGATCACATAAGTACTGAAACCCAAAGGTGGAACTACTGCTGTGAAAGCAAGCCAATAATTGGCAACGGACGAAGGCGATTCACCTGTATATGCACTTGCATAGAATTTTCTCATGGATAATGAAGCATTAACTATAGGAAGAAGCTGTGACAAAATCAATTTTCCAGTAGAATCTGATACGGAGAGATTCTCGTTGATGACCTGTGCGAAGTTCATCAAGAATGAAAATGAACAAGATCTTATTAAACCATACTAATAAGTTTAGTAAAAAATAAAGCAAACACAAGAGGCTTACGGGAATCCTGACAACAGATGTTCTTTTCCACCCCAGAGGGTTATAAACAAGTACTGCCTGCAGATGGATAACAGCCAGCAAGTTAAATTAGAATATCAGTGAAAAGTAGCCATGTGATTATTATTTTATTTAATCGACACATGATCAAATCAATATAAAACTTACTATTTTTTTCCCAGCAGAAAGATCAACTTCTGTTGCAGGACAATAACTTATATTCAGCAGCGGGCACTGAAAAAACAGTAAATAAATGAATAAACATTTCATGCATATAACTAGTTCCACAAGAAAAATATCATATCCAACTAGTAACAAAAAGTAAAACAGTGACAGAAACATAATAGAAGTCGAAATAAAGACAAAATTCAGTGACTCCATGTTTTTGTAAACAACAAAAGATAAGGTCTGATAGAAAGGAAAGTGCATGAGTTCTTGCCTGGTTGAAGTTTGTGACAGGACTTTTGCATTCTGAAGACAATGGTGATTGTGTTAGACAACCAAGGGAAGTTGCTACGACATCCTTGGACTGCATGGATTCAGAGACAGAAGGTAATGATTTTACTAAAAAGTAAGTGGAGGCAAGCAACTTTACTGATGAAGGATTCATAATATCAGGGGAAAGCCTTACCTCCTCATAACCTATTGAAAGCCGTTTTGCATAGTCATCAGCAACATGCTGCTTTGCAGTACCTGAAACTGCATCATGATGTTGTACTATTGCCAAAGCATCAGCTAA
The DNA here is from genome assembly GCF_004379255.2 of Salvia splendens. Lineage (NCBI taxonomy): Eukaryota > Viridiplantae > Streptophyta > Magnoliopsida > Lamiales > Lamiaceae > Salvia > Salvia splendens. Next base: position 13,210,890 of record NC_056040.1, read on the forward strand.
GGAGTCAGTTGTAGGGCCGGATTTATTTCTTCCTCGAAAAAACTCCAACTGTCTTGCTGCCTAATAAGGTATGCAAGGTTGAGATTTCATATAAATCCTTTACAATTTAATCTGACACATATATAGGAGTTTTTGGCATACCAAATAGTAGCCACTCAGCTCTCTAATAAAGCCTTTACTGGTAGGCCTACTCGTAAAATATCCAGTCCAGTAACCATCTATACGGTCAGCATACCTGATACACAGCTTAATTTTGTTACTATAAAACTGAAGTAGAACAATACATAAACCGCATATATTTAATTTTGAGCTCACGGGAAGTAGTCGTCAAGTTTAGGAGGCCATGATTCATCCAGAGCATGTTTCACATCGGTGTATATGGATGGAGACGAATATAAGGCATTGACACGGCCATCCTGCAAGAAGGCTCGGAAAATACATATTATTGAAAACAAAGAAACACAGATCAATTTTATTCATATAGTAATTGTTGGAAATAACAATTCATTAGCAACTTTATACTTCCATAGAAAACAATATCCGGTTGTTCATTAACGATAAAGAAAACTTATGCACTCCCACGTATGTACTAGGTTTTTAGTAGAATCGAAATCTTCATGTATACAAACGATTAAGAGTGCAAAAGGGAAGGTAAGTAAGAAGTTCAAATATGGAGATTTCTGCCAATACTCATCCACCATTGAGAAGCATATTATAGAACATGTTCTATAGATACTAACTTGATTCACATAGTGTATGAGCTTGTCCATATTCCTGAACCATGTATGTGCGTATTGATATTTGAAATCTGTTCCCATAGTCCACATTATATGATTCGAACGAGTAACATTAGCCTGCAAACAAAACCAATTGAAGTTATGAAGTAAACAAAGATGATTTGTGAAGGAATGCACTTATTTGAATAGTTTCAAATCACAATAACTAAAAACAGAAAGGAAACCAACATGGTGCAGATAACAACATGGAAACATGCATCAACAAAAAGGCCATGATATAGATAGTTTGGCGGCCATGAAAGTTAAACCACACCTGAAAATAGGCAGCAGCTACAAAAGCATCAACACGTTCTTGAACATTGTAATCAAATAGCTCAATGTCATCCTTCAGTCATGAAAGTTGGAAAATATCAGTATCAGCATAACCCAAAAATTCAGGCGACACATGGTCCTCAAAAAGTTACCTGTACTATAGGGGAATCGTCATTGACTTCATAATAAAAACCAGTTGGAGGCTCATAATTTCCGGCATAAAAAGCACCTGTAAATATCTGAAATCATCAAAAGAAAATTAGACAGCCAAGTCAAAAAGTTGAGAATTTTTATCGAATTGTTAAATAACATGATGCTGAAATTATTGCAACCTGAGAGGAAGAACCACGAGTTTTGGAACCCTGCCAGATAACCTCAAGCTTCTTCTCAGCACTCCTCTTGGCTCTATCTTGGTAATCAATTCGTGCAAAGTATAGAGCGTCGAATCCCACCTAGAAGCCCAAAAAAAGAAGAATTCAGCTTAGATAAGAAAATACTACTACTACTATATAATGTTATGAATACATTACTTCTGCAATTAAAAATTAAGAGCTGGAGAACATGTAAGTCAGAACTTCAGAAACACGAGTGCATATTCTAAAATATGGTACCTCTGCTCCCAAAAGATAAGCCTGTACAGAAGAATGACCAAACGGGTCAATCTGCCAACCAATTCTAGGAGTGACATTGAAGTCCCGTTTAATGTACCAGTGGCCTAGTGTTGTCTGGTCTATCATATCAATGTAATGAGCTGCAGCCTCATCGTGCATGCACATACCACCATTTCTGCAAATGCGGATTCAAGAGGACATGAGAGATAAAACTATGAACTAAAATTCTTACTCGCTAATGTGATATTTCTAACACCCGAAAACAAAACTATTCGAAAGCAAACAAACAGCGGTTCAACCGACTACCTTCATAAAATTTTATTTTGGTTATAAAATATTCATAAGAATTTATATAAATTAGTATACATGAACTCAAGTTGACCCGAGCTAACTAGCATCTTGACCGTCTCCTTCATTTCATCGCTCTGCTGTCTCCACCACCGCTGAAAAAACGCCTATCACAACATAAAAGCATCTACTATAAGCAATGCTTTCATAAAGTTGTTAACTAAATAAATCGGCTCATACTTCATGAAACTGATACCTGTTCGACATAAATGAATTTCCGGTTTTTATCAGCCAACAGCGCTGGAATCAGTGAATCCAACACATTATGCACACACGCGCCCTACACACGTACAATCTAGAATCAGTTAGTCCATTTCTTCAACTCAACAGATTCCACTAGAACTATTCAGTCGGTAACAATCTACAATGCTCTGACCAAATTAAGTCAACTGAGACCAAGACACTCAAAAACCCCAATTCGTGTATAGAAGAATCAGACTACCTGGATGGAGTTATTCGATCCAACATAGTATTGATCAACAGTCTTCAACCACCCAACATCGTCGTGCGTGTGAGGAACCAAATGCACGTTAATCTTCCCAACGCCTGCCGAGGTGTTGTAAACCATGTACTTCCCCTCCACCACAAAACACACACTCAAGACCATCATCGCTAAAACCCCAAATGCAGCCATGATCGCGGCAGCTGCAATCGGCCAAGGCAGCAGCTAAATGAGTAAATAGAGCAACCCCAGACAATCGGACAAGAAAGACTATTGTCCCATGATCATTGTAAGCCTTGGCAACAACGAAAAAAACGTGGGTTTAAATGAATTGCGGATAAGGCCTGCCGCATTGATATGCCAATGGTAAATAAATTGACTTCAAAATTAGATTTTTGGAGGTGGAGCGTTGGAGTGAAGTGGTGACTGTGAGTGACGACGACTCGTGGAATCTAATCAGCATCTTCTTTATAATAGTACTAAAAATTTAAACTTTGTTGAAATTAATGATGTTGGTCACTTATTAATTATTCCAAATTAAAACATAAAGAGTTCATTCAAAATATTAGAATGTTTAGATTAATTCGTTTTATGTCGATTTTGAAGCCACGTCGGCACATTCTATCCTTTCCCGGGATTACATTATCCCAACTGCCACTCGACCACTGCCTCAAACGACCACAACTACTGCTCAAAATTTTGCTATCAGAGTCTAAAATCCCTCAAAAATGGCGTTTTCTTCCATCCTCTACTCCCCAGTCCACTTCCCCCTCCGAGAGCCTCGCTCCCACCTCCCCCGCAGCCGCCAGCTCTCAGTGAGCGCCGCCCTTCCGCCCGCCGCCGACGTCGCCGCGGTGGCCGACGCCATCGACGGCACCACCATTGCCGTAATCGGGGGCGGGTCCGTCGCGGCTCTGGCAGCTGTGCTCTCCCTGTCCGACCCCGAGAAGCGGCGGCAGATGCAGGCGGAGGAGGTGGGCGGCGGCGACAAGGAGGTGGTGAGGGAGTATTTCAACAACGACGGGTTCCAGCGGTGGCGGAGGATTTACGGAGACGGCGAAGACGTGAACAAGGTGCAGAGGGATATCAGGCTCGGCCACTCCATGACTGTGGAGAATGTGATGAAGATGTTGCTGGATGAAGGGCCGTTGGCTGGCGTTACGGTTTGCGACGCCGGCTGCGGGACGGGCTGCTTGTCCATTCCGCTCGCCAAAGAAGGGGCGGTCGTGGCCGCTAGTGATATCTCGGCCGCTATGGTTGCTGAGGCTGAGAAACAGGTTAGTGGCAGCTGCATTCTTGATTTTAGTCATAACAAATTTTACAATGTTTTAGTTATAGTATCTGTTTCGTGTTCGCTTTTGGTTTATATGAACGAACTGATTCGTGGGAGGGGAATTTTGCATTTTGGTTGATGTTTTGGAGTGTATGGCATTCTTGATATTACATTTTGGTTATATGTTGGATAACTCTCTCTTTATAAGGTCTATGATATGATGGGCTCAATTCTAATATGGTCATATGGTATCAGAACTGGCTTAAGTCGATCAGGGGTTGTTTGGTCCACGAGTAGTAGTTGATGGCCATTACCGGCCTACACGTGATGATTTTCAAGGATTTGGAGCCATGGCCAATTAGTGCTATTTTACAGTGAATACTGAATAGAGTGTGTTTTCATGATTGTATTAAGACCAGATGATGCATATGGTCCCGTTTTAGTTAAATTATCTGCTATCCTAACTCAGCAATCAAGAAATCATGTTGTTACTAGGCCTTTGCAATATTTTCTTGACGGCATAGTGAGAAGTAGATATGTTTGGCTGCATCTCACCTTGATAATCTGCACTTGAATTGCTTATTCATGGACTTTGATGCAGGCCCGAAACGAGCTTTTGGGAGGCAAAGAAGAGCTGCCCACCGGACTGGTCTTGCCAAGATTTGAAGTGAGCGACTTGGAGAGCTTGAATGGGAAGTATGACACTGTTGTCTGTTTAGATGTCTTGATACACTACCCACAAAACAAGGCGGATGCTATGATTGCACATCTTGCCTCTTTGGCTGAGAAGCGGTTGATTCTAAGTTTTGCCCCAAAAACATTCTACTATGATCTGTTGAAGAGGGTGGGGGAGTTGTTTCCCGGACCTTCAAAGGCTACGAGAGCATATCTTCACGCTGAGGCTGATGTCGAGAGTGCGCTGCAAAAAGCTGGGTGGAGGATACGAAAGAGGGGGCTAACCACTACGCAGTTCTACTTTTCCAGAATTGTTGAGGCCATCCCTGCATAGCGCAGAAAGTTCAGGTTAGAGACGCCCTCGACCTATTCTATTATCTCTGGCATCCAAATCGTGTGTAGAGATAGATTGTGCATCTCAATCTTGTAATGTGGTGGGAAAATTTTGCTTGCTAACTTCGAGTTGTGCTTTATGTGTAAAGGGTTGCCGTTTATAACTAACTTGAGTGATGCATATTGTCTGCACTAAGTTCTTGCCTTGTGCATCATTTCAAATGTGTATTTACAGTTTTACTCTATTTGTGCTAATGCTAAATGTTTTCTTCTTCGACTTCTGCTCTCATACTGCATTATCAGATCCATCTAAATTGGTAAGTAGTTTACAGTTTATTTGCAATTTTCTCTAGAGCAGTATTGATCTTGGTAAGTGCTTCGGCTGTTCGTTCATGCTGCTCCTTATTCTGTTCTCTGGCTAACTGGAAACTTGACTTCTGATCTTCGAGTGTGCACTCAGCAGTTCATTGTTTCTCTCTAGAGCTTTGATCAGTATGCCATCGACATCAGTTTTTACACAGTCACTCGATGACCGCTTTCTCTTCTTCGCGCCTTCTTGAAACTCCTCCTCTCTCCTGAAATCCTTGTTCTTGTTTCCTGTACCTTGATTTGTATATGATGGCTTATATCTCGTCTCTGTTGTTAACAATAGGAAAATGTGAGTTCTGTGAAAATTTTGAGTAAATTTCTTGATTAATGCAGCATTGATTTATGGAATGTTTTAGTTTACCTGATATAGGCACTGGGGATGGGATTGTGTATGTTTTGTCATTTGCTTGAACGTTTTCCTTTCCCGGGCTTGTGACGAGCACCTCCTCCTCGACCTCCTCACTGTCCACCATACCATCCTCGTCGTCTAAGCCATCACCATTGACATTGTTCTCATGGGGACTCACTGCGACCAACGCAAGCTGATATGCAGCTCCTACGAAATCCTTCCCGTCCAGCACCTCATACACTTCTCGGACGAAGAAACCAGGAAGCTTCCTCTCCCTCCTAAAATCACTCCTCATATCCCAGAAAGACTCGTCTTCTTCTTGTGGCACACGGGAATCCCATGTCCGTATCTTCTTGAAATCACTGAGGAGATTGCTCCATCTTTTCTGGCATTGGATCGGCCCTCTGCTCACTCCATTTCGTCTGCAGTGACACGCGACGTAGTCCCATTTGGCCTCAACCTGGTCTGATCCGAAAACCGAACCAGATCTTCTGCCATTCTACCCTCTCTCCTCTGCCAGCCTCTTACCTTCTATGAGCACCAGCGTCTCCTGTCGGCTCCACCTAGGATGTCGCGGTGTTTTGTTGCTGTCAGCGGGCGATTGGTGTCCTTGCGCCGCCATTCGAGGGAGTTGGATCTCTTGTGTGCTTAACCAGACAGATCAAATGTGTTTGGGTGTTGTTTTGAAAGTTTCAAGCGTGTCTTTATTCTGTGATGCACTTGTGATTTGAGTGTCCTAAAAAGGGCAACAGTCTTTATTACAGGATCGAATGCACATGCTAACCAAATCGCTCTCTTTCAATTTATAATAAGGGTAATTTATTTATGTGGTGAATACTGTTATCTTTTAAGGCATATTGATCATTTTTGCTTGCAATTATGTCACATTCTTTAAATCTTTTGTTCTGTTGATTGACTATTTTAACGTCACTTTCTCGATTAATATTGATTCTGTCACCTTCCTAATTAATCGCCACATTCATTGACCGGATTTGTTGATTGTGTGAATGTCTCCAATCTTTGGTAATCTTTAGATCACATATCCAACGGTTGACCTAGTTGGTGCATGATACTAACTAAAATCATGCGATAATAAGACACAGTTTCGATTCACTAAACGTTTGTTTGATAAGAATGCGACACGATTTCACAATTATCGATATAGTAATAATAATAACAATAATAATAATAATAATGCTAACTATGTATGTGTAATAAAAATGCACAAATATTATTGCGTGATATAGTAATTAATATACAACGATTATTTAGATGAAAACACTCCGCACACGACAATAAGACTCAATGCTCTCTCGCCGATTTTGTGATTGTTCGCAATACATCAAAAATTGCTTGCTCTGGTATTTCGATACTTAATCTATTTTAAGTAAAAACTTTTAAAATAACACTGGTTTTAATATACAAAATTAGTAAGATAATAGAGATATATGTTAACTTCCTTGGAATTCGAATGTTGAAACTTGAAGATGAATTTTAAGAGAAAGAAATCTTAAATTGAGCTGAATGGAATTGAATTACAAACTGCTACCTGACTATCACTATTTAAAAGAACGAAGAAGACAAAAAACTGCCCAACTAACTTGATCAACTTACTTTGATCTAACGGCTTACATTCAACCTAATCTAACGAACTACAAAACAACGGCCCATATTTAACTAGTCGTTAAATCTTCTTCTTCATCACAAATTTCTTCAAGTACGGAATCTGCATGGAATGACTTGATCAAGCCGCGGGAGTGACTTGATCAGTTTTGCTTGGGTTGACTTGATCAAGTTGCTTGAGTGACTTGATCAAGCTGCTTGAGTGACTTGATCAAGCTGCTGCTCACCATGACTTAATCAATCTACAAATCTCCACCTTCACTCAATCAGCTACACAAGTTTGCAGCATGATCAACCATTTCTGGATCACCCCTAGTTCTGCTGCAAGACCTTTCAACCAGAAACTCTCCTTGATAGCTACTGCAAGCGCCAAATATTCAGCCTCAGTTGTGGACAATGCTACCACATTTTGCTGACTTGATTTCCAACTTATTGTAAAGCCATACATTGTAAACACATAGCCTGACTGTGAACTTCGATTGTCTACATCTCCAGCATAATCTGAGTCACAGAAGCCAAGTAAGGCATCACCATTCGAAGTCTGATTTTCTCCATACAGAATTCCGAACTTTACAGCACCTTTCATGTATTTCAGCAGCCATTTCAGAGTCAACCAATGTTCTCTTCTATGATCAGCCATGAATATGCTTGTAGTGCTAACAGCATATGCAATGTCTGGCCTTGTGCAAACCTTTGCATACATCACACTGCCAATTATATTAGCATAGGGAATTAGTTTCATTTCCCTTCTTTCTTCTTCACTTTGAGGTCTCTGATCTGCTGACAGTCTGAAATGTTGAGTTAGAGGAGTTGCTTGCTCTTTCATGTTATCAATCTTGAATCTCTTCAACATCTTCGGTATATAATCAGATTGACCAAGCCATATAGTTCTCTGCTTTCTGCTTCTCACTATATTCATTCCCATAATCTTTCTGGTAGGTCCAAGATCTTTCATATCAAATCCGGACCTCAGATCCTCCTTCACTTGCTCTACTTCCTTCATGCTTGACCCAGCAATAAGCATATCATTTACATACAATAGTAGATAGGCCACTGGCACTCCACATTTCTTCTTGAAATAAACACAAGAATCAAATTTGGATCTTATAAATCCACAGGCCAGCATGTGAGAGTTGAACTTCTTGTGCCACTGTCTGCTTGTTTGCTTAAGACCATAGATGCTCTTGATCAATTTACACACTTTTCCTTCTGGAGCAGCTAAGCCCTCAGGTTGCACCATATATATGGTCTCTTCTAAATCCCCATTGAGAAAAGTTGTCTTCACATCCATTTGCTCAAGCTCCCAATCATTCTTTGCAACAACTGACAGTAGCATTCTGATGGAGCTATGCTTTACAACATGGGAAAACACCTCGTTGTAATTAGTGCCATATTCTTGGGTAAACCCCCTTGCCACTAGTCTTGCTTAAACCTGATTGAACCATCAGCTTCAATTTTCCTTTTGAAAATCCATTTGCAAGTGACTAGCTTTCTGTCTGCAATTTTATCCACAAGGACCCAAGTCTTGTTCCTTGTGAGAGAGTCCATCTCCTCTTTCATTGTCTGCAGCCACTTCTCTTTATCCTTGCTTTTCATGGCCTCCTTATATGTGAGAGGCTCCTCAAGCTCCAATAAGAGCATAGAACACTGTTTCATATTAAGAAAATCGGCTTGGTAGCTTGCCAACTCTTCTTGTTCTATCTCTGGCCAACTGATAGCCACTGAGATCCTCACTCTCATCATGAGTAATATCAGGATCAACACCAGAAGCTCCAGTTGCTCCAGAAGCTGATTCCCCAGCCTCTGCATCAGAATCACCATCATCTTGAATCTGACCTTGCTTCTCTGCAGGCTCCATCTCAAACTAAGCACCATCACTAGCCATTATCTTTACTCCATCAGCATTAGCATCTCCCTTATTCAGGAAAGGCATGTCCCTCTCCAGAAATATCACATCTCTGCTAATGATCACTTTGTGATTGCCTGGCTCTTTGCACCACATCCTGTACCCCTTGACTCCCTTTTGATATCCCAGCATTACACACATTAATGCCCTGAAATCCAATTTTCCTTGCTTCACATGAGCAAACACTTTACAGCCAAAAATCTTCAGGTTGTCATAACTTGCATTCCTGCCATACCACCTATAATCTGGAGTATCACCATTGATGCTGCTAGATGGGCATTTGTTCATGAGATACACTGCAGTAGAAGCTGCTTCACCCCAGAATTTCTTCCCCAATCCAGAAGAAAACAACATACACCTTACTCTCTCAACAATAGTTATGTTAACTCTCTCAGCCACTCCATTTTGTTGAGGATTCATAGGAACTGTCCAATGCCTTTTGATGCCCCATTGCTTGCAGAATTCATCAAAGGCCTTGGACACATATTCCAGTCCATTATCCGTTCTGAGACATCTTACTTTACACCCCTTTTCAAGCTATACTTCATCACACCATTTCTTGAATTTTGCAAGTGCTTCTGACTTCTCTTTCAAAATGTAAATACACGTTTTTCTTGAGAAATCATCAATCAAGATCATGTAATATCTTCCTCTCCCAATGGTATTCACAGAAGCATGTCTCCATAGGTCACTATGCACATAGTCCAATGGAGATGAAGAAGTATGTTTACTAGTGGGATAGGGCAATTTCTTGGCCTTGCCTCTGATGCAGTCTTGACAAGGATGGACTTCCTCTGACTCATCAGCTGAGATCACCTGCTTCTTGACAAGCTCTTTGATGCGTCCTATTGCAGGATGGCCAAGCCTTTCATCCCACACTTTCAAGTTGGGGAGCTTCACAAGATTCAGCTGATCACCACCTCTCTGAACCTTGATTATTGAAGCATAGAGATAGTATAAGCTTCCTCTCATCTCAACTGTCATAATCACATCATTCCCTTTCTTGACTTGCATTTTTCCTTCCCTGGACAAGAATGAGTAGCCCTTTTGCTCCAATGATCCCAAAGATACCATGTTCCTTTTGACCTCTGGTGTGAACCTAACATCACTGAGAATCTTGATTGACTGATCTTGCATCTTGAGTCTTATTGACCCTATGCCCTTCACACTGCACACTTGATTGTTACCAAGGGTGACAGTGCCAGTTGAATCCAGTAGGCTTTCGAACCAATCATGGTTGGGGCAGATATAGAAGCTGCAACCACTGTCCATTATCCAAGAAGCACCATCAATTGTCTCCATTACATTCATGACCTCCACTGCATCATTTGACTCAACACAGTCAGAGGTGCTTGCACCTTGATTGCCTTGTGTAGCTTGCTTCTTCTTCCAGCCAAAACATTCTTTCATGAGGTGGCCAGGCTTATTACACCAATAGCACACCTTACTCTCTTTTTTATCATTCCAAGACTGCTTAGTTGGTTCAAACTTCTTCTTGAACGGTTTCTTGCCCTTTGATCCTCTGATGTTCAGGCTCTGAGATGCAGAATCCACATGCTTCACTCCAGAGGATTGCAGCTCTTTAGCTCTGAAAGCAGATTGAACTTCCAAGAGTGTGATTGACCCCTCCCTTCGATACATGATGGCATCTCTTAGTTGATCATAGGATTTAGGGAGAGCATTGAGTAGAAGTATTGCCTTATCTTCATCGCCAATTGTTACATCGATGTTTTCAAGATCATCAATCGCTTTGTTGAAGTCTTCAAGCTTCTTCATTACTGCCTTCTCTTCCAAGAACTTATAAGAATAGAGCATCTGCTTCATATATAATCGATTGGCTAGAGACTTTGTAAGATATAAGTTCTCCAATTCCGGCCCCCCGTCTTCTCCTTCGCGACCTCTCTGAGCACTTTATCGCTCAAGCACAGAACCACCACGCTGTGAGCTCTGGCCAGAATATCAGCTCGCTTGATAACCGCCTTCTCATCAAGATCGGTCTCATCTTCCTCTTTCTCTTCACCAAGCGCCGCCGATAGCCCTTGTTGAATGAGCATCGCGCGCATCTTCATCCGCCATAGACCGAAGTCGTTTTTGCCGGTGAACTTCTCTGCTTCCAACCTCGCCGCCATCTTTACCGCGGATTCGATTCCAAAGATCAAGCCGCAATTCGATCCGATTGCTTGCGCTTCCCACAGACGACGCCAATTGTTAACTTCTTTGGAATTCGAATGTTGAAACTTGAAGATGAGTTTTGAGAGAAATAAATCTTGAATTGAGCTGAATTGAATTACAAACTGCTACTTGACTACCACTATTTAAAAGAACGAAGAAGACAAAAAACTGCCCAACTAACTTGATCAACTTACTTTGATGTAACGGCTTACATTCAACCTAATCTAACGGACTACAAAACAACGGCCCAGATTTAACTAGCCGTTAAATCTTCTTCTTCATCACAAATTTCTTCAAGTACGAAATCTGCATGGAATGACTTGATCAAGATGCGGGAGTGACTTGATCAGTTTTGCTTGGGTTGACTTGATCAAGTTGCTTGAGTGACTTGATCAAGCCGCTGCTCACCATGACTTGATCAATCTACAATATAGAAAGAAAAAGTGTGTTAGTGGAAATGAATTACAAAATGAAATATCTTTAATTTGCTAGAAAACAAAATGGTATTTTATAGACTAAAGGCCCATTTTGATCCTTAACATATTGCGATTTTATGATTTTGGTCCAAAATATTATCTTTTGAATTATTCGGTCCCTCACAAATAAAAACGGTCACATTTGGTCTGAATTTGACGGAACTGTTAAAATTTAATGGTCAACGAATCTTAATTCAATTTTGACCGGATTAAGTTAATAATTATGTTCATGGAGCAGGATTCCAGCGCGCAGACGGGCGCGACGCTATTCCTGGCGGCGGCGTTTGAAGGATCGAGGAGTCCTGACCCCGTGAGCTTGAGGAGGCTGCTACCGAGGATCGAGAAGCTGGCGATGAGTGACTGTTTCAAGGCGAAGCCGGCGCTTCTGGCGCTGGTGGGGAGTGTTGTTGCGGTGGAGGGAGTGCTGCGTGTCGGCGTTTGCTCAATTTGTTGGTGGATTTCCTTAGCAGTGATGACTTGGCCGCGAGAAGGACTCGCTCTCTGAGTATAAGGCATCGTGCTTGAAGACTTTTGAGGCCAAGAGATTTGATAAGGTCTCTGATTTTAAGCTGATTAAATTGATTGATTTCAATGACCTAAAATTTGGGTTAATTTGCTGAATCAATTGATTTTTAATAATGACCCAGAATTCAGTTTCTTAGCAATTAGATTTGTGATTGTGTGTGTTGATGAGTATGGATTGATCTGATCAGGTGAAGGCAGCAAGGGAGACGATGAATCAGATGACCTTCTCCACGGCGGCGATCTTCGCCAACGCCTCTGCAGTCGTGAACATAATTATTAACGAGATTATTAACTTAATTATTAAGTTAATCTGATCAAAATTGAATTAAGATTCGTTGACTGTTAAATTTTAACAGTTTCGTCAAATTAATGTGACCCGTTTTTATTTGTGAGAGATCAAATAATTCAAAAGATAATGTTTTGAACCAAAATCATAAAATCGCAATATGTTGACCAAAATAAGCCTGTAGTCTATTTTATATTTCTAGATAGTTAACTATTGCTACTATAAAATAGTATGAATGTTGAGAACGACAAAATGCAATTACATTGGTAAAATTATTTTCCTTTAAATAATAAATTGCGGTACGAATAATTTCTCGTGTAGCCGTGTATCTAAAATATTATCAATGTTGAGATTTTGTAAGTATCACAATTAGAATTATATAACTTCATTTTCCATTGAATCAAACCCGTGATACCTCCAATTATTGTAGTTGGATTTCCATTATAATCATATACTCTTTTACAATTTAAAATATTTGATCACGACTATCCATTGGTTAATGAATTCATGGAATACACATACTCCACATAATAGTACTCCTGTTTTTAGTTATTATATTCCACATAATAGTATTATTGTACATATCGCAATAAAAAACATTAATTTGAAATTTCATGATATTTATAAAATAATGATTTTTTTATTGAAAAAGACGAATATTAATATGTAAACTCGTGAACCAATCGGAGACGAAATTCTGATGGCCTCGTTTGCTAACAGATAATTCATTCTGATTGAGAAGTATGGGGTTTTAGGGTTGTCTACCACTACCAGTAACAGATTTACAAATAACACGAAACAGTGAGAGAGAATGGACCAAGAAGAGATCGATAAAGTGGTTCTCGCCTACCTGGACAAGAGGGGTTTCAAGCAAGCCGGCCTCGTTCTTCAGCAAGAGAAGCAGCAAAGCAGCAGCAATGCATCCTCCACTGCACAGATTGTTCCTGATATTGCTAAACAATTCCTCTCTTTCTCTGAGTACGAACTAAAATCCGCTCATATTTGCCCGCATTCTTCAATTTCCCTTACTCTTTGTTTGGTAGAGGATAGAAATTCAAATGTATTTCTCTGAGCTGGTCTTCAGCTCGAATACTACTACGAGAGTTTAACTGACGATTATTTTAATTAGATTCATCTCCTTTCATAGTATTAATACTAACAACTTGTGAGTGGTGATATTTTTTTTTTTGGAATTTATGAAAGTAAAATTGTAGAAGAGTGGCCAGCCTCGTTTAAGGGTGTTTGGTATTTGACAAGTTTGTGTATATCGTGATTTTCAGAATGGATGGACCTGCTCAGTACCAAGAAGGTTATAGCAAGCTACGGTCATGGGCTTATAGTTCTCTGGATCAGTACCAGGTGATTAGTGCTTCTGTTCTCATGCTTCTTATTGCGTTCTGCACTAGTAATCGTCTGTCAGCCTTGTGAAAAAGAATTCCTTCTGCTGCCTTGTACACATTGCAAGTGTCACTATTGAGCTGCTAATGTACCTTTATTTGCGCTCTGTCCAACTAACATTGCTTCTCTTGGTACTTAAAGGTTTTAAGTTATCTTCCTATGTCTAACAAATAACCTTCCCATCTATGGGTTTATTTTGTGCGATAATGATTCAGTATGTTTTTGAGATTCGTGGTTGGTATTCCTTTTCTAATACTAATACCGAATAAAAAGCATTGACTTGCATGAAATTGAAGAGAGAGTGAAGATGGGAAGGAAGGCATCATAGCTTCAAAGGAGTAAAAATGTGCTTTTAAAGTGTTGTTTAGAATAGGATTAAGAGTTGGGAATGATCCTGAGGCTATTTAAATGACAGGAAGTAGATATCTCAGTGTGAAGATTTTCTCATGTTGAAATTGTATCATCTGCCCTTTTGAAGATTCTCCCTTATATTGGTATGTGGTTGCCTTGTTAATTTTATTGCAGACGGCTTGTATTTTTTTTCCTGCAGGTTGCCATTCCCCTGTTTTGCTGTTATGGCTTAAATTTCCTATTCATGACTTCTGTTGTAATAAAGCTGTTGTTTGACAACAATTTTCAATTCATGCCGTTAATAACCAAAGGGTTGCGGCATGGTTATTCTGAACCCCGTAGTTGGATTAACTTTACTCTGTAACAATGCTTCCTATTGCCATGCAGCATGAGTTGGTTAGAGTTTTGTATCCAGTATTTATCCATGCATTTATGGATCTTGTGGCGAAAGGTCATATTCAAGAAGGTGAGATGCATAAGTTTCTAAAACATTATCAGTGCAACCTCTTGAAATCTTCGCTTGCTTTCCAGCTCAATCTTTTTTTAATAGCTTTCGAGGAGATCATGAAGTTATGCATATACGCGACCTTCAAAAGCTAGAAGGTGTTCTTTCTCCCTCACATCTGAAGGTCCATCACTTTCCTAGAATGATGACTCTAAGTTGATGCATTCAGGCACAACAATCTTAAAAATCTCATCTTATATGTAGGAAATGGAATTTGCACATTCTCTAAGACAGAAAAAAGTGGGCATCAAGATATGCCAAGTAATCTCTCACTATCTGTTTCTCTTGCGAATTCCTTTTAGTTCTACATACTAGAAACTAATGGATGCTCTAGTCATGAGTTATGCATATTCACATAAAAACTGTACTGGGCACATAAAAACATGCTTACCTTTTCCAATTTTCATTTCAGTACTCTTATGACCTACTTCTACAATACTTGCATAAATCTCAATCAATTACAATGCTTGGAATTGTCAACGAACACATCAACTTACAAGGTACAGTTCCCTCTTCTTCCTGGTTATTTATTATTTTCTTGTTGCTTTTAATCTGCTTTGACTTCCCTTTTGTGCATATCTTTTTCACGGGGAATCACAAGCTACAGTTTGGTCTGTCTGCAGTTTCTCCTGGACAACCAAACTCCATTGCTGATGATGCTGAATATGTCACATTTTTCGGAGGTGACCAGGATACTGCTAATTTGTTAAACCAGAAAGAAATTCACTGGGGGGTGAGTCAGCCGTAATCATAGGACTTTGTTTTTAGCAATTTTGCACTTTGTTCCCTTGATTTGAGTATGAAATCACATTATTCACTAAGTGAATGCTATAGATCTTCATGTTTGCGTTGTTTAGAATACTAAGAGAGAGATTTGGCTCGATACAGCTTTCATGTGGACTTATTATGCAAGCGGTGGCATCATTATGCAAGCGGTGTGATGCCATGATAGCTAATTATACTTCTTTATGAATAGACAAACCTCTAATTGTTTTTGGTTTTAGCATGTATTGATGATCATGGAACAAGGACTAGTCTGTTGAGTGTTGATTCCCACTTGATACTAATTTTATTACTCACTTCACTTAATGCTTTTTAATTATTTTAATGCATGTAGTTATAAAATTTTAAGATGCAATCAAACTAGTGGCTTGTTCTCAAGCGCCTGTTTGTAGTTGTAGCTCTTCCTATATGAAGTCGGGTGTGTTCATGCAGGATCTTACTTATCAATAGTTCAAGCTGTTGCTCCGTTGTGTTGGTAGTGTAAGAATGAAAACTTTACCTTTCTCTATATGCTGGACTTTCAGTTATTTCTCCTTTATTGCTTATACTAGAGCATATGTTAGCTAGAAGAGTATTTTCTTATCTTGGCATTCTTATGCTATATAAATGTGATAGTTGCTTGAAGATTCTCTGGAAGAAAGGTTGGAAAAGATTGGTGCTCCTAGTATGGATTCCGAAATGGCAGATGGTGAAGCGAGAGAAGGTGAACTGGAAGAAAATAAGGTTGTTTACTTGTATAGAGATTTTCACAGTTCTCTCTCAAACTGTACTACTGGCGGAAGTAACCTTCTCTTTTCCTTTTTCGTCTAGCTGACCAATATTTTCTACAATTCATTTCCAGAAAAGATCTGATGTCAAGCAAGGCACTACAACAAAAAAGTTGAAAAAGGATAAGGTTGCTGGTGCTACAGCAAAAGCTCATCGTTCAGATAGTGTTACTGCACCATGTGTAAAACCTGAGCTAGCACAGCCAGTAATGTATATCTGAAATGACCTTGTCAAGTTGTGTTTAATGATTAATTCTTAAATGCATTTTCTGTTTCATGGTCGATAGTAGCTTAATCATTCTAGGGAGCATATTAATTTGGACAGTTGCTACTCCTGACCTCTCAATTTGTCTATTTAATGCCAAGTTGCTAAAACAGTGTTTATAATAGTATAAATCTGGAATTCCTTGGTTCTTTGCGATCCATGAGATTATGTTTTATGGATGTATATAATGTTACTTTTGATGCGAGTACTGGTGATCTATTCTGTCTCAACTCAATTAGATTATGAGATTATGCAATGCTCCAGTGACAGGCATGTGAGATAATACTAAAAACATGTTGCAAGTTCAACTTACAAGGTTCTATAGATATCATAATACCTGAAGTTTCTTGTTGGAGACTGTGGTATATATGATCATGTTGCTTATAGAGTTTGTTTTAGTATACCCTACTTAAACAGAACTGATTAGCGACTTCGGCGATTAATCAATTTACCATGTTGAGTTGAAGGGTGGGGGGTGTTAGATGATCAGCTTCCAATGTTGAGTTAAAGGATAAGGAGGATGTTGTGGTAGAAGCACTAGCATGTTTTAAGTGTTGTGATTCAGGGGTTAAGATTAGATGTTTATTGCTACAGTGGTATATATATTTGCTTTTTATTTTCTCTCCCCTTTGGAAAGAAGAGGGAAGGGGCTAGATGATTGACTGGTTTTGTTGGTTTATTGTCTGCCTGGAGTTATTTTGAACTGTTTTATAATCAACTAATTGCTTCCACTATTGAAATGATCGTGAAGTTGTACATATTCCTATCTCTTTCTGTAAATGATTCATGTGATGGAATGATATTAACTTATTTTAAGTGAATCTGCTAGCTAATTTGGGTAAATAATTTGGACTAATCACTAATACTTGTTTTCTGTACATTTAGACCACTAGAGGTGGAACATTCTATTCTTGAAGATTTGAGGAACCGTGTGCAGTTGAGTAGCATGGCATTGCCTTCCATTAGCTTATACACTTTTATCAACACTCACGACAGGTATGCTTTTCATAAAGAAATAACTATTAATTGTCTGGCAGTCTATGCATATCAGAATCACGGTGATAAATGGAACTGTTCTGCAGCTTGAATTGTGCTTCAATATCTCATGATGGGTCAATGGTGGCCGGTGGATTTTCAGACTCATCATTGAAGGTTTCTTATTGTTCTATGTACTCTATTTTCATAATTAATTGTCTTTGCTCATTGATGTGCTAATCAAAGTTCAATGGACAGGTTTGGGACATGGCAAAGCTTGGGCAACAGAATGTAACCTGTAAGTTGATTTTTTTTGTTCTCTCCACCTTTAACTAAGGGTCAATTACACTTTCACACCCAAAGTATGTCTCAGTTTTTAAGAAATGGAACACACTTTAGACTTTGACGTATTAGTACCATCCACTACATGTATCCTGTTTTCAAATCTAGACTGGGTTGAATTTTCCAGTACCGTATACTCGCATTTGCAGTCTGAACTTCATGTGGAATATATTATTATATATAATATGTGGAAGGATCCTTACTAGCTAGATCCAAGTCACTATTTTCTAACTTGTTCAAATTTCTCAAGGGTGTCAAACTGCCAAAGCAACTATCCGGTATTGGAAAAGTTCACTCGCTCTAGATGTGAATGCGGAATACATTTATTGGGTACTACTATGTTAAAGTCGAGAGTATGTTATACTCCCTCCAGCCAATAATAATTTGCTCACTGTTTATGTGCAAGAGGTTTAGTAAAAGTTGGGTGGTGTTGATTTTAAGCGGAGAAGGGGTCCCATTTTTTATTATAGGGGTAAGTGGAGAAGGGTCCCACTTATGTAGTTAAAGGATAAAGGACGTGGCCCATTCTTGGTTTTGTTGTACATAAGTTTAAAAAATAGAGTAAAAATATAAGGGGAGTTTCTAACAAAGGAATGAGCAGACTCCTGTGCGGCGGACTAAAATGGAAAATTGAGCACTCTTGTGGTACAGAGGGAGTACTTTCTTAAATTAGCCAAATTGGGTTGTAAAAATGCTATCAACCCATTAAAATTCTTTTGTGCCTTTATGTTCTACTTTTAATATCTGATGAATTTATCATAGGCAAGATTTTGTTTCAGTGTAGGTCCTCCTGTAGGAGGACTTCCATTCATAAAAAAAGCTATAATTTAGTGATTAGTGGGTCTTATCCCCTGTCAAATTTCAGACTTTTAGTTGCTTAATGCTGATCTTATCCCCCATTCAATCTTTATATGCAGTTTTTGTCATGCATATAAATAAGTTTGATCTGAACAGTCTTGTCATTCGGATTCTAAAGAAACTTTTGGCAAAGATTCTTGATGTTATCTTGAAGTAATGTATGTGATTTTCATGCCTTATTTTACCAAGTGGTTTGTATATAGGAGTCCTTTTTTTTGCGGCCAAAACATAATTTTTGTGTTTATCAATGTAAGTTGATGATGACTCTAGAATGCCAGCTCCCTCGCAGGGTGAAAATGATTTGGCTGCCAATGAGCCTAGCTCAACTGCTGGGGGAAGAAATTACACATTATTCCGAGGTCATGCCGGACCAGTGCATTCTGCCACTTTTAGTCCGTTTGGGGATTTCATTCTGTCTTCTTCATCAGATTCTACAAGTAAGTTATAGTTCACAATTATTCTTTTTTTGCTCCTCTACTGGTTTCCATAAGCAATCAATGGCATGTGATTGCAGTTCGACTATGGAGCTCAAAACTGAATGCAAATCTTGTCTGCTACAAGGGTCATAATTACCCTGTATGGGATGTACAGGTAGGAGTAAAAGCTTATAGCTCCAATTATTATGAGTTTTGGCAACCTGCTCTTCTCCTATTCCTTTAGCCTAGCAGTAAATTTCAAGTCCTCTCCCATGCACTTTGTTGGATAAACAGACAAGAATATTTTCATTTTCTATATAAATTTTGTTATGCATGCCTGGACTAATGTATCTGTGATAATCTCATGCAGTTTAGTCCACTTGGCCAGTATTTTGCTAGTGCTTCACATGATCGCACAGTAAGGATCTGGTCGATGGACAGAATACAGCCTCTAAGGATTATGGCAGGTCATTTATCTGATGTAGATGTAAGTATCTTATTGGGGTGGCTATTGATACTTATTCTACAATATGATCTTCAGTACCTTCTTTGGTTTCCATCTTTCAGTGTGTGCAATGGCATGCAAATTGCAACTATCTTGCTACCGGATCTAGTGACAAAACAGTGCGCCTATGGGATGTCCAGAGTGGCGAGTGTGTTAGAATATTCATAGGTCACAGAAGTATGATCTTAAGTTTGGCAATGTCACCCGATGGTCGCTATATGGCATCTGGCGATGAAGATGGTACAATAATGATGTGGGATCTTGCATCTGGACGCTGCCTTGCCCCATTCGTCGGCCATGGCTCTTGCATTTGGTCACTGGCTTTCAGGTAGAGTGCACTTCTCCTGCATTTTCTACTCAAATCTTTAAGGTCTTGTGTCGACTAGAAGACGACTTTTCAGTCTTTCAACTAGAAGACGGCTTTTCAGTCTTTCAATTGTGAACTACTTTCCTTTCAGCTGTGAAGGTTCGCTTCTAGCTTCCGGTTCTGCTGACTGCACTGTGAAGATATGGGATGTAGCTACAAGCTCAAGAGTGCCAAAATCAGATGAGAAGTAAGTTTAACTAGAAGATATGTACTTTTTTCATCATTATGGCTTCATAATTGGGTCTTCATCCTCAGCGGCGGCAAAAATGGGAACACAAGCAGACCGAGATCGCTGAAAACCTTGCTCACCAAATCTACTCCTGTCTACGCTCTGCAGGTAAACCCATCACTTCACCTTTAATCCTTCACTCCGTTTAACTGAATCAAGTCTATTGCTTTTGGTGACTGCTTGCTTTAACAGTTCTCCAGAAGAAACCTTTTATTTGCTGCCGGCGCTCTCTCAAAGCAGTTGTAGATCAATTATGTGGTGCCTCGAGTTTGGAAGCTAAGCTCTTCAACTTACTATGCTACCTGTGAAACGACTACTCTTTTCCATCTTGCTTTGATGACTTATCTATTTCATTCGTCCAATCTTTTTCTATATGGTGTAGAACTAGTTTTATGAGGTATATTGGTTGTATTCTTATTTCTTAGCTCGTTTTATGATATGTAGCTGTATTTTGTTGCCTGAACCTATATTTTTGGAGGAAGGGCTTTGTCAAATAGAAATATGCTAGTGCCAAATAGTTCAAGCTTCCATAAAATCTAAACTAAGTAAAATTTATGTCAAATCATCTCTCTCTGCCTTTCTTAATTAAATAAGACTTCCTTATTTTTCTTCCTTCATCTTCCTCTCTCTTTCATTTCCTATTTTTGTTCCTTCCTTATTTCTTTTTTTTGTACAATGTAAAATTAAAGTAAGAGGAAAAACTAATAGTAATGTCTAAGATAATTCACAGATTAAAATTGACTAAGTGGGACTATTCAATTTTAATCGAAATGATACTTTGTCTTGTTTATTAATACACAAGGAGCCAAGAAGATAGAAGCAAACACCATGATTAACACAAAAAAGAGTTAACATATAAAATTAAATTATTCCTTTAAATCAAATTGGTTTATAAATTATAATGCACTTACCAACAAAAGCATGTCAAGCTTCATCCAAAGGTAGTTGAAATTGATATTTATCTTCAATATATTTTTGAATAAGAGAGAGAAGATTAGGAACAAAACTCAATATAGCATGGAATTCATAACATTAGATGAGAAAATGAAGCTTACTCCGGGAAAACTCGTTTGAGACGCCGCATACAAAACATGTTGGATAAGTCGTAAGGCGTCGGTGAGGGATTACGAAGATCATCAAAAGCTAACGAAGAGGTTCCTTGCAATCTTGAAATACTAACACAAGCCACAATATTCAATTTAAAGATCAAAAGCTTTTTCATTTCACGAGCTAAAGAACTGAAAAATTCGCACAAACAGAAAAACATAGTGTTAATAGAAGCTACGTTCATGCCACGAGTGAACTCCAACCCAGCGATCACCACACCACCATTTTACCTGTATCGAGAAAGTTTGTAGGACTTTGAGTAAATTAGTATTAGCCAAAAAAGGAAATAGGCACATTCTTTATCGTGTCATTGCCCACTACAACATTTTTCTTCTTTTGCCTAAAATGCTTGACCTTGACCTTGACCTTGATAACTATATACCTCTCCACCAATTTTCATACGTGTATCCATGTCATCGGTTGTAAAAGTATCCACTTTCCATGATATTACATACTTGTATTATTGCAAGTTGCAACATCGTATCAACATTCAAATTACCAAATATTCGATTTCGAGCCACTACCCTCCATTATAGTAGGTACGTCTTTCCTAATAATGTTAATTATTGCCACGAAGTTTGATACAAGAATTAATATGAGATTAATTCTTATTCGAGAAATTATTTGTAGAGAGTAGGATAAAGATGTGAATAAGATAGAAAATCTCTAGTCAAGGCGTTACACATCAAAGATAGAGAGAGAATGGAGTTAATAATTTAATTCTTCATTCTTCTTAATAATATTTAAAAAATTCCAATGTATTTATAATATGTGTGACACAAAAAAGATTTCATATAAACTAAGAAAGAAAATCAAATCACGAGATTAACATCAGAAAACCAAGCAACTGGAGGGAAGCTTGACAACACGACGGACATGGCGAATTAAAAGTAAATCAATTGGAGGATGAGAACTTAATGAAAGCACCAATTTGATAGAAATTAATATAAGATTAATTCCTATTGAGAAATTATTTGAAGAAAGTAGGAGGAAAGATGAGAACCAGATAGAAAATCCCAGGTTGAGGTGCTAGGGAGGCGTTTCACACAAGAGAGAGAATGAGATTAATAATTTAATTCTTCATTCTTCTTAATATTATTAAAAGACTCCACACATATTTATAGTATACTCATTCCGTCCCACAAAACTATGCATTCTTTTCTTTTTAATCCGTTCTATAAGAATATACATTTTTTTTTAATTTTTGAACTATGTTCTCTCTAATGAGGTGAGACTCATTCTCCACTAACAATACTTTATTTACTTTTTCTCTCTTACTCTCTCTTATTTTACCAATTTTGCATTAAAACTCGTACCGAACCCAAATTGCATATTTTTTTGGGTTGGAGGAAGTATGTAATACAAAAAATCTCCTAAAACTAGGGAAGCAAATAAAATTTTAACCATTACGGAAAGTAAATCAATCGTAACAAGTAAACAATAAAACATAAAATAAGCTACATAAATATACGGAGTGATTATCAGTTTCCTTTCAAAATAAAGTAAAAGTCTTAGGTCTCTATACTTATTTTAACTAAAGCAAACACTGCTAATAAAACTTTTCATAGTTTATGATTATTTTCAGGTTAATAGTGTATAAAGTTGGTGAAAGTACAGTGGCAATGCTAAAGTAATCGCAACCGAAAAGTGATGTCTCCTAAAGCATTTGCAATGTCACTAATTTGATCTAATTATTATTTCTCCTCTGATCACGTAAAAATTACTTAGCCGCCGGCCTTAAAAGTAATTGCTTTGCGTCTAAACTAAGACAATATTTAATATTTATGGAATGGTTACAACAAAACTTGGTCGTTCCGGTTCCGGAAAAGTAAAACTCGGAAAGAAATTTCGAGGTTACAGTGTTGAACTTAATTGATGGTGTATGTACAAAAGCAAACAGTTTTTACTCGGCTTTTTTTTTTTACCAATTTTCAGTGTTTTTCTTTCTTGTTTTTGCGATGTGGGCCAAAATTAGTGGTTAACCATTGGTTTCATGTTTCGAAAACATTGGAACCGTAGAATTGATAAGTTGGTTTTGATTGTGCTGCCAAGACCAGTTACGATATACAAAAAAATGGAACACGCGGTCATATTTCAAATCAAACAGACAATTCTAATCTACCATGCATCACTAGTAGTTTGCGATAGGTGGACATTGTGTGATAATGAGAATGTCGCAAGATCCCCGCCTTGACTGTTGGGTCCCCGGTGGTGTACACCCGAACTCCACATTAGTATGATATTGTCCGCTTTGGGCAAAGCCCTCACGGTTTTGCTCTTGGGGTACTCCCCAAAAGGCCCCATACTAATGGAGTTGGGGTAGCCCATTTATATGCTTGCAACTCTTGCCATTCTCCAATATGAGATATGGTTTGCTTCACCACATTCCTCCCCTCAAACCAAGACCACCAGACCAAGACCACATGTCTGTGCCCCAATGTTACAGGTCACCAGGTCACCACAAGTCTTGGTCGAGCTCACACAGAGACATCGGAGAACTTGCAAGCGCAACCCACCAAACCTTGAGCCACACAGGCCCAGCCCCTGAACCAAGGCTCTGATACCACTGTTAACCACATTAGCATAGACACCAGCACATGTAAGAGGCTAAGTAGTACAAACATATAAGCCACGTTTCTTTTTGGCCTTAAAGAGACACAATGATCCTCTGCAAATTTTCATGCACCCCTCCCCCATTTCCCCCCCATACCAGCAGCTTCTAAGGCAGTGCAAGACATCAAATTGTAGCAAAGATCAGGAACATATCTTACATTTTTCAGGCTGAGCACAAAACCATTATCAAACTTTAAACACACAGTGCCAATTCCATGAATCTCACATTTTTTATCATCAGCCATTGACACATAAGTATTACTAACAGGTTTTAGCTCAGATAAAACCTCCTTAAAAGGACTAACATCATATGTACATCCTGAATCACAAAGCCAATCATTTGAAGTAAAAGGGCACATAGGAGAGGCATTAACATACATCAGATCATGCACCATGAAAACACATTCATTATCAATGGCCACATTGACAAGATTTTCAAGCTGGGTGACATTATTGGGGGTTTTCTTCCTTTTAGGCTTAGTGCATTCCTTTTTATAGTGTCCTACTTCCCCATAATTAAAATATTTTCTCAAAGATTTAGGATCCATGCTATTGGACATAGATCTATGCTTTTTCTTTGAATTTGAGTTGAAACCTGATCCATTATTAGAGTCTTTAACCCCTCTAGTTTGAGATCTTCCTCTAACATTTAGAGACCTTTCCCTTAATTTCAATTCTTTAGATTTTAAGGAGCTTACAATTAAATCCAGAGGGGCAGAATCCATGCCATACTTAATGGCAACTTTAACATCACTATAGGAGTCAGGTATGCCATTCATTAGGGCTATACTTGTGTATTCATCTATAGTTTTATCACCAGATCTTTTAATATCTTGCACAAGCTTCTGAAATCTATCAATGTTATCATCTATGTCTTTAGTCAAATCAAGCTTAAATTTAAACAATTTCTCAAGCAGATACATCCTAGAAGACATAGAAGTTTCAGTATAAAGAGTGTTAAGATTTTTCCACATTTCAGAAGCAGATTCAATATGATCAACTTTCCTAATCACAGAATCAGATAGATTTAACACAATAGTGGCTCTAGCCAACTCATTCATCTCATCAATTTTATCTTGAGCAGTATCATCAGGTAAGGAGCCATCCACAACCTTAAACACTTTTTGCTGAATCAGAACACATTTCATTTTCTGTTTCCAGATCATAAAACCATTTTTACCATTGAAAGGGATCAGGCCAACAGGCTGGGCCATTTTTGAAACAAATTTTGCAAGAGCACAGGTAGCAAGACAAACACACAGAGCCTTACACACCTTAGAACAGATAGACATAGACAAAACACACCAGGAACACTTCAAGAAACCAAAACACACAGGAGTTCAGATCCCAAATCCTTGACTGTCATGAGCAATACTTTCCAAGGCTATCCCAGCTCGCAATCACTCACTAGTGGAGGGCGCAGGGGGTCACTTGGCAGTATATGAGCTTGGTGACCAAGTAATGAGAGATCAAGAAACAACACAGAGTAAACAAAATCCAACAGAAGCAAGTTCACAGATAAAGGCACAGAAGTATCCTAAGCCTTTGCCAAAGGCTATCTACCAGCAATAAAAAACCCAAACCTATGATGGCACTACAACATAAATGAAAATATACCAGCGGGTTTCAGCCAATTTACCAGAGTGAATCCCCTCTCGAAGGAGGATTCCACTTGCCCACCTCCTTAAGCGACTTGGCGTGCCGATCTAGTCCCCCCGTGGCTCTGATACCACTGTTGGGTCCCCGGTGGTACACACCCGAACTCCACATTAGTATGATATTGTTCGCTTTGGACAAAGCCCTCACGGTTTTGCTCTTGGGGTACTCCCCAAAAGGCCTAATACTAATGGAGTTGGGGTAACCCATTTATATGATTGCAACTCTTGTCCATTCTCGGATGTGGGATATGATTTGCTTCACCACATTAATCAAATTTTGGTCGGGAAGTTTGTCATTACCTAGGAGGGTCGTTTTCCGTTACGAAATCTGGGAATCTTGTTGTAATATAGTACACTACTGATAGACAAAGATGTAATAAAATTACTTAGAAGGTTATAATATAAATTATTTTGATATATAAAGACTTGGAAATTGGAATTACCGTCGTGCCACATTATTAATTTAGAGTTGCTACTTAATTTAAAGTTATAATAGAAATTACTAGTTATGTAACTACTCTCAAACAATATAGTGTATGTGTAGCAAATAAAAAGTTAGTTCTACAGATAATACAATAAAAAAGTATATATACGAAAGGTTTTGAGTTAAAAGTTAAAAATGATCATTTCCTTTACATCTTAAGTTAACATTATTATATACTATAATTTATACTCCATTTCATGGCTGTATGCGATGACATAGCATGTGATAAATTGAACATCCATCACCTGTACACATGTTTAAGATCATTATCCGATTAATTATCAAAATAATATAAAAAGGTTTACTGGTAAAACCCCGTTGTCGTGTTACAGTTAATTGCACACATACTCATATTTTTCGATGATCCGTTTTGATTGATTTTAGATGGGCAATCCAATTTTAAGCATAAGAGCATCCACAGCGGAGAGCACACTGCTGTCCGTCCGTGCCAGCGGCACGGCATCGCTGTCCGCCGCTGGCACGGCGCTGCTCTTAGCTAAGAGCACGTCCATGCCAGAGAGTCTCTTTTTTTTTTAAATCGAAAATAATACCAAAAAATAAAAATATATATATTTTTGGATTCTAAAAAATATACAGATTTTATTACCATTTTTTATGATTTTTTTAAAATATTTTTTTTAACAAATTTAATCCCAAGATCATCTATAAACACACTCATTCATCATCCATTTGAGCGAAATCCGGCCACAAGTAGTGGGTTTTTTTATTTTTATGAATTTAATTATGTAATTTTTAATTTTTAGGATTTAAATTATGTAATTTTTAATTTTTAAGACTTTAGTTATGAAAATTTTAATTTTTAAGATTTTTATTATGTAGTTTTTAATTTTTTTTTGTAGTTTGTAATATTATTTCAGTTATTTTTAATGCATTTTAATATTGTGGAAATGTTTTTATTTAAATTGAATAATAGAATGGTGGGACCCTTGAGCATGTCCTTGCGGAAGAGCACGGATGTGGGTGTTGTACTCTTGCCTAAGAGCAGGGAGTAAAAGTGGGTCCGAGCCCACATCCGTGCTCGTTGGTAAGAGTACGGATGTGGATGCTCTAATGACGGCTGTTTGCCAGGAAATTAATATTGTTGGTAAATGGTATAATTATAATTCACGGAAATATAATATAAATATAGTACCTCATATTCTTCTTATTCTCATGATTATAAAGTTGATTGTCAAATTTTAATTTCAGACAATTGGTTGTTGGCTGAAGAGGGTAGATGATACCCTTTTAATCTAGTCTTCTTTCGTCCACCTATTTGAATTTGAATAATGTGTTAATGTTTATCAACGTAGTACAATCATAGTATTATTTGTGAGTGTATAAATGTGCACACGAATGTGTATTTTTTTGTTTACTCCATTTATCCGCGATTAAGAGTTCCGTTTTTCCATTCTGGTCCGTCCATGAACATGAGTCTCGATTCATTTTTAATATAAATGATAGTAGATCTCACACTTTATTAACTCATTTCACTCACATTCCTTTTAAAACTAGCAGTACTCCATTTGCTACACAATAAATATTACTCCTATTGGCACATAATATTAATTAGATGAATGAATATGATATTTGGATCTAAAATCTTACGTTAAAACTCATAAAATATTTGCTTACAGATATTCAATATAACAAGAAAATTAATTAAGAATTAAACAGTGTTTAAAATAAGAAAATTTATACTATGATATATAGTATAAATTCTAAATTAGGCTATTGGCCCTTAAAATCATATATTTTGGTCTACTTATTTTTTATAAATTAAAATTTTAATCAGAAAAATTATGAACTTATTTCTTATAAAGAATTTTCCAATGAGATAGAACAAAACTAATTTTTGGAATTTCACTCCAAAGTTTAAATCCATAAATTTTACAATCAAATTTTAAATTTAATAAAATTTCAAAGTTCCAATTAAATACTCAAAAGATAGGATAGGAGTACTATTTTTGGAACGACGTAATTTTGATTTACCGTGTGGACATTCAAACACAGGTGGGCCCCGCCTCACAGCTGCTCTGACTCTTTTCTCTCTCTTTGGTTTCTTTATTTCTGAATATCTTCCACTTAGAATTCACCGCGCTCGCCCTTTATATAATTGGCAACGCCTCAGTAAAATATCTTTACGTAATTTTAGCTGCTAGTATCTTTTTTCTATTTATCTCCCAATAATTAGACGACGCCGGCGATGGGGAATTGCTGTTCCGACGTGGCCGGCGGGCAGACGGCGGTCGGAGGCACCAACTCTACCGTAGCAGCTAACGCTTCTAACGAAGCAGTTGATGCCTTCTTCAAGTCTCGCGGCTACAATGGTCTTTACTCTCAGATCGAGGTCCGTGCCAAATGTTTGCACCCAGGATATGTGTATTCAATCGGTTGTGTGTTCGGCATTTGCTTGCTGAACTGTCTTTTTGACTTTTTTTTGGGTAGAGTTTGCTATTTTTATTTATGTGTGTGTTTGTTTAGGTTTTGATGTTGCATAGGTAATTGGAATTGGATTACTGCAATTGGAAATGTTGGCTAACTTGTTTTCCGCGTTGTGATTTCGTACGGAGACATATAGTTTGGTATTCGCGTATTAGGGAAAATTATTGGGGAGATTGAGTAATTGAACGTGTTTGTAGTTCTACCCTAATACGAGGAATGAAGTATGAATTTGTAAAAATAGCCAAAATGGATGAGAGTTAGATTACAGGATGGGGTTGTATCAGGAACACTGGCATAGCAATTAGTAGCTGAAGGTGGATTTTAGGTGTTGTTGATAACATATGCATAGTGCATACCGTGACTGATCCCAATGTTCCTTGGAGGCACGGGAGAGTTTGCAATGCTCAAGTATCATAGGACATGTTTCTGCAGAAGTTCCTAAGATAAGTAATGCTACAAACTACTAGTACAGGAAATTAGTTAGGGTAGTCCATAATGGAAGTATTCGTTTGGGGGTGAGGGGTTGGCAAGACCAATAGGGAACCTGCTGAGAAATGGTGCTTCAATATGAAATGTTTTTTATAAGGTCCATACCTGGAAATTCATACATTGAAATGTTCGGTAGTATATATTGTATCGGATCCCCATATGCATAAAATTTTGAATCAAATTGGGCCCGGATAGGCATCTGAGCTCTTCTCTAAGGCCGTCTCTCAGAATAAATCTGCATATAGTTTGCATGTGGCTACTATGAATAAAATCTCACTGTCAACACATTAGAAAGTGATCAGGGTTTTAAATAGCCACTCTTGCAGTCTTGCTTGCTGTTAATGTATGTAATATTGTAGTGGGATGTAAACATATATTTTCCTTGCACATACAATCTTCTTGTGTTCCGAGTACAATTAACTCACTACTTTGGATTTTACTTTCTTAAACACACTGTCCCTTAGGTAACCTGGAAACTGGATCAGCTTCATGACTTCTTGCCTTTTCATTTAGCAATTTTGTTAACATGTCCTGTTTTCTGCTGTTGATGCTCCATATGTTGCAACGTATGACTTCTTGTCTGGATCATCTTTATGACTTCTTGCCTTTTCACTTGTATTGCTGTAATATGTTTCATTGGTGATTTATCAAGCTTCTGATCAAACTTAAATATTTTGCAGCTCTCTCTCTCTGCAACAGACTTACGTGATCGGGATGTGCTCTCCAAGGTTTGTTTTTTACTTTATCAGAAAAAAGAACTATCTCAGCTATATTCACTTCTTGGTTTAGAATACCATATCATCTTCTGAATGCTTCTTCTTTTCTTTTCTTGCTGATGTGTTCACGGTCTATGCATGTCTGTTTACCTTTATAAGCTTCAATGTGTTGATTTTGATTTTAGAACTGGCATGTTTTTTTAGCATTGTAACTTAAGGACTCGTTTGGTTTTATAGATGGGAATAAACAAGATAATATGGGATAGAATTTTCGGGCGAGATGTAGATAATGTAAATTTTAAGGCATATAAAGTATTGTTTGGTTATGAGATATTATTCAAGTTTGTGTTCCCACTTTAGTTTGCCCTCCAAAGTGTTCCCCTTCCACTTTTGGTTACTACCCACCACTAACCCTTTATATTATACTCTCACTATATCAACTTATTCAGAACAAACCATGCATGGCCCACAATGCCACAACTCATCTACACACTAAACTAAAATATACAGTACTACAATACAGTGCATTATACCCTATAATAAATGAGGGCCCCCTTTTCCACTCATCCACACACTTACCTAATATTTAGTAAAACCCGTACTGCAAATTTATGGGAACACTTGGGACTGAGGGAGCATTTCCTCATATTTTACATGTTGATGAACATTTTTACACTACACCAGACCTTAACTACTGAGATCGGTCACTGCAATGATATACTACTACTTGTTTATGTTTTATTATTTGTATTATAAAATTACACTCACATAGACATGCAATGTACAAAATTAATTTAAAGGTAAAATTGTAGATATATACAAGGAAAATTCTATCACATCTTGTTACAAAAAAAGCATGAGCTTTTTCTAGACTTCTTTGTTTGTTGTATCCAGTTTCTTTGGATAATGATGTACCTCGTTTTTTTTACACCTGTTATTCTTGAATTTGGTTACTAGAGTTGGTGAGGGGTATGATGCTGGTTGGATAAATTTAATGGATTCACCTTGACACCCTCACCCTCCACTGACTATCATTGTATAATTTTAGAGTGATCCTATGGCGGTTCTGTATATCAAAGGAAGTGATGGTTCGCTACGAGAGCTTGGTCGGACAGAAGTAGTTCTGAATTCATTGTGCCCCAAATGGATTAATAAATTTACTGTTACCTACCAATTCGAAATGGTGCAGAATTTGGTGTGAGTTTTATTGTGAATGTAGTTTTTATACCCAATAATTTTTATGATTTGGTATTATGCATCTCAAGAGCTTCCTCTGCTGCAGGTTACGTGTCTATGATGTTGACACTCAGTTTCATGGCATGGATGTGAAGGTAGACTGAATTCCTTAATTAATTTTTTTCTGTTACAAAGAGTAGAAATTTAACTGAATGTCCGACAATACTTTATTATATTTCATTAACGTCACATCATATTTTGATGTCCTCGCTATGTTATCTTCATTGCCTATTTCATAAGAACAAGGTATACCTGATTGATTTTATTCGGTTTTGTTTTCTTTTCTTGCTATAGGCAATTAAGCTGGAGGAGCAGCAGCTTCTTGGTGAGGCTACTTGCACATTATCTGAGGTATGCTTATTCTTCATCTCTGTTTTCTGCATTTAATAATGTGTGCATGTGTAGAGAAAATAAAATCTACAACTTTGTTACAGTTACACACAGACTCCTTTTCCCATCTCTCCTGTGATTACTCTAGGAACTAATTTTTTAAATTGTATTTAATGGTTGATTGATAATATCTTCCCCATGAAGCCGTATAGCGGTACTTGTGCAGCCCTTTGACTTTTAGGTGGGACAATAGGCAATCCTTGACTCTATTTCTGTAACCTCTATCTGTTTTAGGCTTCTGACCTTTTAATCATTTTCCAATGGATATATAGCATTCGAAAGAGTTTTTTTTTTTGGTTGGGGGGGGGGGGTTATCACTATATTTTCACTCATCTTCCCTCATTTCCTCTATGTAGATTGCCACAAAACTATACAGAACCGTAACTGTAGATCTAGCACGTGAAGAAGTTTCTGCTCCAGGCCATACTCGAAAATGTGGCCAGCTTACAGTTTACTCTGAAGAAAGTGTTGCGTCAAAGACTACAGTAGAGTTGATATTGCGATGTTCAGACTTGGAATCCAAGGATTTGTTCTCAAAAAGTGTAGGAGAGTTCTTTCTCCTGGTTTATCTCATAATCAGAATATCAAATTCTGTATGAAGTCAGAAAAACTCATTAAAATCTTTGTCCCTTTTTTTTCAGGACCCATTTCTTGTAATATCAAAAGCTACAGAGCATGGAATATTAGTTCCAATTTGTAAAACTGAAGTCCTGGAAAATGATCATGAACCAACATGGAAGCCAATTTTCCTGAGCATTCAGCAAGTAGGAAGCAAGGTACGAATGATGGTTCTAGAAAGTTCACTATGTCACTTGAGTAGCATGAAACGTTTCATTCAGATAAATATTTAGTAGATGGAGTTGCTACCCAAGCTTGATACAGAAAATACAGTGCTTTAGATTCTAGATTTGCTTTCAGATGTTAAATTCTGCGTGGATCATTTCTATAAATCTAATCATGAATAATAATGTTGGATTGATATTGTTAGTTCGCCATTTAGATGTTCTTTATTCTTTTTCAGTAATTACTTGGAGATTTCTACCTAACGAGTTTTATCTAATGCAGGACAGCCCACTACTTATTGAATGTTTTGACTTCAACAGCAATGGAAAGCATGCTTTATTGGGGTAAGCAGCTATCTTTATTTAACCAGCTCTGTAATAGTTTTCTAGCTGACCCTGACCCTGAACTATAACTGTTCAGAAAAGTTCAGAAGTCACTGGCAGATTTGGAAAGGCTGCACTCTACTGGCGCTGTAGAAAATTTGTTTATCCCAACGTCAGTTGGGCAAAATCACCAACGCAAGGTAAGAAAAAGACTGTTTAGAAAGAGTATTTTCAGTATATATGTACCTATTTAAAAGTTGCATTTTTCTTCTTGTAGGTTTTAAAGAGTCAGTTGATTGTGGATAAGTATTCAGAGAACATCCAGCACACATTCCTCGATTACTTGGCTGGAGGATATGAGCTGAATTTTATGGTTGCTATTGATTTCACTGGTATACCTTCAGTCTATGCTAAACATGCTTTCCTTTGGATTTGATTGTTGAGTGCATCTTGATATTCAACTTGCATATTTTTAACTTTTCTTTCCTTCTGTTTGGTTGTGTCAATGTATGATTAAAGCCTTAAAGGAGTGGCTTTTACGAACTGAGTTGGTTTCTCTTTGATTGAGTGGTCAGATCATTAGATATCAAATATGCTACTATGATTGTGTAGTTTCCCTTGGTGCTGTGTGCAGATAATATTTTGTTGTGTCATAAGATCTTTATGCAATGAACAGAAAATGTCCTCCTTACCTTACTAGGTCATCCGGTTTCTGCTGCCGCAATATTTTATATAGCAAGAAGTATAGTAGAAGAGAGTCTGCTGTCATAAGCGACTCGTTAATATGTGAAGAGTTCTCTGTTTCTCTTGCACACTTGTGGCTGTCCTAAGTTTGCGTGCAATGTATGGACGTCCATATGTGCAGTACTATAATTTCTTTTATCCTAGTGTTTGATGAGGTTGTTACTAACTCTCAATATCTTTAAATCAGCTTCGAATGGTAATCCACGGTTACCTGATTCCTTGCACTATATCGATCCATCAGGGAGGCCAAATGCATATCAGAGAGTGAGATGCATTCAGTATTACCATTTCAGTTTCTGGGTTTGAAGAATACAAAAGCTAATATACTCTCTCTTAGTTTAGGCAATTTTGGAAGTTGGAGGAGTTCTGCAGTTCTACGATTATGATAAAAAGTTTCCTGCTTGGGGGTTCGGAGCCCGGCCAATTGATGGTCCCGTATCTCACTGCTTTAACTTAAATGGCAGCAGTACCTATTGTGAGGTGAAACTGGGGCTACATACTGATCAAGCATTCTTTTTAAGGTTTCATTTTCATTGTTAAGCATTCCATTTCCTTCCAGGTTGATGGAATCCATGGAATTATGACGGCATATGCAAGCGCTCTTCCTAATGTCTCATTAGCAGGACCAACATTGTTTGGACATGTAGTTATGCAGGCAGCACAGATAGCCAGTGGATCTGTTGCAAGAAATGAAAGAAAGTATTTTGTGCTGTTGATTATCACGGTATGTTAATAACATTGAACTTATACTTTTGGCTGTATGCTCTGTAGTCTAGACTTCTAGCATACCTGATCATATGCTGTATTGAGAACCTGAGTGAAGTTTGCATTTTTGGAATCACTGATATCATAAGTAAATCTGATTGTATCCTCACAGACCTCACCTTTCACCCATACTAATTCTCAGGATGGAGTTATAACAGACCTCCAGGAAACAAAGGATGCATTTGTTATGGCATCTGATCTGCCATTGTCAATACTTATTGTTGGGGTTGGGGGAGCTGATTTTAAAGAAATGGAGGTATATGCCTTTCTTTTTGTACGGTTTGTACTTGATTGGGTTATTCCCTTAACCAATGTAGCGATATCTTCTATTCATTTCCCACACGCTTATTGAATAGTATTTTGTCATTCATTTATCAGATATTGGACGCCGATAAAGGGGAGAGACTCGAAAGTTCATCTGGACGGGTCGCATCACGCGACATTGTCCAGTTTGTTCCTTTCAGAGATGTACAAAGTAAGGAGCAAATTTATTGAATTCCAGTAATATACTGTTCTTATATGACCATATTCAGTAGTCTGAACTGGTCGGGGAATTATTGAAATGCAGATGGAGAAGACTCTGTCGTACAATCACTTCTAGCAGAATTACCGACACAGTTTTTAGCTTATGTGCGAGCTCGAGGTATTGGCCCAACTGCATAATCAAATCTACAACTGTAAATACAAAATTACTCTCTGGATATTTTGTGCCTAGCTTGCTTCCAGAGCAGAGCCTATGACAGTTGCACCGGAATGATCTACGTCCAGTTCCTGGTTAGGTTTTTTTTATCTCACCACGGAGCGTGCCCAACTTTGTCAGGGTTCGTAAATCTGGAAATGGCTAAAAGAAACCATTCTTGTTCATTGTGTAGCATGGAGTTCCATTTTTTAAAATCTGAGAACTGTTCTCACGTAGACATGAATTTTGATACAATCACAACATTTTGCATCGGTTCTTGAAATCTGAAATCTTCGACTCGTCTTTGCAAAGGACACTGTTCCTTTTCGACTTGTCATCGCTGCCTACGATTGGAGTAGAAATCATACTACTTCTTTCACAAGTCGATGCATTAATTATTGATGCATGGTTGTAACTTGTAAGAGGGAGCTGTATGCTCGAGAATTCATTTTGGCGGTGTATGTAAATTCTGACCACAATTTGAGGTTTGATCTACATTTTCATGGATTTGATTTTGCTGTTTTATGCGTTGTATAAAGTACATCAATTCTTTAGAGATTATACTACTGGATTTGATGAAGTTTTTCCAAGTAGTATTGTAATATGCATTGCAATTTCTCATGATTTTGATGGATGATAGTTATTACATGTGACAAGGTACTTTCACAATATTTTGTTTCATCTTATACGGTATCACTAGGTACGGTACTGTAGATCTAGAATGTGAATTGAGTCGCATACATTTTTAAACTTATTTATATATATTGATCATATGAATCATATCCACA
The DNA here is from genome assembly GCF_004379255.2 of Salvia splendens. Taxonomy (NCBI): domain Eukaryota; kingdom Viridiplantae; phylum Streptophyta; class Magnoliopsida; order Lamiales; family Lamiaceae; genus Salvia; species Salvia splendens. Next base: position 13,246,308 of record NC_056040.1, read on the forward strand.
ACTTATCCTTAATTAAGGGAAAGTTTACTTTGAGTTAATCCACATATTATATAGGATGTGTCAGATAAAAATAATACGGAGTATAGGCCAACCCACTCTTTTACTTTGATGGTTTAGTTAATGTTGCAATTGTCTGATCAATTTCTCATTCGATGATTGTCTCTAAAATCAACTATGGAATTGGATATTAGTCCTTCAAATCATCAATTTTTGTTTGAATTGTGCAAAATAATTTATGACTTAAAAATAAAAAATATCAAATTTTATGAATGGTGTTATTATCCCATCTCAACCAATTTTTTTGCTTCAGCGTGTCTTGTCATGAAATCTACAGTTGCTTGCTGGAATAGTTCTCGAAACTATGTTCTTTTTTTTAATCAAAATTGTTATAACCTAGTCATGTTTACTACTTTTCTCTATCTAAATTTCAAATTTAATTGCATTTCCAAATTTGTGTATAGAGTTAAATTTAATAGACTTATTTGATCGAATTCGTTTCTCCATAAAAAAACATACTTTGCGCAAGCCGACTTCTGATACGCCCAAAACCCCATATATCAGTATCAAACGACTTGTTTGAAGCTGTGTAATCCTGATTTCTGATACGTCAAAGAAAAACGAAGAAAGAAAAAGGGCAATTGAGGGTGATTGGAATAAAATGGATAAACTAAGGGAATTCTTCAAGAAAACTATGTTCTACGCTCGGGTTCTTTCCGGATACGAAGAGCGCAGAATCCGATCTTACAGATTGCAGCTTCAAAAACGTCTCCAGGAGGTTTCGATTTGCTCTGACTTAAATTCATTTTTTTTTATTTCATTATACTTATGCAGTCATCTATTGCTTAATTACATTCCTTGATGAAATGAAATGGGTTTTTAGTAGTAGTATTTTCTCTTGTCATTATTGAAATTGAAATAAACTGCTAGAGTGGAGTTGTTGGATCATTGTCATTAATGCAGCTACTTTGATTTAAAAGAAGAAAAATATTGAATTGGACAAAGTGGAGTATGAAAATGAAGAATTTCTAGGTATGAATGATTGAAGAGTAGGGTATCCAGTTCATGTAATTGTTCGTAATTTGCTTTGATTGAGCTGGCGGTAGGAGCTACTCTTTATAGGCATTGATAATATAGGCTGCAAATATCTGTTGAGATACCACCACTGTATTTAAAAACAAGACTTAATTTTATTTGGTTGTCAAATTTCGTGGGTGAATGTGTAATGCCCTAGCCAGTTGAGTTGGGATCAGAAATTATTCATAATATGATTTGTCTTGCCAAATGACAATTTGCTAGTGATATACAAATTTTAACAACTGTTCATTCTGAAGATAGTTTTCATGTAGTTGGGTCGATATTTGTCATGGACTGTGAGCTACTGAGTTATGTATATGCACATCTAGTTACAAATGAAAAGGTGGGAACAATTAGATTTCATGTGTCATTACATTTACATGCCTATGTATCTTATGTATGTACCAGTTAATGTATCATTAAGTTTGTACCGTTTCTTACTTTGTTATTCTTGTCATTTGACAGGCAGAATTAAGGAAAGCTGCTCTTAATAGGGTACCTGAACAGATTATTTTGTCAGAGGTGCGGAAGATGGTTCAGGAAATGCAGTCTTTGAATAAGAAGTTAGAGGACACGGTACGTTTCTCAACTCTTCAGTTTTGTTGCCTGATTTTACAGTTATAGGGCTATAATGTTATGAAATCTTGAGGATAACATTTTCCTCTACACCAATATTACTCATTCATGGATGTGGATTTTATCTTGAATTGCGGTTCTTAAAATTTGATATCTCATAATTTGGTCCAGATAGGAAGTGAATTTGGGATTCACATTAAAATTACTGTTTGTGAGACTATTTCTGTATCAGTACACTGCACAGACAGTTATGGCACATTTCCAAAACTTTCATGTCAAGATAAAATTGAAATCTATAATAGATAATTTATTCGGGACAAATGGGATAAGGCACATGGTCCTCATTCAATCAGCAGGCCAATTCAAATTTCGTTCTTTGTCCATTCGTTAGATTCAGAAATATTGTTAACCCCCCCCCCCTGTTCTTTATGGTTCTTGTTACTGTCAGTTTAATTCATGGTTGGCAGATGCTGGTGTGAAGCTCTCTGTCACTCTTATTGAAGACTAAGAGATTTATAGGGATTAGCAGAGAACTATCCATGTCAGTGAACAATGTGTCGTGAGTCATGATCTATAGACATTAATAAACCCCAAAGAAAATCTGATTAATTAATCCGTAACCACCGACCTTCCTATAAAGAGCAAATGATTGATATACCATTAGAATCTTGATAGATTTTCATCTTCATCTTTCCAGGGAAGAAATTAGGAAATCTATTGTTTTTGCACATTGGTACTGGAATCAGGCAATTGATAGCTAGCTGGACACTTAATTCTCTCTGCCCTCCTGTATATGCTGTCTAGACAGCTTCGTGGTCTATGTCAAGGGCGAGTTTCAATTTGGTGTTGGTTTATTGGATAGAATAACATCTTGCATCCATTCACACTTGATACTGAAGACAAGTGTTTTCGCACCTTTAGTTCACACTGAACAACACAAGTTATGTTGTTCTCCTCTTTTTCCCCTTGTTTATTCTCTTAATATGTTTTCACTATTCATCTGGAGGCATGATGAAGTTATGTCGTGTATCTATTGCCAGCAATATTTGGTTATCTAGTCCATTTCGTTATATATAAGGTGAAAAATTTGCAGGAGGCAGCCATAGAGGATTACTTCAAGCCAATTGACAAGGAAGCAGAAATGATAATGAAGGTTCAGCTTGAAGGAGAGGAGAAGACAATGAGAGAGATGGTGGCAACCATGCAAAGGCAGGCTCTACTCGAAAAAGCAGAAGCTGAAGCAGATGCACAAGCACAAGCACTTGCAAATTCAAAGAATGCTAAAGCGGACCAAGAAGTTGAGGAGGCGGAACCAGAACCAGTACGCGTTGACAAGAGGTCTGGAATGCGATGAATCCTCAAAACAGTTCTCGCACTTGTTTGAATTACAAGGCATTGCACTCCATTTTCAAAGGCTTAGTTTCGCCATTTCCGTGATGGGACGTGAGTAGGCATTCTGGGCAACAGTACAGCAACACATAATCAGTTGGTATGCTGGGCAAAAATAAAAACACTCTGTTGATTGTTTACTACTAAGTAGCAATGGTCTCTCTGAGCTGCATTTTCTGTATCGTGATTTCGTGTATTATATTTTTATAGTTCATGTTCAAGTGAACATCTGATCTTTCAGGTTAAGGAGGAAACATTCTTTCGATCAATCGAACTATAGTCATATTTTAGTCAATTTCAAAAAATCTTGTTTAGGTTTGGGTAAGGCTATTCCCAACATTACAAATAGCAGGCTTATTATCTGGAAATGTATACCAAAGTGGTCAATAGTGACGAACTAGGTACCAAATTTTTGCAAGAATTTCTTAATTTTGTTTTTGTAGTTGCTATTTTTACAAAGACTGTCATACAGAAGTTTAGAGTGCCTGACGACACACTTCACGAGTGTCTCTTTAGAGCATGATTCATCTAATAGGACACGCCTGCAATCCATCCACACCAAATACAACACTTCCAAACCAAGATAATCAAATCAATAGCTATGAGAACATAGGTCGTCTTCTGAATAGACAGCCTAGCTCGTGCAAAACAGTTACAAGGGTTATTCATTAACCGCACATATATAACGATATAACTAGGGTACGAAGTTGCGTTTACAAACAGCAGTAGGATAGCACATTCCGATCCTCAACTATATATGACATTCAGCCACTTGAAACTTTTTGTACCATATTCCAGGCATCAAACCCCAAAGAATTATATGAGAAACAACGATCTTCTCAGAGAGTGATATAACTACCTATATTTCACAACTCGGTAAAAGATATCTCACGAACCACGAGAAAATGATTTAACTCGGGCTCTGCTGCTGCTTTGGTTTCTCAACACTTTCCAGGCATTCTTTCGCTCTAACCACCTTCGATTGGAGATAGAAACTGCCACTCTGAGTATTCCTCTCAAACAACTTGTCATACCTCTGACAAAATCAAGGGAGATTTTTAATCATTAAATTACTATCACAGTATCACCATATATATGAAAATCCAACTTTCATCTAAAAAGCAAGCGAAAAGAGAGAAGAAATCAGAGAAAGGAGAAAACCTTCACAATCTCTTCCCATGGTGTATTCTCAGTGACACCAAGTATTTGCCTAGCCTCTGCCTCAGTCATCATTTTACTACCTCTCTTGATAGTTTCCACTGCTTCTTGCGCAGCACCAGTCTTTGAGGCGTCTGCATTGCAATACACCATGAGAACATAGTGTCAGATGTAGAGGGGGATCGATTCACTTTTAAATGCCAATGCATAAAGTGCATTAGTTTCAATTCAGTTTCGATTCAATTCATTTCAATTCACGTACAAGCACTAAAGACTTACTCCCCCCCCCCTTAAACACTATTGGCACACATTTCAATAGCTTCAAAACTTTTTATGTAAGTGTGCCAAGTCTCACATCCTTCCACCAAAAAAATAGTCAAATTGGGCACTAACAGGAATAATTAGTCAGAAGAGGGAGCCATTGCTAGAATACATAATTAGAGGATCAACTACTTCACAAAACAGTCTTGTGTCATTCTCCCAAAAGTCAAAAATCGAATAACAACCCAGAGAAAAAACTTACTTGCAAGAGCCTGACGATATGCCTGAGCAAACGCTCTGATCATTATTCCAGAACCCATGACAATCAAGTTAGCAAGAATTCTAGCTGCCTGCAACCACATAAAACTATAAAGTTGCAAATTTGCAATGACAATGACACCACAAATCATGTCATGGATGGCGGAGAGTATGTTTAGAGTATGTGATCCACTATAACATCATTACAATGCCTCAACAGAATAGAATGTTGCAAATAAAATTTCTGGATAATTATAAAGTGTGAGGCTCTAGGAAATTAAACACACAGAACACACAATCGCTGTTAAACCAGAAGTGCAAGACAATCATCAGAAAGAATTTCCTCAGCTATATTCAAGAAACAGTATGTGAAATTGAAGTGGTGAAAACTTAAAAATATTACAATTAATCAATTATGCACACTTCCTAATCCTGGAAAGTTTAGATAGCCACTTTGAGATACTTTTCCATCGTATATTAATATATAAGCTAGAATAAGTCATTCCAACAGTACTACATTGTATAGAACCTATGCTTGCAGCAAATCTATTCCTATTTTAGAGAAAACAAGGTCAGGCCCAGATACATACCATGGCTAGAAGAGCAAAAGACAATCACCAATCGATTAACAAACTCCGAATAACCTGCACCAAAACAAGAATCAATAAGATTCAACAATTTAAATTTTACAGACGTGGATAAAACAAACATGCAAGTTACAAGCAAGACCAAATTCATATCTAAGTACATAATCCATTACTAAAACAAAACAGTAAATCAGCAGATCCAGTACGAATCACCGAATGACAACAGAACTCAACCAATATGCTAATGAGGTGAACCCTGAGGACACGTGAATTTATTTTTTCTCAAAATCAAAATTTTCATCACGCCATCACTTCAAACATGATTTATCTCTAAGCTCCCCAAGAAGTAATCTTTTTTTCCAGAGAACAAGCTATAATCGGATAACCTAAGGCCGCCGTTCATCATAATCGTCATGGGGAAAAGCAAACGGCAAAAAACATAGCAAAATTTTGCACAAAATAGTTTAAATTACCGATGAAAAAACAATAGCCACCATTTCTTCTGACAAAACAAATCGAGACATACGCGTATATCAATAAATTCAATTAATCAAATAAAAAGTTACGGGTCAATCAATCTTTTTGGTGCTTTCACATGAAAACAGTCAAAGGGAAAATATATCAGAAAACCAAATTCGCAAGGACCAATCCCAACAAAAGAGGAAAAAGAAAGAAAAGAAAAAGAAGAGACCTCCAATACGTTCAAGAGAAGATTGAGCAGAATCCGTACCTTAAAATACAAAAAAAAAAAATCAGAGCAGAATAAGAGGAAGTTTTTCTGTGATTAGGATTCGCGAAAGAGTTCGACCTAAATTAAATATGAGGTTCGATTCGTTTCGTTTTATTTCTTGGGAAAGAGTTAATCTCGTGTGAGGGTTGTTGATGAAGAAGGCGGCAGCTGCGTAGTCTATTTTGCTTTTATATGAAAACTTCTTGAAACTTCCAGCCTATATGTTAAATAAAAACACCATTTTTTTTCTGAATAAAAATCACATTTGGTGTGACAGGTATTTTAAGAAATACTTCAACTCCCCATTCTAAATGAAACATATCTATTCTGGTACGACTTTTTGTGTAATATTATTTGTAAGTTAAGTGGAAAAAATAAAATAAGAGAGAGTGATATTTCTATTTTTAGAAATGTGTTATTTAGAGTGAGATATCTAGAAAGGAAAATGATTCACTAAGAATGAGATGAGGGTGAAGAATGCTGAGTTAGAAAAGTTAGACGAATATGAGACACTTTTTATATTAATTTTATAATAGAATGTGAGTGAAATGTGAAACCTTACTATTTATGGTAAAAGTGAAATGTGATTCTTATTATAAAATGGACGGAAATGAAAATGTGACTCTTATTGTTGTATGGGGAGGGTACTCCCCTTGTCCCGCTAAGAATGGAAAATTTTCGGAATATGAGTCTCAATTCGCTGACCTTTCAAAATTTGGAATTAAATTAGTTGATCCTTTAGAATATGTGATTGAGGCATGCCAATTTTTCGGAAGGTTTTTTTTTTCTTTTCTCCTTTATTATCTTCTTATTATTTTCTCCATAAAATACATGAATGACCCAAACTACCCCACATCCGCATTAATATTTGAAAGCTTCAATTCTAATTCTGAAATGCAAGTGAGAAACTCCAATTCTGAAACTTCCGCATAAGAGAAAAAATGGAGATTTGAAAACTAAGTTATTGACTTGTCTTTCTAAAACTCACAATTTTCAAAATATAAACTTCTCAATAGGTTAATTCAAAAATGGAGATTCTCGTCGCTACTTCAACCCCTAATTCAAAATATAAACACATTAGTAAAAGACACCAAAAATGCTAGATGACAAATTCCTCAATTGCTGAAATTATACCATTTCTTCCGTCTATTTCTTGGGGCATCCACAATAGGTTACGGAGTTCTCATAGGCTAGCAATAGGCTGGTCAAAAATTCCTCCTGCCACATCATCAAGAACTTTCCACAATCCAACAATAGGCTAGCCGACGCCCTAGTAAAGCAAATTAATTCACAAATGCGGAATTAAAATTGGACACGAATACACATAAAGTGCAAACATAATTTCATAAAATATAAAAAAAATAAAAATAGTACAAATTAAAAAAAAGGTCTAGTGCAATAAAAAAAAAACGGTGGCTTGCAGATGAGCGATCGGCTAACCACTGAAGTTTGCGGACAACCAATCGTCATCCCCCTTCTCACCCGTCATGCTCGCCTGACACAATAGCGGACGTCCTCGACGGACTTCCTGCTAGCCGATCGCTCGTCCTAGCGAACGTCCGCTATTGTGGATGCTCTCATAACGTTTTTGCTATAAAAACTTTTAAGCTTTTTTAAGTATGGGATTCTTAATTGTGTTTGACATTTGTTGCATATGATGTGAGATGTCATTTCAGTTTATTGTGTTCTTAGGCATGTTCTTTGTATATACTAAATTATGCAATTGGGAGGGGATTCTCTATGACAGCTTGTTGAAGCTCTAAAAGGGAGTGGAAGTTTTAATTGGTTGTCAGATATGCGATCAATGTTTAATTAGGGTTTCAAATTTTATGTAGGGTAGTTTGGGTCATTCATATATACCGCGGAGAAAATAATAACAAAAAGATAAAAAGGTAAAAAAACTCTTATTTTGAAAAATTCGCATGCGATCTATATTATGAAAAATTAGCGAATTTAATCTCAAATTTTGAAAAGCTCAGCGAATTAAGACTCATATTTCGAAATTTCTCCTATGAATGAGACATTACTCATGAATTTAGAAATTGATACTCTATTTTGAGAGTTAGGTGAATATAAAATTTAAAAAAAGCAAATATATTACTCCATATTTTAGTAAAGAAAATTTAAAATTTTTAATTGAGATTTATAATGAGACGGAGAATGTATTTTACTTTTTGATTCTCGAAAACTTATTCTACCATATGCTACAAAAACATAGATGAGGTATGATGAGCTGAGCTATACTCCTCATTTTGACTTTCTTTTTTTTCCACAGTGATTTAGCATTTAGTATTTTAGTTATTAGCTGAATAATCAATGTGATATTTAAAGTCAATAAATTTGACTTTATCAACAATTGAACATTACGTAAATAGGAGCAAAAGAGATCACACGTCCAAATCTCACAACTGGAAAATATCCCCTAACCCTACTCGATAGAATTTCTGATTGAGATAATTTTTTATAGATTCCAATAAATTTGGAGCTATTTATTTCTAGCCCCTCCCCAACTCAATTGCTACATATTCGCTCCCCCAACTTTAGCCTTGCCTATATCTTTATATAACAGTTGAATTTTAATTGGAACTCTTAGACCCTTCTGTAGAATGGAATGACATTCCTACCTCCATTACATTCCTTTACTTGGTAAATATTTTTGTTAGGAATTACCATACCATTTGAAATGACCATTCCATTCCACATGGGAATACACATTCCATCCATTTAGCTAAGGAATGGTCATTCCATTCCATTCCATTTCATATTCATTTCTTCTTATTTTAAATTTTAACAAAATTATATAAATATTATTTTATATTATATTTAAATTTAATATCATCACAATTTTATAATAAAATTAAAATTTTAAAATTTTTAATAATTGAAAAATCCACACACACACTTCACACACTACACACATTCACATATTTCACACATTTCACACACTACACACAATTCACACAATTCACACACTTCACACACTACGCACATTTCACACACTACACACATTTCACACACTACACACATTTCATGTTGGTTTTCTTCTATTACTGTGATACAAAGATACACTAACCGGAGGTAATACAACCCAATGAAGATTGGAGAAATTAAACATAAATAAATTGAAACGTAAAAACAAATCATAAACTATAAGCAGTAGATGTAATTTGTAAGACGAGTCGAGGAGTCCTCTTTCCGCAAGACGAGATACGCCCCGGTAATGCTCTCGGATTAGCGTGTCGTCCCCAAAGATAAAACGGCTTCGTCTTGTTCGTTGCATCACCGCAGACGGAACAAGCTCCGACGAACTGGATGATGGCGAGGGCAGAGCTTCGACGGAATACTATGCAGAGAGAGAGCTATGCAAAATGATATGCAATATATTGTGTAGAGAATGAAATGGATGCATGCCTTTTTATAGGCCAAGTCCACTCATTTGAATTAATGGAGTCAGCACCCGTTATGTGTGTCATGATGGCTTGATTGTAACCGTCGGGGGTTACAAGCCATTACGGACGTTACAAACATCAACAATGGAGCATGAACCTGGACGGATGTATCTAGACACCTCTCACGTAGTTGTTCATTCCAGAAATGTATTTGGACGACTCGATCAATGTGCACGCATTCTGCGAAGCTCTATCCGTGTGCTAATTTACTACATTGTTTTGTCTACGTGTCCAAAATAGATAAATTAATTAATTAATTAATTTCATATCTCCATATATCGTGACATATTTTAATATATTATTTCTCACTCACCGAGAATCGGTTTAGAGAAAGTGAATATATCACAATCATCTACTCGAAGCGTAGATTGATTATAAATTATTTAATTATTTTTAAAATTAAATAATCTGTCACTTGTACGACCCGGTCAATTGCGTTGACCGGACTACGATTCCAACAATCCCCACATGAGTGGAAATAGCAAAATGCAATATGCATGCAGACACAAGCTCAACCATCAAGAGGTATGTACGCATAAGGATATGTAGTTTTTGGCTTTGAACCATCCATAGTCAACACCATCGGATACACAAGCGGACTAGTAGCACGACGCTTTGAACTATTCCTACACGGCGTGCACCGAGACAATGATGTCAACACTTAAACACCTCAACATCATCCGTTCTCACGTTTTGTGTCCACTGCGGCCTTGGACAGTACTTTGAATTCGTAAGTGTGTTATATGAAGCTGTCACACTTAACACTTATATCTCCATATATCGTGACATATTTGAATATATTATTTCTCACTCACCGTGAATTGGTTTAGAGAAAGTGAATATACCACAATCATCTACTCGGAGCGTAGATCTATTATAAATTATTTAATTATTTTTAAAATTAAATAATCCGTCACTTGTACGACCCTGTCAATTGCGTTGACCGGACTACGATTCGAACATTTCACACAGTACACACATTTCACACACTACACGCACTTCACACAGTACACACACTACACACACTACTCACACTTCACACACTACACACACTACACGCACTTCACATGTGTGTAGTGTGTGAAATATGTGTAGTGTATGAATTGTGTGAAATATGTGTAGTGTGTGAAGTGTGTGAAATATGTGAAGTGTGTGAATTATGTGAAGTGTGTGAAATGTGTGTAGCGTGTGAAATATGTGAAATATGTGAAATGTGTGTAGTGTGTGAAGTGTGTGTGTGTGTGATATAATTATTCATATTCCAATTCCAAGCCATCTATTCCATGGTATCGAACGCAACCTTAAATATTTTTTTTGGTAGAATCAACATATTAATTATTCATATATCATTTCATTTCATTCCATTTCTATATTAATTTGTAGTTATCAAACATAGGAATGAAATCAATCAAGGAATAACAATTCCATTCTTTTTGCATTCCTTGTGCTTACCAAGCACAAGAATCGAATGAAATCCCCATTCAATTCCCACCTTCATTCCATTCCTATCTCCATTTCATTCCCTCCTTATTCCATTCCAAGCCCCTTAGTTTTATTATACGAGGAACTTGAATTCATTAGAAGAGACCAGCATGGAAAAGAAATTAAAAAGGTTCTATGGTAGTAGGAGTATTAAATTAGAGAAATCAACAAAGCAAAATGAGTAGCATCTTGTGATTTCTCTATTGACAAATAGGAGATTTAGACTCAAAGTTTATAACACAAAACAAAATTCAATTGACATGATTATGAAATAAAAATACTTGAAGTCCAATAAAAATAATTCAAAAATTGAGTTTATAAAATCATGTTATCGGTGTTGAAGTTACTATGATATTTATGTTTTATAAGAGTAGATTAATTGTTTTAGTTGAGAAAATCACTGCATAATTTTTGTCAAAAAAGCGTATGATAGAAATTCTGAGTGAAGAAAAAATCCAATCAGTAAATTAAGAGTAGAAAGAAGTCGAGGTAAGTTAAGGACTAAAGTAGTAATTTGTAAAACTATAGGGGCTAAATCGCAATTTGACGATACTCGCGACACTCCGGGTGAAGGAGTATATATTTCTGAAATTGGGGGTTCTTCTTGCCTTCAAAGTTCAACCCAAAACCTCCTTCACTCACTCAGAAAATGGACGCTGCGCAGCGGGAGGCATTCCGGCACCTCGTTCTCAACGCGCTCGAACGCCGCCTCTTCTTCATCCCTTCCTTCAAGATCTACCGCGGCGTCGCCGGACTTTACGATTATGGTCCACCTGGTTGCGCCGTCAAGGCCAACGTCCTTGCCTTCTGGCGTCAGGTCCGCGGATTTTCCTTCTCTTATTGCTAGGTTTCCTAGGCCACCGAATTCGGATTTGGAATCTCTTTTTTTTTATAGTTGCTCGAATTGTTTCCTTTTGATTTAGTTATTGGCATGCTTTTATTGTTTCTGTTTTATATGTATAGTAGTATTATATTACTGTGTTATTTATTTCCAATTAGTATTTTATAACTACACTATGCTTCCTTGCCTGCCCTTGATTTTACTTGATTGAACTTGTTTTGATGTTTCAGCACTTTGTTCTGGAAGAGAACATGTTGGAAGTTGATTGCCCGTGTGTTACCCCGGAGGTTGTGCTGAAGGCGTCTGGCCATGTTGACAAGTTCACTGACCTTATGGTCAAAGATGAAAAGACTGGAGCTTGTTACCGGGCAGATCATTTGCTCAAGGATTATTGCAAAGAAAAGCTTGAGAAAGATCCGAAGCTGAGCGAAG